>NC_141691.1:1374799648-1375479648 GCF_964263255.1 Lissotriton vulgaris
CCCTCACGGCTCTGGCCCGATGGCGTGACACAGGTAAGTTTTTGGTGTTCCCCCCTGGGCTCCCGGGGGGTCAGCCTTTTACAGGTGCCTCCGGGCGCTCTTCGCACGTCACAGGCGCGCTTCCGCCCCAGGGGCTGCTGGGGAGTGTAGTCCGCTGGACCGGGCTGCCTCCCGGCGTTCTGCTGTTTCCCTCACGGCTCTTGCCCGATGGCGTGACACAGGTAAGTTTTTGGTGTTCCCCCCAAGACCCAAAACAACCCCTGAACCCCAAAAAAACCCCTGTACCCCAAAACCCAAAACAATCCCTGAACCCTAAAAATACCCCTGTACCCCAAAACCCAAACCTACCCCTGAACCCTAAAAATACCCCTGTACCCCAAAACCCAAAACAACCCCTGAACTCTAAAAATATCCCTGTACCCCAAAACCCAAACCTACCCCTGAACCCTAAAAATACCCCTGTACCCCAAAACCCAAAACAACCCCTGAACCCTAAAAATACCCCTGTACCCCAAAACCCAAAACAACCTCTGAACCCCAAAAATACCCCTGTACCCCCAAACCCAAAACAACCCCTGAACTCTAAAAATACCCCTGTACCCCAAAACCCAAAACAACCCCTGAACCCTAAAAATACCCCTGTACCCCAAAACCCAAAACAACCCCTGAACCCTAAAAATACCCCTGTACCCCAAAACCCAAAACAACCTCTGAACCCTAAAAATACCCCTGTACCCCAAAACCCAAAACAACCCCTGAACCCTAAAAATACACCTGTACCCCAAAACCCAAAACAACCCCTGAACCCTAAAAATACCCCTGTACCCCAAAACCCAAAACAACCTCTGAACCCCAAAAATACCCCTGTACCCCCAAACCCAAAACAACCCCTGAACTCTAAAAATACCCCTGTACCCCAAAACCCAAAACAACCCCTGAACCCTAAAAATACCCCTGTACCCCAAAACCCAAAACAACCCCTGAACCCTAAAAATACCCCTGTACCCCAAAACCCAAAACAACCTCTGAACCCTAAAAATACCCCTGTACCCCAAAACCCAAAACAACCCCTGAACCCTAAAAATACACCTGTACCCCAAAACCCAAAACAACCCCTGAACCCTAAAAATACCCCTGTACCCCAAAACCCCAAACAACCCCTGAACCCTAAAAATACCCCTGTACCCCAAAACCCATAACAACCCCTGAACCCTAAAAATACCCCTGTACCCCACAACGCAAACCTACCCCTGAACCCTAAAAATACCCCTGTACCCCAAAACGCAAACCTACCCCTGAAACCGAAAAATACCCCTGTACCCCCTAACCCTTAAATACCCCTGCACCCCATAACCCAAACCCACCCTTAAAATACCCCTGAACCCAAAAAAAACCCATATACTTACCTTACAACTTACCTTAAAACATATACTTTTACCAATCATGCTTTTACAATGATTTTCATCATAAAAGCATGCGAGATAAAAGCATATAATATATAAAGGCATGCGGTATGAAGAAATGCGGAGTAAAGGTACCTGCGTACTAATGGTATGAGGAGTGAAAGTATGCGGAGTAAAAAATGCGGAGTGATGGTATTTTACCAGCAGGGACACCTTGATAAGTAGGGATGGTGCATACAAGTGGGTTTCAGGCCTGTCACATAACCATATTAGGCTGATTCCTCACACCAGTAATACATTTATGTTCCCTGTTAGGCTGATAAACATAGGGCCCTCTATGGCAGCCACCATCATCGGGATTTCCAACAACAAGGATGCCAGTTGCAGTACCACCCTGCATGACTTGTGATGTCACTCCTGAGAGCCATGTCAGAACACACCCACAGTATCATTATCTATGAACATAAACACTTACAACATACACACCTATGCAATTTGTGATCAATGTGTTGCCTAGACAACTCACATCACATCATGAAGTACAGATTCCTGGAATGGCCCATGTGTGAGGTTAGTTGTATCAGAGACTATGTATCAATGACAGAAGCCTGAAAAAGCATGTCAGGTGATACACTAAGACATTTACAGGTGCACATAAATGCTGTCAAATGACATGGTCACAAATACATTTAGCACACCCCACCAGGTACAATCTACCCACTGAAAGGCCAAGCTGGCCTGAGGGACCTTTAAAAAAAGACAGAGAAGTGTGGTTTGGGAAGCATGCTTTGAAGTGTCCCTGGGTATGATTGTCATCAGTCCCTGTGGGTCAACTAAACAGATGCCCATATTTTGCCCAACAAATTCTTACATAAGTTACACACACGGTTTGAAAAATAAGCAAATATGCACCTCTAGCACCTCATACAGCCAAGGTGGTACAACTAAGATAGTGACAACACTCTGTCCCCACTGTTGGCAGGACAGAAATGCAACATCAGCAAAAGTCAATTGCAGTAAGTCAGAGTAAGTCAGAGTAGGCTCTGCAGCAACTATTTGAAAAAGACAATTGTCCTCCTCAACTGTAGATGCCAAATAAGTAGTCATTCAAGAAAGTAAGCCGTAGTGACAAGAATCAACAATGTAACAGTGTGTGACAAAATACCGCTCACAGAGGTACTAGTAACAGGTGTGGAAGTTAGCTAGTCATGTCCCTCAGACAGGCTGCTGTGACAGTAAATCTCCCCAATCTACAACAGAAGTCCTCTTATTGAGCATGAGAGTAACAGATAGCAGACACCAGCCACACCAATGTGTCCACCAACAGTACCTCAACCCAGACATACGTCCACTTAACATGGAACCACGCCCTCTGTTAATCCAGTGACTGTCCCAAGGGCAGAAAATACTGACCACTGCAAATGGATCATCAAGCATGCTGGAAGAAACACAACTAAACTCTCAGCAGTCTGCAGAATCAACAAGGGCAGGATACAGGTAAACACAAAAAATGTATAGATATATTCTTCAAAGATAAAGGAAAATGACAAGTCCAAAGTCAGAAACATGTGGCCCAGTACACTGCTCGCCAACTTGCTGATAAGAGCACTGCCAAGGAAACCTCCACCAGAAAGGAACATCAAATGGGCATGCGAGGCACCTCATTCCAAAAAGTGGAGGGTCATAATCACTTTTTGGCGAAACTGGGGTCAGGATTGGAGGGCTGGATTGGACTGTGGGAAGGCTAGGTTCAGGATTGGGAGGGCCGGAGTGAATTATTTGAGGAATTCTGTCCCCCCCCTAAGGGTGCTGGGGTTATAGAGGGGGTAGGGCCTTGCATAGAACTTTGGCTTGGGGTCTTTGATGACTTGGGGTGGGGTTTGGTCTTCCTCCTCTTGGCAGGAGGATGGTTGGGGGAAAACAGCCCTATTTGGTATATGAAGGTGAGGGGCATCAGTGGCAGTGGTGTATGTCTGTGCTGTGTTTGTGTCTCTAACCTCTGTGTTGGAATGTGCTGCTTGTGGTTCATGATATGGGCGCGTGATCAGGTGTTCATGTTCCTTGGGCGGTTGTGGGCTACGGATGGATCGAGAAAGGGCAGGAGGTGGGGTGGGAGGTTAGAAGGCTGCCATAAGTGTGGAGGAGTGAGCCTGAAGTAATTTCTTCAGCCTTCCAATTCCAGAGTTAATGCTCCCCAGGTAGGAAGCAGCCTGGTTCAGCTTGTTGTCTTGCTCTTGGAGAGCATTTATCACTGATGTTTGACTGACAGATATCTCTCTCAGGGCAGAAGGGCAGGCAGAGGTTGGGTTGCCGGGTTGGAAAGAGACTCTCCTCTGGGTAGAGGAGTGGTCCTGGACAACAGGTTGGGGAGCAGCAGAGAAGATGGATATGGAAGGGGGTTGGCGGACTGAGATGTTGCAGATGCCATTTTTGCTTGGTCCGCCACCATGACAAGGAAGATGATGTTGATGAATTATTGTCTCTTTTCTCCTGGGCACTCCTTTTATCCTCTGGGCCAGTAGTGACTTCTGAGTCACTGTGGAATGGGGATACACTCTGGCCAGCTGCAAACCCAACACTCCTGGGCCGGTCTCCTTCTCTGCCCTCTGTAGATGTTGGAATAGGAGGAGACATAGGTGTTACTCATATGCTTTGTTTAGAGCAACATGCAAGTATATTTTCACAACATACATTACAAATTACCACTGACCGCTAGTACTACAAGCGTCTGGACATAATCTGCTACTGCTAGGGATGAGTAACATATCCACCTGATGTCACAATTGGAATGGAAGTAGCCATACAAAATAGATGGCATTTCAAATGCACTCTCACACTTCTGTCAAATTCCAGAAGATCAATAGCCCACATATGTGTCACTTTTTGTAGACAATAGTAATATGGAGACAAATAGGTACCACGTGGTGTGTTATAACAGCACAAATGACCATTGTACTAGATTCCCTCTAATTACACCAATATTTAAGCAAAGTGCCTGCAAGTACATCCCTTCAACGTCGGAAAAGTCAATGGCAGTATGATACCTGAAGTATCAGAGGCATTGCTAGGAGGCCCTACATTAAGCTGACAGATCAGCCTACACAAGGACAGACCACTCATTGTATATCTTAATCCATGTAGCATTGACTGTTGACACACACGTCACACAAACTTGTCAGCATATCCCTCCAACATGCATGTCACTATTGACTGATTAATTGTTTAGCCATGCACATGCCCTTCTTAATACTGAATAGACGTTCCATGTTTGGGAGACACAAAAGTAAGACAACTGAAAAATCCCACATTTTTGTGTCTTTTCAACGACCTGTTTACCTGCAAGATGTCATCTATCAATAAATGTAAAAATGTGTGATACACGATAATCTCAACAATATACAGGTCATCCTTCCACCAATACCTCCTGCACATCGCTCATTCACGTAGCCATTTACACATTGAGAAACATGATTGACAGATTTATACACTAGGGGACCCATCTAAAGAGGGAAAGATTTATAGGGCTACGTCTCAGAGCTGAGCTGTCATCCGATAACAGGCGGCCATCTTCTAATGCTTCAGTGTCATTGGGCAATCTCTAGCTGATTCAAATAACATCCAATGGTACCCTAGTTGACAAGCATGCAGGTGCTACCCAGTTGTGTACTACTGCGTACTTACACCTTCTTGGGCTTAGCCCTAGTCTCTCCTATCTCTCCCCATCTTTTTTCACCTCCCTACAGCCTCAGTCCCCCGCTCACTACCTCCCCCTCTACTATCCTCCACAGCAATCTACCCAATTCCATCCCTGCCTACATTAGTTGGCCCAAACTTACGGCCTCTCATAACCCCCCCTTCTCCACCTAACCTCACATTTTTCTCCCACTTTCCTTATCTCCTCACCTTTCCTTATAAGCATCAACTCCATTATGGAGCTTGCAGGACAGCATACTTATACCATTAAATATCCTCCTAACCTTACAAAAAAAGCAGCCAAATGTTTTAAACATAATCTTCTGAAAACTACACCGAGACCCTGATCTCGGACCCCTACTTCTCTACAAACAAAGGAACTTTAACTAATGACATCATTTTTTACATGAAGAGAAGAGCCCAATGGAGAAAAGCCTTTTTCACTCAGTTCTCGGTCTCCACCTCTAGGAAAACAGCAAACGATCTTAGAATCTCCCCAATTTACAAAGGAGCAGCAACAATCACCATTTACCATAATGGGATCATCCTCATACAATCCTCAGACTGTAACCTAGTCTTACTTGACAATATTTTTCCTCTCATCAAGGAAAAAGTCATGAGACCCTTCCCCCCTCCCCAGGCTCTCTCAGCTCCAGAACACCCCCTAACACCCCTCCTGAATGCCATACAAGGCAATCACCTCTTACAACCCAACTTATATACATACCCAGTCCAGCTTCGGTTGTGAAAAGCACCCCTCAAGCACCAACAGTAACTAGCCTACACCTAATCCCTGAATAAGTGGCAAGATTTTACTTTCATTGCAACAAGTCAAAGAAGACCTCCAAATTCTATGGGACCCGATTTTACATCCACCTAAGATCAGATGGCATGACAAGGATTCAATTACGAACTATTATAGTAACCTCTCCACAAACCCCCACCTGATGCAATCACCATCCCCGAAGCATTTGCTCACAAGATGGAGAACAGTACCTTACTCCAGTGCCTGACCCACCAAGTCCGAAGGAAGGATCCTTTATCAGCCAACAATATACACTCCCTACTTCTCTCCTATGATCTCCCCCATCCAGTCCATAACACAAAGTACTCACACAACACAAATAAACATATCCAAATCCAAACCACCCCCTCTAATGCACACAGAGCTCCAAGACCCAACATCAGAGAAATAATTAAAGACAATGTCACGTGAGTCCCCCTCACACAGGAACCTCTAGCTCCAATCAAGCCCCATCTCAAATGTATACTACTAAACTGTAGATCAGCCTCAAGACATGCACCTGATATAGCTGATCTCATACTCACTAATGAACCTGTCCTCTTGATTCTGACCAAAACATAGTTACATAAATCGTCTATGCCTATCCTCGATATTCTGGTCCCCCCAAACCATGACCTCACCAAATTAGACAGAACTGATAGACCAGGGGGCGGCATTGCCTGCATACATCGGCACCTTCTCTCAGTGAACCGATCTCATTCACCGGTATGATCCTCATTTGAATACCTTTGTATTGATATCACAAGCAACAACAAACCAGTCTGCTCCTTGCACACATTTTATCACCCTCCAGGTGACAAACTCACTTTCATCGAACAATTCATGGATATTGTGACTACAAATACAGGACAACAAAGTACCCAAATATTCCTCAGAGATCTCAATCTTGGAACGACCCTAACTGCTCTGCAGTAAATAGCCTCAAAGCATTCCTCACTGATCTTAACCTTACCCAAATCTACAGCAGCCCCACACATGACAAGGGTTCAATCTTCGACCTGGTCATTTCCAATGCTGACTCCATTCAACTCGAAACGATCCTCCACTGAAATTGGTCTGACCACCATTCCATCATATTCTTCATGAAAAAAGCAGTAAAGCTATTTTCAGCCCAACCTACGAAACCTAAAATATGGAAAAGGAACCTAAAAAACACCTCTAGTGCCAACCTCTTGCTTCCCCCTGAAGGCCTATCTGACGATCAAGCTCTGACAAGCTTCTACTTTAATTCCATGACTACTGTAATAGACATAGTTGCTATGCTACAACTGAAGAGGCTCTCCACAAAAGATTCCAAACCATGGTACGACGGCAGACTCAATATGGACAGACTTTTCTTAAGACTAATTGAAAATCAATGGAGATCATCTCTGTGCCCTGACCACCTTAAGCTGCTAAGAGCGACAAGAAACTCCTACTATAGAAATATCAGAAGGTCAAAAGCAAACCTTTTTAGCCACATCGCTGCTACAGGAATTTTCCTGCTGTGCTGCTTTTTTATGAACAGGGTGTGGTCGTGACGGAACCATTCCGTCATCAGCAACCCTAAAAAATAAAGCTGCATGGCCGTCCTTCAAAACATTTAGTGAAGACGCAATCTTAAAAACTCTCACATCATTGAACCCCTCAATCCTCTTCCTGCCAATTACTTAAATAAGTTCATACCTCTGCTACTGCCACTATGGACCAAGATTATCAATACCTGTCTGCTTCAAGGCAATATACCAAAAAACCTTAAATCTGGGCAGGTGTCCCCCATCCCAAAAAAAACAATGACAGACCATACAGACATAAATAATTACCGCCGGATCTCTAACATCCAAACTCTGGCTAAACTCCTTGAAAAATGTGTACACATCGAGCTGGGCAACCACATTGACCAATTCAACCTGCTTAACCAATACCAATTTGGCTTTTACGCAGGGCACAGTACTGAGTCGGCTATGACCCACATAGTGGATGATTCACTAAATATCCATCACCAGAACGAAGCCTGTCTTCTAATCCTGCTCGACTTATCTTGGACATTTGACACTGTCAAACATGACAAATCTTCTGGACCTTCTGAATTATAGAATGGACCTATCTAGATCCGTACTAAATTGGTTCACCTCTTTCCTCCAAAATAGTTCCCAAAGATTCAAGTTAATCAATCCTTATTGGAACCATCTACTGCTATTGACCCTGCTGAGGAATCCAACAACACCAGGGGAAGTCCTCTTCAATGTGGTCCATGAGAGGACAAGGCAGCTAGTGCAGCGGGCTTTTGGATCCTGAAGGCCATTTCCAATGACTGGACAAGTCTGGAGGAGCTCTCGTCTACTCACCCGGAAAGGTGTGTCAGATCCATGTTGCCTGCTGCTGCCCTCTGATTGAGGAAGATGGCCAACAGTGCCCCCCTCCTCCGGGTGTCTACCCTGAAAGGAGCAGTGATGGTAGTACTGAAGAGGAAGGAGTTGACATGTGTCAACAGCTCATCAACAACTTCTTCTGTTGAGTGTAAGTATGCTGTGAAATGTCAAGACTGTAGTCTTGCAGTTACTGTGGTAGTGCAGCTGTGAGTGAGATGGTACTGTTTGATTATTTAGTTTGCACAGTTGTGAGTGACTCTGTGCAAGTCTGCCAGTGGAGGTGATCTTGATAAATGAATATGTTGATGAGGTTGATAGGTGTACTCTGAGTCTCTCCAAGTTCATGTACTACAGATATAGTGTCATATTTCTCACATGTTTAATTGGTGTCCATGATGTCTGTTTATTTACTACTTTAGATACCTTTGCCCTTTCATCATCATTTGGACATTTCAGGGGAGTGACTTCAGCAGGGTTGTAATGATGTTTTGCATTGCTAAATGTACCTGGGACATTTTTGCACAGAGTCTGGCTGTGGGATTCCAGTAGCACAGCAGCTTGCACAGCAATGAGATGATAATTTTCACTTATACAATGTGGTTTCTGACCTGTTGTGTGGTGGTTCTTTGCCCATGTGCATGGCATTAGGTCAGACTAAACATTGTGTACTTTTGGCAAACACATGATCATCTCTCTTCACACTGGCCTCGTCTACAGTTTATGAATTGGATGTAGGTGCACAAGATATGCCACTAAGCTTGGTGTACACCCCTGTCCATATTTGTGACAGTCCACCAAATACTACTACAGTTGCTTGATCTGTGTCTGTGGTCAGTAGCTGATGAGATTGCATATTGTGATACCGAGTGATTTCTCATGTGGGATCCCCATTGTGGGTCAGTCTATGTGGCTGGAGCTGATTCCCTGAGACATTTGTTAACTTGCCATTGGTTTTGGCATTGTCTGATGTATCCTTTCCAAAAATGTTCTATTTGGATTCAGAACATGACTTTTCTGGACAACAACACTGGTCATTTTGCTGATGAATACTCAGACCACTTGGACTAAGTTATGACCTCCTAAGGTGTCTGGACTGTGTTAAATATGTCTTGGTAACAACAACCTGAATGTGCGTGGAATCTTCAAGGTACTTCAGTGTAAAAATCCTGACTTTGTCAATTTCAGGGAGTACCATTGGGACACAAGTTACATTTGGTGATACGCATGATGGGTTTTTTGTACATGGAAAAGATTCAACATGGACAACTGAATGTTTGCAAAGTGTATTTATTGTTGTGGTTTTAGTGATGTATTTACAGGACATTCACAGTGCATAGTAAACACACAGGGAACACATTGTCAGTGTTGGTGGCTGATTTAATTGTTGTAGCAGCCACAGCGTCTGAAGTCTAGAGTGCAAAATAATAATGCCTTCCATGATGCAATGCAGACAGGAAATTCAAGAAAGTCACTGTGTGTCACACATAGGAGACATCAGGGTCAATTCTTCTTCCTCAGTGGGTTGGTCTGGTCCCTTGCCGGTTGAATCTCCTGCATTCTTTTTGGGATGTCCCGGTTTATGTTGGGGGAGGGAGAACCACTGCTGCATGCTCTTGGGAGTCTGAATCCTTCTCCTCTATCAAGGACTCTATTCTTGTGGCCGGCACTGGTGATGAAGGGCCTGATGTAGTTTAGCTACAGGAGTAGGTTGATGGTTGGGGGAAAGCCCTGCAGAGGGTGGTATTGATTTCCCTTAACACACGAATAAGGTGGTCCATATTGCAATCTGGCTCTCTAGCCGCTGATCTAAGGACCGGTGCAGCTGTTTAATTTCCCAGGGTTTTACCAGGATCTGGCCCATCTGCCCATGATTTTCTTTGTAAGCCCTGATGACTCAGGTGATGTTATCATGGTCTTCAGTGGGACCAGTGGCATCTCCTTCCTGGTCCACAGTTACCCTCCTACCACCCTTGGCACAATGGCCTTGTGGCCTTGGCTCTGGCAGCACCCTCCCACTGGCACCTACATCTTCTATGTGAGTGATTTCAGTGCTCACCTCCAGAGCTGGGCCTGGGTTGCAGGTGATGTTGGTGCTCGAGGAAAAAGTTTGGTATGGCAGTGGCCTTCTGGGTTATTGCCGCTGAGGTGGTAGGCATGGTAGTGGGACCAGTGAAACTCACTGGTGCTGTTTGGCAAGGATGTCCAGAAGTTCCAGGTTAGTCCTCCACGTCCATGTGTGCAGGAGATTCAACATCACTAGAGTCTTGATCCTGGGGTTGAGCTAGATCCTAGTCATCATCTTGTGTCACTGCAGATGTTGTGCGCGATCTACCTGTTTAAATAAAGTAGATTGTCTACACTGTAAGTCAGGTATGTTGATTCATCATCCATTGTTGTACAGTTTTTGAAAATCTTTTTATTACAAAAACAGCTCCATTACAGTGCACATCAGTCAGCATCGGACGTTCATTGGCAAATACAAACAATTCAATCAAGTAGGACCCCTCTTCATTACCCAAGCGGCCTACGCCCATAGATCAAACCCCTACAGAAACCAGTATGCAGTACCAAGGCACCTACGGTACCCCCAACTAAACCCCCCCCCACACTGTCAACAACTCCCGGCCCCATACTCCCCCACCCCGCGCCTCAATATGTCCATTGTCATCCTTGGTTGCGGTTGGTTGAGCCCCGAGCATACAGAGCAATCCACTTCTTTATCACAAACCAATCAGAAAGAACGGAAAATGTCCTTAGCGAGTACCCCATCACCCCACCGCTGATCCAGTTTGAGTGTCCATCCAGGCCCCCCTGTATCACCTCCACGCCAGCCATATTCTCTCTCACTTCTTGGGGCATCCCCGGCTGCTATAAATAACCTTTTCCGCCCTCTGACACCAGTCCAGGTCCCGCTCCCACTCTTCCACCGTTGGCAAAAGGTCACTCCCCCACAGCCTAGCTATGTTTCTCTTGGCCACCATACTTGCTAGGGCTAACCATGTCTTGTCCCATTTTGGCCAGGTAGTATCACTCGTCACCCCTAGAACATGCCATCGGGCCTCTATCTGGACCTCCACCCCTACTACCTCTTCCATGATGCCTATCAGTCTGACCGGGTATGTTCGAATGTTGGTGCAGTCCCATAGAATGTGGAAGAAAGTGCCCTCCTCCCCACATCCCTGTAAACAAAATTGCTAAGCTGCATAACACATCCTATATCCTATAAGCGCTTAGAGGCCTGCAGGTGAATGGGCGCGCTATAAATCTAAACTAACAATAACAATAACAATAACAAACTATACTGCACAGTACGCGGGGTGTGGGACCTGTGGAGGATATGCAACTGGACCAGCCTGAATCTGGCGCGAATCGCCACCTCTCTGGGACACTGCAGGGCCTCATTCCAATCATCATCCTCTAACAGCCTGAGGTATGACTCCCACTTTTCTCTCAGGGGTCCCAGCGGTTCCGGTAGGTTGTTAACAAGCTTTTTGTAAGTAAGGGAGATAGCCTTATCTATCATGGGGTCTAACAGTAGGCTATCCTCAAGTAGGGCATATTCAGGCAGTTGATCCCCCTGGTTCCTGTGGGCATTTATGGTGTGTCTGAGCTGTTGATAGTGCAAGAACTCTCCGTTGCCCATTTGAAACTCAGTCTGTAGGGTCGCAAAGTCCACCATAGTCCCCCTCTTCCACACAGCCCATACAGTCCGTTTGTGTGAATAGATAATCAATCCGGGATCCCGAACCGTGAGCCGCAGAAACATGCGTGTACTGCCTAAGCTGTGGGTTGTGCGCCCTCCGCAGATCCACCAAGCCCATCGCCTGTACAAAATCCCGAAGGTGACTCACCCCCCCCTGGCAAGTGGAGTCTGCGACCTATCAAGGTCCCTCGCCATGACGTCATTCATATCTCCCCCAAGGACCAGCGTCCCAGTAGGCATCTCCAAAAGCACTTTTCCAATGTCTGGGAGAGTAGTGGTGTGTAATTTCGGAGGATGTAGAATGAGCACAGGTTCAATGTCCGACCCTCCCATTGTGCTGACAATGCCATGTAGCGCCCTAAGGGGTCTCACCGTCGCTGCCCTATGACCAGCGGCAGGGAGTTCTTGATAAGGATCCCCACCCCCCTGGAGCCCGTGGTAAAAGCTGCGTGTGCACGTAGGGTGTATCCAAATCTATCAAGAGCCTTACAATGGTTCCCTAACAGATGGGTCTCCTGTAGGAGGACAACATTAGGGGCATGCCTGCGAAGATATTGGAGTACCACAGTGTGTTTGATCTTGTTCTGCAGCCCATTTACATTCCAGAATATTACATTACTGTGTTGTGTCTTTGATGTATGCATCACAACCACCTAACCCACTGAGTGTGAAGGTTGGCAGCCGAGCCTCCCCGCTTCCCACCTCCCGCCCGCCTACTGATAGTGCCAATGGAGTCAGAACATGTACACAATATGAGAGCAAACATGCAAAACTTAAACAGGAGTCCTTCCCCCCCAAAACCCCCCCCACCTTCTCCCCTCCCTGCTACCCTGCTACGTCGGCCAACAGTGCCAGACATCCCCCAACAGGCAGAGTGCCTGTAGCCCACGTAACAAAAAACTTAGGGGGTGAGTGCTACAACCAAGTCCAACATCCGAGGCCCTCACCTGATCCCCCATTACAGTGCATTAGCCACTTCACCATATGCCGTGGCCTGGGGCTGTGTCCCAAAGATAGTAATTACGCCCTGGGGACTAAATCAGGGCCCCCCTCCAGCGCATCTGAGTAGTGCGACCCAAAATGTTCCAGTACCATCATATCTCCTTCCCGGGACTCACCCAACAGAGTTGTGACCTCCCTTCCAGCAATGTCTCAATTTGACCAGACACAAAAGCACCAGTATACGTTTCGTGTCCACAATTGGCGGTCATCCCTTCACAACAGTCTCTACCATTTCACCCCATGTCGGGCCATGCCGAAAGGCTGCGTGTTCTGTTCCCGACCGCCGATCGAGGGCTGCCTTGTCGTCGCTGCCCTCTCCCAATGGATCCTGCGTACGAGGTCGGATATTGGGTCGCTGCACTCCTCCAGCTGCCCCCTCGCTCTGGGCCCCCGTCAAGTGTTCGTGCTCCTCCAGCCAAGTATGCACCTTCTCTGGGGAGGTAAAGAAGAAGGATTTCCCATTCGCCAAGATCTTGAGTCACGCCGGGAAGAACATCATGTACTTGACTCCACGTTCTCGAAGCTCCCTCTTGACTCTGTCGAACGAACGACGCTCCTGCTGGACCTTGTGCGTAAAATCCGGAAAGAATCTTATAGTGGCGTTGTCAATTCTTAGGTCTCCATGTTGGCGGGCAGCCAGCAAAATGGCGTGCCTATCTCTATAATTGAGAATCCGCGCAATGATTGTGCGTGGCGGGGCCCCGGGACGCAGCGGCAGGACTGGCGCCCCATGCGTCCGTTCAATGGTAAAGAATTTGGACAGTCTTTTGGGTTTAAGGCGATTCAAGATGAGATTTTCCAGGTAGAGGTCCAGACTGGCCCCCTCCATTTTCTCCGGTACTCCCACCACCCTCAGGTTATTTCTTTGGGCCCTCCCTTCCTGATCCTCCAGCCGGGCTGCCATCTGTCTCTGCTGATGTGTGAGCTGGCGGACCTGTTGCTGCAACTGTTTGGTAGCACCGTGGAGCTCTGCAATGTCTGTGGCATTTTGCGTGGCCTTTGTTCAAGTCCGCCCGCTGAAGCATCAGTTCTTTAGACATTTTATCTATTTTCGACTCCAGTGTAGTACCTAAAGACTGTATGGCCTGCCTTATGGTGGACAAAGAAGGTTCGCGTATCTCGAGGTGGGTTGCGCTCCCCCCACCTGTTCCGCTGTGTAATTGTCCATGGTGTTGTTTGTGTCACAGTGGACTTCTTATTCCTCATTGTAGTGCTTACTGTCAGATACTAGCCACCGGGTCCTCAGCGCATTGTCCTCACACCACTCTGCCCGGGAAACTTTTGGAGTGCCCCTCACCAGGCCAACAAGTCCCCACGAGGGATAGCCTCTTGCCCAATGTCCAGGCTGCTTGTCAGGGACCCGCACCACTCCTCTCTGCCCAGGGCTCTATACCTGCCCTCAATTTCGCTCCAATGGCCTCTCAATCACCTTCGTCTCTATCTGGGGTCTGCACCCCTGCTGCCCAATTCCAGTCGCAAGGTTGTGACGGCGCCGCAGCTCCAGCCAGCCCACACCACTCTTAATGTGTGAGGTCCAGTCTTCGCTCTGCCACACAAGGCAGACCATCACTCCTAGCTGGTGCTCACCGGGGGGGGGGGAGAAACGATCACACCGTCCAGCCTCAGAGACCTCAGTCGCCACTTCGGGTCCCGCCGCTGTCCCGTACTCTCCGCTGCCGCCCAAGGGCGCTCCTCCACTGGCCAGCCAATCACTTGAGGCCGGTGCTGCACGCACGGTCTCCAGCCGCCCAGGCCGCAATAGGCCCCAACTCGCCGACCACCGGTACTCGACTTCCCGGCGGCGGAGCGGGGCGGGAAGCACACCTTTCTGCAACGGAGCACGGCGGCTCGCAGATGCCGTCATACAATGCGGCATAGCAGCAGGATATATGCCGGATTTTAGGGGTCGTTTATCGGGCCTCAGGAGCGCCACGAAACTATGCGGCCATCTTGGTTGCTGCCAAGCCCACAAGGCCTCTAAAGATTGTTTTTTTAACTGTGTATTTACCATAAATAAAAGTGATATAAAGAAATAATTAAGAGTAATTCATTACATTTTAATAAATATCAATGTAGCATTCTTTTTTTTAATTTGGAAAAGGATATCACTACTTAGCGAATGTTTAAACTTGGAGCCTCTCTTCATTTCACAAACAGATTTCCCATTTCTAAAGGTTCTCTGTGGGATTTCTGCGTGTGCAGGAAGGATGGCACCTGGGCTGATAGCAGTAAGAGTTTGATGAAAGGTAATAATACTAGTACGGTGCTACAGGTCAGAAGAGATCCCCAAACCTCCGCAGTGAGTGACAAGGGCTCACTCAGTGAATATAACAAACAAATCCTGTGCACATGTTAAGTTTGGTGTATGTACAACTCATTCATAGTGAAAAAGTCTCATCACATGAAACAAAGTGGACACATCGGAGTAGTTTCTTTCAAATGAAAATGTATTGGACATCAAAGAATACAACCAGCCGACACGTGCTTCGTCATGCGGGTGCTGGACCTGTGACTCTTCAGGACTATCCAAATCAAATGTGGGAAGTTCGAATAGCCGCTGATATTTCCGACCCGGCTAGCACTGGTGTAACAAAGGTATCTTGGTGTTGGTTAACCTCACTGTAAAAAGTCAAAGTGGGATGGACGGGTACAGCAATGAAGTCAAGACCGGTGGTGTCTTGTTCCTCTTACTGAGGAACAAGACACCACCGGTCTTGACGTTATTGCTAAGTTTCAGAATCCTGTTGGAGACGGCTGTACCCGTCATAAGGTCAGAAGTTAATCAAACCAGGAGATTATGATGCCGTAGGAATGGCTCCAACCATGGATCAGAGCCTTTTCCTACGGCATCGTAATCAGACCCTTAGTAGTAAATGTGGGAAGAAACCAGGGGAAGTGACTGGAAAGGGCAAATTCAATACTACATAACAGGGTTTTAAGCAAGTGGAAGGATGTGTTTAGGGAGGCAAGGCACTAACCAAAAAAAGAGTGAGCTCTTTGCTATTCATAAACTGTACTTCTAAAGTGACAACAGCCAGTGAGGACCCATAACAGTAGTAAATGTCGTCCAGCTCAGAACTGGAGTAAGTCCGGCACCACACATGAGCGACCACCCACTGTTACTGCAACACCCTACCTTAGAAAATAATGGAAGTAGGGACTAAACATAAACTCCATAAGAAATGTTTTAAAATAAATTACTTTCTTTAAATTGATTACAAAATATAAATCCATTTAATTTAATGTTTAGCAAAAATTAAACCTCTAAAAAGAAAACATTTTTTTATATCTATATATATAAAAACGAAAGTAAGTCTGTCTGTCTGTTTGTCCTTTATGCATTACTACACCATTCAACCGATCGCCATGAAACTTTGAGAAGTTGTTGAGTACAATCCCGCGAAGCCACACTTAGAAATGTTTTAAAAAATAAAATGAATAAGTTTCAGTAACAATGACACAATGTAAATTTAATGTTATAATGAGTTTCCTTGAATTTCCTTTCTTCTGAGATCGCAGCAACGCGCAATAGGTAAGCTAGTTTAAAATAATACTTTGATAACCTTTTCTGAATTAAAAACATACTGCTACATTTATTAAAATATAATGAATTACTCTTAATTATTTCTATACATCACTTTCATTTATGTTAAATACCCAGTTAAAAAAACAATCTTTAGGTACGATTTTTTAAATGTAACCTCAGAGAAAACATTTAAATTTAATACATCAAAAACAATTACATTTTAAATTAAAAAAAGTCTGTATCATGTTTTGCTTTGTTCTACACCTCAAATAAATATATACAATGAATTCATGTTTAATATATTTTTCACTTTTGCTTATACTTTACCAGACAGATGTCTCCCTCTGGTAAATTATTGGGTATAGCAGTGCTTAATTTAGCTGGTGGTTTTGGTGGTTGGCACAGGTACTTAATTGTCAACACCGGCACTTATGACAGCTGTCACATGTAATATAGAGATGAGTACCACAGCAGATCCTGGAAGACTAGAAGGGTTAGGAGTATGCGGATTATGGGCAAAATGGATTGGGGGCTAGAATAAGCAAGGACAATGAGGTGACACTACCAAGGTTACCAGAAGGACAAAAGCCAGGACAACTAGGATGAGAGCAAAGAGGATTGAAAGCATCCACACCAAGAGGGCAAGCAACAGGCCTAGGAGTGCCAGGGGGACCATGACCAGGGCCCAGAATACCACATGGAGTGGAAAGACCAGGAGCCAGGGGTAGCAGGCATAGAGTGAGGAAGAACAGTAGGACCTAAACAGATAAAGCTAGGAAGACTGAGGAGATAAGACCTGAATGTCCAGGAGTACCAGGACCAAAATGATGAGGCTCAGAAACACCCAAAGAGAACCAGACCAATAGGGTACAGACCATTGGGTGAAGTACATTGGGTGCAGTATAAGAAGGATCATAAGCACAAGGAACGGGGCCAAAAGGACCAGAATGAACCAAACCAGGAAAACAAGTGTAAAGAGGACATGGTCTAAGAGGACCAGGACACAAGAGGTGAGGTGTACTGCAGATGTACTAGTAATCAGACCAGGAGGATGAGAAAGACTAGAATGACTAGTTTACAGGTATGAAGGTCAAGAGGATTAGGAAGGAAGAGGAAGAGCTAGGGGAGATAAACAAACCAAGGAGGAACAGCCAGAACCAAGAGCATTATGAATACCAAGACCCAAAAAAGGAGGACCGGAAATTAAAGCTTGAAGTCCAGGAGGCACAAAACCAGATAGTGAACACAGACTAAGGACCAGAAATAGAAAGGGCAGTGCTAAGCAAACCAGACTGAGATTGGGGAGGACTAAGAGAAGAACATCTGGAGAATCAGAATGAGATGAATAGGCAACCAGAGCCAGCAACACAAGGGCTAAGAGGATCATGTGAAGGATGACCAGTGCAACCACAATCAAGGGTAAAGGAAAGATCAAATTGTTTAGGTCTAGAGGTATCACAACCTGGCCTACCTGGACAAGGGAGAGGAATAAAAGGAGGACACAAGGAGGACCAGGATTATAGGAGCCAGGCTGACCAAGCTGGGTGTCAAAGAAGAATAGGATGACCCGAAAAGAGCGGGTCAAGACTAAATAGAAAAATTAGTGCAGAAACAGGCCTCCAAGGAGCAGGAGGACCAGGGCCAAGAGTGTCACAACATGTTGGAGGAGGACCAAGGGAGCAAGCTACTGCTAGAGCAGGTAGACTAGATCCATTAAGACCTGGGACAAGATGATGGAAGATGAAGTGGAATACAAGGATCAAACAATCAGGAACAGGGCAAGGAGGACTGGAAGTGTCACAACCATGCGGAACAGGACATAAAGTACCAAGTGAAGCAGCAGGACCACAAATGGGGGCATCATAACCAGGCTTGCTAGGATCAGTGGGGCCAGGACAATCTGAACCAAATAGACCAATGGACCAGGCAAGAACCAAAATGAACAGGCCTAGCTCAAGAGGACATAATAAGGTTGACCAGGACCCATGGACCCAGTAACAGGTGGATTAAGTAGACAGGGGTCCAGGGGAAGGAGAATCAGAATGACCCAAACTAGGATGACTAAGAGTACCAAGACAACAGTTTTAGGTGGTGGTGTACCAAGCAAACCAGTAGGATCAGGGTGCGGATCAGCAGTATCAGGATCAGAAGGGCTAGCAATGGCTATTAAAATAAAGGAACACGAGAAGGCCGGGAATATGAGTGTCAGGAAGGACTGGAATCAGGAGCACAAGTTCAGAAATCAGTACCAGGGTAACCAGAGCTATTTTAACTAGGATGAGGATCAGGAGGACAAAACAGCACAGAAAAGGAGGACTGGAAACAGGACCAGGAGAAGCAACCGACATCAGAAGGCATACAAGGACCTAGAGTGGAAGGAAGAAAACTGTAGGAGGAGGACATCTATGTGATTCTACATCACATTATTTAGTATGTCTCTTCTGTAAGCAGTTCTTATTCATTGTTCTTATTTTGCCAACCCCCCAGAAACCTTCACCCTTTTTAGCCCACAAATAGGCGGATAAGTATTTGATGACAAATCAGAGATTGATGACTAAAAAGCCATAACTGTCACACTCTGACCTCTGAGTGATAGCAGATGCTGCCCCATCATCACACAGTAGTTTCAGGGTAGATATGAGCACAGAGGCCCTTAAAACCTGTTTCAAGTGTCTAAAGGTGGATGTGTAAAAAGGAGTGTGGTCAGCAAAGACTTGCAGAAAAGGTTTGAACAACTCAGATGGGTGAAGTCAGTAAAAATGGCTAATGGCTAACAAAGGGGATGAAAGGACTATGGTAAACAGCAAAGGGGAGCGCAGGATCCTAAGAAGACGCAGATGAGCAGAAGAGGGAGGATCCAGATAAATTCTCTCAGATGGCCCAAAGAGGGATTCTGAATGACAAAGGGCTCTGAATAAAATCTACGACAGCACTAGAAACCAACACCATCTATGAGAGCTTTAGCACCAGACAAGAGGTATATGAAACTCTAGGGTGTGGAGATACATATATAGCAGAAGTGTTTGGAAGTAAATAAACAATGGCCCCCTGCTATTTGGTATGAGTTCCTCTAGGTAGGTATCAAATGAAACTGCAAAGACCTAAGGCAACTCAAATATAATCAAGAACTGACAATCATTCATAATTAAACCTGAACGGACAAAAACATCATAACGGACAACTTCAAAATATGTTTTAATAAAACAGTGCAATAAATATTGATAATGGGAAAATTCACATGCTTACTGCAGCTATATCAACATACACTCAAACATTGTGTACATTGAAGACAAAAGAATACATGGACATACACAATAACAAAAAACAGAGAAATGTCAGAGGTTTTCTCATGTATAATTCATATGATTTATCTTAAGTAGCTGATTAGTCTACATGATACGGTCATCAATAGTTAAAAAGAGGCATTCTATTCAGCAGTCTCTGAGGCCTAAAACAATTGTTGATGAAATGTCCCCTGAGGCAAGGAATGAAAGAAGCAAGAATTATCTAATAAAAGATGGTAAATGGAAACTGCAATGATTCAAAGCCCATCTACTCTCAGATGAAATATGGGAAAATGTCATGATGAAATGTACCTCATACACCGACTGAAATACAGGTAATCAGGTGTCTGGGGTAATATGAGCCAAATGGTACCATATATTTGTGGAACGACTCAATCATTCAAAATCCCGGATAGTCCACACGTACATAGAGAAAGGGGAAGAGTTCCGGAATTGTCAAATGTACGTGAAAAATCTAGAAAGTAAAATCAATACATTGTAATCTTGCCACTATGTTTCACTAGAAAGGATAATGAAAATTCAACAATCACAGACTTACTCAGTACTATGTGATAAGCCAGACTTACACTACTCAGCCATATATATTAGATAAACAATGAAAAATCTGAAACAAAAATAAACACACTGTGATTCTACAAAAGTATCTACCTAGACAAGCAGGTAGGAAGACATGGAGAAATCGGCAGCTGAACTCCGTCTGAGACAAGAGATATGCAGGAGAAGTGAAATATTAAAAAAAACCTTGGTGCAGTATGTAACAAAGGCTGCGGCCATTGAGCAGTGGATAAAGGCACACTAGAGCCATACCAATATATCTAACAGAGAGCTATAATCAGAGGCTAGTTTACTCAGAATTGTCCTTTTAAAAGAACTAGGCACCAGGGAACCTGCATCTGTGCAATCTGGGCTGAAAGCGTCGTGTTAAAATGAATGATAGCAGAAAATCAACAGAGTCGGTCATATGGTATATATATATATGATCCGATATGTACTGGAGCAGTAAACTCCAACTACGGCGGTCATAATGTTGGCAAATGCCTAGGATGGTTGTTAGACTCAAATAGGAACAGAAATAAATATGAAAAAAAAGTAAGTATTTTTCAAAAAAGGTAAACATGTTAAACTGACAGAACTGTGAAAAGAACCTTTACATGTGACAAGCATATCTAAAGAATAGAAAGAAACTCACTGTTTTACCAACAACCCCATCATGGTAATATGGAATGGTATAGAGCCCTATACCATATAACCAATGTGTAGATCACACGTCTTGCACAGGTGTGATGGATACTTTAAGAATAAAACTGTCTTAACCAGTATTATAGCGAATATCTTGTTCCCATGGAATTTCTTCATTTAAGCCATGAGAGAAAGTATCTAAAGTGAAAATCCAGTATACTTTGCTTTTTCTTATGGCTTCAGGGTTGCTTCATGAATGATTTTTTCCAGAATATGCCAGTAAAAACCAATCAATCTCTTCAGGTTTATGTCCTAATTCAAGGGAATGCTTTACAAGGGGCGGATAGCTGATCGATGCTCTGTAAGGCGTGTGACTAAAGACCAAAGACTTGAAACAACCTCCCACTCTTTGTTGGTTTTACATAAAGATCGACTTCTAATTCCTGATTTCAATGTCTAGAAACTCGATCTTTTGATTGCTACTGCTAGCAGTGAATTTCAAGTTTGTATCACACTGATTATTCCATTCAGGAAATTCATTAAGAATATCTGACTCTCCACACTAAATGAAGATAATGTCATTAATGTAGTGAAACCAATGACTAATAGATTCAAAGAAGGGTGCTATGTTGTTGTATATGAAATTCTGCTCGAACTGGGCCATATAGATGTTTCCTACTGTGAGAGCACAAGAGGCTCACAGACTGACCCCTTTAATTTGTCTATAAAGGTTACCATTAAACTCAAAGGTGTTTTCCTCCAACACCAGTTCAAGTTCTCCAGATGTAACACAGTTAGGGATTTTACTCCATACCCTTTCTTGTGAAAAACCAGTGGGCTACTGCTCTGTGTTGGCTTTAAAGGCATTCAATAATTTCTTGGTCACAAGAACTTTCAAGATGGTTACCCTACAGAGCATCTTTTCCCTGTTGACTAATGGCCAGTTAATTGCATCTTTGGACATTTTGAAAGCATACTTTCACTTTTTAATCTGGCAACTTCATATACGTGTTCAGTGAATGGCTACCATTACCAGTTTCAATCACTCCCCTTTGACTTGGCATCAGCTCCCAGTGTTTTCACCAAGCTTCTTGCTCCGTTGGCATGTATTTTGTACTCTTGAGGTATTCAGGTGTTTCCTTACCACAACAATTGGTTAATTGTCTCCATTTCTCTTTATAAGGCTTACCGAGACATCAAGGAGGTGTGTGTCCTGTTGTGCACTGATGGATTTCTTCTCAACACCATAAAGTCCCACTTTCAACCACCCTTGTCTCTTCATTTTATAGGGGCCCTCTCGTGGATGGAGTTGGGGAAGGTTTTTCTGTCTCCAGCACGAAGGTACAAACTGATTTTACAACTTTCAACCCTTTTGTCACTCCCATCTGCTCTGGGAGTGACTGTGGCTTTAGACTCAGGGTTAAATGGCATCCACTTTAGCTGAGGCAGGCTGGAGTCATCTGCATCTCTATCCCAGTGTACATCATATTTCCCAACACTGGAATCCAGGGTCATAGGATTTTGAAGCACAGTCTATAGTCACTTGCCAGCTTTTGCAGGACTTGCAGTGGTGGCTGAACCCAGACAATCTCAACAAAAGTCACCAATTGAGTGTCCCCCCTCCTGTGATCATCTCTGCTGATGCCAGTGGTCAAGGGTGGGGTGCAGCCATGAAAAGTCTTAACGCCCAGGGGTTATGGAATGGGGAACCTTTCTATTCTTCTAAGTGAAAGATGCTTGCTGCAGTTTGGGCTCATCTGCTTTACTTCTTCCCGTCTATCAGGGGTTGGAGGGTGTAACCAGACAGACAACCAGGTCATGCAGTCTTATGTTTGTCATCAAGGTGTGCTGATTCCCTCTCTCGTTGTCCTTTTCTGGGATATAGGGCTATGGGCAGAGCGGAATCATCTCTATCTGTCAGTGGTCTATCTCACGGGGAAGGAGAATGGGCCTCCTGACCAGCTCCGTCGCAGGTTCCCATCATCAGTATTTGTGTCTCTCCCTCAGGATCTTTCAGGGGATGTGTCAGATGTTTGAGTACCCCTGGATAGACCAGTTTGCCACCGAGAGCAATGCCCTTCTTCCCCTTTTCTGCAACTTGATTCCCTCTGAGAGAACCTGGCTGATGGATGTCCTTTCGATACCCTGGCCAGGGTGTTTCCTGTATTGCTTTCCTCCGATCCACTTGATTCTCAGGGTGTTGCAGAAGCTTATTTTTTACCAAGCTCAGGTTCTTCTAGTGGCTCCTGGGTGGTCGAGGAGGCTTTGGTTCACTCTGCTTCTTCAGTGGTCAGGGTCGTCCTTGGGTATTTCCTTTTTCTCCTTCTCCTCTGACTCATCCCATTCAGAAGACTTCCTTCCTGCTGCGTCTCGATCTCGGGGTTTGGATACTGAGTGGATACCTCTGTTGGATCTTGGTTGCGCAGAGGATATTGCTACCTCCATTCAGTTGTCTCTAGCTCTCCAGTTGCAGGATGTACAAACACCATAGGGGGCACTTTGCTGAGTGGTGTGATACTAAGGGGCTGATTTCCACCTCTCGTGATCCTTTACAGATTTTAGATTTCTTACAGGATGGCTTCTCCTTGGGTTTGGCAGTTTTCTACCTTTGCAGCCCAGCAGGCAGCTTTTCAAGCCTTTTGTGGAGATGATCTCACTGAGATTGTGCCTTTGGTCTCTCGACTCATTAGGGGTTTCTTTCTGCAAAGTCCAGTTTCCAACTCTCTGGTACCTCCCTGGGAACTGCCTCTCGTGCTCCAGGCTCTGACTGGTCCTCCTTCTGAGTCACTGGATGTGATTTCTTTAAATTTTCTGATTGAGAAGGTGGTGTTTTCGGTCGCTGTGTTTTCTGTGAGAAGGGTGGGAGAAATTGATGACTTAAGATCAGTTTCTCAATTTCTTAGTTTCCTTTTGGAAAACATTGTTCTTCAGCCAGGCCCTGCTCTTCTTCCTAAGGATCCCTCCCAATTTCTTGGTTCAGAGGAAATTGTCTTTCCAGTTTTCTTTCCTGACCCGTCTTTGGCTAAGGAAGTTGGTTTGCATTGACTGGCTCTTTGCATGGCTTTGCCCATTTTTTTGGAACATTCTTCTTCCTTTCAGAAGACTGATTCCATTTTTGTTAACTTTGGTCTTCCTGATAATTGTTTGCATCCTCCTACTGCTAATATTTTAAGGTTGATCATGTCTGCCATCATGAGGGCTTACCTGGTGTCAGGTTCTTCCTCTCCCCCGCAGGTGCGGTGTTGTTTAACTCTCGGTGTCTCTACCTCATGGGTGGTCTTTCGAGATGTGTGTGCTACAGCTAATAGAGTTCCCATCACACTTTTCTGCCCCACTATTGGTTGCAATTGGGCGGGAAAGTTTTTTTGCTTGGTGCGGCAGTGAGCTTCTCTACCACCCCAAAGAGTTCTTTGACTGAGTATTTGGCTTGCATGATCTGTCGGGTGAAAAATGTCCCTTTTTCAGTGATCAGGAGGGATTTATAATTAGCTAATGTCCGTTTGTAAATATTTGTATCTTTTGTCTCATATTTCATTATCCATCACCTTTCCAGTCTGCAGCATTTTTGTTTCTCTTGTCACAGAGCTTCAGTAAACCAGGGGGCTGATGGTTGAGTGCTGTCCCTGATTTTTTACAAATAGGCACAGTAGCCCTAAAGGCATCATTGAACCAATCTGTATATTCCTTTAACCGTATCCACATGCTAGAGCTATAATGGACGGTTATTCCTCAACTGCATTTAAAATTACCAGAGAAACTCGTCAAGGTGGTGAGCCCCACCTTCAATGAAACAGCCAAAATGAATTATAATGAGTAATAATTGAGAATTGTTGGTACATAGTGATTTCTTAATTTTTGTCCTAATTATATTGAATAATGTTGAATGCAAACATATCTGAAGTACAAACAATGAAAATATTAAAATATATCTATCCCGACTAACTCTCACACTGATACTTTTAAGGGACCAAATCTTCAACGAGATAGCTGCTGCACTCAAAATGCAATTAAATAAACAAAACTAAGGACGATGTTAATAAGAGGATACTTGGTTTAATCAATCACATTGTTAACAATATACAGATTTTCTGATGGGTTTTCTTTTTGTATTTCAACCGCATTGTCCACACTGTTTATTATATTCAATAATTTTCTAATTAGCCCGAATCCATTTTGCAATATTCCCGTTTTGTTTGATTTTTGTGTTGCCTCTTTATTGTATGTATATTCTTAAGTTGACTTAATGTGAATAATTGATTTCTAAAGATGTATCAATGATTTTGTAGCATTTTGTTGCTAAACGTTCTTAATATTGAAAAGAGACAAATCTGTGCTTTGACTTATTAACTACTTTCTAATCATAGTTAATTGCAAACTAAGATGAAGCTAGGTATTTTGAAACTTACCTTGTGCCTGAATGCACAAATGTATCACTCTGAGAATCAACTAATACGCTTTGACAGCAGAGTACCTGCCCTTAATAGCAAGTGCTGTGTGGCCCTGCATCCTGGAATCCTGATTCCGAACAAAAAGAGAAAAGCAAAGATGGAAATGATGTGGAATTTCCATGGACATGTGTGACTGTACTTGTTGATGATGTGAAGCACAGCAGGAAATCTAAACTCTACTTTCAATCAGGCAAGTGTGGCCTCCTTTAGGTTGTAAGTTTAATATTTCAAATAAGTGGGCTACTTAGTATGTGCTAGCTATGCTAAAACCTAAGCCCGAGATATGTGCAGGTTTTGCATTGGGATTGGATTATATTTTTAACAGACCAAACACAAAAAAATCCTTTTTAGGATTCACAAACCAACGCAAATTGGTAAGTGCATTGGTTTATAGGAAAAGGACATTCAAAGCAGTGCACACTGTACAGCACACTTACAAAGTAGGACAAATTTAACGTTATTCTAAGGTCATCCGCCTTTGACACCGTCTCCCATAAAATCCTTCTCCAGTGCTTGGAATAAGCTGGTATTTCTGGGACTGCCCGCCAGTGGTTCCGCTCTTTTCTTGCCGATTGATCTTTTTGCGTAGCTATTCCTCCCCATCAGTCCAAATTCCATCCGCTGGACCCCCAGGGATCCTCGCTGAGTCCCACGGTATTTATTCTGTACGTGAGGCCGCTGGCTGATGTCGTCAAGAAGTGGGGGTTGACTATGGTCTCATACGCTGACGACACTCAGCTGGCGGTCACGCTCAGCGGGGACTCTGATTTGGATGCCCCTAGGTTCCAGAATGGGCTGAGGGCGCTTGCTAGCTGGATGAATTCCAATTATCTCCAGCTGAACGCAAAAAAAACTGAGATAATGATCATCGGCAAGAAACCGGAACTCTGGGGCGACAAATGGTGGCCTCCGGAACTGGGGCCTACCCCGACTCCGGTAACGGAGACAAAAAATCTTGGAGTTTGGTTAGATCCCGCCCTTAGTTTTGTCTCCCATACCAAGAGAACTGCCGCCAGTTGTTTTGGCATTTTGCGAGGACTAAGACCAGCACTTAAATTTTTTGACGCCTCTACCAGGCAGCTGGTGCTGCAGGCGACGGTGATCTCTCGGCTTGACTACATCAGCTCTCTTTTGGTAGGGGTGAACCAAGCTGAAATTACACGTTTGCAACGTGTCCAGAACGCGGCAGCCAGAGCTGTGGTGGGCTTGCCCAGGTTCTGCTCCGTTGCCAACACTCTACGTTCTCTCCACTGGCTTCCAGTCAAGCAGAGGATCCAATTTAAAGTGCTTTGCTTGTCCTACAAAATTCTCAAGGGCCTCTCTGCCCCGATTCTCATGAATCTCTTGACGCCCTATGTCCCTGCCCGCTCCCTGAGATCTTTGGGTCAGGATTTAGCAGTGGTCTCTCGGTTCAAACTTAGCCGAGCGGTAGGCCGCTCTTTTCGAGTTCGGGCTGCGGCCCTGTGGAACTCTCTCCCATTAGAGATACGTGCGTCTGATAATCTCTCTTCATTTCGTAGGGCTATCAAGGCTTTTTTATTTCCCTGAGCCTGTTCTCTCTTAGTCTATTGTCTCTTTGTTGTGTTGTGTTGGCTACCTTGTCAAGCGCCAGGACGCTCCTTCGCTGGAGCAGCTGTGCGCTGAATAAATATTCATAACATAAAATACCATAACATAACATCCTTCCAATACAAAAAGTGTGTTAGACGCACATACACACCTTTGCACTATGGTGCAAATGTGTGTGCATGGTGCTTGACAGCATAACTCTGAGCCGATGCTAGGGAGAGAGCAGGATAGTGCTGCATCTCTGCAGATATGGTGCTTTCCTGCTATCGCACTGTCACACAACACAGCGCAGTAACTTCAGGTGGTACACTGCATTGTGTGAGGGGCTAGTAAATCTGGACGATACATACTTGCGTGAATAGATAGATGCGGTCTCCTGAGGAATCTTCACAAACAGAGGGAAAGTTCCTGATAATAGTTATTTTTAAATTACTTATCAGTAATTGAATTATTCTAAGTCCTATTTCTTTGCTTGCAGCCATTACAGGTCAGGTCTCCCTGCCTCTTCAGACACCAATCCAATGTAGTTTCATTTAATAAAATGCCCTTCCCCCTGCCACATCTCCCGTTCGTAACAAGCTCCAACCAAAAACATTTGTCAGTTGTATCTTAGGAAGGGTGGGAGGGACCATTGCTAAAAGCAAGTGAAATGGATTCAGAGTAATGCAATTATCGGTAAGTAATTTAGACATTACCTCCTTTACCAGTCCCTCGCTTGCAGTCATTACATGTGAGTAGTAGCAAGCAATAAAATGAGTACAACTGACAATGCTTGCTAAAGACACACATTTATTAAGACACACATCATAAAGAGTCCTCCTATTTTGCCATAGAAGAAAGTACCGGATGGCCAAACACATCAATGATGCATTGGACTTCAGCAAGTAGATGTTTTGCAAATGTTGAGGAATCAACCTAAGTAGCAGCACAGCAAATTTCCCCGGATGAAGCCTCCTGATGCTCTGCCACTGTAGAAGTCATACTTTGGGTAGATCTTCCCTGGATTTAGAAAGAGGGTACATGACCCTGAATCTCATAAGCCTTAGATACCAACAACCTGATCCATCTGCTCAGCGTAGCTATAGCTGTTTTTTCCCCTTTCTTAGATGGGCCAAATTTCACAACCAATGACTCCACCTTATGAAAGGGCTGAACCATCTGAAAATCGCCCGTCTGACATCCAGGCAATGCAAGCTCTCTTCTGCTATTGAACCAGGGGAAGGGAAAAATTCTGGAAGAACCCATTCCTGCTGCATATGGAAGGAAGAGTTGACCGTAAGGGTAAAAGAAGGAACAGTAACTAATATGACCCGGTCAGGAAACACCTTGCAAAAAGGAAACATAGAGGACCAAGCACTCAACTCACCTAAACTCCTGCCCAATGTAATTGCTAACAAAAAGAGGTTTTAAGCTTGAGGAACTGTAAGCCAATCTGATCCAAATGTTAAAAAGGAGCTGGCATTAAGAAATCCAACAAGTGTCAGGAACGGTCAGACTTAATTTACCTTTGAAAGTCCCTTCAAAAGATGTGCCAGTAAACTGTCTTCATCCAACAAATTCTTCCATGGACCCCTGAATGCTTGGATTGCTGTGCACTGCACTCTCAAGGCAAGGTAGCCACTGTCAAACCCAATGTGGAACCATCCTGCAAGAAGTCCATCACCATCAGCAAACTCACATTAGTAGGATCAAGCCCTTGGCCCCACCCCAGTTAGAAAAACAACCTCAATGCTGGTTATAAGAGCATAACGTAGGCCACACTCTGGAAGCCTGTTAATCTTAATCCCATCCTTTCAACCTCCAAGCCATCAAATGAAGTTTCTGAAGCCTCTCCACCATCAACATGGGGAATTCCAGAGGGGACTAAACCATAGGGAGAACACATTCTGGAGTAACCTGCATTCTCAACAACATGGGCAACCAATTAACTCACAGCCACTAGGAAGCCACCAGATTCACCTCAGCTCTAAACTTCCACATCCTTACCAGAAAGAGCCTGAGAAGAGGAATCGGAAAAAAGGCATACACCAAGTGCTCTGGCCACTAACGTGAAAGGGTGTCTATTGACAAAGCCAGATCATCCCTTTCTTTGGCACAGTACCTCACAAGTTTAGCATTGCTTTGTGATGCAAATAGATCCACCTTTGGCAGACCCCACCATTCCCGCATGACACCAATGAGTCAAGTGAGAAAACACTCTTAGATTGAGAGAAAATTCCTTCGAGGCAGGAAGGTCCCTGCTGAGCAAATCGGCCAATACATTGGATAAACCCTGAATGTGGATGGTTCTCAGAGAGAGCAGAGACTAAGCTCATGAAAACATCTTGTGAGAAATCTTGCTCAGACTGCTGAAGCGAGTCCTTCCCTATCTTTTTCCATAAGCTTTGGCAGTGACATTGTTCATTCTCACCAGAACCTCCTTCGCCCATAGCTGGAAATCAAACACAAGAAGGGTCCTCTTAACGCCTTTAAGTTCCTTCCAATTTGCGGAATGGTCTGCTCCAGTGTGAATCCAACAACCTTGTGCCCGCAAGGCACCTCCCCAGGCACCCCACCCTGAAAAACTGGCATCTGTGGTAAGTATTGCAGGATGAGGAGGATCTTGCTGCACCTCATGCACCAGGTTTGTTGAGTCTAACAACCATGATAGGTCCCCCTGTACCCGTTTGGATAGATTAATAGTGGTTTCCTATTCAGTGACCCTGGATCCCAATTGACCAGAATCCTAACAGCCAAATTGTGGAGATGGAACCTGGGCCCACCAAACCAGGAAGATCATAGATGCCAAGACCCCCCTTGACCATGAGCCAAGTTTCCACCTTTGGACAGGTGTGTGCCAAAATACTTCTGAAGTGACCCTGCAGCTTGGCTACTCTCAATTCTGGCAAAAAACTCGACTCAGCAGAGTTTAAAGGTGTGCCCAAAAAATGACCAGGTCTTGGGGCGGGCCTAATGAGACTTCCCCCAGTTGTTCAAGAGCCCATGAGAACACAGCGCGTCCGATTCACAGAACTAACTTAAGACAAAATCCTAAACTTACTACCATTTACTCATTTTGGTATTCACAGAAGGCACTTTCTCATTTTGGTATTCACAGAAGGCAATTACTCATTGATGAGTAAGTGCCTTCTGTGAATACCAAAATGAGTAAGTGCCTTCTGTGAATACCAAAATTGTAGTAAGTTTAGGATTTTGTCTTAAGTTAGTTCTGTGAATTGGGCCTAGAATTTCCAGTAATCTTTCTGTATGGGAAAACAACATAACAGTAAACAGACATAATATCGATTCCAAAATATCGTTTGGACAAAATATCGCGTAAAAAATATAGACTAGCCAAAATATCGACCAGACATAATATAGACTACAAAAATATCGAGTAATATTGATATTATTAGCCAAAATATCGAATCAAAAATATAGACTAGACATAATATCGACTAGATAGAATATAGACAAAAAAAATCAAAAATAAGGTAGTTATTAATAATTTTTAATAATTGTGTAATATAAATCTGTAGCGGGTTGTGGGTTTATAGGGGAATAGGGCGGGAAGTAATTTAATTATAATTCATTAATTATGTAAATTAATAATAATTGTTAATTAATTATTAATTGGTAAATAAATAAAATTTAATTGTTAAATAAAAAAAAATTAATAATTAATTTTTAGTAAATTATTTTCTGTAGCGGGTAGGGGGTTTATAGGGGAATAGGGTGGGAAGTAATTTTATTATAATTAATTAATTATGTTATTTAATAATAATTGTTAATTCATTATTAATAGGTAATTATTTAAAATATAATTGGTAATTATTTATAAATATTTAATTGATAAATAATTATTATTTAGTAAATTATTTTCTGTAGCGGGTTGTGGGTTTATAGGGGGATAGGGTGGGAAGTAATTTTATAATAATTAATTAATTATGTTAAATAATAAAAATTGGTAAATAATAATTAATTTGTAATTAATTAAAATATAATTGGTAATTAATTATAAATATTTATTAGATAAATAATTGATATTTAGTAAATTATTTTCTGTAGTGGGTTGTGAGTTTATAGGGGGATAGGGTGGGAAGTTATTTAAAATAATTAATTAATTATGTAAATTAATTAAAATTGTTAATTGTTAATTCATTAATAGTCATTTTAACCCCTACGCTATCCAGCGCTTTCCCTACTGTTGCACCCACTGGAGTGGGAATAGTAATTTTAACCCCTACGCTATCCAACGCTTTCCCTACTGTTGCACCCACTGGGGTGGGAATAGTAATTTTTACCCCTACGCTATCCAACGCTTTTCCTACTGTTGCACCCACTGGAGTGGGAATAGTAATTTTAACCCTTACGCTATCCAATGTTTTCCCTACTGTTGCACCCACTGGAGTGGGAATAGTAATTTTAACCCCTACGCTATCCAACGCTTTCCCTACTGTTGCACCCACTGGAGTGGGAATAGTAATTTTTACCCCTACGCTATCCAACGCTTTCCCTATGGTTGCACTCACTGGAGTGGGAATAGTAATTTTTACCCCTACGCTATCCAACGCTTTCCCTACTGTTGCACCCACTGGAGTGGGAATAGTAATTTTTACCCCTACGCTATCCAACGCTTTCCCTACTGTTGCACCAACCTGAGTGAGAATAGTAATTTTTACCCCTACGCTATCCAACGCTTTCCCTACTGTTGCACCCACTGGAGTGGGAATAGTAATTTTAATCCCTTCGCTATCCAATGTTTTCCCTACTGTTGCACTCTTTGGAGTGGGAATAGTAATTTTTACCTCTACGCTATCCAGCGCTTTCCCTTCTGTTACACTCACTGGAGTGGGAATAGTAATTTTTACCCCTACGCTATCCAACGTTTTCTCTACTGTTGCACCCACTGGAGTGGGAATAGTAATTTTTACCCCTACGCTATCCAGCGTTTTTCTACTGTTGAATTCACTATAGTTGTTATAATAAATTTTAACCAAATTGCTAGGCTACGGTAAAAATATTGTATATGTTTAGTTAATAATATGTATTTATATATATATCTATTTATTATTTTTTTTTGTAATTTACATTAATTATTTATTAATATTACATTTATTTAATCATTTTAACTAAGTTTAAATTAAATATATTTATTTTTATATTAGTTTTAACATAATTTAAAGACATATAAAATAAACAATATTATTTACAGTCGATATTTTAGAGTCGATATTTTTGTACTTACCTGTATAAAGATAGAAACTCGATATTTTGTCCCTCGATATTTTCTCATCGATATTTTTGCAAGTCGATATTAATGGGCTCGATATTATTTCAGTGATCCCAACATAACCACTGAGGGGGCCTCCACCAACCAGTTGTGTAGATGAAGGTGCACAAAAATGCCTTCCAAATGAAGGAGCACCAACAAAGGTGCTAGAACTTTGGTGAACACCCTCGGGAATGATTTGAACCTGAAAGGGAGGACCTGAAACTGACAGTGGTCACCCTCTAGGGCCAACTGAAAGAATCTTTGATGTGACAGCTTGACAGGGAGATGGAGATATGCATCTTATAAGTCTAAAGATGCCAACCAAGCTCCTTTTCTTATTAGAGGAATAATTGACTGCAGTGTCACTAACTATAAGTGCAAAGTCTGGACCCACAAATTAACCCATTTCAAATCCAGCACCGGTGTGCATTTGCCTAACACTTTCTGAACTAGAAAAACAATGGAATTAGCCCCCATGCATCTTTCTTCTGAAGAAACCTAAATGATTACCTTCTTCTTGAGCCACAGTTCTACCCCATGGAGAAGTGCAGTAATTTCCAGACCCCGTATCAGCAGATAAGTCACTTTGAGCCCTGTCAATGGAGGTGGCTTTTTGAACTCCACTTCATAGCCATCGCTGACCATGCTAAGAACCCATTTGTTCATGGCATCACCTCCACAAAATAAGAGAGTCTCCCTCTAACTGTACTGGACCTTTCTTTTTATAATCCTTTTTTGGTGAAAAACGACTTGGCTGGTACTTCTGCTTTCAGGTAGAATATGCTTTGAAGTCTTTATGAGGAGAAGACCTGGATCTCTTATCCCCGAATCTTTTATAGGGTATATGTTCTGTCCTTAAAGGCTTTGGAAATCATGCTATACAGTTGATAAACAACATGTTCTCTTGAAATGGAATTTCATTAAAGCAGATTTCTTCACAGCTTCAGTCTTCCAATCCCCCATCCAGAGGTGCCGGTTGGCTGACACCAAAGCCCCCAAAGACATTGTTATAGTGTTGTCTATATTGGTGCGATATCAGCCAATAAATAGGATTCCTGGTCCATGCCAGATAACAGCTCTGAACACTCATAACCGTCCTGGATTGCTGTAGCTAATTGATCGAAGTCCTTAATTTCGAACTGGGCCACTTAATCTGAATACAGGAAATCCTTCAGCGCCAGATTTTTTTACCACAAAAGCCTTCTTTAACCCTACATTCATCTTTTTATCTGAAGGGTCAGTTGGAGTACAATCTTCAGGCTTATGGAAGTCTTGCCAATTAGATTCACCCAAATAGAAGCAACTTTAACATTATGCGGAAGGACCTCATCACCCTCCAGCATGTAAAGGTTTTGCAAAAACTCTGGAACTGACGTCTTAGCTTGGCATTAAGACATCAGCATGCCTTTGATTGCCCCATGATAAGGCATTCTCATGGCATAAGGTTTAGAGTACTGCATAAATAAGGCGTCCTCCTCATCCTCTAGGTAAGAAAGAGGAAGCCCCAGATTCTGGTGTACATGAGACAAAATGTCCCACATTTCTTCCCACCGCAGATATTTGCCTGTAGATGTAGATGAATGATCTGTGTCTGAAGAAGGGAAATACCTAGACTTATGAGTGCGAGAGGATATGCCCCCTTTCTTCTTATTGGAAGCTCCCAAACCTTTGGAAACTGCGGCCTCAATCATCTCCTGCACTTCTGACTGAGACAACAAAGGTGGCAAAGGCTCAGCATTGCACTGCTGCCAGAAAGCACCGATGCTGGAGTATGGCCTTCGCCATCTGAGGAAGACAGGAATAAATGACACGTTTCCTCACAGCAGCTCATTTCCCTGACATCACCTTGTCATGAAATAGTATCAGAAATAAACCCCCATCATACAGTATTTTATAAAAACTTACTGTGCCCCTCATTCATCCAATTTATTTATTTAATAATGTTTTGTATAGCGTGAACAGGACCCTCGGGTATCAGAGCGCTTTACAATAAAAGAACATAAATGGTTGAGGTGGTATACACACATCCAAATTCATCAAATTCTGCAATAGCAATATAAAATGTATACAAAACAAACATAGAGGAACCAGATTCTGCAGGACGTTGTACAATAGACAGTTAATGAACGTTAGGAAATTGTGCTAGCAAACATGCATATTAGAACTTCTAACGATTCAGAGTTGATGTATAAAATGTATAGATGACCAGGCGGTATGTTGTCTAATGCTTAGTTGAATGTGGGTCCGCCTGGTCATCTATACATTATATGGTTTTTGAGATTTCCCTGGCGGAGAACAGATCATGAAGTATCAATAGGCATGATTCATTGGGGTCAAGCATTTTTAGTTCATCATCCATAAGGTGTGTGAGTGCAGATTATGTGCTGTGTCCTCGGCGGAAAGTCTAAGAGGTTGTAGTTCTCAATGTGGTTGCATAATTGAATATGTACACATTTCTCCAATAGTTTTGCCAAGGTGGGGATGTTGGTTATAGGACGGTAGTTGTTAAGATCAGATGGAGAGGCGTCAGCTTTCTTTAGCATAGGAGTGACCTGCCCCATTTTTAGACAGTCCGGAATGACACCTTGACTCAGAGAGGCGTTTACAATTTTTGCCGATAATGGTAGGATAGATGTTTTCAAAATCTGGAACAGGGCAGGAGGCATGGGGTCCGAGAAATGATTGAAGGGGTTGATTGCTTGAAGAGTGCTGTCAATAGTTTGTTGAAAGATTGTTGAGAAGGAGTGCCAAGAGGCGTTGATGACTTGCCTGGGAATATTAGAATGTTCTTCGAATAAAGTGCCCAATTTAGGATCTTGGAGCATAGGTTGCGGGAGTGCCATCTTAGCTTGGATGTCTAGCTCAATGGTCCTAGTCTTTTCCAGAAGAAATTGACAAGCATGTCACATGTGGAGAAGTGTGGCTCAGGGGTTAGAGGCGGCAGACCCGGAAGCTGAGATCGGCCCTGGACCAGGGTTCAATTCCTCGCCCCGACAGGGGTTGGGCTCAATAATTCAACGGACTCGATAATTCTCGCTCCGGTGCCTACTCGACACACGGGTTCACACTCTGCGACTCTGGGCAATAGCTTGCTTAATCTCCACAACGGCCCCTCGCGGTGGGATGCCTGGCTTTCACCTTGTGGATACCCTGCCGGGGTATCTCACAGGGAATACCAGGACGGGTTCCCTAAGCAAGCGCATAGATGCCTGCGATGTGGGCGATTTGCGCTATATAAATACATGTACAATAAATACATGTACATGTACAATGTGAGAGTGGCCAGGTCATTTAACTCACTAAAGTTAGTTGTGTTACATGATTCTTGCTTGACAATTTCAAAGAGTTTTTTTGGCCGGTTGATATCTTGGTTCAACTGAGTTCTGAAGAAGTCTGCCTTTGCCTTAATAATCTTCCTATTGTAAGAATTCCTTACCCTTCTAAGGTGCTCAAGGTTAAGAGTGTTAGGAGCCAATTTCCGAAGATGTTCTGCAGCTCTTAGATGTCTACGCTCCAAATTCAGTCCATCATTGAACCAAGGCTTGGAAATCTTAGAGGAGGCATTTTTTTCCTGTAGGGGCGTTGTAGAGTCCAGGATTTCGAGTAACGTGTCATAGTAGAAGGTTGTAAGGTCATGTACATCAGTTATGTCCGTAATGAGGTTCAGAGCGGAGTCGCAATGGTTTACCAAGGAGATGGGATTGATATTTTGTAAGTTCTGTTTACATTGCCTTAATTTAGAGGGTTGGCTCCCTTTATGAATACCCTCGATATTGATAGAGAAGAGGATGCATTAATGATCAGACCAATCGCATGGGGTGATGGATTCTAGTAGGATGATGTTTGGTTTTGCAATGAGGAGGTCCAATGTCTCTCCATTGTTATGTGTTAGGCTGTCACAGAATTGGCATAACTCATGTTCTGACAGAAACTATTTAAGACATCCTACAATGTGATCATTTGCGTTGTTTAATTTTAACTCTTTACTCAGACACCAACACATACACAAAAAGAAACAGAGATAGTATTACAATTAATGAGGTATAAAATGAAAAAGAACGTGCCCAGGCAGTGTAAAGCAAAAACAATGTAAGGCAAGGAGTTCACAAAAATGATATACTAAAAAAACACAGATGTGTCTTCGTCAGGAAATACCATCAGATTAAAAAATCTAAAATCAAGTAAAACAACAGTTAGAACTCACTTTAGACTGCATTGCTAATAGATTGTCATAACTATATTTGTATTTCAATACATAATGCTGCTTACTTAATTCTACCTTATTCAAAAAGTTGTACAACAGTTCCTATTAGTAAAAGATACATCTATGTTTACATATAAATGCGATCTTTCGAATGACTCAATGAATGCGGTAATATAAGCATATACATATGAATAATTACAGTTAGCAATAAAAAACAATACTTGAATGTGCCGATTTCATAAATTGACAAAAAGCATAAAGAAAGAAAGGGGGCGTGGCCAAGATGGCGGCGGAGTAGGACGTGTTTCTAAGTCCCTCCGGCGACGAATCATCCAAGCTTTGTTTAGCACCCTCCTGGACGGTTTGGACCCGAGACCCTCTGTCGCCCTGTTCCCCCCGGGGCCCGGTGCCAAAAACGGGTCCTCCCGGGGTGCCAACAGCAGTGTGGGACGGGCGGGAAGCGAGCTCGGAGCCGACGCAGCCCTCGCCTGGTGTTGGCAGCTGGGCCGTCTGGTGCGGAGTCTGACGGAGCCTGCGCCCTGCTTTCCTGCCCCAGGCCGGCTCGATACAGACCCCAGACGCCATCGACTTATCACCTCCTGGCGACGGAGCAGCGGAGCCGCTGATTGAGGTGAGTACGTCGGGCTGCAGGAAGCAAGGGGGCTGTGCAGAGGCCTGGAGGCGTGAAAATCTAGCCCGGGGATCTCCGGCCTACGTTGCCGACCGATGGCGGCCCGGTTGGCCCTCCTGATGTGAACCCCGCTTCCCGGCCTGTAATCGGATTGGGGCGGTCTGTGGGGAATATCGATACAGTGCCTTCCCCAAGCGACGCTGCGATGGCTCCTCTGGGCCTTGTGGGAATCCTGAGTTGAGGAGCCGCCGGCGCGAAAATCGAGCCCGGGGATCACGGGCCTACAACACCTAAGGACCTTCGGGGTGAACCTTTGTCCCAGCTCTTGCAGCAGGCTCCCCAGGGCGAGCTTATAGATGCTTGGAATGCGGCTGTAGGAACACCTGGACCATAAGCGAGCAGTGCAGTGCCCAGTGGACAACTGGGGCCTGGTGGTCAGCCTGGCTGGTGAAGCGACCGGGCTCGCCGTAGCCCCCATACATACAAGCAAGCTCCAGTTCGCACAGAAGGGCGCCAGCAACTTACGAGGCGAGCCACTTCAACGCACTCCCTCTTCCGGCTTGAATGACCGACCTGTGTCGTGGGGTGCGACCGAGTGGTGTTGACTGACCGGGGCACTCGGGTGGTAGCCCACCCAGCCATATCCCCCTGCGAAGAAGGGTGCGACGCTGCCCCAGCCACCAGTGGCGGAGTGGCCTCTGTGGACTAGAGCTGACCCTCAGAGCAAGAGACGCTTGACGGGGCCCACCATAGGCTCAGAGGCGGGTGTCTGGCGGAGGGAGCGCTGAACCCAATGGACAAAAAGTATGAGCCACGAACTGACCAACGTTGGATTGGCTGGGTTTATCCCCTGCCCCTGGACCGGGAGCTTGCCTCAGAGTGATCCTAGGTACGCGGCCCAACAACCATGGCATCTAACAGGACGAAAAAGGAAAAGCCTGGGAAGGAAGGGATCCCAAAGGGAACGGCGCCATCTCCCTCGCCCACCCTGGAAAAAACCCCTCCTAAAAAATCTGAAACCGAGAAACCTGCCACAAAGGCCTTCATGAGAGAACTCTATGCAGCAATTAAAGAAGACATAGCTGAGCTACGCTGGCAACTGGCTTCTGACCTTCGTGAAGTGAGAAGGGATGTGGACGAGGTGGGGGAGCGGGTAGCGACATTGGAAGAGCACGATGTAAGGACAGCTGAAGACATCCACCAACTCCAGCAGGATGTGCTCCGCTTAACGGAACAAAACTTAGACCTGCAAGCGCACGCAGAAGACCTAGAAAATAGGTCCCGGAGCAATAATATCTGCATCGGCGCGGTACCCTGGAAGGGTGAGGGAGCGGATTTGAGAGACTATGTTGAAATGCTCTTCAAACACATCCTGGCGGAGGAAGACATCCAGACCATTCGCATGGACCGTGTGCACAGGGTGGGACTGCCGCGCGGAGCTCAGGCACCTCCCCCTGACATCCTAGTATGTGTCCATGACTTTCAACTGAAGGAACGGATCCTTTGCAAAGCACAGGATATTGCTCCCCTCCACTTCCGAGACCATCGCCCCCAACTTTATCAGGACCTGGCAGCTTCCACCATGCAGAAACGCAGGACCTTCAGACCTGTGACCACCTTTCTTCAAGAACAGAAAGTGCCCTATTCCTGGGGGCACCCATTCCGCCTCATCTTCCGCTGGCAGAATAAGCTAATCCAAGTGCGTTCTCTAGAAGCGGCTATGACCCTTTTGGGCCTAGATCACTCTGAACCGGCGCCTGGGGGCGATGGCTCGTCCAGTAGACGGCGACGACGATCGACGGAGGGGCAGAGAGTGGGCAAGCAACAGCTAAATGGGGGTCCGGACCTCTCCGCAAGGCTACATGAACGAGGGGCAGTGGTTGCTTTGGTGGCCCAGGTCACCGATGTAGGAGCGGAGCAGAATGCAGAAGCTTTGTGAGTCCGAGGAGGCCAACAGTAGGTGCCGGGGGGGATTCCACCCTGAGGCAACTTTTGTGCTTTCTCTCCATGACCATGAGGGAGCCCAACGTAAAGTTCTGGAGGTACGGGGCCTGGCCCCATGTTCCCTTATTCCTCAGACTCTTTCTATCTTGTTTTTTGTATTTTGCTCTTTTTGGGGTTTGTTAGGGAGAGGGGAGGGATGGAATAGTGGTGGTAGCAGGGGTAGGTCTATAGTGCCTGTCCTAGGAGCTCTAATGGCAGCACGGGCTGGGCAAGGAGGGAGGGAATGTTGGACCTGGATGATGCGTGTGGACTGGATTGCTTTGGACATGGGCGGGGAAATGTGTGCCGAATTAGGTCTAAGGGGCCGGGATGCCCCTTTCATTCCACACCAGGATACCCGGGGACTCCCGCCTTCTGTAATACTGATTGGTAGACCCTCCTAATGACACCCTTGACTTTAGGAACCTGGAATGTGAAGGGGCTTAACTCCCGGCAGAAACGCCAGAAGGTCTGGAAGTATATCATGGACCACCACCTCGATACAGTGGGACTCCAAGAGACTCACCTGCCCAAAAAAGAGGAATCTCGCCTTAGACACAAGATGTTCCCATTAATCAATAGATCCTCCGCACCTATGAAACACAGAGGGGTGGCCCTTATGTTCCGCTCGGCCCTGCAATTTCAGCCTATGGGGGTACAGGGTGACAAGGAGGGTCGTTGGATCATGGTTAAAGGCCTTCTGAGGGGTAGGTTCTGCATTTTTTTTAGTTTTATATGCACCTAACACGGGGCAAAATACCTTTCTGCATACATTACTGAAAGCTGCAGTGGATTTCGTAGAGGGGCCTTTGATTGCTATGGGGGACTTCAACATGGTCTGGCTCCCAGAATTAGATTGCACACACTCCCACAGATCAGCGACGGGTGTGTTCTCCCCCGACATGCAACAGCAAATCTCTGACCTGGGCCTTATTGATGTCTGGCTCTCCCTCTACCCTCAGTCTAAAGATTTCACTTTCTACTCGCACGTCCACCACACCTACTCTCGGATAGATCACTTCTTCATGAGTCAGTCGTTGAGGGGGGATTTGAGAGAAGCCAAGATCTACCCGCTCTCTGTCTCAGATCACAGCCTGCTTGCGATGGGACTCCAGTGGGGAACGCGACCTGTGGGCGGCTCTAAGTGGTACTTCCCTGCCCCCCTGGTTAGAGATAAACCCTCCTGCTGTCAGATCCCGCTTTCCCCCTCACAAGATTCGTTCTGGGCATTTTTCATGTACCACTCCGTTTTTGTCCATGTGGAGTTGGCGGCAGAGAGTGGCGCAACAGAGGTCAAATGAGCTGTAAAGGGTTCCTGGTTGTGCCACTAGAGTTCGTCGGTCAGCGTTCTAGCGTTCCGCTGACTGTCCGCCATTTCGTGCGCGAGAGCCCTCTGCTCTGCGCACTTCAACTGTCGTTTTGGAATCGGAAGGTCACGCTTCCTCAGCGCTTCCTAAGTTTGAACTAATATTCGTAATTTTGGGGGCTTTGGTCCCAGTTGAAGACTCGTTAGCATTGTATGAGTCTCTTAGCTCACGCGGCCATTCTTTCTGGTTAGTTTTTGGGCCCGTGACCAAGTCCCGTTTTGTCCGTTCTTGAGGCTTCCGTTTTTTCTGCCTCGCTTCACAGTGTTTGGTTTCCGTCAGCAGCATTAGCGTCTGAAGAGTTCCTGGCCTGAGACTCCGGACTGCAGTTCTGAACTACCGACTATGCAGTAGGATTGCTCCTTGTTTATTTCTTCTCTATTGAACTCTCCTGAATTATAAAACCTGCATTAGCTTTGGTGAATCTGCTTTATAGCCTTAGTCTTGGGCTACCAGTACTTCTTTGAACTTTGTGAGAGATTACCTTCTGGGACATTATCCAATATTCTTCATAGCTTCCTGCATCTTCCAGTCATCATTCCTGTTGAGCGCAGTAAATGGGGTATTCATTGTATGCATATAATTTATACTGCTGTCTACCTACATACCATCATACTACAACCAGCAACCAATGAACACTGAACTGTATGCACGAACTTTTATCAGAAGCATCATATACAAATATGAAGAATTAGAGAGCAGCAAATTCCACACTAGAGTAAGGTAAATAGAGAAACTAGTGGATACTAATAGTGTAAGAAGCCTATTCTTTTGGGAACGGTATTAATGTTGTTCTTCGTATTTTAGGTGCAGTTGGGCCATTGTTAGAAGAGTCCTTAGGCACCAGTGTGGCAGTCTCTCTTGTCTATCCACTTCCCCTTTCCCTTCCGTTCCTGGCCTTGGAGAAATCCGGGTCCAGGGAGGTGAGGGAATTAGGAATTACTCAGCAGGGCTCCTCCCTCAGGTCATCAGCTTCCACGGAAAAGCCAAGAATTCAGGTACGCTTCTGACAGATTGAAGTGCCCTCCAATTCTATTCCGTCTGAGCAAAATGGCTGAGGGATTAGATGTAAAAGCGCTAGCCTCAATTTTGGAAGGGTTGCAGAAACAACTTAGTGAGACCAGGGAAGAGGTTAGAAAATCTAATCAAGAGGCAAGTATTCTTAGGCAAAGAATAGATCAGATGTCCACCAGTCCTAGTCCTAATTTTGAGGGTTTAAGGGCCCCAGGGTTTGATCCTTCCCCAACTACTTCATCGTCCCTTACCACTCAAGTTGTGCATGCCATGTCCCCCACCATTCCCTTGGCAGCCCCAGAGAGGTTTCAGGGGGACCCCAATAAGGCGCAGATCTTCATGACTCAGTGCTCTCTACATTTTTTATGTAAGCCCATTTTGTTTAAGGAGGATCAATCCAAGGTGGCTTTCGTGCTCTCTTACCTGAGTGGAGACGCAGCTTCGTGGTCTATGCCATTGGTCTCCTCTAATGATCCAGTGCTGTGCAAGTTTGAAGATTTTAAGAAAGAGTTCTTACGAATTTTCGATAGGAGAACCATCTCCCAGACTACTGATAACGAACTATTGGATCTGAAACAGGGCAATCGAGAACTGGTGGCATACCTTGCTCAATTCAACAAGTTAATTGTGGAAACGAATTGGCCTCCTGACAAAAGAGCAGCAATTTTTTACAGAGGCCTCAAGGATGAGTTGAAAGATGGGTTGTCGCAGATTCCCCAGAGGCCCACGGATGTGTCAGAGCTCATCGATCTGGTGCTTCAAATTGATCAGCGTCAGTCAGAACGTCGTAGTGAAAAGAGAAAAGACTTTAAGCTAGTTCCCCCAAGATTTGATCGTGTTAGAGCGGAACCGGCAAAGAACTCTGAAGGGGTCGTTTCTGAAGAACCTATGCAAATTGGCACCGTTCGTGGTCCGCTGTCCAAGGAAGAAAGGGAGAAACGCCAAATGGGACGGCTCTGTATGTATTGTGGACAGTCCGGTCATTTTGTTCGAGAATGTACCAAGAAACCAAAATCCAAGCAATGGGTAAAAGACAGGCTCCACCAGTAGACGGAGTTGCTCTGGTGGGAGCTCCTTTTGAGTCAACTCCAAAACCTCAATCATTAGCGAACACTCTCCAGTCGGCAGCTCCACATCTGATCTTGTCCTGCAAAATTCTCTTTGGGGAAAAGAGAGAAGAAGAGGTCTACATAATGTTGGATTCAGGTGCCACAGGAAATTTTTGCGATATCCAGTTTGCAAAAACCATGGGCATAAAATTTGAGAAGAAACTTCGGCCGGAGCCGGTTAGAGCAGTGGATGGTACCAACTGATCATCTGGTCCTATTGTCTTCGACACCGAAGCAATTTTGGTAGTAGGTCCTGGAGAACATCGAAGCAATATTAGTTTCAATTTAATTGATGCGCCTCAATTTCAGATGATTTTGGGATTGCCTTGGCTCACAGAACACAATCCACAAATCGATTGGTCTAGGCGTACTGTGGAAATGAATTCAACTTTCTGTCATGAACATTGTTTCTGTGAGCAATTTGAAGAGGTGCAGACCACGTTGTCATCCAGTTTGGCAGACCAAGCACAGATGATTTGTGCGGTAGAGCTTCCTGAAATTCCCCCGGAGTACCAGGATTTGGCAGAGGTGTTTAATGAACAAGAAGCCAGAAAATTACCACCTCATCGGGATTACGACTGTCGAATCGAGTTGGAGCCTGGAGCAACCTTGCCCTGCAGTCGTATTTATGCATTGTCTGAGCCAGAGAATTTGCACTTGAAGGAATACATTGAGCAAAGTTTAGAGTGCGGATTTATACGACCCTCCCAGTCCCCGGTGTCTTCGCCTCTCTTCTTCATTCCCAAGAAGGATGGTTCTTTGAGAACTTGTATAGATTACAGAGCCTTAAACCTAGTGACAAAAAAGAATCGCTATCCGTTACCTCTCATTTCTGAACTCTTAGATCAGGTCAAGAACGCATGCATCTATACCAAGTTGGACCTTCGAGGAGCGTATCATCTTGTTAGAATGGCAGAAGGAGAGGAATGGAAGACAGCCTTTCGAACGCGGTTGGGGTTGTTTGAATACCAAGTCATGCCCTTTGGGCTATGTAACGCCCCAGCTGCCTTCCAGCATTTTGTAAATGATGTGCTTCGAGAATTTTTGGATAGATTTGCTGTGGTCTACATCGACGATATCCTCATTTTTTTTAATAGTTTGGAGGAACATGTCGGTCATGTGAGAGTGATTTTGGAGCGTTTATTGGAGCATCACCTGTTCGTGAAATTGGAGAAGTGTGTCTTCCATTCTTCCAAGGTGGAGTTTTTAGGGTTTATTCTGTCTCCTAGAGGGGTTTATATGGATGACTCCAAACTCCAGGCAATCAAACCTTGGCCAGCTCCCAGATCTGTGAAAGAGATACAAAGTTTTTTGGGATTTGCCAACTTCTATCGGAGGTTCATCCAAAATTTTTCGGAAAAGGTGAGCTCCATTACCCGCCTTTTGAAGAAGGATGCGCGATTTGTCTGGGGTCAAGATTCTGAAGATTCGTTTCAATTGCTAAAGGAAGCATTTGTATCAGCCCCAGTGTTACAACACCCGGATTTAAAAGAACCCTTTTACATTGAAGCAGATGCCTCAAATCTGGCCATTGGAGGAATCCTTTCCCAACGTCATAAACAGACGGGTCAGTTACATCCAGTGGCGTATCATTCGCGGAAATTATCTCCTGCGGAAATCAACTACTCCATTGCGGACAAGGAATTACTGGCTGTCAAGGATGCCTTCCAGGTTTGGAGGCATTATTTGCTTGGGGCAAGACATGTGATAACTGTTTTCACAGATCACCGTAATTTGCAATTTTTGAAATCAGCTCGAACTCTCACACCTCGTCAACTGCGATGGTCGCTCTTCTTTGCAGATTATGACTTTGTGTTAACCTACAAGCCTGGATCTGCGAATGGAAAGGCAGACGCCTTATCCCGCCTCAGTTCGGAAGAACAGAGTGAAAAGGTTTCCGAAGGATATATCATCCCTCAAGAAAGAGTCATAGCAACGGTGGCTGAAGATGACTTGGGAAATTTAATCATGGAAGAATTTCGAAAAGAGAAATTTCGCAATTGGCTGGCGGAAGGAGAGGATCGTGAAATTCGAGAGGGAAAACCTTATATTCTGGGAAAGATGTTTGTGCCCAGTGAGAAACTTCAAGAAAAGGTCATTCGGCTTCTACATGATCATCCACTTGCAGGACACAAAGGAGAAGTCAAAACTGTGGAATTGGTGAAGAGGACTTTTTACTGGCCTGGAATGGAAGCTCAGGTGAGACAGCACGTAGCCACTTGCGAGCAGTGTGTCAAGGGAAAGAGTTCTAGGCAGGCTCCTCAAGGTTTACTCATGCCCCTGCCAACAGCCCCGTCCCCGTGGCATACTATCCTTATGGATTTTATAGTGGATTTGCCCTCCAGTCAGGGATTTTCTGTGATTTGGGTGGTGGTTGACCAATTTTCTAAGATGAGTCATTTCATTTCCCTAAAGACCTTACCCACAGCCCCACAACTAGCCTCTTTATTCATTCAACACATTGTCCGGTTGCATGGGATTCCGAAGGTTGTCATTTCTGACCGGGGACCACAGTTTGTGTCTAGATTTTGGAGGTCCTTTTTGAAGGGGTTGGGGGTAGATTCTCGTCTGTCCACCAGTTTTCATCCAGAAACGGATGGACAGACGGAAAGAGTAAATCAGGATCTGGAGCAATATCTTCGTCTGTATTTGATGGATCAGGAAGGAGAGTGGCCTTCATTATTAAGTACAGCGGAGTTTGCCTATAATAACTCAATTCATTCAGCAACTGGTTTCTCCCCATTTTTTCTAAACTCTGGTCGTCATCCCAATATGCTAGTTGGTAGGGAGGAAGTGGAGGTCCCAGCAGCAGCAGAGGTGATTCAGAATTTGCAGACAGCCTTCCAGTCTGCATCTCTCAATCTATCCAAGGCAAAATCAGGATACAAGAAACAAGCAGATAAGAAACGAAGAGAAAGTCCAATTTTTAAGGCTGGGGACAAGGTTTGGATTTCAACTAAACACATGAGGTTAGTGGGGAATAGAAAATTCCAACCTCATTACGTAGGTCCATTCCCAGTAGAACGTATGATTAATCCAGTTAGTGTGAGAGTAGTTCTTCCAAAATCCATGAGAATCCATCCTACTTTCCATGTCTCTTTGGTCAAACCTAGTCCACCCGATTTGAGATGTGAACCTTCTCCAACTTCAGTTCAGGTGGAGTCTGCTCAAGAGTTTGAGGTGAAAAGAATTCTGGACTCCAAATTGAAAAGGAACAGACTATTCTACTTAGTGGATTGGAAGGGTTTCGGCCCTGAGGATCGTTCTTGGGAGCCCAGTTCTAATGTACACGCTCCCAGATTGGTCACTGAATTTCACAAGACTTACCCACAGAAACCTAGAGAGGGGGCTTTAGTGTGGGGGTACTGTCAGATCCCGCTTTCCCCCTCACAAGATTCGTTCTGGGCATTTTTCATGTACCACTCCGTTTTTGTCCATGTGGAGTTGGCGGCAGAGAGTGGCGCAACAGAGGTCAAATGAGCTGTAAAGGGTTCCTGGTTGTGCCACTAGAGTTCGTCGGTCAGCGTTCTAGCGTTCCGCTGACTGTCCGCCATTTCGTGCGCGAGAGCCCTCTGCTCTGCGCACTTCAACTGTCGTTTTGGAATCGGAAGGTCGCGCTTCCTCAGCGCTTCTTAAGTTTGAACTAATATTCGTAATTTTGGGGGCTTTGGTCCCAGTTGAAGACTCGTTAGCATTGTATGAGTCTCTTAGCTCACGCGGCCATTCTTTCTGGTTAGTTTTTGGGCCCGTGACCAAGTCCCGTTTTGTCCGTTCTTGAGGCTTCCGTTTTTTCTGCCTCGCTTCACAGTGGCTGGTCTCCCTGCTGACTTGGAATAAGGTACCAGCAATTCCTGTTCAGGTCGAGTCCTTGGTGTTTGGTTTCCGTCAGCAGCATTAGCGTCTGAAGAGTTCCTGGCCTGAGACTCCGGACTGCAGTTCTGAACTACCGACTATGCAGTAGGATTGCTCCTTGTTTATTTCTTCTCTATTGAACTCTCCTGAATTATAAAACCTGCATTAGCTTTGGTGAATCTGCTTTATAGCCTTAGTCTTGGGCTACCAGTACTTCTTTGAACTTTGTGAGAGATTACCTTCTGGGACATTATCCAATATTCTTCATAGCTTCCTGCATCTTCCAGTCATCATTCCTGTTGAGCGCAGTAAATGGGGTATTCATTGTATGCATATAATTTATACTGCTGTCTACCTACATACCATCATACTACAACCAGCAACCAATGAACACTGAACTGTATGCACAAACTTTTATCAGAAGCATCATATACAAATATGAAGAATTAGAGAGCAGCAAATTCCACACTAGAGTAAGGTAAATAGAGAAACTAGTGGATACTAATAGTGTAAGAAGCCTATTCTTTTGGGAACGGTATTAATGTTGTTCTTCGTATTTTAGGTGCAGTTGGGCCATTGTTAGAAGAGTCCTTAGGCACCAGTGTGGCAGTCTCTCTTGTCTATCCACTTCCCCTTTCCCTTCCGTTCCTGGCCTTGGAGAAATCCGGGTCCAGGGAGGTGAGGGAATTAGGAATTACTCAGCAGGGCTCCTCCCTCAGGTCATCAGCTTCCACGGAAAAGCCAAGAATTCAGGTACGCTTCTGACACCTGCACCTCCTTAAGGGAGCTTATCAATGAGTACTTCACACTTAATGCCCCCGAGGAGACCTCCATATACAACACTTGGGATGCCTTCAAGGCGTATCTTCGTGGGCACTGCATTGTGTTAAACGCCACTCTTAACCAGCAGCGGGGTCGGAAACGGGAGCAACTGGAAGCGGAGCTCTCGACCTTAGAACGGGCCCATAAGGAAAAGCCCTCCAAGATCGGGCTCCGGCAACTGACGGCCATCAAGGGTAAATTCAAAGCCCACTATGACAATAGAGCTGAATATACCCTACTAAAACTTCGACGGCTCTCCTACTTACAGGGCAATAAGGTGGGGCGTCACCTTGCCAGGCAACTAAGGGATAAGAGGGAACGTGAATACATTGGGGGCATTCAGGATACTCGATGTGAGGTGACACACCAGGATGAGGCGAAGGCAGAGCTCTTCGGAGACTTCTACAAGTCCCTTTATACAGGGGAACGCTTGAATGACACTGCCCAAGATGAGTATCTGCAGGGGCTAACACTACCCCAGGTATCGCCAGAATGGAATGAGGCATTATCCGCCCCTTTCACCAGAGAAGACGTGATGACAGCGATTAAGGCCCTAAAGGCTTACAAGGCGCCGGGTGCGGATGGGGATATGGCCATCTTCTATAAAACATTTGCGTCTGAACTTTGCCCACATCTGGTGCAACTATTTAATCAAATGGCTGAGGAGGGTGGGTCGTCCCGAACCATGGTGGAGGCACTTATCTCTGTCATCCCTAAACTCGGTAAGAATCCTAGTCAACGCGCGTCCTACAGACCGATTGCCCTCCTGAACATAGACGCAAAGCTTTATTCTTCCATCATCGCAAACCGACGTAACGACCTCATGCCGGCTCTTGTAGACCCGGATCAATCGGGGTTCATCAAGGGGCGCCAGGCTCACGATAATACCCGGCGGGTGATCCATCTTATCGAAAAAGCTACCAAATTCCATATCCCCGCGGTCCTAGTGGGACTGGATGCCGAAAAGGCATTCGACAGGGTGGACTGGGGGTTCCTCTTTAAGACTCTGACTGCATTCGGCTTCCCCCCTAAATTCATAACGATGATTCAGGCAAACTATCTCTCCCCCCGATCCCGTGTAGCGGTGAATAGTCGATTCTCACAATTCTTTGATCACTCTAGGGGCACTAGACAGGGTTGCCCTCTTTCGCCACTGCTCTTCGCCCTTAGCATTGAACCCCTGGCTGTTGGGATACGAGCCAACCCTGACATCCGCGGGATACCCTTCACGGGGGAATCCCACAAAATCACACTCTTTGCGGATGATGTGCTGCTGTCCCTTTCGGATCCGGCCCATTCTCTCCCACAGGTACAGACAGCACTACAACGCTTTAAAGTAGTAGCAGGCTTCAAGGTCAACTATGATAAGTCCGACGTCCTCAACCTCACGATTCCACAAGCAGAGATTCCTAACCTCCAGTCGCTCACCCCCTTGTCATGGACTGACTCCTTCATGCAATACCTGGGCGTCCACTTGATCCCCACACCGGAGAAACTATACGCTGCCAACTTCCCCCCACTACTAACTAGGATCCAGTCAGAATTGGCCAGATGGAAATGCATGTTCATCTCCTGGCTAGGGAGGATACACGCAATCAAAATGACCCTCCTCCCCAAGCTCCTGTACCTCTTTCAAGCCCTTCCCATAGATCTAGATGCAGACTTCTTTTGGCGCATACGGTCGATGCTGCTGCGCTTTATTTGGCAGGGAGGACGTGCGCAGCTATCTTTCGCCACCCTACGGAGACCGGGAGGAGAGGGAGGGGTGGGACTGCCAGATATACATCTGTATTACAAAGCTGCACAACTCTGCATTATAGTCGAATGGTCACAACAAGAGTCAGAAAAACACTGGTTACATATGGATAGGAGCGTGGCGGGGAGGTCGATCTGGGATTTGGTGTGGAGGCCCAAGTGTGACTATCCAAAGAATGTCTACCTCAGCACCCGTACTAGCACAGTATTGAAGGTCTGGGACTCTATCTCCGCTGACGATCGATGGACCACCTTTCCCTCCCCCTACACACCCATTCACTTCAACCCTGCCTTTCCGCCGGCATCCCACGAGGGGCCTTTCACGGCGTGGAGGGACGGAGGTTGTCGAGCTTTAACCCACCTGTTCCACACTTATGGCCCACTTACTTTTGAAAACTGCAAGAGGGACTTTGGGATATTATAGACTGAATGATACCACCATGCCCAACTACTCCACTGGGCTCTTTCGCCACAAGTACGGGAGGCGGCTACCCGATCCCTCACACCATTTGAGAACTTTCTGACCAAGACTGCGTCTATGAAAGGGGCGATCACTTTCATCTATCGACACCGCCTAACTACGACCACTTCCCCTAGGCCCAGGTACATGCACACGTGGGAGGGGATCCTCCAACGCGACATCGCTGAGAATGAATGGTCTCACCTATGGTCCGACATTGCTAAATTCAACCACTCGGTGGAACTTAGGGAGACACATATGAAAACAGTGTTGGACTGGTACTTATACCCAGCGAAATTGAAACTGATCTTCCCGGGTACTTCCGATAGGTGTTGGAGGGGTTGTGGGTTGCTGGGGGACTTCCAGCATATCTGGTGGGGCTGCCCCGCTATACGCCCGTTCTGGGAGGAAATCCTGGCACAAATTAAAGATGTTCTGGGGTACCCCATCCCTACCACAATGGCTGCCACCCTGCGGGGGCTTTGGGTCCCCGAGCTCGAACACCAGACTAGGGCAGTTAAGAGAGTATTGTGGCTCTGTATTGGGGCAGCTAAAATCACTTTAGCGGCAGTCTGGAAAAAGAAAGAGACCCCGGCCACCTCGCTCTGGCATTCGAGGTTGTGGAAGCTACTCAGTTTGGAAAGAATGGCCGATACCTTTCTAGATGACTTCAAAAATGTTGAATTTTGCTGGGGGTCGCTGGTGAGGTTCCTCTCCAAGGGCCTGCCTTCTGCAGTCTGCCCGCCCAGCATCCGTAAGCTCCACTTGTTCCAGGTTTAAACCCCTATCACTACTTAACTAATTCTTTGCCTACGTTATATTGCTACCACCACTAAAGGAGGGAGGGGGGAGGGGGAGGGAGGGAAGGGGGGTAGTTCGTGTGGTCTTTGTTGACTATTTCATCCCACTAAGTGCACTGTTGCACTGAAAGCATAGAGCCCTATATCCACAGCAAGATTCCTTGAATTCTCACATGCCAAGGGTCCCACCTTGATGGAGGGCAGATTGCGGCGCTCTGTTGAAAGCTTCTGGAGCACTTTTGACTCTCTGTGTACCGCCTAGGGGGTCAATGACTAATATCTCATATGCTAGCAACGTAGCACTACCCGGGGCGTCCAGTTGATGACACTGCCTTCTATGCGACAGCCAGACCTGACCTGGTTGAGTTGCGGAATTGTCGCATATTCTTTCCATGATTCCCCTTTAAGCATGGGCGAATTTTGCGAATCTGGCGTTCGCGAATTTGCGTATTTGTGAACTCGCAATCCGCAAAATCCGCGAATTCTCGCAAATTTGCGGATTTTTTTGTTTTTATAGTGTTTGCAAGGGTTTCTGCCAGTTCGCGAGGATTTTGTACCAGTTCGCGATTGCGAACTTACTTGTCGGCACACAACGGTCGCGACTATGTTGTTTCTACGTGTGGTTCATCATCACAGGTTCACAGCACCCTCTGTTTCAAAACTGCCACCCTCTGTTTCACCCATGCCACCCTCTGGTACATCAATGCCACCCTCTGGTTCATCATCATCACTGTAGATTATGGGGGGAAAAAGCAAGCACACCTGCCCTGCTTCAAATGACATGAATTAATTTGGGGTTGATTTATTAATATGTCACTGTTTTAAAATTCCAGTCTGGCACCTGCTTCCTTATCTGTAATTTGCTTTCTGTTGCAGTGCAATTTTTTTTTCCAGGACCTTTGTGGCCTACTTGTAGCTATTCTATGATCCGGCTGTGAGGGTCAGAGCAGCGTCATACAATTGTTGCAACTAGCAACTGAACTCTGGAGGGGCCCCAGTCAGGAAGAACTACAGGGAATGGTTACTAATGATGAATTTGAACTTTTGCACCTGCTGAGTGCTTTCAGCTTAGCAAAACGCGTTTTTCTGCAGAACAGCAAATGTAATGCCCCAAACAAACTTACTTGTGAAAGTTTATTTCTAATCCAAAAGTAATCCAATGAAAGTCAAAAGGCTTCAAATCCAAAAAAGGGCAGGCAAATGTCAACCTGAGGAGTTATTCTGATAAAAATACATCATTTTCAGAAGGTCTATGCTGCTTGCTAGTGGATTTCTTGTGCAGAGTTGCAAATTTTGTAATTTCGCGAGTGCGAGATTGTTGCTGCCCGCCGCACCTATATGTTCGCAATTGCGAACTTACACCGCACGCCGCAAAATTGTATCACCAAGAAAAAAAATCCGCTGCGTGCGAATTTGCGGATTTTCCGTAAATTCGCGAGCGTTCGCGGATCGCGAATTTACCGAAAATCCGCAAAATCCGTGAGCGTAACGGATTTTCCGCCCATGCTTATTCCCCTTCCCCTTTTTTTCATTGATCAATAAAAATACTTTTGACAAAAAAAAGAAAGAAAGAAAAACATTGACCCAAATCAGAAACAAATCGTCAAACCACTTTTTGCCCACCGCCGCAACAAAATTTTTAAAGATATGGTGGTGCATTCCAGATTCATTTCCAGAACCACCAGCCGTCCGTTCATACAAAAGTCTATTGTCAGTAATGTACACATTAGAGGCACCGTTAGATGTTCATGCTCCGGTATCGTTACTGGAGAAAACATGGCTTTCAATAACTTTGAAATTTCAGCCAAAGAACTATGGAATTGTAACACTCAAAACATCATTTATTTGATTCTATGTCCATATAACCTCGGTTACGTAGGAGAAACCTGTAGAACAATTAAAATACGCTTGACTGAACACAGATCAGCAATTAAAACATCAAAAACCACGGCCACTTTAGTTAAAAACTTCATTGATTTTCAGCATTCGTCCTCAGACATCAAATGGCGCATACTAGAAAAAATACACACAACAGATGAGAAAGGTGGGGCCAAAATTTGCAAAAAACTGGAAGTTTGGGGGATTTTTTCCTTGGACACCTTTAACAATGGGCTTAATAGCGAGCTCCCATTGGAAAACGCCATCAGTTGATTTACTATGGAGTGGGTAGGCTTCATTTTTGGACATAACCCCTTCCTTTATTTCTGTTAGTTCATCACCTTTCCGGTTTCACATAGGCCCCATTCATATGAGCCCCCCTTTCCTTTCACTTCCTAGGTGGACTTTTTAATATAGTTCATCACTTTACCGTTTTCACATAGGCCCCATTCATATGAGCCCCTTCTTTATTTCACTTCCTAAGTAGACTCCTCAATATAGTTCCAGTGTTCCTAGAGAGATTTGTCCTATTTCGGTTTTTTACTTTGTTTTCTGATCAATCATTAGCGCTAGACCCAGAGTGTCAGCAGCCTTACGCTGTGCCTTTAAGAACACCTGCACATACTGTGCCAATTATCTAGTAGGTTAGCAGCCTTAGGCAGCACCTTTAAGAACATCTAGCCCCTTCCCCTTGACCTATTACGTTACAGCTTATATAAACCGGCCAGACAATCGACTTCCCCTTTCTTTTTGAGTTGACATCAGCCACGCAGAGCCCGATCTCTAGGAAGCACTTGTTGCCCCTCAGGTAATCACTCCTTAATGCAGTGCGTGCTAGCACACTTATCATTACAGCCGCTTGCTTCTAGTCACACTGCTGCATTTTTTATTTTCACAGAACTACAGCATTATAAGCAGCCCAAGTTTACGGCTATTCTCGGGCCGTTTACAAGCCTTGTGAAAATCCCGTGCCCTGACAGGACTGTAATTTAAAATATAACACAGTCATACGTGGCGTTAGTGCTTCCATTACCAGGTAACTTACGACTCATTCACATTGGAGCAGTGAGCCTAATGGCTGCATTTGTTATTCATGTTCATTGTTTATCATTATTAAAGCATTTATAGCTCTCCCCTTTTTCTGCCCCCATGTAGTGCACAAGGGGGTGGTGATGGACGGAGCATCTGAATCAATCAAACACTCACACCCAGTCAAAAGATCTGGGTTTAATCCATCACCGTTCTTTAGCCCACTCTGCCACCCCAGTTCAGACATGTCTATATGCAAATCAGTCTGACCCTGTGCCTCATGGGAACAGTCCAGCCAGAACTGCCAAGCCATGTCTTCCCTGGACCGGAAACAAGCTTCCGGGGACCGGTTTCTGGCATTCCAGCCGTCTTCAGCCCGGCTTGCTTGAATCCAGTGGCAAAGTGAGCAAGGGACTCACGTCTGAGCATTCCCTGCCACACTTATGGCAGCCAAAAGCAGTACAAAAGGGGGTGGTGATGGACGGAGCATCGGAATCAATCAAACACTCACACCCAGTCAAAAGATCTGGGTTTAATCCATCACCATTCTTTAGGCCACTCTGCCACCCCAGTTCAGACATGGCTATATGGGCTGAAGACGGCTGGAATGCCAGAAACCGGTTTGTTTCCGGTCCAGGGAAGGCATGGCTTGGCAGTTCGGGCTGGACTGTTCCCATGAGGCACAGGGTCAGACTGATTTGCATGTGGCCATTTCTGAACTGGGGTGGTGTGGAGTGCAAGAAAACGATGGATTTGGGCCAAGATCTCTGTACTGGGGTGAATGTATGACATTGTTCTGCATTCTGTCCATCAACTGTGGTTTTTGCATTTGTCACCCCGAGTGGGATGGGTATGCTCAGACATGAGTCCCATGCTCTCCACACCACTGGATTCAAGCAAGCCGGGCTGAAGGTGGCTGGAATGCCAGAAACCGGTCCTCGGAAGCTTGTTTCCTGTCCAGGGAAGGCATGGTTTGGCAGTTCGGGCTGGACTGTTCCCATGAGGCACAGGGTCAGACTGATTTGCATATAGCCATGTCTGAACTGGGGTGGTGTGGAGTGCAAAAAACCATGGATTTGGGCCCAGATCTCTGTACTGGGGTGAATGTATGACATTGTTCTGCATTCTGTCCATCAACTGTGGTTTTTGCATGTAGTGCACGTTCTCATGCAATTTAATCACTTTATAATGCAGCGCTTGCTAGCGCATTTAACATATCAGCTTCTTGCCCTTAGTCACACTGCTGCGTTCTTTATGTTTACAGAACTAGGGCACTATCAGTAGCCCCATTTTACGGCTAATCTCGGGCCGTTTACATGCCTTGTGAAAATCCCGTGCCTTGACAGGACTGTTACCTAAATTATAATACAGTCACACGTGGCGTTGGTACTTCAATTACCAGGTAACTTTCGACTCATTCACATTGGAGCAAAGAGCTTAATGGCTGCATTTGTTTTCCATGTTTATTGTTAAACATTAGTAAAGCGTTTATAGCTCTTCCCTTTTTCTGCCCCAATATAGGGCACATTCTCGTGCAATTTAAAAACATCAACCCAATCTCTTAGCAGTACAACGCGGACAGAATTTTCACAAACGATGCTGTCTGCTGCTCGTCTACTTTTAATGCACCGTTTGCAACACATCGATTGAGACGAGAAGTCCTCTCTTCAGGCTTGCTACATTTGTTAGTAGCCTTAGGCCCTTTATTATAAATACACGATATTACCAGGGCTATTTATTTTGAGTTCTGCTCTGCTCCAGACATTTTTAAATTTAGGGACTTTATTTACACAATCTAAAGTGTGTTTACCAACCAGGAAAGATACTGTTTCATTCCCTCATTTGTCTGTAACATATTTTTGCCTTTCTTTACAACTGAGAGAGTTAACCTCCAGACATGCTCGGGTACAATTTAGGCAGGACCCATGCTGCATTTGTTCAATGGAAAATCGCAAATCCTCACGAATATGATGCTGGGTTGTATTGATACACAGTGTGGTTGTCTACATTTAGAGAGCCTGATAGATCCACGGGCTCATATCTAATAATATTGGGTTGGTTTATTAGAATATGTTGTTACATAAACATTTTATATCTTTAAAAAAATCCCCTGAGATTACACGGATAGGTGCAAGATTAATTATAGACAACTTGATTAGAAATAGCTGCTCATGAAGTGCCGTAGAAGTAGCCTGAATTTAGTAAATTTAGTTAATTAGCATCTTTTTGTTCTTCTCAGCCGACTATATCCACTGCTATTGCCCCTATTAAACAAAGCGGGCCACATCTACATGGATTCTATGAGTAAGTCTAACTTTCATGTCTCTTTTATATATGGTTCAAGTAAGCCCATTCTGGAGTCTACTATGCCATCCACTTAGGTCGGATATAGCCTCCCGCAACCATGCTAGATAATTTCTTCTCTATTGGTTTCCCTTTTTCTTCTCTTTTCTTTTTTTTTTACTTCATTTTCACATTCATCTTTATGCTTTTTGTCAAATTATGAAATCAGCACATCTAAGTATTGTTTTTTATCGCTAACTGTCATTATTCATATGTATATGCTTATATTACTGCATTCATTGCATCATTCGAAAGATCGCATTTATATGTAAACATAGGTGTTGTATCTTTTACTAATAGGAACTGTTGTACAACTTTTTGAATAAGGTAGAATTAGGTAAGCAGCATTATTTATTGATATACAAATATATTTATGACAATCTATTAGCAATGTACGGTCTAAAATGAGTTCTAACTGTTGTTTTACTTGATTTTAGATTTTTTAATCTGATGGTATTTCCTGACGAAGACACGTGTGTGTCGAAACGCGTGTCAAAGCTACCATCACCCACTTTTTTATTGTATTGATTTTCAAATGTACTATTGAATTCTGTTTTTAATATTATTAAGAATTGTTGTAATCATTAAAATTCAATGTTTTTTAATATAACTTTTTTGTGAACTCCTTGCCTTACATTGTTTTTGCTTTACACTGCCTGGGAACGTTGTTTTTCATTTTATGCTTTACCCTGTCCCAGGACTGATACCAAATCACAGGGGGTCCTTGTTATTTACAAGTCTTACAATACTTGAGGTACACAATATGTATGCATAAGGTGTCAGTTTTTAAAAATGTACTCCCACTCTCCCAACCCACCCCCCCCACAGACCCAAGGGCAGACAGAGGAATACATTTAACTCTAAATATGATCTAATATTAACTTTTAGATTTGATACAGCACTACTATAGTTAATAATCAACTATAACACTTTCCAAATGGTTTGCCTAACATAATTTAACTGATATCAAGTTGAAGCATCATTAATCCAATTGGTAACTGGTCCTCACATTTCCAACCCCCTTTTCTCGGCTTTAACAGCCTAACGTAAAAAAAACAGCTTTCTCCCACCGATAAGTGGCTTGAAATTTCCCCAGCTAGCAATGTACTGAGGTACTTTGTCGGATTGGTGTCATTACAACGCATACATTTACAACGACCTACCATTACAACGGAACTTTTACAACGCAAAAACTTTTACAACGCATGTATTTACAAAGCATGTATTTACAACGCAGGTACCTTTACAACGCATACCATCACAACGTAAGTATTGGTAAATATATATTTATTTTATAATCGTAAATTAATTGAAAAAAAATACAATTTAATGTAATTTAATTTAATTTAATTTCATTTAATTAATTTAATTTAAATTTAATTTTAATTTATTTTTACCCTGTACCCCTGTAACCCAAAAACCCAAAACTAACCCTGAACCCCAAAAATACCCCTTTACCCAAAAACTAAAAACTGACCCTGAACCCCAAAAATACCCCTTTACCCAAAAACTAAAAACTGACCCTGAACCCCAAAAATACCCCTTTACCCAAAAACTAAAAACTAACCCTGAACCCCAAAAATACCCCTTTACCCAAAAACTAAAAACTGACCCTGAACCCCAAAAATACCCCTTTACCCAAAAACCCAAAACTGACCCTGAACCCTAAAAATACCCCTTTACCCCAAACATATAACATTTAAAATATAATTATATACTTACCAATACTTATGTTGTAATGGTATGCGTTGTAAAGGTACCTGCGTTGTAAAAAAATGCGTTGTAACTACATGCGTTGTAAAAGTTTTTGCGTTGTAAAAGTTCCGTTGTATTGGTATGTCGTTGTAAAAGTTGCATTGTAAGTGATGTTTCCCACTTTGTCTAGCCATACAGTAACTAAACACAGCCATCACAGTTTAAAGCAAAGCCCACCTTGGAGCAGACATTTCTTGGTTGTTTACGCCCAATACAATGACTTGCGGTGTGAGAGCAACCTCAAACCCAAACATGTTCTTAATATACTTGCCCACTTCACCCTGCAGGGCAAACAATCTAGGGCAGGTAGCAAACATATGCACACTATCTGAAGCAAGGCAATCGCAGCGAGAACAGTGTATACCTGCGGATCCTCCACATTTTGAAATTCTTGCTGGAGTAATATATAAATTCAGGCACGTTTTAAAACATTATACTTGCAGATTGGCTGAGCAGACCACAGTCTGACACATTACTAAGCAATTCTCACACTCCCCTGCCCCTGCATGCACCAATTCCTGCCAACGATCAGTGTGCTTTATAAGGTCGTCCTCCATTTCATTATTGAGTACTTTATAAAGTTTCGAAATCAGTGAATAATCCCCTAAAACAAGCTCCAGTAAAGGATTTTAAAGCCCGTAATTTCTTTCATAGTTAGGAAATCTCACAATTGAAAAAATGTAAAGAAATAGTTATTGTCAATCCCAAATTTCTCCTTGATTACATCAAACAAATGCATATTATTATCCATCATAAGATCACCTATATGTCTAATACCTCTAGCCATCCATTCCTTCATATAGCCATCCTGGAAAATTTCAGGCAATAAATCATTATCCACCAAGGGGGTGTATCTATGTATCCTATTAAGCTTACGTTTTTTCCTCACTGCCGTCCAGATCTTAAAAACACCTAGCATGGTTTTAAACTTCACTCTTTTAAAGTAGGCATAATCAATATGTCGCATAAGGCAACCACTAGCCTCTGCCCCCATTATTAAGCTGTATATAGAGGTATAAGATGTTTCCTCTGCTACCACTCTCTCCTTCCCCAGCAATTACAGCTTGTGTTGTAATGCGACAGCCCAATAATATAACTGAAACTTAGGGACAGACCACCCCCCTATCTTTAGGCTAAGCCATGTATCTAAGTGCTCTACGAGGGTGTTTTCCAGCCCACAAAAATTTGGAGATTAATTGTTTAAAAGCAGAAAACTAGATTTTATTCATTTCCACATTGATAGCTCTAAAGAAGTATAACATTCTGGGAAGAAGTAGCATTTGTATGGCATTACATCTTTCCAGAAGTGTAAGGTACAGACAATTCATTCTGTTGAACTCGGCTCTAGTCCTTTGCAGCAGAGGCTCCAAATTAATTTGAACTATCTCATCCACATTAGCGGAGATCTCAACCTCTAAACACCTAGCATGACCAACAAGTCATGTATCATTCAGGCATGCTTTAGCATTTTTAAAAATCATTGTCTTATGTTTGTTAAGAAAGTACCCTGAGATTTTGCCAAATTCTTCGTTCTCCCTTTCAACTTCGTTGATAGCCTCCTGTGGATTTGCTGTTATTACGGCAAGGTCATCTGCATATGCCAGTATCTTTGTATCCCCACCTACACACCGGACCACTAATATCCTATTGTTCTCCGCTATCGTTTGGATTAGAGAATCTATGTACAGTGCAAATAGCAGCGGGGAACATGGGCAACCCTGCCGAGTACCACAGGTGATTTTAATTACATCTGATGAAGCATTCATCCTAGCTATCCTAGCCACAGGTACTTCATACATACATTTAACTGCATCAATAAAACCCTTACCCAGGCCTTTCCTCCCCATAATCAGCCATAAAAATGGCCAGGAGACCCTATTGAACGCTTTTTCTGCGTCGAGTAATATTGCAGCCATTGGGTCTCCAGCCACCTTCACATAGTTGAAAAGAGTAATTATGTGTCGAATATGCTCGGTTGTCCCCCTACCAGGTACGAACCTGTGTTATAAAGGAGAGACTAATTTTTAAATAACCGTTGCTAGCCTTTTCGCTAAAATTTTAGAATAGATTTTCATATCACTGTTCACCAACGTAATTGGTCTAAACGACCCCAATTCTGTGGTAGGTTTGCTTTTTTTTGGAAAAACTATAATGTTAGCGCTTTTCCAGGAGTCAGGGGAAGCCAAATCTAGTTGTGCTCTGTGAAATACCTTCACCATGAGTGCATGAAGCTGGATCTTAAATTTATTATAAAATTCCCCTGGAATTAGATCACTACCGGTGGCTTTGCCCAATGGCAGGGAGTCGATGGCCTCACTTACTTCGTACATTGTGATTGATGCATCTAGGCTAGCTTTCTCAGTAGATAGCTGATCCCATATTTGCCCTCTTATATAATCTTCCATTTCCTGGCGCCCAACCTGGACATCCTCCGTATATAGCATTTGATAAAATGTTTTGAATGCAGCGAGGATAACATCCGGCTCCCTTATCAAGCCATCCCCCGGATCTAATTTCCCAGACCTGGGTTTTAATAGTTTTTTCCCTTGTGCGCATAGCTAGCATATGGCCCACTCTCTCACTATTCCCGTAAAATCTACTTCTTCAGGCCAAATATGTACCGGCCGCTTTGTTTAGCGATCTCTCTATAATAGTGGATCACACAATAGTGATCTTTAATTGTGCTGCCGCCGAGTCACCCCTTGCCTTTATTACCTCAATTAACTCATCTTCTGCCTTCTCCAGATTCTCATATAATGAATGTAGCAACATTTTTTCTTCTTTTGCACCTCCCAGCCATACCCAGAAGTTTCTCCTCTGACCCCTGCCTTCAGTGTGTCCCATACTATGCCAAAAGTTGGTGCTCCCTATATTCTCCTCAATAAACCTCTGAATCCAATCCCTCAATTGTTGTGTGTACCCCTCTTCACATAATAAAGCCCTACAGAATGTCCAGGGTGTCGGCGAAAGCTTTCCACTAATTCCTAGCTCAATAACCAGAGGGTTATGGTCTGACATAACTTTCGGAAATTTGCCTATCGAACAACCAGCTAAAAGTTCTTGTGAGACAAAAAAGTAATCCATTCTAGCATGCATTTGATGCGGTGCAGAAAAATACATAAAACCGGAGTCAGTCCCCCTTTTCTCTGCCCAAACATCTACTAGCCCATGCAGTGATCCAAGTTGTCAAAGTGCTTTAAAAACTCTGGGTTTCCGCCTATGATACTTAACCCTATGGGTAGTAACCTGGCAACTCATATAATGTTCAAATCCCCACAAAATATCATAGGGAGAGGCCACCCCACAAGCCCAACTTTTAGCCAATCATAAAGTGTAGGGTCATCCAGCGCAGACCCATACACAACGCAGAGAGTGTACATCCTATCTTCCCGTTTTATCAGCAATAATACGTGGATAGCTTCCCATTCCCTTTCGGGACAATATCGTCACCCCTTTTTTCTGAGTTTCCTGTGTTTTATAAGTAATAAGTTGATATCCCCACGTCTCCAGAACACCCTTCCTGCTACCCTCGATATGGATATCTGTCTTAAAAAACTGAACATCACGGCTAATTCGCCTTCTTTTTTGGGGACCATTTAACCCACAAATATTGACAGATGCAATTCTGATTTTCCCATCCACTCCCAAACCAGCCCAATAAATACCAAACTAATAGACCAAGTGTAATCCCCAAACAACACAAAAACTTCTCTGTCTCCCCATGACTCCCCCCCACCCACCCCGACCCCACTCAAAAAGGCAAGAAAGGTCCAAGGACCCTTGTGATGCCCCCTGCATGTCGTTGTGCCCATAGTTGCCCTCTACCAGAAAAAAAGACCAATATTTAAAGAGGAAAGAAAAAACAAAGAAAAGAGAACAAATAACAAATACGGAAGCAAACCAAGCAGCATCAGAGAGATAGAAGCAGCTCATCAATACCAAATTGACTAATATCACCATTCAAGAGTCTCAACCCAATTTCAGTTCCTAATGAAATGATTTAGGACAATTCCTGTAAGTATTCCTGTGCCTTAGTCTCTGATACAAATACTCTAGTCGAGCCTTTGTGCACAACCTTCAGTCTAGCCGGGTTCATTAAGAAAACCTCACAGCCTAATTTCTGGAAGGGAGTGATTAACTGCTGGAGTCGCCATCTTCTCTCCACGTTAGAATGGCAAAAGTCAGGCCGCACGAAAAAAGAGTGTTCTGCAACCAACCTCCTTGCATCAGGTCTGGCCTTTTCAAATATAGACTGTCGAAGGAGAAAATTACCAAGAAAAATAAGAACAGCCCTTGGTTTATCATCTTGACCAGGTCTTTTCTTCAGCAACAGGGAAACCGATGCACCCTTTGGACCTCCGCATCCCAGTTCCAATGTGCATACTCAGGGAAGGCCTCCCTAAGAAGTCTCAGTGTTAATCCACGGATGACATCTCCTTCAGCTTTTGCTGCAATACCAAGAAGTTGCAGATTATTCCGACGCTGCCTATTTTCAAAGTCCTCGAGTTTCCAAATGATGTCAGTCATCCTGCTCTCATTAGAAGCAGATACTTTCTCTGCGGTTTCCGTGCTGATTTCTAATTGCACAATGTGTTCTTCCAGTGCTGTGGTGCGCTCTGCAATCTCTGAGTAGGTTTTATTCACTTTACGCACTGCACCCTGCAGCTTTTTAGTAGCCAGATGAGCCCTCTTATGTTCCTGACGTGCCTCTCTCTCCCCTTCTATCCTATTCTCAAAGTCATATATAGGTGGAAGTTTGGCTCTACTAATGAAGGCAACTTTGGTATGTGGTGTTTTGCATTGCAATTCTATATATTTTTTTTTAAATATTTTATTTTTGTTGTTGCTGTCACATGGTATACAGTAACGCACATTAGATCTTCAGTGCAGCGTCAACATTCAGCTGCCATAGTCATTAGAGCAACTTTTTTAATATTTTACCCCCCCAACTTAAACTTGCTACTTTCAGGGTTAAATCCACGATTCCTAGCAATGGTCTATATCAACATTTGAGTGCCCAAATGCAACTATCAGGTCTCGGTTTAGATATACATTTCAGTAAGGTCATCTGCGGGCAGGTTCCCATGGTCCTGTAGCATTTATTGTCTCCACATTTCACCCCCCCCTCCCTCCCATCAATCCAGACCTTCGTCATCCTCTGAGCTGTCCCCATCCCCTTCCTCAGGCAGGGGCTCGCAGAGGTCTCCCCTATACTTGTTCCAGGGTGACCAAATCCCGTTCCATTTCCGAGGATTATGCCTCTGCTGATATACTGCCCGCTCGGTCAGCATAATCACATCCATATTTCTGCACCATTGCGCCAGTGTCGGTGTTTCCTGTGCCCCCCAGTTTTTCGCGATGTCACGTTTCGCCAGCATTACACCTATGACCACCCACCTCTTCGCATGCAGTGAAAGGTCTGTTGGGCCCCACACATTCAGGAGACAGATCCTGGGGTCTGGTGCAAATGGGTTCTGTAGGGTCTGACCGATCGTGCGCGTGACACGCCGCCAGTAATCCTGTATATGTGGACACGTCCATATAGTGTGGTATAGTGTACCCTCCTCCCCGCAGCTTCTCAGGCAGTGTGGGTGTTCTGCTCTATGTATTTTATACAGTGTCGTGCGGGTGTAGTAGACCCTGTGTAGCACTTTGAACTGGATCAGTCTGAATCGAGTGGAAATACCCGCCTCCCTGGGCGAAGCCAGGGCTGCGTTCCAGTCTGCCTCATCTAGGTCCCCTATCTCGTCCTCCCAATACTCCTTTAGTGTCCCCAGGGGGTCCGGCAGGTTATTCATGAGTTTCCGATAAGTGAGGGAGGTTGCCCCGGCCTCCATGTAGTCTGTAAGCAATCGGTCCTCTAACGGAGCCGACTCCGGAAGCGCCGCACCAGTTTCTATCACCGACAGGAGTGCGTGCCTGATTTGTATGTACCTGTATGTTTCGGTCTCCGCAAGGTCGTATTGTTCCCTTAGGGCCGTGAAGGGGAGCACACCCTCCCTGGTCCACAGGTCGCCCACCGTGGAGATCCCAATGTTGTCCCATTGGTCGAACCCCTTGGAGCTGCGCAGGTTACCGAGGGCCTTGGCGTCCCATAGTGGCGTGAGCCTGGTGATCACTCCCTCCCATCCCAGCCGTCTCTGAGCTTTGTGCCATAAGGCTACAGTGTGTTTGGTAGGCCCCTCTAACTTCCTCGCCATCCCTTTATTATAGAGTGGGGCTAGCAGAGTGGACAAGCCTAGTTGGTGTCTATCCGCCCTGAACGCCGGGTCGTCTTGCGCTGCGTGGATCCACTGGTTAATCACCTTAAGGTGAGCCGCCCAGTAATATAGTTCGAGGTTGGGGAGGGCTATCCCACCGCTATACCAGTCTCTGGTTAATATCAACTGTGCGACCCGGGCCGGTTTGTCTCCCCACAGGAGAGTGGACAGTTGGGCCGAGACGTGGCGGAAGAACGACACGGGAACCACTGCCGGCGTGTTTTCCAGAACATAAAGGAAGCGAGGGAGCGCCAGCATCTTAAAGAGTGCCGCTCTACCTAGCAGTGTTAGGGGGAGATTTTTCCAAAGGCGCACATCAGTCTTCAATCTGTCCAGCTGGGGCTTAAGATTCAGGTCAAGGAAGGTTGAGTGCTCCCTTGTAATCCGTATCCCTAGGTATTTAAAGGCGACGCGTTCTACGAGTAATTGGCAATCTGTAGGCAGTATTGGAAGGTCGCCCTTTATCATATATATCACGGATTTGGACCAATTAAGTTTATAGCCCGAGGTCGTACCGTGGCTTTCACATAGTGCCAGCAAGACCGGGATACCGGTCGTGAGGTCCGTGAGGTAGACGAGCATGTCGTCGGCGTATAGGGAAACCCTATCCTCGCCTCCACCTTCCCATTGTATACCTTTCAGCAGCTGGGTGGTCCTGAGGATCGTGGCCAAGGGTTCTAGTACTAAGGCGAACAGTAGTGGCGAGAGTGGGCACACCTGTCTCGTGCCCCTTGCCAACGGGAACTCCCTCGATATGTGTCCGTTTGCGGTTACTCTAGCCATGGGTTCGGTGTATAGCAGTCTGACCCACGATATGAACGTTGGGCCGATACCAATGTGTTCCAGGACTGCAAAGAGATAGCGCCACTCCACCATATCAAATGCCATTTTGGCATCAAGCGACAGTACCGCTGCAGCTTCCTCCAACTGCGGGGCTCGGGCCAATACCCCATGCAGCCGTCGCAAGTTCAGCGCCGTACTGCGGTGTGGCATAAAGCCCGACTGGTCCGGGTGTATAAGGTGCGCCAGATGGGGCAGTAGCCTGGTGGCCAGCAGTTTCGCCAGGATTTTACTCTCGGCGTTAAGGAGGGAGATCGGGCGATAGGATTCGCACTCTTCAGGGGGTTTGCCGGGCTTAGGTATTGCGACTATTGTGGCCGTGCGCTGGTCAGGGGGGAGTTGTCCCCGTCCCCGGCACTCCTGAAACATATCGAGCAATGGTGCGGACAGTGTCTCGGACATGAGTTTGTACCATTCTATTGGCACACCATTGGGGCCCAGCGCTTTCCCGGGGTGTATTGCTGCTATGGCCGCCTGTAGTTCTTCCTCCGTCAGATCGGAGTCGAGTTCGTCCCTTTGGTCTGGGGAGAGAGTGCGGGTCGGCACTCCCACAAGGGAACTTTCTGCCATTTCCCGTGTGACCTCATAGTCAGGGGAGTATACGGAGTGGAAATGGTCAGCTAAGAGTTCCACTATTTGTGCCGGACTGGTTTGTACCTCACCCTGAGAGTCCCTCAGTTGCAATATCGCCCGCTGGCCACCTCGCGCCCTTTCCAACCATGCCAGGACGTTCCCAGCCTTATCGCCTATATCGTATACCCTGCTCGCCGTTGCGGACATATTGTCTCGCACTCTGCGGCGCAGAAAGTCGGTGTGACTCTGCTGGGCTAGTCGGAGTGTGTGCTGGGTGTCTCCAGTCGGGTTCCCCTCGTGGTCTCGTGTTGCCTTATCTAGTTGTTCCTCTAGGTCTGTTAGTTCCTGACGTTGTGTGCGTCTGTGTTGTGCGATCACCGAGATCGCCTGTCCGCGGAGGACTGTCTTGTAGGCCTCCCACAGAACAGTGGGCGACTCCACCGACCCCACGTTCTCTGCAAGGTAGGACCGTGTGCTTTTCCTCAGTGCCCTGGTTACGCCCGGTTCTTTAAGGTAACCCGGGTAAATAGGGTAAAGTCGTCTGCGGGATTTTCTCTGACTGGACAGAGTCAGTGTAAGCGGGGAGTGGTCAGAGATCCCTCTCGGCCTAATTTGGGAGTCAGTGAAAGTGAGGAGACCCCCCCCCCAACGTCAGGAAATAGTCTATCCGCGACAGGCTGTCGTGGACTGTTGAATGGTATGTATATTGCCTATCATCTGGGTGTAGCCGCCTCCACACATCCACTAAACCCTGCGCTTCCATGAAGTCATACAGTTTGGAGGGCCCTGTTGTACGCATGCGCGCCGGGTGGCGGTCTAGGGAGTCTCGTGCCACTGCATTGAAATCCCCCCCCACGACAAGATCCCCTTCAGGAAGATCTAACAAGAATTTCCCTAGTTCCGGGAAAGCTATGTTGTGTAGCGCTGGTGGGATGTAGACCGAGACCACATTCAGTGGCTTCCCCTCCCACTGGCCGTGTATCGCTGCAAAACGCCCCTGTGTGTCTGTTGCCGTTGATTGGACTATGAACCTGGATGAGCGATGAAGTAATATCCCGGAGCCCCGGGACCCCTTTGTGAATCCAGAGTGTACTACCATGCTATAGCCTTTTCTGTCTAGGGCCTTCATAGCTGTGCCGGTGAGGTGTGTCTCTTGTAGTAGGACCAGGGCGGGGTGTAGCCTCTTTATATTCTGCAGGACCAGCCCACGTTTAATCTTGTCGCCCAGGCCCCTTACGTTCCAGGACATGAGGAGTAGCGGGGACGTCTGCCCTACATTAGTGTCCTCCCCCATCCTGTGTTGGTGTACGGCCTGTGAATTTGCGCTCGGGGACGACCAGGAGGTCCGTGCAGTGCCCCTGTGGGTTGCATTGTGACAATACCATCCTATACTCGTGTGCCCCTTCGTAGCTATCCTGCCCCTGTGTAGAAACTGAAAACCAAAACCCCCTTCTACCCCCAACTCCCCCCCTCCCTGCCCCCCTGCTCAACGGACTCAGAACTGCCCGCCCCCCCAACTCAGCAGAGTGCCTGATCCCGCCCCATAACATAGTACTTGCTCGCTGGGGTGAAGGTTTCTCCGTGGTCAGCGGCCCCCTTCTTCAGCTGCGGAGGCCTTTCCGCCCAGTGTCCAAGGCGGCGTTGCCTGTTCATATCATGTTTCGTTCAGTCGGACCATGGCTGTGACTTATTGATCCCCGTCTGCATTTTCCTCCTGACGGTCGGATAAAGGGGAATGTACCTCCAGATCTTCGTCGTTGGCTTGTGAGCCCTGTCGGGAGCCAGCTGTACGGTGTTTGTTCTGTCTATTTGAGCGACGAGGGCCCGCCGCTCTCCAACCCTCCAGCCAATCCTGCGCCACCTCCGGTGATTCGAAAAACCAAGTCTTGTTGTCCGCTACGTCCCGAAGCTTGGCCGGGAAGAGCATCGAGTATGGGATTTCCCTGGCTCTGAGTTCTTTTTTGACCTCAAAAAAGGTTCGCCTCCTCCGTGCCACCTCGGCCGTGTAATCAGGAAAGAATGCCAGCGTCGCGTTCTGGATCTTAATGGGGGGCGAGTTCCTTGCCGCCTGTAGGATGGCGTCCCGATCTCTGAAATTGAAGAGCCTCGCTATGATCGGTCTGGGGTTGGCTCCTGTCTTGTGGCGTCCCCCCGGTACCCGGTGCGCTCTTTCCACTGTGAAAAAGGCGGAGAGTCCTTTGGGCTTCAGGGTGTCTTTGATCAAACTCTCCACATATAGGTCCATCGCCCTCGTGTCTTCCGATTCTGGCACACCAATAATACGGATGTTGTTCCGCCTCGAGCGCCCTTCCTGGTCATCGAGCTTGTCGCGTAGTTCTTTGTTCTCCCTCGAGATGCGTTCCATACTAATCTGGAGTTCCGAGACGTCCTCGACCAGGGACTTGGTCACAACCTCCATATTGTTCACTTTCTCTGTCATTTTGTGGAAGTCCGCCCTTATAAGTGTGATCTCGGCCGAGATCGACCCCACCGTGGCCTGTACCTGCGTGAGGGCCCGCATGACGTCATCAATGGTCGCTTTCTTGCCCCCGGTCACTTCGGTTGTCTTGCTCGCCTGTGCTTTGGCGTCCTGCGAGGGGGAGGGGGAGCCGGGTTTTTCATAAGCAAAGCGGTCCAGGCGTGATTGTGTCGCTCCGCCTTTATGCCCCTTGCCAGCCATCCTGGATTCGCCTGGGCCAAGCTATCTTCCTCAGCCGGCTACCGGGGGTCTTCCCTGGGCCCCCGCTGTGGTTATGGGGGTAAGTGTGGCCCCCGTGAGGTGTCCCAGTGAGTTCGCGGATCTGAACGGGCCTCTGGTGTGTGGTGGCCGGCCGGGTCACGGATTCATTGACGGGGCGCGCAACCGAATGTCACCGCCCTGGAGGACTCCCTCTGTCCCTTCCAGCACCGCTTACAGCGACCCTGGCTCGCCGGAGCTTCGTGCTCGGTCCCCTGATGGCGATGGGGGGGCTCGGGTTGCTTCCAGATAGGTCCTTCCGCTGCGAGGACAGGTGCCTCGCGCAGATGCTCTGTTGGTTTTTGGGCGGGGGTGCCCTCGGGTCTGTTGCGCCTTGCCAGGCTCTCCGATCGGCCAGGGGGGGGCCGCTTTGCAGACACTGAGGCAGCGCGGTTCCGCCGTTGCCAGACTCTGCGCTCTGGCCGCCGCTGCTGAAGATGGCGGCGTCAGCTCCCCCCGTCGTCGCACCGGGCGCCGGAGCCCGTCCTCACCGAGCGTTCCCCTCACCTCAGCTGAGCCTCCCGGCAGGCGGATCGGCTCCCCGCGGTCCGGTGACGGATGCTGGAAGGTTCGGTCTCTGATTCCCCCGGCGCCCTCCGTGGTCGGGTGTTTCCGGCGGATGGCTGACTGACCCAGGCCACTTCCTGTCGGCGTGCCGCTCACTGTGCCTCCCGGTCCGGAGGTCGCCCACAGGCCCGCTCGGGGCACTGACAATGACTGGTGTTCCTGACCTCGGATTGAGGTCCGGCGAATTCGAGCTGCCGCCGCCTGGTCTTGGGCTTCGCTGCCTTCCCGCCTGGGTATTTTTGTTACCGGATAGATGTGCGGATTTAACTGGGAGCCGCCTTAATCACGGAGCTCTCCTTCTAGGCAGCCGCCATCATCGGCTGCTAGCCACGCCCCCCTCAATTCTATATATTAAAGACATTTTGAAGAATAATTATTGTGGGTTCTGGCTTTAAATCTGAGTATTAGTGGGTTCTGGCTTTAGTTCCATTTATTTTGAATCAAGGAATATGTTTTTTGGCATTGCTCACCTCATCTTGACACCCCAATCCCTTCACTCTTCGTTCCAGTTCTTGTATTTATAGAAGCCTCAAGCATCATGCTTTTCTTTAATGGGTGCTAATTCTGAATGCTTGGTGTGCCATGAAACTTAGTAGGTTTTGGAGGAGTCTACAATCATCTTATAATATAACTCCATTGTGGAAAAACATGTTTGCAAAAAAATCCCCAAAATAAATTTTATAATGGTGTCTACCTCTCACACTCCCTCTTTCTCTCTCTCTCTCTCTCTTTTATCCCCAAATATTTAGGTGGAAGTTTGAAATACATGTTTCGTACGCGTGGTTCTGATTGCTTGCCATCCTTGACTTTATTATCACATGGATAACATAAAGGTGGTATCATAGGCCCAGATGCATCACGCTAAAAACCGCTCGCAAAGGGGTAGATTCTAAGAATCTGCCCCTTTGCGACCGATATTTCTGCATTTGGGATGCATCATCCCAAATGCAAAAATCGCAATTTAAGAAATCGCTAAATTGCGATTACTCAAATTGCTATTGCATTTAAGGAATCTCAAATTGAGATTCCTTAAATGCAATGCATTAAAGTTTTAAAAAAAGCGATTTCGCTAATAGGGGTCGCAAATTACCATGAAGTTGAACTTCATGGTAATTTGCAAAAACTTTGAAAAATGCACTAAAGTGCATTTTTCAAAGTTCCATTTTACATGCAAACATGCCCTTAGGGCATATGTGTGTGCAAGATGTACCCATATGCAGATTTCATGGGTGCAACAGGATGTCCCTTTGACACCCTGGCACCCTAGAAATTGCAATCTCAATTTGTGATTCTCTAATTGAGAATCGCAAATTGAGATTGTCTTCTCATTCATTCCTATGGGCCTCTAGGCCCATAGGAATGAACTGGGAGGTATTCCTTAATTGCGACCCGCAATTTGCGAGTCGCAATTAAGACATTTTAAGAAATCGCTATTTTTTTTAGTGATTTCTTAATGCATAGCATTTTGCTATTCCTTATTAGCGAATCCTTATTTTTCGCTAATAAGGAATCGCAAAACGGTTGCTTGATGCATCTGGGGGTAAGTCTCAATTTTTCCGAGTCCGACTTTAAATCTGAATGTTAAGAGCTCAGTGGCTTTCAAGATTGGAAAGCTTGTCAGCTGAAACCCATAGTAAAAATAATTACATAAAGTCTCTGCGCAGTATATTAAAAACATGTTTTATATGAAAGATAAACTCATAGGTTTACTTTATTCGCTAACACTTGGTGCATCCTCAGAAATCTCTCATTAAACAAGTTTTAAAATAAACATACACTAAATAAGAAAATAACTCAAACTCTCTCACACACTTCTAATCTCACAATATACATAAGTGGAAGTATGTCATATATTCAGGCAACTTTTAAATGTATTTACCTGATCGCATACCATTGTTATATTTTCAGTGTGTGTCCTCAAGAACCCTCATTGCCTAATGGAGAACGTGTCTCGTTTCCAAATGTGACGATTAAGGGTTCACGTACCTCCAAGGGCTTGCTTGTTAGCCAGTGTAAAGCTATATCATCAAACTGATTCCATCTGTTAAGTGTAATTTGAGTGTCTATCGTCTTGCCACAGCCCGTCTGGATGTTTCCTTTTATAAGGAACAATAAACTTAGCAAATGAGTAAGAATATATTTTCTCTCATGAAGAAACAATTTTCAAGAAATGCCTCACAGTACGAAATAATGCATTTTTACTTGTTGACCTCTCTTTCGTTCTCACTCCCTATATCCCTCACTCTCTCCCCCATCCCTGTCTCCTATTCCTTGAAATATGTAGATGAGAATGAGAAGTAGCTTATGAAGGCACCTTGTGAATTGTTTTCTGTGACTGCATTTCATTACTAAGCTTTCATCACGCAAAAGCTACTCAGCAAAATACACCAAACTAGGCATGAGAATAGAACTTCACTTTTTTTGTGTGGAACTTTTGCATTACTAAAAGGTGGTAGGTAGCATATAAAGGGTTAATTTCAGTGAATCTGTGCAATGAATGAACATTTGTCTAAATGGCAAGTTCCAAACTCCAGCCCCCCCCAGCCCCCCATAACAATGAATAAATAGATTCTAAGGGGCATTTGTGTGAGGGCTTGGCATCAAGCTTGCACCATGTAACGTGGTACATGCACTATGCAAACCTCTAAGTCATATTTATGAAGTTACAGAAAGCCACTTTGCGTGGCATTGAATAGGTTAGAAAATATGGAGTAATACAACACAGTGCAAATCGTTGGATTGCATTACTCTACCCAAGGGCTGCATTCCATGGGCGTTGCGGTGGGTGTTCTCACACAAATCCCATGGTTTTGAGGCATTCCCATATTTACCAAACCTGATAAAAATGGGAAAGTGCCAAAAATATACGACCCCCAGGTGAGGTGTAACGAGGAGAAATATCTTTATTGCTCCCCATTTTTACCTCTTTCTGGGGAATAGTTACTGAGAAGTGACAGACTGCGGCGTTAGCCTTCCAGGCTTAACGCCGCACTCCGCCTCTTCTGAAATGCTGGGCTGCACCATATATACAACAATATGGTGCAACCCTGCATTTCTCCTTGTGCTACCCTTAAATTTAGCAGCCCAGCGCAAACATAGACACACTTGCACCATAGTGCAAGGGTGTCTGCTTTGAGGAGAAGGTCGTTTATGTGCACGATGGTCTCCATTCCTGCACATAAACAATCTTTAAATGGCTTTTTGTAACTTCTTGGTGTGCTGCTTAATACAGCACATGTAGAAATTGCAAAACTTCATTTTTTTTAAATGATTTTTTATGTGCAGGAAGGGACTCCTTCCTGCAATTAAACAATCTGTTTATGTACAGGAAGGGACTCCTTCCTGTAATGAAACAATCAATTGTGTTTTGCTGTTTCTATGTGTGCTGCACAATGCACCACACATGGAAACAGCAATAACTAGAAGAAATGAAACATGTCTTCCTATTTCACCAGGTTAGGACCAGGTTTTCCCTGCTCTTAATTTTGGCGCTACCTCCTCCCTTGTAAATAGGGGACAGCGTCAAAATCAATGGGTGTTGTGGTGAAACGCCCACTGCAACAACAATTGCCCACCTCTTTCACACTAAGTGTAGCATGAAAAGGGGCCTTATATACAAGGCAGCGGTAAGACACATTAAGTGGCTTAATGCTGCCTTGTAAATAAGGCAAAGCCCCTATCGCCACTACAACTTCCTCAAAAGTGACATTGTAGTGGCGAAAGGGGCTTGTACAAATGCCGCTCTGTGTGCCGCAACAGCACACATAGAAAGAGAAAAACACCCCTATGGATTGTTTCTGTGCCGGAAGGTACACCTCACACAGTGTAAGGGTGCCTGCATTGGCGCTAGGCTGCCAAAATGGCACCAGTGCAGGGGGAAAGGACAAGAATGAACTGTATTGGATAAGAATGGCGCATTCCTCCCCTTTCCATGTGATGCATGGCAGCGCAGCGAGGTAGCTGCCCCGCACCAAAATTCTTGTAAATATGCCCCTAACATTGCATGTTAACAGACTCTGCTACAGTATGTGTTTTGTTTAACCAAGAATACTATTTTGTAAACCATTGTACAATTTTACCCTTTACTATTCGGTGGGTTGTTTGCTCATGGTAAAGTATGCGCTCTAAATATTTGATCCAATGTCTCTTTGTTTCTCCTTAGGGTTCTGCATTTAATACAGGTACTTAAGGTTAGTTACACATAGTTCTTCATGTGATAAATCACTCCTGTAGATGCCATAAAAGGTATAAAGTGGGGTGGTATTCAGAAACATTGAACTGGGAAAGATGTGCAACATCATTTATGGGTTTTACTAATTTTATCTTTACAAAAAAATACGAAACAGTCACACAAAAAACATAATTTTATCAAGTAGGGCTGATACAGCAAAACCCCCTTAAACTGCAGTATGAGGGTGCAACACAGGAAGTAGTAGTAGGGGTCAGAGGTTGCAGGGGGCACTGGCGTGCTTCATACTTTGGTTCAAAATGTTAACCAATTCCATTATTAGCCCCGTTTGGGACAAAGGGCTTCCTTCTCAAAGGTAAACTTGTATTTTTGTGCAAAGCTTGCAATTTTTTTGCTATTCACGAACAATGAGATAATGGTAATGACTGCTGAGACTCCACATATGAGGCGGGAAACTCCACACATAGGAAGACAGTCTGTATTTTTAGTTTGTGAATAACAAAAAAATGTAAACTTACACAAAAGTATAAGTTTATCTTTGTAAATCAGGCCCCATGCATGTAATAGACCAAACATCGTGTCTCATACATGGACTGAGGCCTTATTTAGGAGTCTCTTATTGTTCTGTTACCATTAGAGTGATAAACCAGAAACTAAATGGCAATACTAAAGTAGACAATTGCTGAACACATATTTATGGGGGCTGATGGTAAGGAACATGTTATGCAATGCAATATTATGGGGCTTTGGTAAAACACAGCAATTGCTGTGGTGTGAGAATTGTGTGTAATTCGCTTTTGCATAATCATGTAAAGTGTCTGCAAAATTATGTGCTATTACACAGAATGTAAAATTGGGACTTGGCAGTGTATTGTAACTCGAAAAGCTTTCTCATGTTCACTTTGTATGTGAGTGTGTATTTTGTACGAAATAAAAGAACCCCCCCCCCAAAATCCCAAAACAAAGTGAACAACAGCCACTCACACTCTATAAATTACATTGTTCTTGTTCAATTGAGGTACATTTTCACAACAAATGGTACATTTGAGGTGACTTTTTAAGACAAATAGTGTGTAATAACACGATGTGCTGTAATAGTGGAATATCAGGAATATCACATAACAAGAGAAAAGCGAAATTGCAGAAATGAGTCTAAGCATGCTGGTGTCATGTAAATTTCACCTAGGCATAGCAGTTACCCATAACTCAATGTCCTGGTGCTTTGTGCACACAAGGGCCTGTTTTTGTAATACAGCCAGTGAACACTAGCCACTGGGAATTCATTCCCGGTGTGTGAGGGTGATATGAAGAGTGTAGATTATCCCCAGATTATAGATTATCCCCAGATTTTGTCCAATAAGTAGGTGGTTCTCTGATACTCCAACTTAACTTGTGTGGCTGTCATATGAGCAGTAGGTTGTCCGTACAAGGACATTTGTGGTAGGGTTTCAGGTCTTGCCTAACCTATCTCAACTATGGCAATATTTTTGTGAAGGGACAGTGGATCTTGTGCCATTCCCAGAAAATTATGTTAGAACCTTTTTTGTCAGTACTTGTAGATCTGAATATTATTGCTCATGGTCGAGGTTCTGATGATAAAATGCTGCCCTGGAGTACTGTTGTGCTGACTCGTTATTGTTAGAACAGGTTTGTACTGCATATCACACTTTTTGTTGTTTTTAGCGGCAAACATCCATATTGTTGTGTCTTGCAAATTAGAAAATATGGAACGCTTTTGACTCCAGATCAACTCCGTAGAACTGTGATGTAAGTGTTAGAGAGGAATGCACTGAAGGCTGGTTTGGAATGTTGAGTTTGCAGTTGCATGCAGAACAATAAAAAAATGAATTACTAAGCTCAGTGTGTAGTGTAGTTCTTTGTGGGCACCCAGGCTGGGGAGGATGCCACAACTGGTGATGAGTTAGGGAAAACCCTGAAGACAGTGCTCTCCCAGAGAGTTTACGTGGTCCAAGTAAACTCCTCATGTGTGCCACATGCATTGCAGCTTAAGTGAGGAACCAGTGCTTAAAGCATGTGTAGTCAAAGCACAACCCCAGTCGCTGTGAAGAAGTTAAACATTATGAAAGTATTGCAAAGAAATCTTTGTATCGATGACCGAGAAACTGCTGGTCGTATCATACATAAAGGTACCATGCTGCTACGCAATATACAGTCATATGTAATCTGGAGCGCGAATGCTAAAGGCAAATACAACCAGGTTTTCAAAGAGCAATTATTGATAATCACAAAGTGCAAGATAACGTTACAATTAAAAAGTAGTGAAAACAAAGAGCACAGAAAGAGACACAGAAGAAGCAAACAATTCTTTACACTCCAGAACCTGAGTAAAGTGAGGCAGTATGACCTCAGCGCCAGGCACCGCAACACAGATTAAGCAAAGGGGATGTGTTTGACAGGTGCACTACCATCATCAAATTCGCTGAATATCTTCAGAATAGTGAAATGTTGCAGCTGGCAACGAAGAAAGTCATGTTACCAGCTATCATTAAAGATTATCCTGAGGCCAGCAACTCACAAGGCCTCACTGCAGAGTCACATATACCAAGCCACAGAGACCCAAGTACAATGTCAGTAAGCTCTGCAATGGTCTATCATGCTGACGCTTTTTCTGAATCCACCACCACCATTTGATACAGCCAAAAAGCAAAATATTGGTGATAAATGGACTGGTTAGGTAAAGATATTTGATGATTTCTTCAATGCAATTGAAGGGAATGATAACAAAAAGATTATCAATTATCTAAAACAATATGCTGGTGATGATGGAAAAGAAGTCATAAAGAGAATGCCACATACCAATGAAGAAGTCGCATATTATCAAATAAAAGAAGTGATGAATCTCAAGTTTATTCCAATGTCAAATGTTGATTACGAAAGTTACATCTTTAACCAAGAATGCCAGAAAGCTGGTAAAACCATTGATGAATTTGTGAAGAGACTTAACACACCCATCAACCACTGTAATTTCAATGAATTTAATGAAGAAGAAACTATGCATCTGAGAGTTATTGGTAGATGCTTGTTGGATTTATTCAGACGGTAAATGATGAGAAAAACTCTTAGTCTGAAGGGAGTGTTAATGGCTGCTAGAGCTGAAGAGCATGTCGACAGACAATCTGGTGACATGGAAGCCCAAGGTGCCCCTGAATGAATGAGTCATGAGTGTAAAATTCAACAGAAGCCCAAGACGGAAGGACACAAGGTGATGTCTGCCCATAAAACAAATTTGTTTATAAGATGTTTATTTTTGTTTCCACACAAAGGTAAATGTCCCGCTCTCTGACACTTTTGTAAAGGCTGTGGGAAGGAGAACCACTTTGTGACAGTTTGCACAGCCAAAAGAAACGGAAGTGTGTAACAGTGTGAAAAAAAAATGGCAAAAGCAATGTTTGACGCGCATCCACAAGTCCTTGTGGAGACATCGGTTAAGACAAATTAATACCGAATGGTGTTGATCATCGTCAAAATCATCATCAAACAGTTTCTCTACTTCAATGTCAAGTGAGAGTGAAAACAATGATTGTGCCATCTCGATGTTATCTTCAGAAAAGCGTGCGTATTTTGGTCTTACTGTTTGTGAAGAAAAATGTCAGTCAAAGAAAGATTGACATGCCAAAGCACCAAATCATTGAAATATTGTCCTAAAATTACACTGAGAGTAAATGGTTGTTCAATACCTTTCAATATTGGATATGGAGCATCAAGTAATATTATGCCTGAGGAGAAAAATACAGCAAATTATTTCCATTACTGTAACTTACGCCATTGAAAACCAAAGTGCCTACATGGGCTGAATTGACACCCTTAAAAAGTTATGGTTAATTTGTAGCGACAATGAAACACAACAAAACAAAGGTACAAACACCCATCCATGTGCTTCAAGCATAGCATCCAGTGCCTATCTTCTCAGTTTCAGTACAGTTGCTCATATGGGTCTGATTTCAGTCAATTACAACATGAATGCTCACCACGAAATAGTAAGTCAGTTCCCTTCATTATTTCATGGTTTGGGAAAATTTAGGACTTTGAAGTAGAAGTTCCATATTAATGAAAAATTCTGTCCTCTTTCTCAAATACAGATGTGAACTGATTTTCCTTTGCAAGAAGCTGTCGATAAAGAGTTTCAATTGCTATTTAAGAGTGATATTATTGAGCGGTCACCTGTTCCAACACCCTGGGTTTCTAACAGAGTAGTAGTACCCAAAAAAGGACAGTGAAGAGCTGTACACATATGCATTGACATGAGTCAGGCTAACAAGGCAATTGAACGAGAATGCCATCCAGGTCCAGACATTGCTGACACAATAATGCATTTAAATGGTGCAAAGGTCCTCTCTTGTCTTGATTTAAATAAAGGTTATCATCAGTTAGAACTTGAAGCAGATTGCAGGTACATTACAATTTTTTCTACACATGCTGGTCAGTTTGGATATAAAAGACTAAGGGGTTCATTATGATGGCGGAAGGCCCGCCACCGCCAGCTGTGCAGTGGTAGGCCCTCCACCATCTAACTGCCAATTTCCAGGGGGAATCGTTCGACAATCATGGCGGGTGCAAAGACCACCCGCCACGTTTCTGCCTGGCGCAGCGTACAGGACCTGTAGAATGGTGGTGGTGACGGGCAGGCACGGTCCGTCAGATTACAATGCTGGCTTCAGCCAACCTTTTCATGGTGGTGAAACCACCATGGAAAGGCTGGCACAGATTGGATTTGTGGGCAGGGGGGTAGTGCACTGGGGGGTACCCATGGTACCCCCCCAACAGTTCCCTGCACTAAGTGGCAGACACCACGTGCTGCCTGCCACGTAGTTTAGGGAAATACACTGAATGTCATTTTAACATTGCGATGGTGCTGCAGCCAGCAGCACCGTCCGCAATGTTAAAGCCCTGGAATGCGCCAGCCATACTGGTGGGAGCATCATAATTTGATTGGCGGCGAACGGTGCCAACCACTGCAATGATAGTGGGCAGACTCACGTCCGCCCACCAGCGTAATGACCCGGAACGTTTTGATGTGTCATCTGCTGCAGAAATACATCAAGACGTCATTTTACGTATCATACCACCCGCCATAAATGCATTCAATTACAGAGATGACATTTTGGTTTTCTGAGCAGCACAAAAAGAATACGATAAAGCTCTTACTAAAGTTTGCAGTTTACTTGCCGAAGCACGTTTAACTTTGAATTCAGACAAGTGGGAGTTCCATGATACAAAGCTAAAATTATTTGGCAATGTCTTTTCTGATGTGGGTATGACACCAGATACTGCTAAAGTGCAAGCACTGTCAAATGTGAATCCCCCGCAAGATGTTTCCATCGTGCATTCTTTGCTTAGCATGGTCAGTTACTGTTCCAGATACATACAAGACTTTGCCACTTTAAGTGCCCCATTGAGAGACTTCACAAGAAAGAATGTTTCATTTCTTTGGTCACATGAATGTGAGAAAAGCTTCAAGAAATTTTTTAAAAGCCCTTGAGAATGCTTCTGAAATGGCATATATCAATCCAAAGTTTCATACAGAGGTTCTTGTTGACTCTAGCCAAGTCAGATTAGGTGATAACCTTCCCCAGCACAGTGGACACCTGAATGCTCAAAGGCATATTGGGGCCTATGTAAGTAGAAGTTTGTCCCAAAGAGAACATGCTTACTCCTAACTTTAAAATGAAAGCTTAGCTGTGGTATGCAGTTGTGAACATTTCCGTATGTTCCTGTATGGAAAACCTTTTACGATGGTAACTGATCATTAAGCTTTACTGACTATATTTGGAAATGTAAAGGCCAGAATGCCTTCTCACATTGAACGCTAGGGAAGGATCAGAACCCGGCCAACTACTTTTCCAGAGTACCTATACAAGGTCACCAAACTCCATCCGAAACAGCTGTGGACAATGGCAAAGAGTCAGAATATCGAGTTGGAAATGTGGACTTGCACTAACATCGAGTGCAGAATATTGAGAAACAGAGGGGCTCACTAGGATGGCAGTTGGAGGCACCACCGCGGTGGCAGCAGTGGCGGAAATTACATTACAATGTGCATATATAGCCCATTTCCAGCCCATCGGGGTATGACGTGAACCGCCATAAAAATGCGCCGCCATCACGGCTGAGAGAGTCAATAGAGACCCACCGGCGTGCGGAATGACGTACCGACCGCAGTACAAATCAGGATGCCCTAAACAGCAAGTCACACTGCAGCGGAGAAACCACCCAACCAGAGACGGCGGAAGCATGACAGCAGAGCGCGAAACAAGTCTCCCGGTCCCCTCCACCCGGTCCCGACCGCATTGGATCCAGCTTTACACAACTTTCCGGTGCAGTACCTGATACACTACCAGCAAGTAATTCATCGTCACAGATACCGCCGCAGGTACGCCATGATACAATCCCGCACACAACCACAACACCCGACTCTAGGGCTGATCGACGGTTCCTGTCCACAACAGACACACTGGTAGGGACAGGAACACATCCACAAGTATACCCACACATGTCCTACCTTGTAACAAAATCACCCCTCTGCATCCCGGTCACCCTTCAATCGCAAAATCAATGAAATCTCCTGATTACGTCACCGCAGCGATGAAGCTGCGGGAAAACATGCGCAAGATGAAGTAGGCAAGGCCAGCGCCAGGCATGGGCAGTCCACAAGAAGTAAGAGACCCACACCTCCACCCTTCACACACTACGCCTCCACACCCATTAGGGAACATGCTGTGTGCCCCTCCTGTGCTCAATTAACCAGCCAGGTGAACCTAGACCCTGCACCACATACACCATACAACCAGGGAGGCAGTCTCAGCAGAAGGGGATGTAGAGGAACATACAGCACAGAAGCTCAGGGCCAGGGCAACTCTCCTCCCCCACCCACACTCCACTAATGTCAAGCAAACTGAGTCCAATCACAAAATGAACATCACACTGAATTTGAACAATCACCTAACTGTACACGCTGCCTGTCAAGTCACCCAGACACACCCCACACTGACACACAGCCGAATACACATACCAGATGTCAGCAGCAATGGAGGACAAGAAATGGGCAAAACAAAAGTGAGGGGGATAGTGATGGGAAGACAAGGAATGAGCCACAAAGCATGTGTACATCACAAGCAAGAGAAGGAACATATCACAACACACTTAGGCTAACAAATGACACATGGCTGAAACAGTGAGTGAAATTAAACCACAGTGACAGCAAGGCAAGCCATGCATAGGCACAGGGAGGATCTATGTTGATACAACGCATGTTATTACAACGCATGCTTTTACAATGATTTTTTACAACGCAAAAACTTTTACAACGCATGTATTTACAACAAATGTTTTTACAACGCAAGTACCTTTACAACGCATACCATTACAACGTAAGTATTGGTAAATATATATTAATTTTTTAATCGTAAATTAATTTAAAAAAATATAATTTAATGTAATTTAATTTAAATTTAATTTTAATTTATTTTTACCCTGTACCCCTGTACCCCTGTACCCCCAAAACCCAAAACTGACCCTGAACCCCAAAAATACCCCTTTACCCAAAAACTAAAAACTGACCCTGAACCCCAAAAATACCCCTTTACCCAAAAACTAAAAACTGACCCTGAACCCTAAAAATACCCCTTTACCCGAAAACTAAAAACTGACCCTGAACCCCAAAAATACCCCTTTACCCAAAAACTAAAAACTGACCCTGAACCCCAAAAATACCCCTTTACCCAAAAACTAAAATCTGACCCTGAACCCCAAAAATACCCCTTTACCCAAAAACTAAAAACTGACCCTGAACCCCCAAAATACCCCTTTACCCAAAAACTAAAAACTGATCCTGAACCCCAAAAATACCCCTTTACCCAAAAACCCAAAACTGACCCTGAACCCTAAAAATACCCCTTTACCCCAAACATATAACATTTAAAATTTAATTATATACTTACCAATACTTACGTTGTAATGGTATGCGTTGTATAGGTACCTGTGTTGTAAAAACATTTGTTGTAAATACATGCGTTGTAAAAGTTTTTGCGTTGTAAAAGTTGCGTTGTAATGGTATGTCGTTGTAAAAGTTGCGTTGTAAGTGATGTTTCCCGCACAGGGATGATAGGAAGTGTCTGAAGTCAAACAGTGATCAGCCACACATCTGTACCTCCCAACCTGACAGGTGTATGTCATCAGCACAACAAACAGGGCACATTGACACACTCCATGACTGTCAAACACAAGTCTTATCCTTCACACATACCCCTCCTCCACCCACCTCACACCTGAACACTCAACGCCAGTGTTAAATATACAGAATAGTTACATAATGTCTTGAGAGTACACTGCCAACCAATCACACTCCCTGGTGGGCATCCACACACACACTCAGGGATGCCTGAACCAATGCTGGCACTAAAACAATAGCCAAACACAAAACTCACATTCAACATACACAGAATTCCAACAAGCCCAGACAGTGGAAAGGCAATGGGAGCACAGACAGAACAGGAGTACACAACATCATCACTCAGGACCAATGCACAGACACCATACCCCAACACAGTCAAGAAGTGCATCGTCTCAAATCAATCATGGACACAAAGTGGGAGCAATGGGCCAATAAGAAAACACAGACAGACATACCACATCACCCATCAAGTCAACATTGTGCAATAGTTTACCACATGCATGTGCATGCACAATCCTGACAAGTGACAGGTCAAATATAAGAGCAGAAACCACCAAGGTGAACTCAAAACAAGTTCAGGAATAAGAATTCTCATAAGTGCATGTGACAAACACACAAGTAATGCACACTACACTTGCAACACACATCTGAATGTATCACAATGCACAAACAATTCACACACAATGACATGCAAATAAAACATCACACACAGAGCATCTATAAGGTGTAAGAGACAACACAGGCCAAACACTGCACAGATCCACATCAAGCACACAGTAGATGCACATGCCAATCCATCACATTGTAAACACAGCTGTTCATCAGGGGATGCACACCAGGCAATTACAAGGCAACATACACTCACAGCACTGCATGCACAACAAGCAGTGTGTGCACACCAATCAAACCAATTGCACACATATCTGAGTGCCAAAACATGAACCCCCACAACACAAATCACCACAGCACACATACATCACACTCAGGATGGGTAGCAGTACCTCAGCAAACCCACATACAGCTTATCCATCACTCACAGATCCATAACTCATAGACACCCAGGTGCAAACAACATGACCAGAAGACTGTGCAGCACAAACCGATGCAATGCATATGAGCAATGCTGACTGCAAAGTGCAAACCAGTACAAGAAAATCACACATAACCAATTGGAAAACTGTCCTGAGTGGTACATTGCTCCTGTGCACAGATCAGCACCACAAAGCATAGTGTAAAAAATTAAAGTGGTGGGGAGGCACACACACAGACAACCCAAGGGGATAGGTGACATGAGAAATTAATGAAGTGGTGTGTACGTCAGTTGTGGACATGTCAGGAGTGCACCATACACAAATAGATGGAGTGCTCACTCACAATGAGTAGGCATCAGAAGCACAGATAGGGGATGTTATAGCGCCACATCCCACATGCCATACTAGAGCCCAAAAAACCTCAAGTGACAGCAATGCATGAGAAAATACACCCACAATGTCAGTGTGGCTGAGCAGGTCTGCACAGCGAATACAAAGAGTATCAAGACACATGGCTGATCAAAAAAACACAACACTGACTTGCCAGTCACACACTCTGCATATTCACGATTGAAAGAGAGAGAGAGAGATGAAACAATATTTATTTAGACATTAGTCTTTAAACAGTACATAAACATGATTAGGATCCACAAAGTGATAACATTATTAGATCTATCAAGAATGAAAAGCAATTTAACCTACAGAAATAAAAAATATAACCCCCTAAAACAGTCATAATTCATTGAACGCAGTTTACAAAGATCTAAATCCATAAAATTAACGTTGATTAAAAAATTCAAAAATCATTTAAAATCAGTGCCCCTCCTTTAATTTCTCCCTTACAAAATCTTTTGTTGCTTTCAGAAATTTTCCCAATGCAATTGTAATCTAGAGAAGGCATATCCGTAAGTAGACAAACTGCTTGAGCACGTGAGTTCACCTTGTATTTTACAAAAATTGGACATAAAAATAGTTTCTGTATTGCTAAGATCATTGTACAGTCAAGCAATTTATGCAAGGTATAATTTCTTGTTCCTAGGCCATATTTACAAAAGTCATTGATTGGATTAATAGTGCCTTTATTTTCCCTTCCGTCTTCCAGGGATTAATACCAACTCGAACCCTTAGAATTTCATGTCTTAACACTTTATTGGGCAGAATATCCAAATATGGGAGCTAAGCTGCATTTTCCCATGAGCTCTTTAGCCATTTGACCGATTTTTTCTCCCTCAAGTAATCTAGATCTTGAGTATAGGAGCCCTTGGTCTCTAAGCGTTCTCTTTGTAAAATCTACTTCCAGGGATGGCTGCGAAAGTCTCACCTTAAGATGCTCTGCTATATTCTGGAGGGTTCTTCTTACATCTTTTGCCCAACCAAGACTACTTGTTTGGATCTCCTCTCTGCACCAGAGACCTTCTGCACATCACCTAAGGCTTGGCGTTTCCAGAATTGTAATAAGGACATTTGGGTCTTTACGCTCCATGCTATTAGCCCTAGCTCTATTCTAATTGCTTGGATCATTGTACAGCTAGGTACGACCAATAGCATTTTTAAGATCTTTCCTTCTTCCCGATCCCACCCCCATTTGCCACTCAGGTAAATGACTTCTGCACCATACAATACTTGCGGGGGGATCATTGCTTCAAATGCCTTTAACATAGGTCTGTGTGACATATCAACATATTCGTTATTACATTTTTTCAGCTCACAGACTGATGAGAAGGGTTTCGCTGCTTGAGCCTCCAGTTGAGGGCTCCAATTTAACACACTATCAAACCAAAGGGCTAAATATCTATATTCTTTGACTAATTCCAGTTTGCCTTGTCCTAAAAACGAACTACCATTTTTGCCTCTTTTTCCAAAGCATAAAACCTTTGTTTTTTCCATATTGACAGTTAAAAACTTTTTGTCACAGTAATTTTTAAACACATTTAATTTCCTTTGGAGTCCCATTTCAGTCTGATCAATGATCACAAGGTCATCTGCATATAAAATACAGGACACTTTATTTCCACTCATTCGCGGACTTGCAGTTCTTTCTACTTCTAATGCAGCTGGGAGGTCTGCTAGAAAAAAATTGAAAATAGCAAGGGTGCCAGAACGCACCCCTGTCTAAGGCCATTCTTTACCGATATTTTATGAGTTAATGACCCCTGTGTATCTCTGATGACCTGGGCCCAATTCCCACTATGTAACTCTTTTAAGATCATCAAAATGCCATCAGATATTCCATATTTTTCCATATCTTCCCAGAGGCAGTTACGGTTCACAGAATGAAAAGCTGCCCAAAAGTCGACAAAGCAGCAAAACAATTTACAGTTTAGCTCAATCGATTTACGAACCAGTGCCCACAGGGCAAAGCAATGATCTATAGTGGAGTGTCCTTCTTTAAAACCTCCCTGTTCAACAGTCACAATAGATACTTGTTCTACCCAATCTTTTAACTTCCCTAGCATTATTTTAGCAAAGATCTTTTTGCCAATATCTAATAGGTTAATTAGTCTGTAGTTCTTTGGGGTGTAAACACCCCCTTTCTTATGAATCGGCCTGAATATTGCGCCCTTCCAGTTTATAGGGATCATCCCTGATTCTAAGATTACTAAAAACATTTGAGAGAAGATTTCTGCCCACCAGGACAACTTTGATTTTATTGTCAGGGCGGGTAGATTGTCTGGGCCTGCTGCTCTTGTTAAATTCAAGGTCCTTATTATATTAAGCATGTTTGCAGATGAAAAATCACATTGGCACCAACAACAAGTAGGTGTTCCACACAAGTGCAAGGACACACCAACACTCTGCAAAGTGCACAACCTACAACTCTCACATGTGCAGACAATTACAAGCACAGGGCTGACCAATCAAACTAACAGGCACTCAACTCCTGGGTGACACATGTGTGCAGTTGCCATTGAAGGGGCACACACACATCAACACTACACACAAACTCACCCCTTCACACTGCACACTTCATAACCACCCAAGGGCACACATTGACATTGATCAACTTAATTTTGCGGCCCAAATCAACCGTGTAACCTGCTTCTCTTTGCTCTCCTGCTTCTCTTTGCTGAAGCTTCTTCAGAAGGTTTTCCCCTTCATTCCACAGGAGCTAAGGAAAACAGTGGTAGTGTGACCCTTATTCTTTCGAGGTTAGACTATTGCAATGCACTTTATATAGGTATTGATAAGGCGCAGAGGGCTAAATTACAATCCATACAGAATGCTGCGGCTTGTTTATTATTCAACATTCCGAAAGGCCATTCTACCTCTGCTGACATCAGGTCACTGCACTGGCTCCCGTTACAGCAATGGATGGAATTTAAAGCTCTATGCCAGGTCCACAAGACATTATATGGCGGAGGGGCAGCTGACTTTCGTCAATTTTTCTCCTGGTATACTCCCATGAGAAACCTTAGATTGTCAAACAGGGGGCTCATCTGTACCTATAAAATTCGTAGAGTCAGACGGGGAGGCAGGAGTCTATCACACTGTGCAGCCAAGCTATGGAACCAACTGCCTATCACAATGAGACTTCTACCGAACAGGCATCTCTTTAGGAAACTGCTAAAAACCTTGTTGTTCCCCGCTATCTAAAGGTCTAGAACAGTGGTATGCAGTCCCTCTACTTCCCCTCCTAGCGCCTCGGCATACAAGCACTTTATAAACTCTATCGTATCCTATCCTACTGAAATCTACCCATGCGACTAGGATGACTGGCCATCACAAGATGACCATACACCCACATGCTGTTCACACAAGAAAGATCACACAGACATGATGGATCCTGGCCAGCATGCTTGCAATACTGTGGATAGAATCCCACTCTGTGCTGGCAGTGCATCTAAACATGATATGTGTACAATTTGGCTACCCTGACCATATAATGATTAGGATAACAGTAGTTCATCACAAACAACCATCATTGCACCCCTAAACCTCAGAGTCAAAAAGAACTGAAGTGCCTGTCAACTTTGCAAAACCCTAAAAAGTGAAGCAAGCCATTGGCAATGATAAAGTGGCATACATAGCATGTGCCACATTAAACCATACCCACTCAGAAAACCCTTTATTTGGCAAGGACACTGACAAAGCAGATAACAGGAGTAACAGTCTTTATTACATATTACACAGATAGGCATCAAAAGTAGACAAGAGCAATACCAGTGGCCAGTCCAAAGTGCAGGGAAGGTATATGAGAGGCTGCACAGGGCATGGGCAAACACAGTATTGAACAGCAAGGCTAGTGGCCAGTCCAAAGTGCAGAGTAGGTACATGACAGTCTGCACAGGGAATGGGCAAACACAGTATTGAACAGCAAGGCAAGAGGCCAGGCCGAAGTGCAGAGTAGGTACATGAGAGGCAGCACAGGGAATGGGCAAACACAGGGCCCGATTCACAGAATGAACTTACTACTTTTGGCATTCACAGAATGCACTTACTACTTTTGGTATTCACAGAATGAATTTACTCATTTCGTTATTCACAGAAGTTAGGACTACTAACTTTAGGACTCCTAAATGCCTTCTGTGAATACCGAAAGTCTTAAAATTAGGATTTTTCTCAATTTAGTAGTAGTAAAGTTAGGACTACTAACTTTAGGATGCCTAAATGCCTTCTGTGAATACCGAAAGTCTTAAAATTAGGATTTTTCTCAATTTAGTAGTAGTAAAGTTAGGACTACTAACTTTAGGACGCCTAAATGCCTTCTGTGAATACCGAAAGTCTTAAAATTAGGATTTTTTTCAATTTAGTAGTAGCAAAGTTAGGACTACTAACTTTAGGACTCCTAAATGCCTTCTGTGAATACCGAAAGTCTTAAAATTAGGATTTTTCTCAATTTAGTAGTAGTAAAGTTAGGACTACTAACTTTAGGACGCCTAAATGCCTTCTGTGAATACCGAAAGTCTTAAAATTACGATTTTTCTCAATTTAGGAGTAGTTAAGTTAGGACTCCTAACTTTAGGACTCCTAAATGCCTTCTGTGAATATCGAAAGTCTTAAAATTAGGATTTTTCTCAATTTAGTAGTAGTAAAGTTAGGACTCCTAACTTTACTACTACTAAATTGAGAAAAATCGTAATTTTAAGACTTTCGGTATTCACAGAAGGCATTTAGGCGTCCTAAAGTTAGTAGTCCTAACTTTACTACTACTAAATTGAGAAAAATCGTAATTTTAAGACTTTCGGTATTCACAGAAGGCATGTAGGCGTCCTAAAGTTAGTAGTCCTAACTTTACTACTACTAAATTGAGAAAAATCCTAATTTTAAGACTTTCGGTATTCACAGAAGGCATTTAGGCATCCTAAAGTTAGTAGTCCTAACTTTATTACTACTAAATTGAGAAAAATCCTAATTTTAAGACTTTCGGTATTCACAGAAGGCATTTAGGAGTCCTAAAGTTAGTAGTCCTAACTTCTGTGAATACCGAAATGAGTAAGTTCATTCTGTGAATACCAAAAGTAGTAAGTGCATTCTGTGAATGCCAAAAGTAGTAAGTTCCTTCTGTGAATCGGGCCCACAGTATTGAACAGTAAGGCCAGTCTCCAGTCCAAAGTACAGAGTAGGTACATGAGAGGCTGTACAGGAAATGGGCAAACACATTAAAGAACAGCAAGGCTAGTGGCCAGTTCAAAGTGCAGAGTAGGTACATGCGATGTTGCACAGGGAATGGGCAAACACAGTATTGAACAGCAAGGCCAGTACAAAGTGCAGAGCAGGTACATGAGAGGCTGCACAGGGAATGGGTAAACACAATACTGAACATCAAGGCAAGGGGCCAGTCCAAAGTGCAGAGTAGGTACATGACAGTCTGCCCAGGGAATGGGCAAACACAGTATTGAAAAGCAAGGCAATAGGCCAGTACAAAGTGCAGAGTAGGTACATGTGAGGCTGCACAGAGAATGGGCAAACACAGTATTGAACAGCAAGGTCAGTGGACAGTCCTAAGTGTAGATCAGGTACATGAGAGGTTGCACAGGGAATGGACAAACACAGTATTGAAAAGCAAGGCCAGTCTCCAGTCCAAAGTACAGAGTAGGTACATGAGAGGCTGTACAGGAAATGGGCAAACACATTAAAGAACAGCAAGGCTAGTGGCCAGTTCAAAGTGCAGAGTAGGTACATGCGATGTTGCACAGGGAATGGGCAAACACAGTATTGAACAGCAAGGCCAGTACAAAGTGCAGAGCAGGTACATGAGAGGCTGCACAGGGAATGGGTAAACACAATACTGAACATCAAGGCAAGGGGCCAGTCCAAAGTGCAGAGTAGGTACATGACAGTCTGCCCAGGGAATGGGCAAACACAGTATTGAAAAGCAAGGCAATAGGCCAGTACAAAGTGCAGAGTAGGTACATGAGAGGCTGCACAGGGAATGGGTAAACACAATATTGAACAGCAAGGCCAGTGGCCAGTCCAAAGTGCAGAGTATGTACATGTGAGCCTGCAGAGAGAATGGGCACACACAGTATTGAACAGCAAGGTTAGTGGACAGTCCAAAGTGCAGAGCAGGTACATGAGAGGCTGCACAGGGCATAGGCAAACACAGTATTGAACAGCAAGGCAAGTGGCCAGTCCAAAGTGTAGAGTAGGTACATGAGAGGTGGCACAGGGAATGGGCAAACACAGTAAATAACAGCAAGGCTAGTGGCTAGTCCAAAGTGCAGAGTAGGTACATGAGAGGCTGCACAGGGAATGGACAAACACGGTATTGAACAGCAAGACCAGTGGCCAGTCCAAAGTGCAGAGTAGGAACATATGAGGCTGCACAGTGAATGGGAAAACACAGTATTGAACAGCAAGAGCAGTGGCCAGTCCAAAGTGTTTTTTTCTGGTCCATGGAAGTCATAGCTTGGCAGTTCAGGCTGGACTGTTCCCATGAGGCACAGGGTCAGACTGATTTGCATATGGCCATGTCTGAACTGGGGTGGCGGAGTGAGCTAAAGAATGATGATGGATTAAACCCAGATCAGTTGACTGGGGGTGAGTGCTTGCAATGTTCAACACTAAGTTTATAATCCCCTTTGGTTTTGCTAATTTCTCCCTAAGTTGGTAGGGTATGCCCAGACGTGGGTCCCTTGCTCACTTGGCCACTGGATTCCAGATAGCCTGGCTGATGAGGGTTATGAACCCAAAACCGGTCCTAGGATGCTTGTCTCCAGTCCAGGGAAGACATGGCTTGTCAGTTCGGGCTGGACTGTCCCCATGAGGCACAGGGTCAGACTGATTTGCATATGGCCATGACTGAACTGGAGTGGTGTAATGAGCTAAAAAATGATGGTGGATTAAACCCAGATTAGGTGACTAGGGGTGAGTGCTTGCAATGTTGAACACTCCGTCCATCATTCCCTTTGGTTTTGCTAATTTCGCCCTATGTTGGCAGGGCATGCCCAGACGTGGGTCCCTTACTCACTTGGCCACTGGATTGAAGATAGACTGGCTGAAGAGGGTTATGAACCTGAAACCGGTCCCAGGATGCTTGTTTCCGGTTCAGGTAAGAGATGGCTTGGCAGTTTGGGCTGGACTGTTACCATGAGGCACAGGGTCAGACTGATTTGCATTTGACCATGTCTGATCTGGGGTGGCGGAGTGAGCTAAAGAATGGTGATGGATTAAACTCAGATTAGTTGGTTGGGTGTGAGTGCTTGCAATGTTCAACATTCCGTCCATCATCCCCTTTGGTTTTGCCAAAGTGCAGAGTAGGCACATCTGTGCATGAGAGGCTGCACAGGATATGGGTGAGACTGTACACTGCCATGGTCAAAAACACAGTTATGGGGATAACAAGGGGCAGTCCAGGCACCACATTGGGAGAGACAGATGTGTGACGGCAAATTTGACTCAGACTTGGCTGTCAGGCAGACTGGGAGTTGGCTGAGTGTCGGAGCCAGTGGGAGGACAGGACCTGGGAGAGAGAGGACCAGCTGAGGTAGAGGCATCAGTGGCTTTGGGAGCCAGAGGGCTGCGTGGACCAGGTGGTGTGGTGGCGCGTGGTGGTGCAGTCATGCTGCTGTGAGACACAGTGTAGGAGGGAGAATGTGGAGGGGTGCCTTTCCACTTCTTAGGGACTCGATAGCCAAGAACTGTCTTGGGAGGAGTGGTAATTGGGGCGGGCACAACAGGCACACTCCACCAAAGCTGCATCAGGTGCAGCCGGTGGGCCTCCCTCTGAGGACCTGGTGGATCTGGAGGTACGCTTGGCCTGGCCTTGCCTTTTCCCCACCATCACCTGTTGAGCAGGTGAACCCCCTACAGTGACCTCCTGCACATGCTTCAAAGGGGTCTGGATGGGAGTTGAGGTTGTGGGTGAATCTGCCTTTGAGGGCTTTTTATGTGGACTTGCCTGGGGATGCCTTTGAGGCATGTGACCAAGAGGCCTGCATTTTGGCTGGATGCCCCTGAGTGTCATCTGAAGGGCTTTTCCCTTTGCACTCAGGGGTGGTTTTTGTTTGTTTGGGGAGTGTTGTCATTGCTCTGGCCCGCTTGAGGCACTGTTATTGTGTTCTGCATGTGCTGTATCTTGAGCTTGAGGTCTGTGGTATGTGCTCACTCTCATCAGAAATAGCCACTAGAAGGGGGGTAGCCAAAGGGACCGAAGCTGGACTCTGAGACTGTGACAGCTGAATGGCTGCCGTCACTGTGGAGGACAAAGACTGGACAGTCCTGTGTAGCCCACCCACGTCTGTATGAATCCCCTCCATGTAGGCAACCACCTGTGCCAACTTCTTGTCATGATCTAGGAAGGCATTAAGGAGAGTTGTCTGACCCACACACAGCTGGCACAAAAGGTCCACAGCCTCAACACTGAGGGCAGCAGGGGAGACAGGCGCAGGTGCAGCTGTGCCTGGGGTGAAGAACACTCTTCCCTTCTTACTGATGCAAGCACATGCAGCACTAGTGGAAGTAGCTTGGAGTTTGGGCACTGGACGCTGTGGGGTGAAAGAGCAGGCAAAGTTCCTGCTCCCTATGCCCGCCAACATAGACGAGTCACCGCTGGTGTTTGATGACGTTGAGGTTGGTGTCTCTGGCTGTGATTCCTCAAGCAGACTCCTGTCCCCATCCGAGGCACTGGTCACATCAGTGTCAGTGTGCTCGTGTGTAGCAGTCATGCCTGATGTGTCACCACTGGTGTCCGTCCCCTGTCCTTCTGTGCCCAAGGTAGATGTTGCAAGAGACAGAGATGTAGGTTCTGTTTAGTGTCATTCACACCAACGCCATATGCAAGCAAAGCACAAAACAAGATGATGATACCCCCATGTTGTACACCACTCTGTGCAGTAATATTGTGCAACTTCAATTCAAAAGTCACAAACTGCATGTCATCATGCAAACTTGGCATAACTGACCCATTTGATGCACACACAGCCAAATAGCCTACCCGTGCCTCCGTGTAACCAGACATACAGGTCCCTCTGAGCATACGTAGGGCTCTGATGGGAGAAAAGATGTACCTCCCAACATGTTGTCACAGTCACATCTGGAGTCAGCATAAGGGGACAACACAGATACAGACTCCAAAATATCAGTTCACAATGGCCATGAACTAATACCACCCACCATGTCGCACTTTGGGGCACAACTACAGTTGCACATTGGTGTCAGATGTGTAGTTCTTACAATGTAGAGGTCAGGCACTGCTCACATTAAAGAAAGCACACTCAGATGAGGCACACTTCTGTTCACTTACATGGGATGTCCCTGACTCCACCAATGCAGCCGATGCCATAAGGTCACAACTCAGAATGCAATGTCAAGGGCCATTACATCAATGACATGAGAAAGTACGGGTAGGGAAAATGCTTGACTGCTGCACCCAACACAGAGGCCACTTACAAGCCATTGCATCACACTAGCAACACCACAGAACTCCACACGGTCTCAGGCATGGAATACATGCAGTCACTCACAACCAAAGTCACCCTTCCCAGAATACTAACCCCCAGCCTGCTCCTGATGGTCCTTCAAACGTACATTCGGATCAGGCTGTGTCACAGCTAAGATACAGGCCATTAGTGGTGTCATACTCCTGCTAGCCAACCTGCCAGTCCGAGGGAGCAGCCCTAGTGTCATCTCTGCAATGTTATTGCTCAGCCGGCAGATGTCATCCCACCTCTTGTGACAGTGTGTGTGCCGTCGGTTGGAGACAACCAAAGCCCGCACCTTGCCTGCAATGGCCCTCAACACTGCCTTAAGCTGGTGGAGTTTTAGCTGCAGGCATGGAAGACAAGAGGGGAACATTTCAGTGACAGTGGGTTATGTACAATTATCTTTCAGTACAGAAGCATGATACTAACTCAGCACTACTTCACAGATATGTTGAGCAGAGACAATACAGCATGACACACAGTAAAGCATGGGGTAATCATACCAAAAAGCATGCAGGTATGAGAGTGGACACAGTACCTGCCCATCTCATGCACATGCAGGATGCCAGCACAGAAAGCTATGTGTAGGAGGCCCACATCTGCTATCCAGTTCGTGGGGGAGCAAGGCATACATTACATTGAAAATGATGTGTCCACAGAATCACTGTGTCCAACACTGCACAGCCCTCAATGTCCTTGTCCTGTGAATGGCTCACTGTGTCATGGAGGTCACATTTAGGGACATGATCTTACAATGTCACACCCTTATCAAGAGGTCTGTCATGTGCAATCTACAGGGCTGAGATAGCTCTTTGATGGTTAGGGTAGCAGACAACCCATATGTCTCACTCTATACATTCAGTGATGTGTCCTTGTCAAATTGGGAAGGGACTGTGCAGGCGAGGGGGGCTCACACTGAGATTCAACGTGGGGCATCAGAAATGTCACATGCAAACAGTGCCTACACATACGAGTCAGTAACACACGATGATGAAAATGGAAGGGGGTTGGTCCAAAAGTATACAAATCTGCTGTGTCAGAGGTGATTTTCAACCAAGAGTGTCACTCTCGGGCATTTCATTCTTGTGCATAATGCTGACCTATACATGGTGGCAATGTTAAGTCAGACACACTTCCATCAGTACCCTCTGGACGTAAACCCTTGTTAATGTCACAGATGAGCCTGTGAAGAACATCATGGACCCACACATCCATTGACACAGGCAATTTCTGTCCTGACTCCAGATTAACAAACCTTCTGTGTCACTGTATGGCTGCAAAAACAATGCACTTCCCTCCCATCCTGATGTCCAGCGAGGGAAATGTCTAAAATAGGCTACAAATCTCCTCCCCCTGGTATCAGCATGCTAGGCAGTGTAAGACACAAACCCACACTCTCAGGCACATACTGCAGCAGATCAATTTCATGTGTGCACTCCATGTGCTCTTACTTCCACTATGAAACACTTGCCATGACATCTGGAGCACCACATAGTCTCCCAAACTGTGTAAGCACCTCGTCCATCTGGACCTCCAGCTCCTCTCTGGTGAAGGGATAGACCCTGATGTTCTAAGTCCTTGACATCACTGGGTCCAGGAAATAGGAGCAGCAGCAGTTGGTGGTGAGGGGTGTTAGGCAGCAGTTTCTGGAGACATGAGCAGCAGCAGTTTTTGGTGAGGCGCGTCAGCAGCAGTGTCTGGGTCAGGCAGCAGTTTCTGGAGACATGAGCAGCAGTAGTTGGTAGTGAGGAGTGTCAGGCAGCAGTGTCTGGAGACATGAGACAGGAGCAGCAGGAGTTGGTGGTGATGAGTGTCAGGCAGCAGTGCCTGGAAGCTATGGAAATGTGAGGCTCACTCCTACACATATATAATCCCCTGGGGTAGTTTCAGTGGTTCTAAGCTGCTGCAATTGGTGTTCAAGTTTTGCTTTTTCAAATGCATCCAATGACCGGCCCGCGGTGGCGGAGCACGCTTACCGCTATTTTCAAAAATGCATTAGGCTACCAAGATTGCGGCTCCCGTTGGCTGTAAGGGAATGAGCCATGGCGGTAACACACCGCAGGGGCCAGGCGGTCGCTACCACGATTGTGCAACTTTCAATTGCATCAAATGACCGGTCCCGCAGTATCAGAGCCCCCTACCACTATTTTAAAAAATGCATTAGGCTAACGCAATTGCAGTTCCCATTGCCTGTAAGGGCATGGGTCATGGTGGTGGCACACCACTGGGGCCAGGCGGTCGCTACCATGATGTGCCTGCTCGCCTTTGGTACCAATGAATGTGATTTGGGTGGCAGAGTATGTCAACCGCCATTTTACTATATGTATTTCAGTACAGCGAGTGTGGCTTTGGCATTGGCAGTAACACACAGCTGTGGCCAGGTGGTCACTACCGCGATGTAGCTGCTAGCCATTGGTGCCAATGACTGTGATTTGGGTGGTGGAGCACGTGGACAGCACCTATGTACACACCATGATGTGTCAATGGCCTATTGCCAGTTCTCAATAGTGCACAGTAGACACCTGATACATGGCGCAAGATAGTGCACACAAGGGCAAAGTAACATTTAGCCCACTGCTGACTACACATCACTTGTGATATTGTTGGGCATGTACACAGAACAGTGTTGTGTCGGACTCTGCAATGGGTACACATGTCAATGTGTGATTGGGCTGAGCAACTCACAGTGATGAATGTCTGACTACACATTGTGCATATTTGACTTTCTACTTTGCTTGGCTCATGCACATATTTGTTCTTAACGCACAGACTGTGTTCATTGTGTTGTTGATGTATGCCCTGTTCAACTTATGCAAGAAGGGGTGGCAGGTACAGCAGCTAGGTAGGCGACAGTGGTGTTGCTGTTTCACAATTATGCTGTATAACCTACTGGCAGTGCTGCTTATGCGAGATGTGGCCATATACCTTTCAGTATTCACATAGTCAGATATTGTTTTTAAGGTACTCACTGTGTGAACAGTGGAAAAGTGTACGACTAGTGTAGCTGAAGGTGTCCCGACATGTAAGTTGTGCTGTGAGCTGAGGTTTGATGCCAGTCATTGTTGGCCTTGTGTCAGTCAAAACGTAAGATGTTGGACACATCACATGGTGGATTGCAATGACATGTGTTCCCTTTCATCTGACCTAGGAGGCCACCAAATGTGCATGGTCCCTTCACAGTGCTGGCGGACATGGAGAATGAGGACATCATATGGAAGTTCCATCTGTATTGATCCACCCTACAAGACCCATGTGCTCTATTGAAACCCCACCTACGGCCTCAAAGAACATTTCTGACTGATTTGACACCAACTTGTAAGGTGATGGTGGCCTTGCATTTCTTTGCTACTGATTCATTCCAGTACACAGTGTTTACAGGCAGGAACAGGAAACATTTCCATTCCATCAATGTGCAGGTGGTGTGCCAGGCGGAAAGGATCATCTTACACGTCTGTGCCAAATTTCCTGGCTCTGCCCCTGACTTGTACATCCTGCGAACCAGCATTGTGCCACAGCTGATGGCTAATCTGCTTCTGGAGCGTGCTTGGATTGTGGGTGAGTAAGCAGAGTCAAGTCGTGTGCTGTGTGTGTGACATGCTGTCCTCTGCCACAGGTATATTACAAAGTTGGTCTGTGTATCTCATACATAGGTGACTCTGCATATCCCAACCGTTCTTGATTGCTGAGCCCTCTGTGGAATCCCAGGACCCCAAGTGAAGTTCGCTATAATGATGCCCATGGGAGGACAAGGCGTGTGGTGGAGCGTACTTTTGGTCTCCTGAAGTCACCATTTCGCTGCCAGGACAAGACCGGAGGTGCACTGATGTACTCGCACAAAAAGGTGTATCAGATTGTAGTTGCATGCTGCATGCTCCACAACCTGGCCTTTCGCAAGGAGATCCCCCAACTCCTGTACACTGATGAGCAGCCGAGGCCCCCGCCTGCTAAACAACCCTAGTCCAGTGACGAGGATAGTGGGGAGGAGGAAGGTGTTGACCTGCGTCAATAGCTCCTTAACCGCTACTTCCCTTGAAGGGGAGTGCCAACATACAATGTTGCCATTGCCTACTGAAGTTGTTGTTGGTGAAAAGGTCTAGGCGAGCTTTGTGACTGCAGCTGTAGTTGGGACAGGGTAGTTTAGCACAGATACAAGATGTCTATGTCGGTACTGTTGCTCATTTTAATGTGTGCAGATTGGAGTACCTTGATGGAAAGTGTTGTGTGATGGGTGTGATGCCACCGCCTGACTACTGAATATTGTTCTGTTGTGTTTTCCTAGGTCCCTTCACCCTCTACTTGCCTTCAAACAATCTGTGCTCCTGGTACATTGTAATAATGGTTAACATTGTACATCCTGTGATAAACATGGAGCAGACACAACTACATAGGTATGTAAGGAGTGTTTATTTACAACGAGTATGTGACAGGGCACTGAATATTTACAATAAAACAGTGATTAGTGAATCAATGAGTTGTCAGTGATGTAAGATGAGACAATCGAGTAGTCATCACATTGATGTGGTGACCCAGCCCAACAGCTGAATGCCATTAACATGGCAGTGTGGGGAAGGACAGTCAACAAAGTCAATGCAATGGTGAAGAGGTGTGCCATCATGGCTGACTCCTTGACTGGCATTTGGCAGGTGCTTTGCCACAAGATCCTCCCTTGGATTTCCTAGGTTGGCCCCTTGGTTGTTTGGCAGGGAGGGGCCTCTGCTGCAGGACCAGTGGGTTCTGAGGAGTCCCCCCTCTCCGTGTGTGGAACTGTTATCCCGAGGGCCACCAGAGGGAGGTGAAAGTATTGTTTGGGCTGCAGGCCGGTCCCTCAGAACCTCCACTAGCTGGCCCAAGAGGTCCACGATTTGGTCCACGCGAGTGTCTATGGACCTCAGCAGCAGGCGGAGCTCATAGGACTCTTCCTGAGCCTGGCTGGTTTGTCCCTGGGCCCGTTCATAGGCCTCAAGGACTCTGGTGATGTTGTCCAGGGCTTCGGTCACAGTGTCTGGTTGGCTTTGACTCCCCCTTGCCCACCCACCTGCCCTGCTATCACAGACCTGTTGCCTCACCACTGTACGTACCCGCCTACTCTCCCTGCCCTCCACAGTTGGTGGGGTGGTCATCCTATGGGGCAGGGAGAGTGTTGCAGACAGCACTGGTAGTGGTGGTGGTGGTTCTTGTGGAGGCCGAAAAGGTCGTTACAGCAGGGGTCAGCATAGTTGTTGTTGCTGATGTGGTGGCGGGGGGACAGTGGGGTCCTGGGACCTGTAGGACCCTGGAATGCCAGATTGGCCTGCTTCTTGCATCGCATCCTAGAAATCCAGGGAGTCATCGTCAGAGAGTCCACGTTCCGTGGGTGGGGACTGGCTCTGCCAGTTGGTGTTGTCATCCTCTGCAGTCAGTTCTTGGTCACCTGTGGGACAAAGGAGAAATGGTAATTGACGTGCACCCCTCAATCTTGGTGTTCGATGTATCTTATGTACTGGCTATGCAACACACAGTTTACTAGTTCTCACATTGTATGTCTGCACAGTTATGTGCATCATGACATGATATTGAGGTACATAAAATACTTGTCCATGGTTTGGCATGTCAATGAATACCATGCTCCATGTGCAGATATTGCGATTATGAGGAAATTTTGTCATCAAGCGACTAGCGGCACTATGACTTGAAGTGAAGCATCTTTGCTGATTACTCTGCCGGGCAGGCATTACATCTGCACGTGAAATAGCCATTGTTGTCTTATGCATACCTTTGTCATGTCCTTTGATTAGCTTTATTTGTTCTACAGACCATGCTTGCTTTGTTTTCAAATGATCCTTCAAGCTTTGCCCCCATGGAACTTAGCATTCAGTGCTGTGCATGATTGCGCCCTGAATTTCTGAGACATAGGATTTGGTGAGTCACTTTTTGTTTTCTGTGACAGTTACACATGCTTAGCTGTCTGCACACTGTAATTGGATATTGGATCTGTGTCAATTTTGGTGGGATGTGAGGGCTGGTGTTGTCATATGGCTCCCTGCTTTTCGAGAGGAATGGTGGGGTGCCTGCACTGTCTACTTACCTGTTCTGTTGTCACATTGGGTGGGATTTCTGACACATCCCTCTGGGTGTGTGTTTGAGTGCTTCATCCTGCTCGTGGGTGGGACAGGGGGCATAGTGGGAGTTGTAGTGCAGGCCTCCCACCCCCAACAGCCCTCCCTGTAAAGAAGGCTACCTACTTGTAAGTCTGTTTGTTGTGATACAATTGCTGCCACATGCTTCTGGGTGTGAGGGGAGTGCTCCATCCTGCTGATGGGTGGGACAGGGGGCCTAGTGGGAGTTGTAGTGTGGGTCTCCCACCCCCAGCAGCCCTACCTGGGAAGATGGCTACCTACCTGTTAGGTGAGGTTGAACCAAACAATGGCTGTCACATGCTTCTGGGTGTGTGTTTGTGTGCTCCCTCCTGCTCATGGGTGGGATAGGGGGGCTGGTGGGAGTTGTAGTTCAGGCCTCTCACACAGTTCTCCCTGTGAAGATGGCTACCTACCTGTAAGTTTGTTTGTTGTGATACAATGGCTGCCACATGCGTATATGTGGAGGGAGTGTTCCATCCTGCTCAGGGGTGGGACAGGGGGCCTAGTGGGAGTTATAGTGCCGGCCTCCCACCCCTCAGTTGCCCACCCTGGGAAGATGGCTACCTACCTGTTAGGTGGAGGTGAACCATACAATGGCTGCCACATGCTTCTGGGTGTGTATTTGTGTGCTCCATCCTTCTAAGGGGTGGGACAGGGGGGGCTGATGGGAGTTGTAGTGCAGGCCTCCCACACCCACACAGCCCTCCCTGTGAAAATGGCTATCTACCTGTAAGTTTGTTTGTTGTGATACAATGGCTGCCACATGCTTCTGGGTGGGTGGTGTTCCATCTTGCTCAGGGGTGGGGCAGGGGGGCTGGTGGGAATTGTAGTGCAGGTCTCCCACACCCACACTGCCCTCCCTGTAAAGATGGCTACCTACCTGTAAGTTTGTTTGTTATGATACAAAGGATGCTACATGCTTCTGGCTGGGGGGAGGGATCCATCTAGCTGAGCTATGAAATAAGGGGGCCAGGTGGGAGTTGTAGTGCTGCCTGCCTGTACACTTTCAACCCTGGTAATGTAGATGGCTACCTTTGGGGTGAATCTGATGGGGTGAATGTTACATCTGTGAGACATTTGGATGGGATTGGGCCTAGGAGGTGTAGCTCTGTATTTGTGTAAAACAGTACATTGTAGTGTAATGGTATACATTTGTTTGTACTTACCAGCCTGCACTCCTCCGGTATTCCTGTAAGACTCTCTAGATGCAGTATGGCAAGCAACATTTCCTCCCATGCAGTGAATGTTCTTGGTGGAATGGGATGGCCACTGCCAGTTATCTGAGCCAGCTGGCGGTTCTTGCTATTTTTCTCTTTCACCTTGCTCTTGAGATCATGCCACCACTTCAAGATCTCCTTCTTGTTGCGCGGGAAAGTCCATACTGAATTGACCTTGTTGACTATCCTTGTCCACATTTATTCTCTGGTGGCTGATGGTGTCTTTTGGACCAGTTTACCAAACAATTGTGTTTCTACTCTGAATTTGAAAGGCAATAGCAGGAGAACCTACTAAGTACCGTGCACTGTTCACAGGTTGCGTGTCCAGCAAACCACTGATGTCAATAAATCATCACAATTCAACATATACTTTCAATGTCAGTATATTTTAAGATAGATGCGTTAAGTTCACACATACATAAATCGAAGCATAAATAAATTTCAAATGGTAAACAACGCGAATTTTACAGACATTTTTAGTTTAAACAGTATGTCAATAACACATTGTAGTGATAAGAAAACATATGGTTCAAATCTTCATCTTTTTTTTGTGTGTGTTGACCCGATGCATTTCGGGACTATATGGTCCCTTCATCAGGGACAGCCTAAATTGAAAATATTTAAATTATTCAAAATGAGGGCAACATCATTTCTGGAAATCACAGAGGATCATATTAGCACAACACCTGATAGGTGATTGCATGTCAGTATTTAGACAATTGTGAATGACATATGCATGGTGCTCATGTAAATAATGTGAGGAAAAAAGATATCACCCAAGGAGTGTAGGTGGGTAATGGTCCAAAAATCCCTAAGTCAGGATATCCAAAACGAGGTATGTAAACTAAAGATATCTTCATAAACCACCAAAAACCTGTAATATTAAGTGTCAAACTCACCATGACACATAAAACGAGTATCATCAATAAGGTGGAACGAGGTCTACCACAGCACGCTAAAAAAACACAACCTGCAACTAATTACATTACTAATTACAACATGAGTACTTTGCCAAACTGCTCAAATCCGGGAATCCCGGTAACTCACCTAACTTAGAGGAAGAGATCGTAGCTTGAAAAGGCTAAAAAAACTTTGTCTGGTAAGTATAAATCTTGAGCTTCTACAGGGATAAAAAAATGAACCCATAATGCACTGTATTGCTAATGTAGAGTAGATGTAACTATACTAAAAAAATAAAATGCTCCAGTCCTGTACTTACGTGAAGAATATTCAGTAATGTCCATCACATAGACGCCACAAACAGCATGTAGGAAGAAGACGTGTTCGAAAAATACACAGAAACCGGAAGTGATATCGGGGAAACCCGAGTCACATGATAGAGAATTGAAGTAGAAAAAATACTGTTGGTAGTACCCTGCCACGCTTAAAAACTATGGAAGCCGGGAGTGATATCGGGAGACCCGAGTCACGTGTAGGTGAATGAAAATAGAAAAAAAGCTATTTGTAGTTCACTGTAATTCTCGAGAACTACTAGACTGCGAATGGGCGATGCTCGTGAACTCATTAATATCAAAAATCCCAAAACAAAAATTAATGACAAGTTATGCAACCACAAGGTCGGAAACCCGACAAAAAATGTGAGAACTTCGGGTTATCAATAAAAATACAAACAAAAGAGACAGCCACCCATCGCTATTGCTGTCATAGTGAAAAAATAAAATCAAAAAGAGCCTGTTCAATCACATATATGCAACAAGTATCATTATTCCAATATGTGTCGTAATAACAGTTAAAACATCAAGCATAAGACAACTATGTTTATACATGTCAAGTACTTAAATATTCATAAGAAACAATGCACATCTAAACGATCATTGAGCTCGAAGGGCACCATGGAATTCAAATATTTGATCCAGAACACTTCTCTTTGGAGAAGACGTTTTGCATGATCCTTACCTGGGTGTGGTGTAACTGATTCTATAATTTGGAATTTCAGCAGAGATATTGTATGTCTAGATTCTTCCAATGTGTGGCAAAATTAGAAACCATAGGTCCACGTCCCCCTTAGCCACATATTGGGAAGAATTCTAGACATACGATATCTCAGTCTTAGATAAATACTGTGTATTCATGACTAGCCTGTTGTTCTGGTGAGATGTGTGGTGTTTTGCCTATCCTATGTGCTGCAGGGTTTATTTCCTTCAGGGCTGGAGTAGTGCAAAGGATTCTGGTCAGGGAAGGGGCTGGTTTTATACCCAGCTATGTGGGTCTGTCAAAATGGAGTATTGCTGTCAGGTGTGTTGTGTGGGTTGTCCTGGGATTCATATCATTGAGCTTGTCATGGTGGTGTGTCATTGGGGTGTGTTAGGTGTTTTTGGGGGCAGAGCTAGTTTGACGGGTGCACTTGGTGGCCTGGTTGTGTGTTATTTTGGTTGACCGCCATATTTGTCATGGAGCTTCTGCGGCGGTGCCCATGCATCTGCCTTCTGCCAGCTCTCCCTTCATCACTGTTTGCGATTGCGGCGGTCAGAAACAGCAGATCATTCTACTGTCACCTCAATGGTATCCTAATTTTACGTGCGATCAATCCGCTGGCCTCGCAGCGGTTTTGTGAGTTTTTGCCGCAAATCTGACTGCCGTGATCAGGTTTTCACCTGCTCCGCCCGCTACTGCTGGCCTTTCGTGGCATCGTTCAGCCACGGTCGGGATTTTGTGGCGGTTGATCCTAATCGGACCGCTGGCTTTGCCACGGTACCCGCGGCTGGTTGGTTTCCGGTACCATGGTGGTCGCTGTGGTTTTCCGACCACCATCCTAATAGACCCCTAAGTTTCTGCAACTTTGCCTGTATTATATGTAGGACCTAACTGAGATCCTATGCTCTCATCTCAAATTTAATCCAGAGCCTCTCTAAATAATGTGTGTTTTACTGATCTTTGTTCTCCCTGTCACCAATGGGAACTTTGTGGCTTTGTCTTCTGCCACATAACACTCACCTGAGTTCTAGGTAGCTCCGATGGGGTGAAGACTTGATCCTATGCCCTCTGAGAACTAACCTTGGTAGCATTAAGTAACACCTGCTCCAGAAGAAGTTCCTGAATGAAGGGAGTTTGGATAGCTACTGAAAATAACCTCACTGGACAGGACATGCCTTCTCAGGTGATCTTGAGGGCCGGAAACTAAGGATGATGTTGGTGTCAGTCAGTTCCAAAAAATGGACACACTACTCAATAGGTAGAGTTAGTGCATTTTCAAGAGTGCAATTTCAATGAGCTAACATTAAACCCATGTACATAAAGTGTTCTACAAAATAGAAACAAACATACCCCGGTCACAGAATGATTGAATAAGTGCGACATAAGGCTTCTAGGGAAATGGCTTATTTTCTCAGCCTGGATTAAGGCAGGGTAGTCCTGTGGATGTTTTTGTTTCTAAAACAACCAGTCTCTAAACACTGTTCAGTGATACTATTTACAGTGGAGTTTGAAAGAGCTCACAGTGTTACAGTACACAGAAGTCCTGTAATAGGATGAGTTTCAAGACAACTTGTCCATGAATCCAAACAATGCTATGTCACCCATCAAGCTCAGTCTATTTCAAATGGAATGCCTACTAAGCCAAACAATAATCATTAAACAGTCATTATCCGTCAAGCAGAAACTGATTGGAATCCATTGGAATCCTCTTCATTGTCCTGAGTACAAGAGGGAACAAGTCCGCCATTAGGGCTCTTCTCAGAGTCGAGCCAGCAGGCCCGGTCCTCTCCTGATCTTCTGCAGATTGAGTAGTATACTGAGGAGGCTACTGGACATGCCACATTTATGCCTGGTACCAGCTTGTGGGTGACTCCTGGCTAAACAGTGGGATAACATTTCCCAGAGGTTATTCTATCTACCTTTTTAGCATTTCTGTATGGCCTACTGCAAACGATGACACAGTTCCCCTTTCTGGACCAATCCAGGATTTTGAAACCCTTCTCCCCCTTGTACAAATCTGTGTGCCCACCCCAGGGGTGTACCAGGGGAAATGAGCAATCCGTAAGTTGAAACCAGTAGAGTGGTCAACTCCCTCCTCACTGGGATTGGATCCTCCCTGACTGAGGAACAATGCAGGGACCTGTGCAGGCAGCCGCAGCCCATGGAGGGAGTTCCGTGGGGCAGAAAGACGGGGTGGGGGAGGGACAGGGTGGGGGGTGCTAAACCCCGGAATATGGATAATGTGAGGTAAGTAAACAATTTGATAAATAAAACAAATTTCGTTGCGCACCCTGCATCTAAAAATGCGCTGCAGGGCGTGCTAGGAAATTTGTTTTATTTATTAAATTGTTTACTTACCTCACATTATCCATATTCCGGTGTTTAACAAACCCCGCCCTGCCCCTCCCCTGCCCCGTCTGCCTGCCCCTCCCCTGCCCCGTCTGCCTGCCCCACGGAACTCCCTCCACGGGCCTCGGCTGTGTGCAGGTATCATCTGCCTGTGACTGGGAGGCCCCTTAGAAGTTAATGTATTTCCTTGGCACTGGCCATATGGTCATACTGCCTGGAGATTAGAAACACCCCTTCAACCCCTGGCCTTTGTCTTCTGCACTGGGAGCAGTTTTCACACCTAATTCAGAGTTGAGCATTCAGAGGGCTGCAGCTGGAGGGTAATGCAATTACCCTCCAAAGGTGACTTTCCAAAAGTTCCCTTTCTTTTATATTTATTTAAAAATCTATTTTACCAGTGATTTGGGCTGTTAATAAATATTACAAAGAGTCAAAGAATTACATATCCAGGTGTTTCTTACCCTGAGATAGCACTACTAAATTTAATATTGCATCCCAGAGTTTTCCTCTTGAATAGCAATCCTTGCAACAGTGAAAATAGTGTTTAGGGCCTAGTTACTGTAAGGACATGTGCAACATTACATTTCTGCATGTTATACTTTTAAATACCAAGCACCATGCCTTATGGACAATAAGCACTACTTAGGGTTGGCTTATTTAAAAGGAAGGTTTAAGCCTGTCAAAAGGATTTACTTTGACAGGTCAAATTGCAGCTTAAAATCTGCTGTGGTCTCACTACAATGGCAAGCCTGAAACCATGTTTATATTGTCATTGTAGTGGATGACACAATTGGTGCTGCAGCACACCAGTTAACTTACAGTCTGATTTCTACCATATACTAGGGACCTATGGGTAAGTTAAGTACGCCAATTTGGGGTATACCAATTCATCATGTTAAAAGGAGGAGCAATGGCTCTTTACTACTGTTTAGCAGGGGTACAATTCACAGAGTCATAGAGTCAACAAAACAACTAAGGAATAAATCTGAGGGGACGCCATACAAAAGCTTGTCATTTCCTACATTTGACAACCATAAGGCAATGCAGGCTATGCAAAGAATGCATGCAAGCAAACACATATACTGTCAGTGCAGGTAAAGTCTACCTGCATTTTGGTTCAGTCATGCTTATGCTTTATCCAATTCCCCAGATCCAGTTTGGGCTGTGATTCACACTTTTCCCCTGGAGAAATGTCTCCCTTACTTCTGACACATTTCATCGTCGTGTTGAGTCGAGTCCAGCACTCTCCTGTCATCTGTCTGTGGATTCCATTTCCTGCCTGCACCATCTGTTAAAATATAAATCAGCACCTCGGAAAGCCACCAAATCAAACATGCATTTTATGCAAAAATTGCAAGCAGCACAGCAAATAATCAAGAGACATTATCATTTCAACTGACCACAGCTCTCATAAAAAAATCAGTTGGAGCATGTAAAGCTAAAATGCAAGCAATAAAAAGTCTCTGGAACGTAAACACATGACAGAAACGTAATAGTTCAGCCATCTTTATCTAAAGAGCATGTAGCAGGAACTTACCTCGGTGAAAATGTGACATTTTCTTGAAACTAAAATACAAATACATGAGAACACTGCTGAATTCAGTAATTTCCTAAAATGACTCATCTGGAAACCAAATTTAAAAGTGGACCAAGTTGTGGGGGAAGTTAAATGATTATCGGAGGCAACCATGTGCTCCTGTATTGCATACCACTCGGGATGTTTGGGATCGGGAGGGCCAAGACTCGTGTGTAAATTTGAGACTTGCTGGAGATGGGGGGGCGGGGCAGAGAAGTGTGAAAATTGACATGGATGAATATTACAAAAAGCCACTGTACTGTCTGTCATTATTCTATAACTTAATTTCACCTTGTTTTTCTTTTTTCCTTTACATGCAAGTACATTTTTTTAAACAATTTGAAAGCAAGGCCTGCTTTACTACAAGGTGTAGGAAGTGTGCAAATGTACTTCCTTTCTTACATGGCATCCAGGGCCTACTACTGTCATAAGAATATGCAGGCATATTGAGGCTAATGGGCACTTCCGGTTAATAAAAATTCCATATGCACATCTGAGTGTAAAATAAATCTCCATTTCAATAATGGGATTTCATTTAGGGTGTTCAAGTACTTGCAGTAGGATCATAAGTCAGAAGTAAGGTTACTCTTGTTAGGGAGTTTAGATAAAATGGTTTGATTAGATGGTTATGGGAAGCCACTTGTGTGGTTTACTAAAGGACATATTTATGAAAAAGTAACAAAGTCGCCTTGCTGCACTGCCTTACAAAGAAAGGGGAGGAATGTGCCATATTTATAACAATAGAATGCAATCTTGCTTTTTCCCAGGGCTGGCACACTAGTCCAGATCCTACTAGAGTCACGAGAATTTGGAGTCATATTGAGGCTAATGAGTACTTTTGGTTGATAAGCAAACCACATCTGTTTATAAAATATATCAGGTCACAAAGTGATATAAACGTGAAGGAGGATATTATTGTTAAAATAATAGGAATGCATGCTCACGTTTTCGCATGTATTTTTTATTTCACTACTGCTTTTATATAGTTATCTGTATTTCCAGTGTTTTTTAATCCTCAGTATGCAGCAGCAGTTGACATAGGTGGTGGCTCTGGGATGCAGATCTACATTTCAGGAAATGGGCTTTATTGTACGGTTTTCAAGTACTTGTAGTAATTTCAGGGATCAGGAGTAAGGTTAGTGTTGTTAGTTAATTGGGTTAAAATGGTGTGGTTAGATGGGTATGGGAAGCCATTATAGGCAGTTCACTAAGGGGCATATTTATGAAAATGTACTGCAGCACAATACATCGAGTACTTTGCTGCTAGGCATTACTGGGATATTACAGAAATATGCTCTTTTTTATCACAATACAGTGCATTTCTGCCTTTTTCCAGCACACAATGGGTGTGCAAATAGCACCAAAGCAGGCACCCTTGCACTACAGTCGGTCTGTTGCTTCTTCTGGCGGCTTTGTTTTTTCTTTGGCTGTTGCCTCTGTTTTGTTTTTGTCTGGCCTGCTGGGTGGTCCGGCGGTTCAGTACCAGGGGTTTTTGTTGGCCTCCCTGCCCTTTGCTTCGGCCTGTGTGCTGAGTGGGCTTCTCCCAGGTGCAGCTTGGGCCGTCGGGTCCTCCTACCTGGGTGGGCTGCTTGGCTTTGGCCCTGGCTTCCTGGTTCCTTTTAACACTCTGTTGCTTGGGTTGTGGCTGGTGTCCTCTGCCCTGGGGTTTATCCCTTGCTCCTGTACTCCCTTGGTGCATCCTGGGATGTGGCATTTGTGTGCCTGTGTGGTCTGTTTGGCTCCCTTCCTGGCTTCTGTTGCCTCTCTAGCTTGTCCGGTTTTGGTGGTTTGTTTTCCTTCCCCTTGGGGGGATTTGGATTGTGGCCATGGGCTCTGTCCCGCCCCTTGCAGGCCTGTGCGAGTTCCGGGTTGTTGGACCCTAGTGTTGCTGGCGTTTCTGTTGTTTGGTCGGTCTGGTCTCTTTGGGGCAGTCTCTGGCTGGCTTGTTCTTTTGGGTTGGGATGTGGTCTCCCGGCTGTTCTGCTGGCCTTGGCACTGGTACTCTGGGGTTCGTTTCTCGGGGGCAGCTCCGCATCCTGTGTTTCTGGGCACGTCGCTTCTTCTCCTGTGCCTACCTCGGCCAAGCATTTGCGATGCACTGGCCATTTCTGTTTGCTTGTATTTCTGGTCTCTGGGTTGGCCTCGCCTGCCCCTGCTCTCGTTTTTTTGTGCTGTTTGCAGCCTTGTTCCTTGTGAGACGTTTGGCCTCCTGTTTTAGTGGCTGGTTTCTGTTGCATTCTCAGGCCTGCTCCCTTCTGGCTCTGTGGGCCTTGGGGGGCGGCGTTCCTGGGGTCGTGTTCCTGTTTCCCTGGCCTTCTGATGTGTGCCTTGGCCTTTGCTGGGTCTAGGCCTGCTCCTGGGTTCTTGCTGTGGCTCCACCTTCCATGCGGGGTGCTTGGTGGTTGTTGTGTGGCTGCTCTGGTTGGTGCTGGCTGGTCTTTCCAGGGGCCTAGTCCACCTCCTTGGGGTTTCAGGGGCTTCCTCCTCTGGGCCCTCGGGGTGCCGGGTCATTCTGGTTGGGGTGTGAGGGGTCTGTTGACTTTGCCATGCTTCCCTTCTTCCTGGTTTGGTCTGGGTGGTCCTGCCCTTTGGTGGTCCTTTGGGCTGTGCCTGTGCCCTGTTGGCTTTGGGCTGTGCCTGTGCCCTGGCCTCTTTCCTTTTTGCTTTCTCCAGTGGATCTGTCCGGTTGTGTTGGGATTTGTCCTCTGGTTGGCCCTGCCTGCCTTCGTGCCTGGTTCCGTTGGGCGGTGGGGCCTTCCTTTCTTCATGTTGCATTTTTGGGACTCCTGGTGTGTCCCTTTCTCTGTCTGGGCTTCCCTTCTCTTCTTCTGGGGGCTCACTCTGAGTCTGTGCTGCTGTGGGGGCCTGTAGACCTCACTGGTGGTGCTTGACTTGTCTGCCTTTTTTTGTTCAGTGAACAAAACTGGTTGCCAGTACTGTGCAACGATTCAATACATAGCCAGATGAATGAGCTAACAATTGCTCATTCCAAAAGACCACTCTTTCAGTCAAAAGTCAAGTCTTTGAACTAAAAACAAAAATTAAAATTTATTTTTCTACTTGACTTTTGACTGAAAGAGTAGTCTTTTGGAATGAGCAATTGTTAGCTCATTCATCTGGCTATGTATTGAATCGTTGCACAGTACTGGCAACCAGTTTTGTTCATTGTATTTTTGGCGCAGCCTTACTGTGCTTTAAGCCAAAACCCTTGTCGTTATCTTGCTTTTTTTGTTCAGTGGGCTTCCTTGGCTGTGTCCTGTTGAGGCTTCCTCTTCTCTGGTGCCCTCAGTCCGGGGTGTTGGTTGCTTTGGCGTCTGTTTTCCTTCTGGGGCTTTGCCTTTGAAGTCTCTTTAGGGTGCCTCGATTTGGCTTCCTTTTTGGCCTGTTTGCCTTTTTTGGCGTGTCCTCCTCTGTTTGGCGGGTTGGGGTTTTCCTTTGGTTGCCCTGGGTGCTCTGTTTCCGGTTCTCTGGTTGGCTGCCTCCATGCTGTCGCCTTCTGTTTTCCTTGGTCCCGGTATACGGTCCTTGCTGGGCAGTTGGGCCGCTGGGGTCTTCTTCATTGTGTGGTTCCCTCGCTGTCCTTTGGTTGAGGGGAGCCTCAGTTGGTTTTCTGTTTGGCGCATTCTCCCCCTTCCTTGTTCACTCGCGGGGCTCCGGGTGTGGGTTGGCTGCCCTCTGGGGGTTGTCTTCTTCTTCGGCTTGGTTGTCTCCCATTTGTTTTGGTGGGTGTGTTCCTGCTTTGGTAGGGTGCTTTCCTGTTCGGCTGCTCTGCAGGTTGTTTCCTGTGGTTCTCCCTTTTTGCTTCCCTTGGGTTGCTGCCTTTGGTGTGGTTTCCTGGGTGTGCTTGAGGGTTTGGAAGGCCGGTTTTTCTGCTTTGGTATTCTCCACTTTGTTAATGAATGGGACAAGGACATAAGGGACCTGGGGGTAATGCTCTATCACTCACCGGTAATCTTCATTACTCCGGGCCCCGTTGTCCTTATCCCATTCATATGCCCCGCCCTCCCTCCCGGGCTTCCGGCCTTCCTGTTGGGGGCTTGGTGGTTAGGCAAATGCTGGATAAGTACTGCTTATGTATTCCCAGTGGGAGGGGCAGGGTTAGTGTCTTCAGCATTCCTCTGGTCTTTCTTTCTGTCAGGAGATGGTTATCTCCACTTTGTTAATGAATGAGACGAGGACAATGGGACCCAGAGTAATGAAGATTACCGGCAAGTAATAGAGCATACGCCTATTCCTGCAAGGTGCAAATGCAACATTTGGGGTTACCTAGTTGAATAGGCTTGAATTCTTACTCAGAAACCATATTTCACAAGTACTTTAAACATGTGATGCTCAGTCACCAGCGTCCGCAGACAGTATAGTGTACACTTTATGCATTGTACATGAAGTGCATTTTCAGTGCTTCCTTTCACATAAATTGTTGAGGTTCCACTTATCCAGAAATATTGTTTTACCCCGGGGTGAGCAGAAAGAACAACATCCAGCTCAGGCTCAGAATTAATGTTGAGGATTTTAACATGCAGAATAAAATACCATATCCTTACATTTCAGTAAGAAGTTCATAAAAGTAGTCTTTATCAGGGCAAAGAGAACAGTCATTATAATAAACTGTCTGATGGGGGACAAAGGTTCCTTCTGGTGAATTTTCTGTGCTAGATATTGACAAATGTTTCCTTTCCATGTACTAAGTAATCAAATTAGTTTGTGCACTACCTGTGTCTAGGGTGAGTTTAAACTGTTCAATGTGCTCCTTGGGTGTGTACTCCGTTCTTGTACACTTAAGTATCAGTAAAAAGCGTTCCCTGCAATAGGGGACGTCCCCTTGGCACAACTGGGCCCCGTATGGGGTTGTAGATGCTGGAGTCTTGGCATAAACAATAATTCCATAGTGGATGTTTACTTATTCATATTTTATTATTCTTCAAACAAATTCTTTCCATAAGTGTTTTTTTACGAAATATTACTTTCGAGTTCTTAGTTCATACTCCTTATGCTCCAATGCATTTCGGGTAGAACACCCTTCACCAGGGAACAAAAAGCTGTAAATTATTGTAAATGAGACTCAATACATGAGGGTACTCCGTGTTATTCAAGTACGGGTTAGTGTTATGGGTTAGCGTGGTTAAAACTGTGTCATTGCTAGCTGCCTGCTGTGTTCAAATGAAAACGTAAAAATTATGAGGGAGTGGAGTTAATTTGTGGTTTAAACTGTGATATTGCATACTGCCGGCTGCGTTTAAACGAAAATGTGAAAATCATGTGGGAGTGAAGTTATTTCGCGGCTACATGCTGCTTAAGATCATCCCAAATTTGTATGGGCGAAAGAGACCCATGTTGTGCGCTGTCAATATGAGGTGACACTGGTCTTAAAAAAAAGTGAGCGTTTCTGGTGTTATCGTCTTAAAGCTCATCGATATGCGGGTTCTTGAATTAAAAAATGACTATACAGTGTCACATACTAACAAGTCTAAGCATGCCGTAGGTGGACTAAACATGTAGTAGGGCAACCCCAGGGAAACCAATTACTTACAGGAGTATTCATGCATAGCGTGTTCCGTCAGTTTAAAGGTGATACGTTCCCCGTGTTCGTTAGCTAAGTGTTATGTAGTATTGTAGTGTAGTTCCTATATTCCCAATAGGCTCTGCGCATTGGAATAATGTATCCTATAGTTTAGACATTGGACTGAGGTCTACTAGGTCTCTATTGAATACATTAGACTTAATTGTGAGTGCCATCTAGCTCAGAGGTCACTAGAAACTTTCTCAAATTCACAAGAAGGAATTAGTTTCTGTCAACTGCATAAACATGACAACTTTGTTTCCCCAAGATAAAGCTGATCATCAGAGTCGTGGAAACAATAGATAGATATTTCACTCAGTCAATCGTGCATGCTTAGTTTCACCAGAGGTGCAGAGAAATCGAGAGATGGGCGTTTTCAATAAAAAGGTTTTATTGAACAGTCTTCTTTCTCAAGCATAAGAAGTTACCTACTACAAACGTAAAACTGGTTGTAAAACATAATGCATATAGATTACGGAGTAGGATAAAATAATACCGTAGGACCATGGTATGGTTCCTAAACCATAGATAAATACATACATAAATAACAGAGGCTAAAAGTACTCAACTGGTGCTTCTAAAATACGCCTACCCCGATGTACCTAACCTAAGCTTAGTAAGAGGGAATAAGTAAGTGAGGTGTAGCATAAATGTAGTATTCTTTTGCCAAGAATCTGTCCAAGATTTCTCTTAGGGTCTAATCAGCTCCATACCTTACTTTGGAATGAAGAAGGTCAGGCTCAGGACTCGATTTCCCAGCAACCCTCAAGGGTAGCCTGGAAACAGTGGAGCTGAATTTCTCGGCAGGAGAAAAGACAGCGTCTCTCTCAGTGCGTCTGCTGGAGGGTCGGCTTCCTTTGGCACTTGCTGTAGCAGGATGCGTCTGGCAAGTAGATAGTCGAACTGCTCCAAACCACTGTGTGTTTGCTAAGGCAAGTGTGGGCATATTTATACCTTGAAGTTGCCGAGTTTGACGTAAAGGTGGACATAATACCATCATTAAAGACTCTCGGTTCTTTGAAAACTTCTCGAGTTCTTGAACAAGTCAGCTCTCGAGCAAGGGAAAGTCCCTAGCTGCTGAAGCCAAGTTTTCCAAGAAATTGTTGTACATTTTCGGAACTAGTGGAAGTAGCCCTGCCGTATTTGGACTGCATGAGCTATGTTTAAATATGGTTATGATTCTTATGCCTATATAATGACACAGTGATTTATACCTATGCATGAATGCATGAATCAGGAAATCTACAATAGTGTCCTAAAATGGTTTACAACACCCACTCCACGCTATTATGTTCATCTAAGAGTAAATACTAAAACATAGAAGCAAGAGTATGTGTTTTTAAAATCCCACCTTAAAAATACATTAAATGTATTTTTAAAAATGGTCTTACACAAAATGAGCATTTGTACAGTATGCATCTAAAAGCAATGATTTCATTGTAAGCATATGATATGATATTTAGCAATGCTAACCAAATGAATCACAAAATTTACATTTATGAAATGGCTCTAGATACAGAAAAAAAATTCGAGACCATCCCATAGCAGAATATACAAGCTAGTTTGATTTGTACATTAGGTCAATATTGTTTCTAGGAAGTAGTCAAATAATTATTTTTTCTCTAAGAATAGTTCTACTTTAAGCAGATTACTTTGTGCCAAAGTTCATTTTATTTTGGAAAAAAAAAATAGTATGGACGAATTTTGCGAATCAGCGGTCCGCAAATTTGTGCAAAATCGCAAACAAAATCCGCAAATTCGCAGATTTCCCCGTGACATCGCAGATTTTTTTGCGATTTGCACCATAAGTAACTGGAGTACTTTCTACTGGCTAATCAGTAAGTGCTGCCTCGTTGGATAAATTAATAGTGCTTTTCCTGCGCTACAGCTGCGTAGGGCCAGAAGAGTTGCCTCCAGTGACCATGTGTGTGTAACTTTGCCATTGCACCGAAGGGCGCCGGGGACCCTCGAGTGAGCTGTCCATCATAGTGTGTAAAGGGCGGAAGGACGCTGCACACCGCTAGTGTGTGGGGGGGCAAACGGGGGGGCTTCTTTGCGAGTGCACATGCCTCTTGTGTGTATAAAAGGTCAGGCACTGATCAGAGCAGCAGATGAGGAGAAAGAAGCTACTGGTTACAGGAACTGCACGGGGATTGCACTAGTGAAAGTCAAGGATGCAAAGGCCTCCATCAAGCATCATAGCTAGTTTTCGACTGTAGATATGTGGAGAAAGCACACCTACCCAGCCTCGACAAAACTCACATTTGTTTTGGACTGATTAACTTTGCCATCGCACCGAAGGGCGCCAGGGTCCCTCGAGTGAGCTGTCCATCATAGTGGGTAAAGGGCGGGTAGATGGTGCACATAGCTAGTGTGTGGGGGGGCAAACGGGGGGGCTTCTTTGCGAGTTCACATGCCTCTTGTGTGTATAAAAGGTCAGGCACAGATCAGAGTAGCAGATGAGGAGAAAGAAGCTGCTGGTTACAGGAACTGCACGGGGATTGCACTCGTGAAAGTCAAGGATGCAAAGGCCTCCATCAAGCATCATAGCTAATTTTCGACGGTAGATATGGGGAGAAAGCACACCTACCCAGCCTCGACAAAACTCACATTTGTTTTGGGCTGCTTAACTTTGCCATTGCGTCGAAGGGCGCCAGGGTCCCTCGAGTGAGCTGTCCATCATAGTGGGTAAAGGGCGGAAAGATGGTGCACATAGCTAGTGTGTGGGGGGGGCAAACGGGGGGGCTTCTTTGCGAGTTCACATGCCTCTTGTGTGTATAAAAGGTCAGGCACAGATCAGAGCAGCAGATGAGGAGAAAGAAGCTACTGGTTACAGGAACTGCACGGGGATTGCACTCATGAAAGTCAAGGGTGCAAAGGCCTCCATCAAGCATCATAGCTAATTTTCGACGGTAGATATGGGGACAAAGCACACCTGCCCAGCCTCGACGAAACACACATTTGTTTTGGGCTGATTTACTTTGCCATCGCGCCGAAGGGCGCCGGGGTCCCTCGAGTGAGCTGTCCATCATAGTGGGTAAAGGGCGGGAAGACATGCACACCGCTAGTGTGTGGGGGGGCAAACGGGGGGGCTTCTTTGCGAGTTCACATGCTTCTTGTGTATATAAAAGGTCAGGCACAGATCAGAGCAGCAGATGAGGAGAAAGAAGCTACTGGTTACAGGAACTGCACAGGTTTGCACTCCTGAAAGCCAAGGATGCAAAGGCCTCCATCAAGCACCATAGCTAATTTTCGACTGTAGATATGGGGAGAAAGCATACCTGCCCTTCCTCGACAAAACGCACATTTGTTTTGGGCTGATTAACTTTGCCATTGCGGCGAAGGGCGCCGGGGTCCCTCGAGTGAGCTGTCCATCATAGTGGGTAAAGGGCGGAAAGATGGTGCACATAGCTAGTGTGTGGGGGGGGCAAACGGGGGGGCTTCTTTGCGAGTTCACATGCCTCTTGTGTGTATAAAAGGTCAGGCACAGATCAGAGCAGCAGATGAGGAGAAAGAAGCTACTGGTTACAGGAACTGCACGGGGATTGCACTCATGAAAGTCAAGGGTGCAAAGGCCTCCATCAAGCATCATAGCTAATTTTCGACGGTAGATATGGGGACAAAGCACACCTGCCCAGCCTCGACGAAACACACATTTGTTTTGGGCTGATTTACTTTGCCATCGCGCCGAAGGGCGCCGGGGTCCCTCGAGTGAGCTGTCCATCATAGTGGGTAAAGGGCGGGAAGACATGCACACCGCTAGTGTGTGGGGGGGCAAACGGGGGGGCTTCTTTGCGAGTTCACATGCTTCTTGTGTATATAAAAGGTCAGGCACAGATCAGAGCAGCAGATGAGGAGAAAGAAGCTACTGGTTACAGGAACTGCACAGGTTTGCACTCCTGAAAGCCAAGGATGCAAAGGCCTCCATCAAGCACCATAGCTAATTTTCGACTGTAGATATGGGGAGAAAGCATACCTGCCCTTCCTCGACAAAACGCACATTTGTTTTGGGCTGATTAACTTTGCCATTGCGGCGAAGGGCGCCGGGGTCCCTCGAGTGAACTGTCCATCATAGTGGGTAAAGGGCGGGAAGACGGTGCACACCCCTAGTGTGTGTGGGGGGCAAATGGGGGGGATTATTTGCGAGTTTACATGCCTCTTGTGTGTATAAAAAGGGGAACATCCTTTACCACAAAACTTTTACAACGCGGTACCATTACCATGCAGGTTTTACAACGAAGGTCGTTACAACGACTATCACTGGAGGGTGCTCTAGCATAGGGAATAGTTTAATTTACTATCCAACACCTTCCCTACTATCCACGGGGACTGGAGTTGGAATAGTAAATTAAACTATTCACTATCCACTGTTGATAATAATGCATGTATCTCTGCAGAGGACCTTGCAACTTGCAGATCATATGTCTCTCTGCACGAGGTCAGTAGCACAGTTGTTTGCAAAAGAATGGCGTTTTCATTCTGCTTAAAGTATCAATTCGTATAGAAGAGATGTTCAGTGAAGGCCATAGTGGCGACTCCCCATCTGTTTTGGTTTTCGGAAACAATACTTGCATACAACAAGTGATCCTGGCTGACACAGTAACGAGATTCCTATTCCTGGAGTCATTCCACAACAGCTGTGATCATTTAACATAATGTAGCTACCATTGAAAAGCTGCCTACAAATTGGATCTATCACCGCTGTGGGCGAACCCTGCAGGTGGCAAGAAAGGTTATTGGAAGAACCCACACAGGCTCCGTGTAAATTAATACCTTGACACAATAGTGTACCGCTTAGTGAGTTTTTACAATTTTTACCACTAAGAAATACCTCCTTTCCCCCACTCCAACATTTGTGTGTGTATGGTAAATCCCAGGTCGAATTAATGTATTCTTTTACCCAACCTTTCATAGAGGCCTGCTGGTATGTGTTTTAAGTAATACTGAAACTGGAAAGTCGTCACTGGTATCGTGATGGTGCCATGTATTATTCATTCAACCGATGGTTTCTCGGAAACGGTCAAAGGTAATCTCTCCAGTTTTTCCATGCTCAGCACCGTATAGTCTGCTCCTTTCTTTGCCTACGAGATTTGTTTATCTGTAAGGTTAAACACAGTAAATAATGACGTAGTGTTGATTAAACGCCAGGGCACATAGCCAGAACAAAGGTTTTGTAACGTCCAACCTAACAGCATTATAGAACGTAATTGAGACTGGCCATGTTGTAACATTAGCAAATCCTGTTCCATTATGTCTATGGCAGAGGATACAATGTTGTCCAATGAATATATTCTGGACAACAGAGTTGTTAACCCATTGTCAACTACAGAGAGTAATTTCTCTAAGTTAATACGATCAATTTCTCGTATTCTTTCAGCTGTTTCAATTTGCGTGACTTTCCATGCTTCATTGTATGCAGCGTATATACCGGCGTATATGAAACGTTTATGACGTGGATTACAAGGTCCCAGTAAAAATTCTTTTAAATCAGCGGCATCTTTTAGCAAAGATAAGTGTTGTTTTATTTCTGAAAGTGTAGATTCCTGCAGCCGCTCAAGGCATAGTTTACCTACACTATAAGTTGTTATTATCCCTCAATGTTGTCTTTGGATATATCTTGGATCAGGCTGAGTTACTGTAAACCCTTGTATCTTGTTCAGGAATCTATCTTGACAGTTATTCGTGTCTGAGGGCCAGATTAACCATTTTTTCCATTCACGATTTGTTCTGTTCTGTTGAAAAATATAGTTTACGTCTACCTCCTCACCTGAAGTTAAATTACTATCAGGTGTGGGCTTAGGTATGGACTGCTTGTTTTATTATTTTATCTTAGCAATGCCAAGACAAGATGTCTGTTGAACAGTGTCATTTAAAAACATCATTTGTTCTGGGATGATGCAGGCTCTGAACAATGCTTCTAAACCTTGTACCTGTCAGTTTTTTGTGCCCCAAATAGTTTTTGTCTCAATGTTGTTTTTCCAAAAGTCAAAGCCTAAGGTGGACAATTGAACATAAAAGGCCACAGAATAAATTCGTTTAGTTTTTGTCAACATACTTTTTCATGCCTGTCTTATTCACATTTTTTTAAGTAAAAACTTTCTGAGTTTGTAACATTGAAACCTGTAAAATATGGAAATGTTCTAATAAATGTTTTAGAACTACCTTTTGGAGTTGTTGGGTAATGTTCCCATTGATTATAATTTAAAACATTTCTAGGGTTTGCAGATTTATGTAAGTAATGATGGCCAAAATGATTACAACAATAAATTTCTTCATAATTTGATGAACCTTCTAAGTATTCATGTTTTGAAAATGTATCTGACATTTTTAAGTCTGCCATCATATTATTAATAGTTTCAAAGTCCCAATCATCAGAAAATGTGCTGGGTGAAACAAAGTCACTCAAGGAAACCTTCAATTGGTGTGGAATTTTCAGCAGCTCGACAGGGCCATAAATGTCATAATCAGTTGTATCCCAAGCTACTCCACCAGGTAGAGGAACCGCTGTGATGTTCATTGATGACAGGTCTCGTTGTTCACGATGAGATGATTTGTGTGGCTTCAGGAGCAAGTTGATGTTCTTACTTGCTGTGTCCATTTTAATGTGTTATCTATCTATCAGCTTCCCCAAACTTAAAACAAGAATGAGCCATAGCAGGAGATAAAATACACCTAATCCATTCCAAAATTCAACCCATGGTGAAACCTGATATGTTTTGGCAAGCTCTTGACCAAGTTCCGTTAATTTTTCTTTGAAAGTTTTGTTTGCTGGCATAGTTTCAGGTTCACTTGGATCCTCAGAAAAGTTATCACAGTTGATAATAAATGAATTAGTGGGAAGAAAGTACGCAAATATAAAGTACTGGTACAGCTTGAAACAGAACATGGCAACCTCAAAACTGCATCAAGCACTGTGGGAAGAAATAAAACATGATGTTAAATCCCCACACAACCAGTACCTTGAGAAGGCCATAACCGAGACTGGAACAAGAAATCTCTGGGATCTCAATCTGCCTTACCCAGCGTTCAAACAAGCCATAAACAAGTCAACAAAATTCCATTCTCTTCTACTTGACAAAGCCACGTTCAGCATGAGAAAACATGCTTGGATGGTCATATCAAACTACAAAACTCTCACTGCAGCCCCATACCTAACAATCACATTCCCAGCTTACAGAAAACAAAAATTAATGGGGCTCCGTCTGGGAAATCTTCCATCTACCATGGATCAACCAATTTGGGTGCACAACGGACCCACAATCTGTAGACTATGTGGGAGCAGCAAGGAGGACGTTATCCATCTAGTTTGCATCTGTCCGAATTTAGCCCAAGCACGAGCAGTCTTTCTAAAAAAGGCAATGAACGAACGAGGCATAAGAACGTGTAGATTGACGATTATGTCAACTTTGAATCCAACAGACACCCGTCTGAACTGTTTATTACTAAAGTTCCTCGTGGCTAACGCCCAAGCGTTAAAACAGAACCAGGCATCTTGCCCACATAAGGACAACATAACAGCAGTAGCTTTGTGAGAGGGCCCTCTTGAACCTAATAACATGTAAAAATCAGAACTCTTGGAACCACAAACTACATGAACTGCTTAGTTGTTCTCAAAAAACAAAGTGTTGCACTAAATTCAGAATGTTTTAGAATGAATTAATAGAGAATTTATCCAAACAAAAGGAAACTTTCTATAAGTACTTGATTTTATAAAATGTATTGTTATGGTTTTAATTAACTGAAACAATAAAACTTTTTTTTTCACTAAGTTGATAAAATAGCCAGAGGCAGTTCTGTCAATAGTAGGTATTGCATCCAGATTCTTTGAAATCGCTGGAGTTGCTTGTTCCCTTGACATATTTGTATAGTCCGATGCTACTACATTGTAGACTGTTTCTTGACAAACTGTTATTTGGGTTTCAAGAGGCACAAGTTCCATGGCTTTGTTACATAGTCCTTCTTTTCTTACTTTAGAATCTTCAAACGTGATGAGTCTTTCAGTTTGAACCTCTTGGATAGTAGCAAGATTAGATTGTCTGCTACATCTTGGGAGCCCACTGGGCCTACTACTTATTATCGGCCACATGGCGTGGTTTTACCAGGTCAATTGATAAAGACTGGTTCTCCTTTCTTCCAGCAAGGGGCGGCAATAGCACTGTTCTTGATCCATGGACTGCTAGAACTGGTACTGGTTTTCTGTATGAAGGTCCAAATTCCTTCTTGTCCACTATTTTTTCCCTGACCAGATCCCCAATCTTTGGAATCCAGAAAGGTCTTGCTGGGACAGGTGGTTTTTCTTCAGTGGTCATTGCCTTTTCGCTGGTGTTACTTAGACTTCTTCTTGTTTCATTTAAGTCCTATAAAACAGCCAAACAATATTTGATATCAAAGGGTTTTTGTTCCACCACTGAATTGTGATGATCGAGATCTTCAACCAACATTCTAGTACCAAAATGAATTTCATATGGAGTGATTCCACCCAGAGAATTTCTTGGCAGGTTATTAAGACTACGGTGGACATTTATTAGATGTTTGACCCACCCATCACCCAAACCTAATACCTTTGCTTTATGTCACTGTTGTTTCTCTCCACAGCGGAATTTCCCTCAGGATGGAATGGACTCGAAAATCGAAATGCAACGCCCAAGTTGGCCATGGCCTCCTTGTAAGCCCTAGAGCTAAATGCAGGACCCTGGTCAGAATGTAGCGTGGCGATTGTGTATGTGCTGATAAAGACTCGCAAACCTTTTATAACAGTTCGGGCGTCAGCTGAGCGCTGAGGCCACATCCAAATGAATCTTGTGCATGAATCCACTGCGACCATGATATATTTATAGTTACCATCCCTTTTTAAGGGACCACAGTGGTCCAGGTAAACCCATGCTAATGGTTTATCTGAAATTAGAAGGGGCGTCTGCTCAGGGCGTTTCACTGATGAAACCTTCATTTTTTGGCACATTTCACATTCCAAAACATAGTTTCTGGTTTGCTTCCTCATGCGCGGCCACCAGTCTCGCTGTTTTAATAATGAAACTGTGGCGGAAACGCCTGCATGTGCAGAGGCAATCCCTTCATGTCCTGCTAAGATTAGTCCTAACCTGTGTTCCATGTTTTGGATTGCTCTATCCCCCACTCCAGGGATTCGAGCAAACAAAACATTATTTGCATCAGTTATATAGGAGTACTTGAGTGGATAGCCTTTTGGTAGTGTTTTACCACTGTCTTTTAGTGTAGCAGTGACTGCTTGCATTATTTTACTGTTTTTCTTTGTTTTTGAATGAGTAATTGCAGCTTCGGAAGCCGTTTGTACAGCTGCCTTCGCGGCTTCATCAGCCAATGAATTCCCTTCTACGTGAACGCCATCACGCTGATGACTCAGTGTATGGATCACGTGAGTCTTTTGTAGTTCTTTCTGTAAAAGAACTACTTGTTCCCAAAGCATTTTATGCTTGATTGTGCCACCTTTTGAACCCAGTTATGCAGATATTCATTGTAAGACTGGATGCAGTAATACAAATCTCACACTATCAGTGTGGGGAATTCGCGATTAGTATTTTCAAGCGCCATCTTGAAAGCTTGGAGTTCAGCTCTCTGAGCTGTACAGTCTCCTTTGAGATTGAGTTTTTGTGACCATAGGTCTGAATTTACCATTGCGCCAGCGACCTTTAACAATCGCGCACGCTGCACTATAAGCTCGTTTACCCCCAGTTGCGGACTTTGTTGATCCGTCTGTATATATTATACAGCTGTAATGTTCCAGAGGTAGAATTTCAGTAGGCAGAGGACATTCTTGTTCGTATTGGAGACATTCTTGTGTCTTCAAGTAAGGGTCAAAAACGCATTCAACGTCTGTTGCAGCAGGAGAATTAACCCATTGTATCCATCTTGGATGTAGAGCTTTTGTATTTGGAATGCCTGCCTTTGTCACTGCCTCTAAGGCATTTACAGGTGTAACGACTTTAACGCGTTTACCCTGTGCGAGGGCTCTCTCCTTTGCTACCGCAGTGTGAACCGCTGTCAGAATTTTTTCTGTTGACGTGAATTTAATTTCAGCTTGTGTGTACAAGTGTGATTTATAAGCTATTGGTACCTTTTCACCTTCATTAAAGGTTAGGTATGTGAATCCGCATCTCCCTGGGATGATTCGGATTACAAGGTTGCATACATTGTCGCGTGTTTGTAAATGTGTTGTTGCCAACATGTAAGTTTGTACTGAACGCAACATTTTTGTGTGTTTTTGAATCCAATTAGTAGGTTTGAAATCAGGTTTGATCAGTTAATAGAGAGGTTTACCCATTTCTGTGTAATTCAGAATGTAAGTTCTTCCGAAGTTTAGGAATCCTATAATTGACTGTAAGTTTTTCAGCGATTTTGGAGGTTGGAGCAGCGCATATTTTTCTAAAAAGTTTGCTGCCAGGCTTTTGCCGTCTCTTGAAAGTTCGTATCCTAAGAATAGGACATTGAGGTGGGCAATTCTTGATTTTTTAAAGTAGAATTTATACCCTTCAAAGGCGAATCCATGTATTATGGTGTTCACCCTGGTCAAGTGCCTGTCCAAATCATCATCTGTAAGATAGATGTCTTCGACATAGGATAATGCCTCATCATCATACGTTTGTTGTAACTCAGTTACTCTCGGTGAAAATGATCCAGGACTGTTCTTGAATCCCTGGGGGGGGGGCAAAAGTGTTGTTGTGTCCCCATTATTGAGAAAGCAGTCATGTACCTGCTTTCAGGTGCAACGTTTTCACAGAAGAAACCGTTTGAAATATCTAATGTAGTTTTGTATTTCTTGCGAACAATGTTATTCATTAGTGCTACACTGTGTGAATTTTGTACTGCAAAAGTTTTGCAACAAGAGTTTAAATGTCTGTAATCAAAAACTAGATGATATGTTTCATCTGGTTTGGAGACAGGACACAAAGGATTGTTTATTGACGAGGTGCATGTTTCAATCACCCCTTGGTATACAAGTTGATCTAAGATCTCCCTGACTTGCTTTTTAGCTTCCTGCTTTACTGGATAATGCCTCTGAGCAGTAGGTTGATTTTTTAACTGAATTTTATGTTGAGGAGAGTCCTCATCCCATCCCACACGATTTTTATATAATGCTGGAGCCTGGGCCACAGCCCATTTTCTGGCATAGGTGCATTTTTTATGAATAGGAATATGATTTGAAAAGGCTGGCATAATTATTTCTTCACCATGTGGGCACTCCCTGACAAATTCAGGTGGACAGTCTTTTTCAGCCAGTAGGATGTCATAACCCTTAGATAGTTTTTTCCCAAAAGATTGCTTTTATTTTTCTAGTTATGTCCCCCTCTATCCAGAGTGTTACTTCATATAACTTATGGGGTACACTAACTCTGGTGTCTGCAGTTTCAACCTGAATGCATTCATTCAGATCCACTGTCTCCAGATGATCTTTCAGGATCCTGCGAGTTATGGTGACCTCTACTGCGCTGCCCAGCATTGTCTGGGCCCACTCCCCATTCTTGAGTTATGTCCTCAAGATCATCAGCAGGTCTGATTTTAATACTTGCTACCTTCTTTTTAGAGAATTGAGTTTTCTTATTTTTTGGAATGTGTTGATCGTCTTTGGACTTCAGGAGTTCTTCTTTGTGTTCTGATCATCCTCTTCTTTCGTATTTCTGCGAGGAAGTCTTTAAGGTACAAGAGGATTGTGTATCAGTATCTTGATATCTATCAGGTTTTCTTAAATTATCCCTATTTCTAAGGTTATACCTCTTTTCAGAGTGCTCCTTTTGAGGAGATCTACCTCTGGATTGAGAACGCTTCTCTTTAGGAAGTGACTGTCAACTATTTTAACATTTCTTTTTAGTAGTAGTTAGATTATTTTTGATAAAAACGTTTTCAGGATTTTCTGTTAGTTCGAGCTTTACAGGTTTCCTTCCCAAACTATCTCTTCCTAGTTCTTCCTAGGATTTTTCAATTATTCTGGCAAGTTCATTCGGTTGCTCGGTAATATTGAGTTCTTTTAATTTTTGGTGGATTGCCACGGATGCTGCTTCACCTTTAATGTTAGCTAATAAGATAGCTGAGACCTGTTTAAAATCTTTCAGTAATTTCATACCAAGATTCAAGAATCTGTCTCAGAACGTCTGGTATCACTGTCATAGACGGGACACCATGTGTTTTTGTGTAAATTGAAGCAAAGACTGTACCCCAAGTGTCAGAGTCCTACACATGTGGTGAGATCCCCATCGGTAAACAGATTGTTAGAATCCTGTGTTTCTCATGAGGCGTACTATCGGGAAATACTGTAATTTTCTGGGCTAACCAGAATGGAATTTGTTCCCTTTTTCCGGGCGATTTACGGATTACTGACTGTATAGTCTGTGATGTGATTTTGTTTGGTTCCCCTGATGAGGGGTGTGCTGTGGAATTCTTATAGCAGGTTGGACTGTTAAAGTCCGCATGACATATTGTACCAATTGTCTATGTATTTTAATTAATTGTTTTAGCTGAGATAACAGTTCTACATCTGACATTCTTTCAATGTTAGGATGTGGTGTATAGCTGGCTAGTACCGGCCAAGTAGCTCCTGGTCTACCAAGTGGACCAAGCCTGGTTATGTGATTTTGATGTTGTAGGGCGCCTTTAAACCAGAGCTGATGATCTTGGTAAGTTAGTGGAATTTCAACGTACTCAAAAAGAACGTATTCCACTGGATGTTCCTCCATCTTGTAGAAGTGGAACACATGTGTTGTTGGATTTGCTTGTGGAAAGACAATCCATGAATAGAACTCCTCTGTCTGCCTATATTCATGTGCCTCTATGACGAACATAACTGTACCACCTCTCGGTGATAGGCCATTTTCTATAAGTTTTATAGCTATGGCTTTTCTTACGTTTTCCGGGATGATTATGGCATCTGCGTCGTCTTCATTAAACCCTGTAAAGTCTAAACCCGGTTGGGCTGCTGCAGCTCCACCAGTTGCGTTGTTGTCGTTATTCAACATTGCTTAATGAAAGTTTTTGCAGAGCAGGTTTCAAGGAAATAAAGATAAAGTGCACAATATTTTCAAACACTGTATCCTTCAACGGTGAACAAAACCAAAACTAATACATAGGATTTTTCATCCTACTCAGTTAATGGCAGCAAGTTTTATCCTTTAACCCACTCCAGACGTCTATTGGAGTGTTTATGGGATAAAGGGGTCTCTGTAAAAAGCACAACTGAGTTACTCTAGTATCTAGCGTTAAATTAGTGCCTTCCCCACGTTGGGCACCATGTAGTGTAGTTCCTATATTCCCAATAGGCTCTGCGCTTTGGAATAATATGTCCTATAGTTTAGACTTAGACTGAGGACTACTAGGTCTCTATCAAATACATTAGACTTAATTGTGAGTGCCAGCTAGTTTAGAGTTCACTAGAAACTTTCTCGAATTCACAAGAAGGGATTCGTTTCTGACAACCGCATAAACATGACAACTTTGTTTCCCCAAGATAAAACTGTTCATCAGAGTCGTGGAAACAATAGAGAGATATTTTCATTCAGTCAATCGTGCATGCTTCGTTTCACCAGAAGTGCAGAGAAATAGAGAGATGGGCGTTCTCAATAAAAAGGCTTTATTGAACAGTCTTCTATCTCAAGCATAAGAAATGAACTGCTACAATCGTAAAACTGGTTGTAAAATATAATGCATACAGTATAAAGAGTAGGATAAAATAATACTGTAAGAGCATTGTATGGTTCCTAAACCATAGATAAATACATACATAAATAACAGAGGCTAAAAGCACTCTACTGGTGCTTCTAAAATATGCCTACCCCGATGTACCTAACCTAAGCTTAGTACGAGGGAAGAAGTAAGTGAGGTGTAGAATAAACATAGTATTTGTTTGCCAAGAATCTGTCCAAGATTTCTCTTAGGGTCTAATCAGCTCCGTACCTTAGTTTGGAATGAAGAAGGTCAGGCTCAGGACTCGATTTCCCAGCAACCGGCAAGGGTAGCCTGGAAAACACTGGAGCTGGATTTCTCTGCAGGAGAAAAGACAGCGTCTCTCTCAGTGCATCTGCTGGACTGTCGGCTTCCTTCGGCACTTGCTGTAGCAGGATGCGTCGGGCAAGTAGATAGTCGAACTGCTCCAGACCACTGTGTGTTTGCTAAGGCAAGTGTGGGCATATTTATACCTTGAAGTTACCATAGATAAATACATACATAAATAACAGAGGCTAAAAGCACTGTACTGGTGCTTCTAAAATACGCCTACCCCGATGTACCTAACGTAAGCTTAGTACGAGGGAAGAAGTAAGTGAGGTGTAGAATAAACATAGTATTCGTTTGCCAAGAATCTGTCCAAGATTTCTCTTAGGGTCTAATCAGCTCCGTACCTTAGTTTGGAATGAAGAAGTTCAGGCTCAGGACTCGATTTCCCAGCAACCAGCCTACCCCGCTGTACCTAACCTAAGCTTAGTACGAGGGAAGAAGTAAGTGAGGTGTAGAATAAACATAGTATTTGTTTGCCAAGAATCTGTCCAAGATTTCTCTTAGGGTCTAATCAGCTCCGTACCTTAGTTTGGAATGAAAAAGGTCAGGCTCAGGACTCGATTTCCCAGCAACCGGCAAGGGTAGCCTGGAAAACACTGGAGCTGGATTTCTCTGCAGGAGAAAAGACAGCGTCTCTCTCAGTGCATCTGCTGGAGGGTCGGCTTCCTTCGGCACTTGCTGTAGCAGGATGCATCGGGCAAGTAGATAGTCGAACTGCTCCAAACCACTGTGTGTTTGCTAAGGCAAGTGTGGGCATATTTATAACTTGAAGTTGCCGAGTTTGACGTAAAGGTGGACATAATAACGTCATTAAAGACTCTCGGTTCTTTGAAAACTCCATGAGTTCTTGGACAAGTCTGTTCTCGAGCAAGGGAAAGTCCCTAGCTGCTGAAGCCGAGTTTTCCAAGAAATTGTTGTAGATTTTTGGAACTAGTGGAAGTAGCCCTTCCGTATTTGGACTGCATTAGCTATGTCTAAATATGGTTATGATTCTTATGCCTATATAAGGACACAGTGATTTATACCTGTATAAGGGCATGAATCGGGAAATTTACAATAGTGTCCTAAAATGGTTTACAACAGTGTGCAGGTTGTAAACATCGATGAGAGACGAAGTTACAATCTATACGGCTGCGGTCGCCATCTTGGAACGGGGTAGCAATGTTTATCAACTACTTTTTAAGTGGTGCACTCCATTTGACACCCAACTGTCATGCAACAAATAAGTGCCCCATACTGGATTCTGTTGAGGATCGACCGTGGGTACATACAAACTCTATTGCGGCAATGGAATTCGTAACCATGCCGCGATGTTAAATCATAATTGGTGAAACAAATAAATCCTGAAAACAAGTGAAATAATACAAAACAAAACGTATCTGCTTAACAATACACACATTTTTCATTCGAACACAACCGGCAGTATGCAATGACACAGTTTAAAACGCAAATTAACTCCACTCCCACATGATTTTTACATTTCGTTTGAACACAACCGGCAGCTAGCAATGACACGGTTTAAACCACACTAACCCATAACACTAACCCTTAATTGAGTCACACAGAGTCCCCTCATGTAATAAATCTCATTTACATTAATTTACAGCGTTCTGTTCCCGGATGAAGGGTGTTCTACCCGAAATGCATTGGAGTATCAACTAAGAACTCGAAAGTAATATTTAGCAAAAACCATTTATGGAAAGAATTCATATGAAGAATGATAAAATATGAATAAGTAAACATCCACTGGAGAATTGTTGTTTATACCAAGAATACAGCATCTACAACCCCTCACGAGGTACAGTTGTGCATAAGGGGACTTCTCCTATCGCAGGGAACGCTTTTTACTGATCCTTTCCCTGCACTGCCATGAGGTCCTTTAGTTCACTTGTTGAGCACTCATCAGAGGCATCCATCGGTTGGGTCTTGGTGGACCACCACACCTCATTGATAGTTGTTGGAGTAGTCATGAGGAGTGTTAAATTGGGGCTGGGTGTAACCACTGTTTGGATTGCTGGAAAATGTATGATGATAATCATATCCACCTCCGAAGCCGTTGGATGGTCTTCTGTAGCCATTGATTATACCATGTGGATTGCGCAGCCCTCCACAAGAGACTCATCCTCAGCTGTTATAGTAAGGCTGATTGTTGCATGGGAAACCAGTGTTTTGTTGCTGAGTATGCTGGTGGTTACCTGCTACCTGATGGGACTGGTCTGGGGAAGAATGGTATGCACCAACTACCATTTGGAGCTGTTTTTGTTGAAGTTCCAATTGTTCTACTTGGAGAGGCTGGTGGGGAGAATGTCTGGCTGTAATTGGCTTGGTACTGTGCTTGTGGTTTTAGGTTCAAAAGAAAGTGGTACAAGTGCAAGAGAAGGTTTCAGGTACATATAAGGTCATACAGAAAATGCACAGTCAACAAGTGAGAGGAGCTAACAGTTGGTAATACTGGTGAACACATCCTGACATTTACAGACTAGGGACAGCTGCAATGACAGCTGCAAGCTCAACTGAGCATGTGCAAAGCAGAAGAGGCTAAATATAACCTGTCTCTAGGCAGATTTCAAGAGCAGACAACAGCAAGGTAGGACAGAGCACATGGCACGCACGTGGTAGCACAAGGCAAACAAGATGGCTGCCAGAAATACAAAATTGATTCAACAAAACTTACAAGATAACTTCTAAATACAGGATGGCGTCTGCTAATGCTAACCCAATCGTTGCAAAATTACAGCAGACGACCCTTTTAGCATTAGCTGAAGACATTCGCTCATCTGGGGTAATCTAGATATGCATCCTGTACATTGATGCTCATCAGTTCAGTGACCTCTTTATTTAGCATTTGTTGGGCTTTCCTTTCTGCAATATTTCTCTTGGCAGGTGTACAAGCAGTGATGCAAATGGAGCACAGCATGGGACCACATTGTATACATATACAGCATGTAAATAGTATCACCAGTAGTATACATAGAACACTCAGTAGCTTCCAGCCCCAAGTAATAAAAAATATCCACATCCATTTCGAAAAAGTCCATGTACCAGTCTCTGGGTGAATCTCTGCAGCAATCTTATGCAGTTTAGAGATTGCATCATATACTGAAGGCGAGTGATCCGGTATAAAGACACAACAACTGCTACCGATGATGCAACATGCACCACCTCGATCAGCCAAAATCACATCAAGCACCATACGATTCTGGAGTACTACAATCCTCGCAACTTGCAGCTCTTCTGTAATGTTCCCAAGTGCAATTGCTGTCTGATTGGTAACAGCTTCCACAACACGAGTCCTTATTTTTCTACTCTTCAATGCAGCTCCCACGATAAAGAATACGCCTAAGTTAAAATCGACATATTGTTGCAAAGCGGTGTCAGTTTGGTCAACTTCATACTTATTGTCCTCCTATTTCTGTTCTTGGAAATGTCATTGTACAGTCTATAGTCCTTATGATACGATGTAGGTGCCAGAAACACAGGGGGCAACAGAAAGGACACATAGCAGACCCCAGACCACCCCACAGGTACTTGATAGTATCCCTTATTACCGCAAACAAAGTATGTATTATGCGATGAAATAAAGCTGCTATTATTGGTACCTTCAATTGTCAGAATTATAGTACATTCACTTCTCACCACAGGAATTCTCCCAACACTACTAATACATAAGTCTGCTTTAGCTCTTGTCACTGAAATTACAAAAGGTCCATTGTTCTTAATAGTCCTTGTATTTGGGAACACATATGGCATAGAAATATTGTTAGGTCAGTACTCCTCCCATTTCCATTTTGTTCCTCTAGCTTGAGGGTACCCATTCTCATCAGAATAACATGATTTAATCATGTGCTAATTAATCTGTCCTACTGTCATTTCTGTAATGTTGGCCCTTTCAGAGGCAAACAAGAGCGCAAACTATGCTTGACAAGAACCATTATGAGAGAATGGAAGAGGAATGAAAGGTGTAACTCCTTTCTTTTGGTGCGCCGGTATCATCCCACACACCCAACAGTAGGTAGTATTTGTGGCATTATGTGTATAATGCAACATATGAATGAATGTATTATTCAGGTAGGATTGTCGATGCTTCTGCTCATGGTAGGGAAGCGTATAGTAGGGGTGCTCAACTGGTACTGGAGTAGTGGTGATCAAAAGCTCTCGAACAGGAACCACTTTCTCAACATACCAGGTAATTGTTGCCATAACCACCATAGTACCAACAAACCCTACAGGACAAATTATTTTCTTAGTGCAGATCTTAGAAACTTTTGATCTCTCGGCAGACATGATCACTTCGTCGTCAAAAAAAATCAACTGTTGGAGCTCTTATCCCTCAGCAGCTGTTGATTTCTTCACCGAGGGTCAAGACGGGTGTCACTTCGCAGTACTGATCCCCCCTTGCCACATCGGCACTCCGTTTCACCAACCCAGGGCGGTAGCTCAACCAGTCCTTTTCGACAATGCAGGCTCTTTCCGTGGTCTCAATTGGTATCACGATACTCCAGAAATCGTGTGGACCGGGAAGACTTTTGTCAGATTCATCAGGTGAGATGGCTAGGTTTTTCTCTGTATCCAGGATCTCTCGATGGTCGGTCAGCACATCAGGTTCCACCAAGGTAGGTGACACACATTTGCAGTGTGTGCTATGGATCCCATTCTTTCTGTTCGTCCCTCAAACTGCTGTCCTCGTAGCCAAAAGCACTTGCTCTGGTCCTCGCCACCTTGGCTCCAAGCTGTTCGACCTCTCAAATTTTCTGACCATAACCTGGTCTCCAGGCCAGAGATCGTGGGCCTCACCTGTAGATATAACAGGAAGAGCTTCTCGAACCTGTTGATGAATAGAGATCAAACTGTTGGTTAACTGTGCCAAATAATCATTCATCAGAACACAAGGTACATCATGTATGGGGCGTGGCTTAGGAACTCCCCAAATGTTCATCGGTCTCCCAAACACCACTTTATTTGGTGTAAGTCCAGATCATGAATGTTGCACCGATCTTATGGACAACAATGCCAGAGGTAGTGCATCTGGCCATTTTAGAGATGTGGAAGCCAGTATTTTCGCTAATTTCAGTTTCAAAGTAGCGTTGTACCTCTCCACTTATCCTGCTGATTGTGGGTGGAAGACTGCATGGAATTTCTGCTTGATCCCTAATCCTTACAGGACATATTCAACAACTTGCCCAAACAATGAGGTCCGTTGTCACTCCACAAAAGTTTGCAAACACCATATCTAGGGAAAAACTCCTTTAGAAGCACCTTCACTGTAGTGAGAGCTGTATTATCCTTTGTAGGGTATGCCTCTATCCATTTACTGAAGGCACATACCACCACTAGGACATACTTTAAGGTATTGCAGTGTTCAAGTTAGATGTAATCCATCTGCAAAACTTCAAAAGGTGTAGTTGGTGATGCAAACCCTCCTGTAGGAGTTTGTGTCCCTTTACCAGGATTATACTGCCAACAGATCAAACAGGACTGTACTACTCTCTTAGCTGTGCTTGAAATTTCAGGATGCTCCCAAACTCGCGTAAGCAATTTCGTTATTGTTAGAGCTCCAACATGTGCCAGCCCATGTGCCATTTGAACCATAGGTTGCAAATAAGCAGCAGGCAATTTCCACTTATCCATTTCTTTGTTACCACAACAGCCCTCATCGTCTAACATTCCTTCTTTAGACCATTGCTCCAGCTCTTTCAAAGAGGCAGATCTCTGTATATCTAATACTTCTTCTCTAGCATCATGCCAACGTTCAGCTTGTGATTTCACTACATACATGGATGTAGTGCTTCGTTGTATCGCAGTCTCACGAGCTAGGTGATCTGCAAAGGCAATGCCTTGTCCTATCTTATCAATGACTTTCTTGTGCGCGCTACACTTAATAATAGCAATTTTCTTTGGATATGTAAGTGCAGTCAAAAGATTATGCACTAGTTCTCCGTGCATTATCTGCATCCCATGGGATGTAAGAAAGCATTTTTCCTTCCAGAGTAGGCTAAAAACATGGGCCACTCCAAAAGCATAGCGGCTGTCTGTATAGATGTTCACACGCAAGTCAGTGCTAAGTTCACTCTCTCGTGTTAAAGCTATTAGCTCAGCTGCTTGAGCCGACTTCTGTGGTATGCGAGCTGTCTCCACCACTGTCTTAAGTGTCGTAATTGCATATGCAGCTGAGGTTGTGCCATCTGGTAACTTCAAACAGGACCCATCAACCCACAGTTCCCCATCTACATCTGAAAGGGGCGTATCTTGCAAATTGACGCAACCCTTTGTCTGTTCATCAGCAAGGAATATACAATCACGAGATTCATGTGACTGAGCCTGAGTCGCCGGATATGGCAACAAAGTAGCTGGGTTTAGAATCGCACACCTCTTTAAGGTAATGTGAGGGGCCAAAAGTGTCAATTCGTATCCTGTCAGGCGAGCACTAGTTAAGTGCGGCCTTTTAGTCTGATTCAAAAGGGCATCTACTGCATGGGGTACTAGCACCAACAGTTTATGTGACAAAACTATCCCTTCACTCTGGTGTATGGACACAGCTGTTGCTGCAACTGAACGGAAGCACCCAGGCAATGCACGAGCAACAGGATCAAGAACTGCTGAAAAATATGCACAGGGACGCTGCTTGTCACAGTGTGCCTGTACTAAAACTGACAATGCACAACTATCTTTCTCGTGTACATAGAGTGTAGAGGCCTTCGTGTAATCTGGAGTGCCTAACACTGATGCAGAACAAAGAGCTTGACGTAACTGATGAAAAGCATTCTGACATTCATCTGTCCATGGAAGGGGCATTGGAGTGTCTTTAGTCAAAAGCGCTAGCAGGGGTTTAACAATGTGTGAAAATCCTAATATCCATTGCCTGCAGAACGAAGTCAAACCAATGAATGCACGGAAATATTTCTGAGTAGAAGGTACTGGTGTGTCTAAAATTGCTTGTATGCAATCTGGTGTAAGTTCACAACCCTCCTTAGACAGAAGGTGTCCTAAATAGGGTTACCTTCGGTCTACAATATTGCTATTTCTTCTGTGACACTTTATGGTTGTGTGTAGCAAGAAAAGAAAGTAGAGACAAAGTACATTTTTCACACTGCTCAGGCGTATCTGCTGCCAACAAGATGTCATTGACATATTGTATGACAGTCACTCCTTCAGACAAAGTAAAAGAATCAAGTTGTTTTTTCAATGCTTGACTGTAAATACTATGACTCTCAGTGTACCCTTGAGGAATTCTACAAAATCTATACAATTGATTATTCAAAGTGAAGCCGAACAAATATCGGCTATCAGGATGAATAGGAATGGAGAAGAAAGCATTCTTCAAATCGATTACAGAACATGTAGTTGCTGTTGGAGGAACTAGGGTAAGTAATGTCGTTATGTCCGAAACCACAGGGTACTGCGGTATTACAATCCTGTTGACTTCTCGCAAATCAATTATGAATCTGTAAATCCTAGTGTCAGTGTCTTTTTCAAGATAGGAAGAAAAGGACTGTTGCAAACATTGTAAGGAACTTCCTCCACAACCCCCACTTTAATCAAATCATGGACAATGCGTATAAGTGCTTCTTCCCCTTCTTGAGAAATTTTATATTGCGGCAACCGTGGCAATGAAGCGCCCTCCTAGACACTAATATTCACTGGTGGGATAACCATTTGCCCTACATCTGTGTCTGAAGTAGCCCACAAAGTACTAGGGAGTGAAGCTAATGCAATATCTTCTTTAACAAGACAAGATATCTCAATCACGGGGTAGTTGTCATTCAAAATAACACGTACACCTTCAGGAGAACATCGTATCGTAGCCCTGAAATATTTGAGCATATCAAGACCCACAATATTGTCTGGTGTGTTTGAGAGAGCAAAAACGGACATGGAGCAGTAAATTTATCAACATGGAATGTAAGTGGCTGTGATAGTGGGTTAAGGGAAGGTGTTCCATCAAAACCTATCGATGTAATGGTTAAGCCAGACAGGGGAACCCTTGGAACCAATTGTTTAGATAAGGCGCTACGAATAGCTCCTGTATCAACCAGAAATTGATCAGTGGAATCCAAAACATGTGCTGTAACATAGTGACCCTTCTGGTCTACTGGAACTTCAACTGATTCCTTACCCATCCTAGGCAATCCTTTGCATAAGCAGAATCTTTTAAATCAGACGGCACATAATCAGACATTTGATATTGATTTTGTCTATCAAAAGTGTTAAACCCATCCAGTCCACATGTATTAGCATCAAGCCTAGCACGATCGTCCGTGCTTCTTCTAGGCCCTGAATAGCCTAAGCGATTTCTCATTTGTCCCCGTCCACGTGGATACTGCTGAGCACGCAATGCTAGACAATCAGAAGCCTAATGCCCAAATTTCCTGCAGTACGCACACTGGTCAACAGACAAATTCGAACGAGTATAAGAAGGAAAAGATGACCATAAGATCCACGTCCACCTCTATCATTACCTCTAGAAGGCAGACCATATACCTGAGCTATCATAACCTTCGTTTTTAACTCCTTAGTCTTCTTATCCTCATTACCCTTCGCTTCTAACTCCTGCCGTTGATAATACTGAGCCATAGTTAAAAGAGAAACAGGAGAAGAGGTAGTTCATGAACTCTCACTGGCCTTTAGGCGACTAGCTATTCCTGGCAACAGGTTTGCGACATATTTATCAACGAACAGATGCCTGCCTGGGTCATCTGTCAATGACTGGCCACTAAAATCGTGGAATGCCTCCTCAAAACGCGTAAAGAAGTCAGAAACCGATTCATCTGCCTTTTGCTTACAAGACGCTAATGCAGTCCAATCTATCTTTTCAGCGGTGCTCATGACGAGTCCAGCTCGTCATGCTGCCCAGTGGAGCTGGGCTCTTGATGAGCTGGACTTGTCATGGCTCCGTCCACTCCAATAGTATGCCCGCACGGGTGTGGAATTCGCCACGCGGTGGAGTGCCGCGGCTGTTATGACGAGCCCAGCTCATCATGAGCACAGCTTCACTGTGCCTCATGACGAGCGAGCACTGAGCATGTAGCTTGGTAATGGAGGTAGATTTGCTTGGTATCTCTGTTGGTTACTGCTGGACCTTACTCAAAATGAGTTTCCAGGTCTTCTGCATTTTTTTCACAATATCTTTGAAGAGTGTAGTCTGTTTTTCACTCCTCTTTGGTGTTCTTCTTGCCTTCACATAACTGCACAAGCATTGTGCCATGATAATACCGAACCACCCATCTCGGTTATGCTCAGCACGAGAATCTGTTGTTCAGTTAGTGCCCTGCTGCCTTGTTATAAACTGTCTCCAATCTGCACTGGCATATAACAATGGAAAAACTGAAAAAAACAATAAAATGTACAGAAAGGAAGAACAAGAGAAAGATAGAACAGTGTGAATATCTTCGTCAGTACTACATACTCAAATAAAATCCCCTGTAGCTGACTATTTTGAAACAATCAGTGTTCCAAGTGCCAATGATGCCCGTAACCTATAATTGCCATAGTAACAGGGCTTACCATGAACACAGAGGCCTTAATTGACTGAGCCATATCTAATAATTTACAAATGTCAAAGGAAAGGAAGATGCGGCACCTGCTGCCAGGAAATGTGTTTATAATCCTGCAGCCTAATGTATTCCCAGTTTAAAAAAAGAGTAAAGATGGCACGCATTTAATTGGAACTTTACAGGTTTGATTTGTGGTGTAGGTTGCCCAGAAAGAAAAGATGTTTTGCAAACTTTGCAGTTCTTGCGAATGTTTATATTCAGATTGTGCAATGTTTTCTGTAACGTGTAAAAATGATCTAATTCTCATGAGTCTGTAGCATAATCCATAGCTGAATTAGCCAAAAGTGCAGAGGAGCAGTAGATTACGCACAGTGTGATTGTGTCACACCACTGTGCCCAGTCACGGTAGCGCTGCAAAATGCAGTTGGGCACCCACTAACTTTTTTATTAGCACAGCGTGCAAAAATCAGTAGATGTGAAATGTGCTCCTGATTTTTGAGTCTCGTGCCTCGGGATGAAAAAAGCTCGCCAAAAATCGCAAGGTTGCAACTAAGGGCCAGATGTAGGTCGGTCGGTAACGGCCGAAAATCGGTATTTTCGGCCGTTACCGACCGGTATACATAATTTGAAATGTAGGGGCACAATTTTACAGAATCGTAGCTTTACCGATTCGGTAAAGTTACCGATTCTGTAAAATACCGAATCGGTATTTTTACCGATTCGCTAAATCTCAGATGTAGGTGGGACTCTTCTGAGTCCCAAAGGCCCTACAAAATCGGTATTTTACCACACAATCCTATTGTGTGGTAAAATACCAATTTCATGTGTGCATGCACATGTGTGCATGCACACCTAGCCATGTGACAGACAGACATGCCCTTAGGGCATGTCTGTGTGCCACATGGCGGACATGCCTATTTGTGGGGTGTCAGAGGGTGTCAAAGTGACACCCCCTGCACCCTTGCAAAATTCGGTATTTACCGATTCTGTAAATACAGAATCGGTATTTCCCATTGATTCCTATGGGCTTTGAAGCCCATAGGAATCAATGGGAAATACCGATTCTGTATTTACAGAATCGGTAAATACCGAAGGTTACAGAATCGGTATTTCCACATCTGGAAATACCTACATGTCAACCACATTGATTTACCGATTTTCAATTACCGAATCTGTAAAATTCGGTAATTAAACATCGGTAAATCAATGGGGCATATTACCAAGCAATAGCGATAATTATCGCTATTGCTTGGTTAGAGACAAAAATTTATCGCCGACCTGCGGCGATTTTTATCGCAGATAAACCTTGGTATTACCAAGGTTTATCGCAAATGCGATAAAAATCATCCGCAATGCATGAATATCGCTGAAAAGTCAGCGATATTCATGCATTACCGAGCTAATGCTCTTAGCCATGTTATCCACCTCCCATTGGAGAACATGGCTAAGAACTGCTCAGGGCATATGGCCGGGATGCCTGTCACCCCCTCCCAACACAATCCCCAAGCATGGGAAGACGGACGCAGTTCTGAACTTTTGGAAGGCGGGAGGGAGTCACCCTCCCGGCCGTATTTATTGAAATATGAAACAAAATTAAAACATTAAATAAAAGTTTCATATCATGTACAATTTTCATTTATTACATTTCGATGAAGACATGTTCATTGGCTAACCTTAACAAATCTCTAATACAAAGGTTTCCTAGCCGAGTCTAACATCCTGGAAATGCATACATTCTAAATTAAAATTGTACATCCTAGCATTAAGGGCCAACGGCAAGGTCGCAACCGGTGTCAGATCCCTGCTACCAAAACTCTCGCCCTCACGGTGTGAGTGGCGGCCGCGCAGAGGACTGTACCCTCCGTGCCAACTCCAATTTCCCTTGTCTTGTTGGGGGCCCCCATTTCCGCTCGACGCCATCTTAAAGGTCGTCCGAGCACCCGTGTGAGGTATCTGTAGGAAGGACAGCGTGGACTCCCCCCCACCCCACACTCTCTATCACATCCGCCGTCGCGGATATCCGGGCCCCGGGAAATTCGTAGGAGGGGCATATAGCCGCCTCCTCCCCTGGAAGGGGCCTATGGCCGTCTCCCCTTAGGCGACCTATCCTTAGTGGGTGCCGCCTCCCAGTGGGAGGGGCCAATGGCCGCCTCCCCCCGGGCGCTCCCATCCATAGTGGGTGTAGCCCCCCTCTAGGGACCTTGAAATTACTGCTCACCGATCATGACCTTACCGCCCGACCAAAAAATAAATACGACATTTGTTTACCTACTAAGGGGGAAAATATCATCCTGTCTACTTGTATCAATTGTTTACTCCTAAAGAAAAACAGTACCTACAGACAGAAGTCACATCCTTAAACTAGACATTCATTTTCTTCTATACGGAGGGAAAGAAGATGTTATCAGAGCAAAACTTTATTGCAAAACTAACATTGCCATAAGGGGCTGGTGGGTGGGTCAAAATTGCTCCTTGTTCCGTCGAGGGCTCACGTGCAACGAGTGGGTGCAGTTTCCAAGCACAGGAACAAGAGGACGCTTCTTCGGATTCCCGCTCTCTTTATTCCTCTTCAGGGAGGGCGTGTACCCTCCGCCGGTACGCCTACTGGGCGTGGCCAATGGTGTAGGTGTCTAGGACAACCCCTCTTGGGCGGGAAAAAGGCGCGCCCCGGCTACGCCGCTTCGGGCATACCAGCCGAGACACGCCCCCCGCCCAAAATGGTTTCCCGGGAGGATCGGTGCACCCAACCATACGTTCGGGGGGACCGAGTGGTCGCCCCTTTCCATATGGCCGGGATGCCTGTCACCCCCTCCCAACACAATCCCCAAGGATGGGAAGACGGACGCAGTTCTGAACTTTTGGAAGGCGGGAGGGAGTCACCCTCCCGGCCGTATTTATTAAAATATGAAACAAAATTAAAACATTAAATAAAAGTTTCATATCATGTACAATTTTCATTTATTACATTTCTATGAAGACATGTTCATTGGCTAACCTTAACAAATCTCTAATACAAAGGTTTCCTAGCCGAGTCTAACATCCTGGAAATGCATACATTCTAAATTAAAATTGTACATCCTAGCATTAAGGGCCAACGGCAAGGTCGCAACCGGTGTCAGATCCCTACTACCAAAACTCTCGCCCTCACGGTGTGAGTGGCGGCCGCGCAGAGGACTGTACCCTCCATGCCAACTCCAATTTCCCTTGTCTTGTTGGGGGCCCCCATTTCTGCTCGATGCCATCTTAAAGGTCGTCCGAGCACCCGTGTGAGGTATCTGTAGGAAGGACAGCGTGGACTCCCCACCCACCCCACACTCTCTATCACATCCGCCGTCGCGGATATCCGGGCCCCGGGAAATTCGTAGGAGGGGCATCTAGCCGCCTCCTCCCCTGGAAGGGGCCTATGGCCGTCTCCCCTTAGGCGACCCATCCTTAGTGGGTGCCGCCTCCCAGTGGGAGGGGCCAATGGCCGCCTCCGCCCAGGCGCTCCCATCCATAGTGGGTGGCGCCCCCCTCTAGGGACCTTGAAATTACTGCTCACCGATCATGACCTTACCGCCACAGGCCAGATAGTTGACCGGCTATCCGGCCCCCCCACAAACTCCTCCTAAAGGTCATGCTTCCTCAAACCCCTTAGCCATGCTATGAAGTCTCCTTTGAGTAAGACATTCCCCTCCCGGGACAGGTGAACCCCATCATTCAGATACATGTGATCACCCCGAATACACCCATGCGGAATGCTATGCAACTGCGCAGAGCGAAACAATCTTCCAATTTTGTTGTTAACCTTCTTCACCGAATGGTTCAGTGCTGACACTGAAAGGCCCCCCCACCAAACCCTTCTGGGAATCATGTGGGACCAGGCAATCGTGCACCCCGGGATTCTTTTTGCCAACCAGCTAACGGCAGACAAAACTTGCTCGAGTAATACTCGCCTACCCAGTGTCACCAAGTCATTGCCCCCCAGGTGTACTATGATTACAGATGGCGGTGACCTCTGCCGCCCTAAGAGACCTTCAACAAAAGATTCAAACTGGTCAATACAGAGCCCGCCCCTTCCATGGAAGGCCACTCTGTACCCGTATTCCCCAGCTGCGTGAGTCGCGTCACCTGCTTTGAATACGTCCCCGGCCCGCCTCACGTATGAGTGGCCCACGACCCAAACCACTCTCTCCTCAGCAGGTGATCCGTGACCGCTGGTCCTCTGGTACTGGGTCGACTGCAAATTCCGCCCCGCATAATATGCTCGCGAAACTGTAAATCAAACAGAAGACAAGAAGCGTGAGTGTATGTAACTTGACTTCACAACATGTGCAATCGCACATACCTTTTAAAACAATTCGAGGACCATCGTCCTAACTGTTTCACCTCTTCCCCACTCTGACCCCTGGCTGTAGCCTCAGTAGCAGCCCCTATCCTAAAGGAGTGGGTCCCAAAATCGCACGGGTCCATGCCCGCCGCCGCGATTGTCAGTGCTAGCACCCTCTGGAACTGAAACCTCGTCAGTGGGGTGGCATTTTTGCTGTGCCTCAGCAAACTCCCCCCCCCATGTATCCGCCCTCAGTGCCAAGTATTCCTCAATGCACCTTATCGGGCACGTGGGAGACCCTCGCATGCGCTGGACAACAACGCTGCTTCCCATCGCTCCCTGGTCAGTTTTGGACCTAGCTATCGTGACCACCATCGAATCACACCTAATTAGGATGTGATCCCTGCACAAGCCTCCCTCCACATCTTTCTTATTCCTTGCAACCAGTTCGCTCACCTGCATAGCCCCATGGAACGCTAATGCGAAAGCTGCCCGGAACAGAACTGCTTCGAATTGGGAGGAGCATGTCGTCACTAGTTTTGCCATGAGTAGGGACAACCTTTCCAAGCCAATCGGGCGTCTCTCGTCATGCCTGCGACCCTCGAGGCGCTGCCAGCCGCGAAGGGCTTTTTTAGCCAAAAAGGAATCTGTTGGGTCTTTGATGCCATGCACCTGCGCCATGAATAAGATGGCCGCCCTGTGTCTATTGGCCGTTGCCGCTGATCGGCCTTCTCTGTGCAGTGCTACCAGGAACCCCAGGAAGGACTCCTCCTGCCCCCAGCTCTGACTCCCTGTTGGACCCAAAAATGTACAATAGGAACAAAACGCTCCTTCGTATGCCTTCCTCGTCCTGGGGGCTAAGCTTGCTGCCACGAGGTCTTGTAATCCGGGGCACCGATTAGCCAGAGTGCTTCGGGGAACGGTGCCGCCACTAAGTCCGCTGTAGGTAGATAACCCCTGAATGCCTGCATATGTGAACGAAAGAGTGCATCAGCCGCATGATTCAGTACACCCAGCACATGTTTCGCCCTGAACTGTACATTTAGTCTCATGCAAAGTAGCACAATTTCCTTCAGCAATCTCAAAATCCATTTGCAGCGTGCTGCCTGATTGTTAATGCATTCTACAACAGTCATATTATCAGACCAAAATACAACTGAGCGGTCTCGGAACTCGTCCGGCCATGCCCTCAGAGCGACAAAAATTAGGAATAGCTCAAGGACCTGTGACCTGTGAGACCACTGGCGTGCCACCACGTCGGCCATGTTTGCGCCGACCATCGATTACCGAAGATGGCACCAAATCCCACGCTCCCCGCCGAGTCGGTCCACAAACCCAGCTCGTCCGAAGACGCTGGCGGCTTGTTCCACACTATTCGACTGTTGAAGTCCGCCAAGAATGCCAACCAAATGCCCATGTCCTGGCGAACCTCTGCAGACAGTCTCGTGCGGTGATGCCCTTCTTTGAGACCAACCATAGCTTGTGCAATAGAGCGTGAAAAAGGGGGAGCCATTGGCATCACCCTCAAGGCAAAGTTAAGCTGACCCACAACTTGCTGTAAATGGTGCAGGGTCACTTTCATCCTACCAAGGCAAAGCTCCAAGGAAGCCCTAAATTTCGATACCTTACCCACTGGCAGGCGGAAACACCCCTCCACAGAATCGAGCTCAATTCCCAGAAACTCCAGTGAAGTAGATGGTCCCACCATCTTACCTGGTGCCAATGGGACCCCAAACTCCTCCATGAGGCTTCAAAAATCCTGTAGCGCCTGCGCACATTTCGTGTCGCCGGCAGCTCCCAAAAACAGAAAGTCATCTAGGTAATGCATAACATGCCTATGCCCTGTGGCCTCGGTGAATGCCCACTCTAAAAAACAGCAGAGTTTTTCAAAATAAGCACAAGAGATGGAGCAACCCATCAGCATGCATTTATCCATGTAGTAACGTCCTTGGAACGCAAAACCTAGCAGACGCTGATCCTGTGGGTGTACCGGGAGCAACCGGAACGCCGACTCGATATCTGATTTCGCCATCAGCGCCCCGGGGCCCAGGCGATTCAACATGGTGACGGCATCATCGAAGGATGTGTACCGCACCGAACAGACTCCTGGGTCAATCGCATCGTTCACTGAGAAACCCCTTGGAGCCGACAGATTATGGATCAGCCTAAATTCCCCGGGTCTTTTTTGGGGACCACCCCTAATGGGGAACAGATGAAATTCGCTACTGGCGGGTGCTGAAAAGGGCCAGCGACTCGGCCTAGGGTCACCTCTTTAGCGATTTTTCTCTCCACCACACCTGGATTATGCTGTGCCGAAAGCTGGTTTTTACAAAAAGGTTCCCCACGAAAATCCCCCGCCGGGATGTGGAAGCCATATAAGAATCCCTTCCTCAACACCCCAGCGGAGACATAATCAGGGTATTTGTTTAGCCAGGGAGTCATAGCCATGATATCAACGGGGGTAGGCAATTGTACACAACGATCCCCCTCAGTCTTGTTTGGACCCTCCTCTACCTCCCGACCCGCTATTTTTTGACCTGCATGAACTCTCCGGGTGCGAGGAATTCCCACAACCCGCACACGCATGTTTGAACTTACATGCCCCTTGCGGTCTGGTACAGTTGCCTCTATTGAAGCCCCAACAGACCCCCCGCTTTCCACCATTCCCGCCGGTTCTCGGCTGGTGATCGCCACCGGCGCCTGCTCGAAAGGGCACCGCGGGCTGCTGGCGGGAAAACCCCGACCCATTCCCACCTGGCGAGGATGTCCTCGCCGCGCCAGGCAGGAGCTGCTTCTGCCAAGAAATCGAGTCAAGGCAATCCCATGTCAGAGAGGAATCATACTCTTTCGCTTTACGGAATTTCATGTCGTAACCCATCCATTCATTCCCCTCATATGTTTCATAAAAATCCATTATACGTGCCTGATAACAAGACAGTTCGGGCAATACCTCGGGCTTACGTTCGCCAATAATCGCAGTAAACATTGCAAAGGCCTTGGCCCAATTTGGTATCGTCTCCTCCACCCTGAATCCCGCCATTTTGGCTCGCCAGACACTCGGGTGCCACAAATCTTTCTGTGTCTTAGCATACTCCATCTCGCGATGGTCAGTCAACAACGAAAACATATTAACATACTTGTCTGCCCATATCAATTCTTTCGTGGCCAACGGGATATGTTGAACCACTCTCTCCTGTCTTGAGGGCAATGAGCCCTCCCCCGCCACTGGCAAAGCGAGCTTACCCGGTTCGGTCGTTGTTCCCGCCGTTTTCTCGAGGCCAGCTGCCGGTCCTTCCGGGTCACCTGTGGGGAGACAAGAGGGAGATTCGCCTTTGCGGCATCTCGCGACTGCCGCAACTGCTGGATTAGTAACTTGGCCTCTTCGGCCGTGTCTCCGGGCGCCGTAGCACCCCCTGCCTTTTTGTTGAGCCATGCGGCCAACTGGGTGGCCAATTCGGGAGGCATGTCCTCGTCGTTGGCGGGCGTAATCACAACCGGTATCGGTTGACCCGCGTCTGGGGTTGGTACCGGGCCATCGGCTGGTATGGCAGGGAGAACTGGAGGTACCTCAGGGACCGGAACCTCCCCTGCCCCCGCCCCCCTTTTGACCCGCTTTCCTCTACCCTCGGGGACGACTCCCGGCAATGCCGGGCCTATTACCTTTTTCGGGTTACCCGGCTTGTTCATTGCGGCCAGTTGTTTCTTGATGCCCGCCATATCCCGACCAAGCGCTGGGACTTGTCCGATGCTTCGTTCCATTCTCGCCATTCTGTTCACCAATAATGCGAAGCATTTTGTCTGTCTCGGAACCCTTTCCTGCCTTCTTGCCAGACATCGTTTCGATTATCCGCTCCGAGTCGATCAACACGGTCCTGGATCCTTCGCCTCGAAGTCACTGAAAGAGAAACAAAAGAATTACAAGTTCTCAAAATTGCTCCTTGTTCCGTCGAGGGCTCACGTGCAACGAGTGGGTGCAGATACCAAGCACAGGAACAAGAGGACGCTTCTTCGGATTCCCGCTCTCTTTATTCCTCTTCAGGGAGGGCGTGTACCCTCCGCCGGTATGCCTACTGGGCGTGGCCAACGGTGTAGGTGTCTAGGACAACCCCTTTTGGGCGGGAAAAAGGCGCGCCCCGGCTACGCCGCTTCGGGCATACCAGCCGAGACACGCCCCCCGCCCAAAATGGCTTCTCGGGAGGATCGGTGCACCCAACCATACGTTCGGGGGGACCGAGTGGTCGCCCCTTTCCAGGTGTTAGCTTTTGGAGATATTTGCGCTTAGCGCGAATATCTCCAAAGTATGGTAATAGGAGATAGCGATGTTAGCGACTGTTTCCAGTCGCTAACATCTTGGCACGCCCACTTTGCATGTCATTAGTGATAAATTTCTCTGACATGCAAAGTGGGGCCCAAGACGGTCGCTATCTCCTACTAGCTGTTGCTAACTGGTGTTAGCGACAGCTAGGTAATAGGGAGATAATTTTATCTCCGCTTTCTTGGCTTTTAAAGCCAAAAAAGCGGAGATAAACCCCCTTGATGATATGCCCATATATTACCTACATCGGGCCCTAAGTGTTGCAGGGTCTTGGGCGACAACATGGTTGAGGTGCACACGGGGCGTTGGGGAGTGCCAGGAGCCCCTCTGTGCGTAACAATAATGGGAACGCTTGCGTACCCAGGCAAAAGCAAGAAACAGCCCGGGGCTCCGCTTCCGGTCGTGGCGAGTCAGATGACCACTTTCGTGTAGTTCCTTTTGGTGCGGGTTGGTGGCCTGCGCACAACACCGGAGAGGGTACATGCACACCCCGCCACTAACATCCTGTTAGCGCCAAAACAGGATTACAGTTTGAGTCTATCAAAAACCCTATATTTGTGGGGGCATAGGCAGACCCTGATTAGAGTGCCCAATGAGGACTAGTCATTGACCTTTTAAATAATTCACATATCCGAGGAAAGACCTAGGAGTGGCAGTTGAACGTTTCCCTGGCTACTGGATTAAACCAGACATTTGGCACCTGCACACCCAATATTTTGCAGTTATTGCCAATTGGGCATTGTACTAGTGATCACACATGTTCAGCCTTTCAGAAAGCACCCAACAAGTTGGTTAATAGGGGAGACAACAGTAATTGATTTTATTTTGAATAACGGCAATGGTAATATAATAAACAGTAAGCCTGAACGAAATTTCCTTTACGTCAGCTTAATCTTGCAAAATCTCAGCATTTCATTTAATGGAAGTGATTCCCATATTGTGTAAATAACATTTTTTTGGGATAAAATCGCTTTCACAGAACGAATGGGAAGAGGCTTTACCAAATACGAGAAAGTGTTGTGAGAGCTATGTTTTTCTCGCTGGGCACCGATAATCAACTCAAAAGTTTATTATGAGTTATATTTTACCCACATGGCCAAATTGGTAACTTATTAAGTGCTAAATGCACATTTGATTTTAGTTTTTTTTTTACCGGGCATGTGATATAAAGAGTGAAGAAGTATATGCAATTTCAACTTTCTGTCCCAAAGACACCTCCCAGTTCATGGTTCAACCCTTGGCCATTTTGGATTTGATTCTGGAGGGAAATATTCAACTATCGTTTGTCTGCAATCTCAGGTGCCTCATCCGCCCATGGAATGTTTATATTTTGGGGGTAAATCGAGAAAATGTATTGCAGTACTTTGCAAAATGTTTGCTGTTTGAGTGAGGGCAGGCATCAGCACCGCCAATCTTTTTTTCTCCCGTTGTTTATTGGTTGTTAGATGGCCTGTGTAGCGCTCTAGTGGTCCGAGGGTCTCGGCTGAGCCCCGGAACCACTCACAAACAATGTAGCACCTTCAGGCCAGGCGTGGCCTGAAGGCTATAAATAAATGGTGGGAAGTCGCTCGGGACTTCCTGTCCGACCGACTCACTATCTGTGTCCGTGTCTCATTATTCCTCTCAGTGATCCTAGGCCTAGTGAGTAAACCCTTGCAGTATCCTGTGTACCCCTCTTATACTTACCGACACCCACACTGGCGACGAGGGTGGGATCCCCATATCCTTACCTGCAGGCGACGTCTGTGGCGAGTCCGGAACCGGAGCGACGCGTGGCCCACGAAGTTTTCCCCGCGGGCGCCGAAGCTGTCCCCGCCCGAGACCGTGTGGCGAGCTGCTCAGCCATCGGAGGAAGAGGGCGCCCAAGAAGTCCAACCCGGTAAGCAGCGTGAGCGGGAGCTGCGTCAGGCACCGGGTTGGAGGGAGAAAGCTAGAACAAGGCCCAGAAACGCTGCAGAAGCCGCCCAGAGCCTGCGCATGCGCAGAAGCGGGCCAGACGCCCGACCAGGCCCCACACACGCAGAAGCCGCAAGAAACACGAGCGCAGAGCAGCGCTCTCACCAGCGAGTGAAAGAAAGCATTGGTGAAGCCGATTTCAAGCGCGAAGAAGGCCCAGCTGCCCCAGGCCCATAACAGAAAAACAAAAAAACAAAAACATACACGAACAATTGTGAAGCATCAAGCATTGGCAAATGCAATAGATAGTGTCATGCACTGAACAGAGGGAGAAACAGACAGCTAGATTTGGCAGCTACATCCTGAAGGAAAACACGACAGAGAGACATCACAGGGACACACTAATGCCAACAAGCACTGGCAAAACGAATAAACAACCCAACAAGCATTGGCAAAGCATCACCAGGCACGAATTGCCTAAAAGACGTCACAATAAAGCTAAAAGAGACCATCAGCACCCACAATGTCCAACCAACCAGGGGGAAACGCGGGAGGAGGCCCTCCGAGTAATGCAGATAATGCTGCGCTTCCACCAAATGCAGCAGTGCAGCCTCCACCCCAACAACATGTGCCAGCGCCGATACCACCCCAACACTCATCACACGCGCAGGTGCAAGCATTACCACCATTCAGTGGACTGGCAGACCCGTCGACGGCGGCACCTAGGTGGGCCATATGGCTAGGGAGACTAAATAACTATTTTGTGGCCACCAGGGAAAAAGACAATGAAGTGAAGCGTTCACTACTACTTCACTTTGGTGGCGAGGAAATATACAAAGTATTTTCGCACCTCCCGAACACAGGGGAATCAAACAACTACGATGCAGCAGTACAAGCACTTAATGCACATTTTGATCCTCAGCTAAACCCACACTATGAGAGATTCAAATTTAGGCAGTCCAGGCAAAGGGAAGGTGAGAGCATGGATGCATTCCACGCCCGCCTGCGCGAACTCATCAGCACGTGCACAGAAGATGACCCGAATAAAGAAGTCACAGCCCAGCTCATACAAGGGTGCAGAAACAAACCCCTAAGGACGCTGATCCTCCGCCAACCAAAGATCACCTTAGAGGAAATCCTCCTACTGGCAAGGTCGCATGAGTTGTCGGATGAACGTTCATCAGCAATGGAAGCAGCTTTGAACGCCAACGCGAACACCGGAGTGACAATCAAGGCAGAGAGGGTCGATGCAATCAGCAAGTCCAGCCGAGGTGGAAGAGGCAGATGGCCAACCAGAACACAGAGACAACCACAATGTGGCTACTGTGGGCGTGAAGCACATGAGGCTGAGAGCTGCCCAGCACGTGGGAAGACCTGCTCGAACTGCGGGATCCCGAATCATTTCTCCAGCGTATCCCGAGGGAGAGGCCGAGGAAGGGGATCGCTCAGGAAGAAATCATTATCCGGAGCGGTCCGCCAGCTAGAAATCGAAGAGGAACAATCACCACGAAGCATGAAATCAACATACCGAAGATATGACAGGCTCGACGACTCCTCGGAAGATGAAGATGGCGAGTGCTACTTCGTCTCGTTCACAAGTGAGCTGAAACGAAGACGACGGCCGCAACCCAAGTGCAACATACTCATAGATGGGTCCCCAGCAACCGGGGTGATTGACACAGGCGCCACAGTGAACGTCATGGGCATCCAGCACTATAAGGCTTTGGATCCTAAACCGAAACTAGTTCCATCCAAGGTCCAAATATTCACATACGGCGGGAAAGAGCCACTCCCGTTGCGAGGAAAAATGGTAGTACAGGTGAAAGCAGAAGAACACAAGGTCACTGCGACGTTCCACGTGGTGGACAAAGAAGCCGACCTCCTCGTTGGAAGCCACACGGCCGAAGACCTGCACCTAATTGCGTTCGTCAATGCCGTCAAAAGCATCCAAGTTGACGAGTTACTACAGCAATTTCCATCGCTGTTCAAAGGATTGGGCATGATCAAAAGACCACCAATAAAGTTGCACATCGACAAAACGATACAACCCATCGCTCTCAGGCACAGAAGAATACCATTCCATCTTAGAACAGCAGTAGAAGAAGAGCTAGAGAACCGGGAAAAACAAGACGTAATAGAAAGAGTCACTGGCCCAACCCCATGGGTTTCACCAATGGTGATCGCTGAAAAACCCCGTCAGCCCGGGAAAATACGCATCTGCATAGACATGCGCATGCCGAACAAGGCAATCAAACGAGAGAGGCATATCACACCGACGGTCGACGACATTCTAGCTGACCTCAACGGAGCACAATGGTTCTCTAAGCTCGATCTCAGCGCCGGATACCATCAACTCCGGCTAGCGGAGGAAAGCCGATACATAACAACATTTTCCACGCACCTGGGCCTGCGACGCTACAAACGCCTGAACTTTGGCATCTCGTCAGCTGCTGAGATCTTCCAAAACACTGTCAAAGAGATCTTATCAGGATTGCAAGGAGTACTGAACGTTAGCGATGATATTCTCATCCACTCAAAAACTAGTGAGGAACACCACCAGCGACTACGTGCAACACTCAAACGGCTATCGGAGCATGGAGTCACACTCCATCAGGAAAAGTGCAAGTTCTTCCAAAAATCAGTGGAGTTCTTTGGATACATATTCGACAACAACGGAGTAAAGGTAGATCCCCGCAAGTCACACGCCATAAAGCACGCGCCAGCCCCATCCACAGCATCAGAGGTGAGGAGCTTTCTAGGCATGGCGCAGTATTGTGCGCGATTCATCCCCGGCCTAGCCACCATAGCAGAGCCGCTTCGAAACTTGACGAAGAAGGATGCACCGTGGAAGTGGGGTTCAGAAGAAGAGAAAGCATTCACAAAAATCAAGACAGCTCTGCTAGACACCACAACGCTTGCGTATTTTGACACCGGCAAGAAAACAGAGATCCTAGTCGACACTAGCCCGGTGGGTCTCGGAGCATTACTGACGGAGGAAGCAGAGCCAGGTGTATGGACCCCATTGGCGTTTGCCAGCAAAGCACTAACAGCCACAGAGTCCCGGTACTCACAAATTGAAAGAGAAGCACTGGCAGTAAAATGGGCCTGCAACCATTTTCATTTATACGTGGCGGGATGCCCGTTTCGATTGGTCACCGACCACCAGCCACTGATACCACTGTTCAGAGGAACCGCTCCACATCCACCCCCTAGGATAGAGAGGTGGGCAATTCAAATACAACAGTATCAAATGGACCTAATTTACAGACCTGGTGAAAAGAACCTAGCCGACTTTCTGTCCCGCCATCCAGCAGCGGATGGAATGGTGCCCGAAGAACAAGAAACTCTGTTTGAAGAAGAAATCAATCTCCTGGCTCAGAGCGCGTGACCTCAGGCCATGTCCATTCCAACGATAATCGAACATTACCTTCAAGACAAAGTGTTACAAAAGGTGGCAAACACCATCCGAACAGGAACATGGCATGGGTTTCTAAAAGACAACAACGACTGGTCAGAGAATGAGCGCTCTAGAATAGGCCAAATATGGAAAATTCACAACAAACTAAGCATGGCAGAAAACGGACTGATCCTCAGGGGACGCTGCATAGTACTACCCCTCAGCTTGCAAGAACAAGCCACCATGTTGGCACATGCAGGACACCAAGGAACGCGGCGGATGAAGAGCCGAATGAGAGAGAAGGTGTGGTTCCCAGAGATGGAGAACAGCATTGACACCCTGGTAAAGAATTGCAGACTGTGCCAACTCACCAGCACTCCTGAAGCCCCAGCGCCTGTCATCACAGAGGAACATGCACCTACACCCTGGTCATGGGTAAGCATGGACTTTGGGAGCTTCCCAGATGGGAGAACAACGGTTGTACTAATAGATTCATTCTCCAAATATCCCATCGTGGAGCTAGCTGAATCCACCAGCTTCAGAAATGTTCAGCCCATATTGAGCAAAATATTCGCCATGTTTGGTCGCCCCCAGATCCTCAAGACGGACAATGGACCTCCTTTCCAGGGGGGTGAGTTCCGCGACTTTATGAGCACACTAGGGATCAAACATCACCGCATAACACCGCAGTGGCCGCAAGCCAACGGTGAGGCCGAAAGATTCATGCGAACCATCAACAAGGCATTACGGATAGCAAGTATTGAGGAAAGCGACCCAGAATCAGCACTACAACAGTTCCTGGGAGAATATCGAAGCACGCCGCACAGCACGACACAGAGAACACCGTGGTCGTTGATGTTCGCAGGGAATCGGCAAGACAGTCTCCCGATGACAGAAGGATGGGCACCAGAACCTTATAAATCCAGTGAGACCCAGCAGAGGAGAAGACTGAACAATGAACGGATCAACAAAAGGAGGAGAGCACAGAGTCTAGACCTAGCGCCAGGAGATACGGTGTTACTGCGAACACGAAGACCAGGTGGCAAGTTCAGGACGCCATATGAGCCCGGATCCTGGGTCATCAAGGACACCAAGGGCACCGCTGTCACTGCACACAGGAATGGAGAGGAGGTGACCCGCAATGTATCCTGGTTTAAATGCATCCCAGCGGAATCAGCAGAAGCTGAAGAAGGCTTTGAAAACCACAATGATGACCGGCCAGCTGGTCGATGTGAAGACCAACCCAGGACAACACCGCATGAAGGGGAACTGACTCCACCGGCACCAGTATCACCAGTGCAATCGCCTGTGCGAACAGCGACGCCAGCAAGAGGGAAACAGATGTACCATCTCCGGCCTAACCCAAAGCCCAGTCAGAGACTAGCAGACTATATGTGCTACACATGAAAAACATTTTGAACATAGCAAACAAGAACTAACTTGGGAAGGGATGTAGCGCTCTAGTGGTCCGAGGGTCTCAGCTGAGCCCCGGAACCACTCACAAACAATGTAGCACCTTCAGGCCAGGCGTGGCCTGAAGGCTATAAATATATGGTGGAAAGTTGCTCGGGACTTCCTGTCCAACCGACTCACTATCTGTGTCCGTGTCTCATTATTCCTCTCAGTGATCCTAGGCCTAGTGAGTAAACCCTTGCAGTATCCTGTGTACCCCTCTTATACTTACCGCCACCCACAGCCTGCAGTTAGGATGAAGGAATGCAGGGGAGGCCCATGTGGGGCTTAATGGATAAGAGTGAAAGGGCAATGGGCATCTTGTGATTGTAGAGGGCTCAGCTTAATTGCCCTCCTTTTCCTTGTATTTTTGTCCAATATGTGATTATACGGTTGTGTTTTACTGTTTGTGAACTAGTCTGCTATTGGTATTGATGTTGACTTTTTCATAGATGTCGCACAATCACACTTTACATTTATCACATTATTATACCATGTGAATGACACTTGATTTGTACATTCTAAAGTCAGTTAGGTCAGAACAGATATAAGATGTATGGTTCACTGTAACATGTAATTCTGTGATTATCTAGCCAAGATTGCACCTTTAGTATGCACGTCCGCACTTTATTCACTAACATATTTTATTTTGTTTTCCTGTGTATGTGATTTGACTTATATATAAAGACTGTTTTTGCTGGCTATGGGTAACATGTATGTATGGCCTATGGCCACACATACTCATGCGAATAGTGGCTTACATAGATCATTCTTAAAAAATCCATGGCCACCAGCCATGTGCAATTTATGATTACTTGTTATGACCACCTGTGCTCTTTCGATGGTTTTTAAATATGTGTGAAGCTTGTTTTAACTGATCAGATTTTATCACTATTATTGTTTTGATGATTCTTTTAACATGTATTCGTACAAATATATTATGGCTGCCAAAGCTGAATAAAGAATATTTGATAATGAATAGATGTTTCACTTTCGTACTGCTTGTGCTAGAGATATTATAGGGACCAGTTAATGTTCTTGATTTCATGTCAAATTGAGACTATTTATCTCTTCATGTGGCTGTTGGTGACTGGGGAGGAAATGGGTTCCGGATTCAAAGGCCCATTTAGACATACATTTCCTTCGTTCTCAGCCACCTTCTTCCCCTTGTGCTTGCCCACATTGTCTGTGCAGGTGAGAGTTAGACAGAGAGAGAGAGAGAGAGATAAATAGTTGATTATTGTGCATTTTCTGCACTTAGAAATCTTTCACTGGAAGTTGTTGGTGCTTGGGACATTTTGAAGTTTATATGTGTCAGCTTCCATGTTTATATGTATTATTTTTTTCTTGGTTGAGTTTGTTTGATGTTGCTGCTCCTTTACTGGTGTTGTACAGGCCTGTCCGTGAGCCCAAGTATATTTTGGGTACATATTTGTGTAATCATTTCCCTTCATTGCTGCAAGTGTTTGTTGGTGGGGGCAAGTAGGGTTTGAGGTTTTGGAAAAGGAAAAGCAACCATGTTCTTTTGTCTTCTTTGTCTCTTTCTTGCGGCCCATTTTGTGAAACCATTGTATGTCTCATAAATGCCCATTTAGTCTTTGTTCTCCATGCTTTCAGGTGTTTTAGGCCATATGCTCGTTCACCATTTTGTGATGCCAGTGTGCTTCATAGGTGGTTCTGGGGCGAAAATCAATTTAAATAATATGGTTTATTGTTTCACACACAGGTGTGATCCTCACTCACTTTTTATTTTTTGAATGGAGGTTCTTTTCTCTTCTTCCACCCCTAAGAACTTGTGCAACGGGTTTTGGCCGCCGTTTTTGAGAATCCGGAGCTAGTCAACACATATGTTACAATCACAATTTTAATTCTAAGTTCGTCAGTAATGACTGTTTACTTTCATTTTAAAACTTGTATTTTCATTCAATAGTAAAGTAAAATATATTTTTCTATATTCTATTAGTCCAATATCTCAGTCAATTAACAGAATTGATAATAAAAGTATGGTTAGAGCAAAACAACTTTCATATAATAAAGTATGAAGCACATTCCGGAAAGGAAAGAATCCCTATTCTAAGAATAGGGTGAAAATGGTGTTAGTCAAAACCCATAAAGATTTCAATTTCGGGAGGAAGAGTGAGATAGAGTGTAAAGCTCAGATTCAATCATCATGTTTCCTTTATTTTTATTCCATAGAACCATAAAGGTACAATATAAAACATGTAATAAAAGATACAATAAACAATAAAAATTCATTTTCAAGGAATAACATTGCTTATAGACAGTAGGCTTATTTTAACAATTACAGTCCACCAATCCAAATCTCACTATATTTACGAATCCATAAATATTATAATAAAAGTCCTTAAAAGGGGCCATCCTTGGCCTAAAAAGCCTTTTCAAAGTCAAGTAAAATCCTTAGAAAAAATTAAAAATGAAACATCAATAGAAACAGATTTGATTTGAGGGCTATCACAAACGGGAAACATCCTTTACAACGTAACTGGTACAACGCGGTACCGTTATGACGCAGCTTTAACAACGAAAGTGGTTACAACGACTTTCGCTGGAGGGCGCTCTAGGATAGGGGATAGTTTCATTTACTATCCAACACCTTCCCTACTATCCACGGGGACTGGTGTTGGAATAGTAAATTAAACTATTCACTATCAGCGCCCCCCCAACGCAAGTCATTGTAACGACTTGCGTTGTTAAAACTGCGTCGTAAAGGGACGCGTTGTAACAGTACGCGTTGTACCGTCATACATCCATCACAAATACATTAAGCTCACAGGCAGAAAATGTTCAAAAGATAATCATTACTGTTTTGAAAGTGCATTGAACCTAATATGCCATATTGCCGGCAAATAGCTTGCAATTGAGTACACAACAAGGTCTCTGGTGTAGGTTTTCATGCCCTAAAGGTTGTGTGGTGATCCCTAAAACCTAAGAGTTTACAAAGAGGAATAATACAACATGCTTGTTGTTTGGCATAGGTCTTACAAAAACATAGCAAGTGCTCAATATTCTCAAATGTCAGACAACTCATCTTGCATATGGTGGATGTGACTCCCTTTTTTGTCCAGGAACAAATAAATGTGGTCAGGAGTAAAATACTTAATCGAAATTTTACATAAAGTCAACCTACAGCAGGATTAATAACCATATTTTACTATGGCTCATACTCTGTTGCACACGTAAACAACAGGAAGGAGTCTGCCCAGGTACTTGGGGGTGCTGAAGAAAGCTTGACTCCTAGAACAAAGTTCCAAAATGGTATTTTTAGCTTATCCCAAGCACCTTGAGGCAATGCAGAGGGCTGCAGTCAAAAACCTTCCATGCCCAACTGGAATGGCCATAGTTGTATATGTACAAGCCAGGGGATCCTACCAATATTGGTGATAATCTAATATGACATTGATACAATCCCTATAGGGTCCTAAATCCTCGTTAGTCCAGAGCCTCATCCAATATAGAATGGATCTCAGATTAGAGATGTCAGAGATAGATCTATGGTTTAAGTCTAATCTAAGTGGAAGTGGAAGCGCACTGGTAGGGAGTTTCAAGAGGATTTTTAAATAGACATTTTCAACTTTTTCAAGAGTGCCTAGGTTACAGTGAGGGCCAAACGGATTACTTCTGATACAGAATTGAGTAAGATACGTATCAAAGAAATGGGAAGTAGATTTTCTGAAAGAGGATACCCCAATGTGATCATACAAAAGGCTGAGGAAAGAGTATCAATGATCATGAGAGAACAAGCATTGAGAAGATCAATGAAACCTAAAGACACTAGGATGGTCCTTGTATCAAAATTTTCGACATCAAGTTCCACATACAGGAAAACTATCAAACGACACTGGGCAATTCTTGCATCTGAAACTGAATTTAATAACATCTTCAGTCAACCTCCAATCTTTGCATACACACGAAGTAACAACATAAAGGAAATCTTATCTAAAGAAACCCCGACCTATGAAAACATGAAAGGAACCCTCCCATGTATGAATTGCAGCAATTGCAATAATGTAATTAAAGGAAATTCCATCTCAAATCCTATGACAGGGCAAACAATCAAACTGCATGTCAACGCTACATGTAACTCTTCTAACCTGATATACCTACTTAAATGTCCCTGTGGGAAAATCTATAATGGTAAAACGGAAAGGAAGATAAAAACACGTCTCAATGAGCACAAATCGAACATACGCACCATGAATATGAAGTCAAATGTTGCAGCACACTTCCATGAACTGAAACACAACATCGCGCAACTTAAATTCTTAGTTTTAGAAATCATTGAGAAGCGTGAAGGAAGAGACAATAACAAGTTTTTACTTCAACGAGAAACAGCCTGGATATACCGGCTCCAAGCAATGAAGCCCTTGGGGCTTAACGATCGAACTGAATTTAGTTGCTTCATTTAGCCATTTCTGATGGTATATTGACTCATTGTATCTCTGCTGCGATCTGTTTGTAAATGTATTCATTTATAATGGCAATCTATGTGGTTACATATGTATTGGGTTACACTACATACAACACTAGTATTACACCCACACCTAAGATGGCGCTTTAACACTACAGTCCGTTTTTTATTTTTGTTGCACATTGCTGCCTGCTTAGGCGCACACGTGATCAAAATCATATGACCAATATCACCACTTCTGTACACATCGGAAAACACCGACCGCCTTCACCGACGGAACACGCTGAAGATCTTGTTACCAACTACACTGAAATGCGACGTGTTCTCAAAGTAAGATGTGACACACTGTTACTCTGCCCTCTGCACTACGGCAGCTAATTATGTTCTAATCTCGCCGTTATTTTATTATCTAGGACTCAAGAGCTCACCACAACTGAGTCCATGTGAGTACCGTTTTCTTACTCCTTCTTTAAGCCACACCCGCATGTACCGCGTCGGCTGCACTTTTTTTACGTTCACTTTTTTCGGAAGCATGTTGCTCATATACGCCACTATTGATATGCGGCACACCCACATGAAACTTGTGACACACTAACCCACATATGCGCAATGTTGTATACTTACTATGAATGAAATAGTTATATGGGATATTTCGTTTGTTTCTGTTAACAGTGCTCCTGGATAAAGGGCTATGGAGCCCGAAAAGCATTGGAGCATTTTGAACATTTGAGAATGAACTTAAATACACGTTACAAATGAAAATTGATGAAATATTGACATTTGGATATGAACACAATATCTAATTTAGAAACTTACAGTGTTTAATAAATGAACATTATACATCGAACTTGGAGTCCTTGATTGAGAACCTATGGTGTGCCCAAACACAGGGATGCGTTCACAGTAAAAGTACGCACTACTTCGTAGGTTACAGTGCCCCCACAAATCTGCCCTATACAAATTCAATAATTCAATGTCAAATGTACTTCCCATAAAGAGAGGTGCATGAGACTCAGTAGAATCTCAAGCAAATAAAGCAAAACAAAACATGCAGTAGCAAACCACAATCAGTAATAAATACAAAAAGATGGCAAATTAGCTTTCTGCATTCACCATTCAGCCTCGGGAGCAAGTATGGCGTGTGGGTAAAAGCATAAAGGGAAAAAAGGTGTGGATGTGTGGGATAGTGTGTGTTAATTTACTCTAGGAACACGCACTAATATAAACAGTCAAAAAGAAATGCTGCAGTCCATGTTGCATCTTCTTCTCCTCTTGTCCAATCAGTTTTTTCAGAATTCTTCTGAGAACAGACGTTCATCTTCCTTTCCCATGTACTAAACAACAAACTATAGACAGGTACAGTGAAATGTGAACCAATATTCGTAATTTTGAATACATATGAGGTCTTTCGAGTCAGACCTTCTGTCTCACGAACATGGCTAAAAGGTTGTATTTTAGCCAAAGAATGAACTATGTAAAAGAGAAATATCAGCCATGACTAGAAATTATCTAGCATCACATCTTCTATTATAAAATAAAGAAAAACATATTAAAAGGTCAACATTTCTATTGAAGTATTACATTGCTTCTGCAATCACTGTCCATTATTTTGTTTCATTTATCAATAAAGTTTATTTAGCAAACACTTTAAACCGTTATTATTAATGAGAAAAATTTTGCAGTGCTATGTGTAGCTTTTCACTAAAAGGCATAGTCATGGAAATGTCAACTTTTAAACATTCTTCATGCTGAATTCAGCATTCTGTGTCAAGTCACTTATGATGTACAGCTGCTTTTGAAACATGTTGAGGCCTAGTACTAGAAACTATAACTGCTTACTATTTTTGCATTTTTATATGTCTAATTGGTTCAATACAAACTGCAGGTTAATGTTGTATGTATGAGTTTTAACCAGTGCTTTAAATGGGCCGGTACTCACCGGTACTGAGTATCGGCACTTCTTTGTTTTTCCCCCCTGAGTACCGGAACTTATTTTCGCCTCAAGAAGAGTACCGGTACTCCATAAAGCAGCAGGGCTCAGGTCCTGAAGTATGGGTAGGTGCAACAGATGGTGCGTGTTGAGGTGCTGCTCCGGCTGGCAACAGCCTGAAGCAGACTGTGCTTTTCTGCGCGGTGGTGCTCCTGCACTGCAGTGTTAGGTTTTCATCAGGCGAGCAAGCTCATTAGGATCGAAGGGCTTCAGACACCTCACCCCCTCTCCCCGTCGTGTGGCAGCCCGGGGATGAGACAGCTTATGGGGCGCACACACAGCCGCACCCCAGTACTTCACAGGTCTTTAAAAGACTGATTGCTTTTTAATGAGGCTTTGCTGTTTCTCACCACTTCTTAGAGTCCCTGAATCTCTGCTGCCTATTTCTGAAAGAACTAGCCCACCCACCCCCCTGAAATGTGACTCTAGTTGTGTCTCTGGTTCTCACTGGTATTGCGACAAGAATGAGGATATGGTCAGAGGTGCCGAGAGTGGAAATGAAGAACCAGGGTCGATTTCCGACGTCCGCTCATTATCCTGTGGTTCTGGACAACTCCCTTACAGGGGTCTTAAAAAAGTACGCTTTAATGCAGATGTTCTGATTGTATGTAGATCGCTTAAATGCCCATGGCCCAAATTCACGCAATATCAAACTGTCAAAAGTTAGGCTCTGCACGTATGACATAGAAGCTGATGCTTGCCATGCCTCTTATGTAAGGAGGCAGTTGTATTTTGCGCAAATTTGGCCCATGGGCATTTAAGCGCTTTACATGACAATCGGAGAATTTGGGTTACAGTTTACTTATGTGCCTATTATTAAATTCCTGGTTCAAGACACGCCCCCAGATATGCCTCTATATACGCCCCTAAATACCTACCCAGTCTAATTAGTGAGTACCGGCACTTCTAATTTCCCATTTAAAGCACTGGTTTTAACTCTATTATTTTACCTTATAATAATCTCTTTTGCAATTCCCCTATCTGATAGTTAATTTAACCATTACAGTTTAACATGCAATTTTGCTCAAAAGGCCCTCTCATCATCAGTTGAGTCTTCTCTTTTTCTCTTCAAACTTTTAAATTGTATTGGTTTTCTATATTCGTCATTAAGACAATTGTTTAAAGCTAATTCCTTTTCTATTATTGTACTCATTTTCCTGTTCTTCCTTTTGTTAATTCAGTATCTACAACCTTTAAATAATGAAAATAGAAAGAGTATAGAAGGCCATGTAATTAATATTGGCATAAAAATAGCTTTGAGGATTCCTCCTCCTGTATTGCAAACCCAGCTTCTAATTGTGGGCATTCTATTCCCAAAGTTTTCTAAAATACTAGGGGGCATATTTACGAGATGCCTGCCTCATATTTATACCACACAACATGGTACATGTCTGACAAAAACCTCTACAATGGAGTAGCGCAACACAGCACAAACCGCTATGCTGTGCTGCTCTGCCCTGGGTAGGTGAACAATGGGCCTTGCAGTGGGTTTCCCATTCAGCCAGCCCCCATTGCCTTTGATGCATTCCCATATTTACATGAACTTGAAAACCTCAGAATGAGCCAAAATCTTCCGCCTTCCCAAGGGAGGCATAATAAGGAGAAATATATTTATTTCTCATCATTACTTCCTCTTTCTTTGTGAGCTGCATTCTGCTGCACACATAGAAATAGGAATTTGCCTCCCTGGATTATTTTTAAGCAGAAAGGTGGCCCTTCCTGCACAAAACAAATCCAATTTACAGCTCAGGCACCCTTGCACCATGGTGTAAGGGTGCCAGCATTGGCGCTAGGCAGGCAAAATGGCACCAACACAGGGACAAGGACAGAATGTGTAGTATTCTTTTAAGTTCAGTGCATTTCTTACCTTTACCTGTCACAGAACAACAAGATGACTTGCTGCACAGCACTGCGTCACTTTTTACGTAAATATGGCCCTAGTTGTTTCTAAATGCTCCAACTCTTTGCAAATTCTTGTATTTCCTTGCTTTTGTCTGGTATGTAGGAAAAGCAATGCTGAATTTTCATCATCTTGCAGACTTTGCCTTATGTGCAAGTAAAAAGTGTAATGCTAATCTGTTTTGCATAACCATGGATCAATTGCTACTACTTCAGTGTTTACAACTAATAAGGATCCAGAAGAACTAGTTGCCAGTTTTCTAATATTTCATAATTCAGTATGACACCTCCTGATGGTAATATTGCACCAAAATGTCTCTCATTAACTAGGTTACATCTTCTGCACTACGAGTGTATCTGTGTGTTGGTGTCATTGTTAATGCGTCTATACCATATAGATGATAAATGTTAGGGAACAATATAGATAAATAGCAAATAACCTCCCACCCAACATTATAGGTTCCACTGTGTACTCTTCTTTTGTAAAGATATCTTTTTCCTTTTTGTCTACTGTCTAATTTTAGCTTTGGTTGAACTAGTTTCTTTCTAAGTTCATCTTCCTCTTTCAGCCAGACATTTTCAACACCTAGTTTTCTCTATCCCTACTATGTGAAATGCCAGTGTTCCTTCCCTCTAATGTCAAAATAAAACTTTTTCTAAACCAATCAATCAATCAATCAATCATTTGTAAAGTGCACTACATACCCGCGAGTGTCTCAAGGCGCTGTGAAGGGGGGGGCGCTACTGATCGAACGAACAGCCAGGTCTTGAGTATTCTCCTTAAAGTCAGCAGGTCTTGGGTCTGTTGTAGTCTCAGTGGGAGGGTGTTCCATGTCTTGGTGAAGAGGAGGGAGAAGCATCTCCCACCGGTGCTTGTTCTTCGGATGCACGGGACGGTTGTGAGTGAGAGGTCGGCGGAGCGTAGCTGGCGGGTGGGGATGTAGAAGGAGAGACGTCTGTTGAGGTAGGCTGGACCGGTCTTGTGGAGTTCCTTGTGTGCATGGGTGAGAAGCTTGAAGGATATCCTCTTGTTGACGGGGAGCCAGTGCAGGTTTATCAGGTGGGGGGTGATGTGGCGGTGGCATGGTACGTCGAGGATCAGTCGTGCTGAGGTGTTTTGGATGCATTGTAGTCGTTTGATGAGCTTGGTCGGGGCTCCCGCGTAGAGGGGTTTTCCGTAGTCAAGTCTGCTGCTGACGAGGGTTTGGGTGACTGTCTTTCTTGTATCAGTCGAAATCTATCTGTAGATCTTGTGGTGCATGCGGAGGGTGTTGAAGCAGGAGGAGGAGACTGCGTTGACTTGCTTGGTCATTGAGAGCGTTGAGTCGAGGATGATTCCCAGGTTGCGTGCGTGGTCGGTGGGTGTCGGGGCTGCCCCTAGTGCCGTTGGCCACCAGGAGTCGTCCCAGGCTGAAGGGTTGGAGACGAGGAGGAGGACCTCCGTCTTGTCCGAGTATAGCTTCAGACAGCTGATCTTCATCCAGTCGGCGACGGCCTTCATTTCTTCATGGAGGTTGGCTTTGGCGGTGATGGTGTCCTTGGTGAGGGAGAGGATCAGCTGAGTGTCGTCGGCGTAGGAGATCATGTTGAGGTTGTGCTGTCAGGCTACGTGTGGGAACGGGGCCATGTAAATGTTGAACAGCGTCAGGCTGAGGGAGGATCCCTGGGGTACGCAGCAGATGATCTCGGAGGCTTTGGAACGGAATGGGGAGGCGGACACTCTGGTTCTACTGGAGAGGAAGGAGGTGGTCCAATCCAGAGCCTTGTCTCGGATCCCTATGGTGTGGAGGCATGCGAGTAGTGTGCGGTGGCAGACGTTGTCAAAGGCTGCAGAGAGGTCTAGGAGGATGGTGCTGCGGTCTCACCGTTGTCCAGTAGGGTCCTGATGTCATCGGTGGTGGCGATGAGGGCAGTCTCGGTGCTGTGGTTGCTGCGGAACCCTGACTGGGAAGGGTCCAGGATTATGTTTTCTTCGAGGTATCGGGTTATCTGTCTGTTGACGGTTTTCTCGATGACCTTGGCTAGGAAGGAGAGCAGAGAGATGGGCCAAAAGTTCTTGAGGTCTCTTGGGTCTGCCTTAGGTTTTTTGAGTAGGGCTTTGATCTCGGCGTGTTTTCAGCTCTCTGGGAAGGTTGCGGTCTTGAGGGAGAGATTGATGATGTTACGCACATGGGGTGCGATGGAGCTGCTTGCTCTGTTGAAGACGTGGTGCGGGAATGGGTCTGACGGAGAGCCGGAGTGGAATGTGCGCATGGTCTCGATGGTGTCATCGATGCTCACACTGGCCCAGGCTAGCAGGGGCTCATGGTCGATGGTGTGCGGAGGGTCCGTTGTGTTGCTGTCTGTTGGGGCTGTCTGGGTGTTGAAGCTGTCATGGATGTCTGCTATCTTTCTGTGGAAGAAGGTGGCGAGGGAGTCGCACAGGACTTGCAACGGCAGGATGTCATTTGTGTTGGAGCTGGAGTTGGAGTGTTCCTTCACGATGTTGAAGAGCTCCTTGCTATTGTGTGCGTTGTTGTCGTGGCGGTCTATGAAGGAGGTCCTCTCTGCTGCTTGATGAGGTGGTGGTGGTTGCGGATGGCATCATTGTGTGCTGCATGGCTGTCCGGAGTTTGTTCACTGTGCCATTTTTTCTCTAGTTTCCGGTAGGCTTGCTTGGAGGCTAAGAGTTCTGGGGTGAACCAGCTGGCCCTTTTGCTGGTGTCTCTGTGGGGGGTTTTATTCAGTGGGGCGTGGATGTTGGCACAGTCCTCGATCCAGCGTCTGAGGCTGTGGGCAGCGTCGTCGGTGTTCGAGGGTTTGGTGGGTGGGCTGAGAGCGAGGTTTGAGTGTAGTTGGTCTTCGGTGATTTGGCTGTAGCAGATGCGGGGGATCTGTTGGGTGCGGTGGTGTGTGGTAGGCTTCTGGAAGGTAAAGTGGATGCAGCGGTGGTCGGTCCAGAGGAGTTCATTGGTGTGGCTGACGGAGATGTGCGGGCTTGAGGAGAAGACTTTTTGGAGCTTGTGGCCGGCGGAGTGGGTGGACGTTGTGATGAGTTGCTTCAGTCCGAGGTTGGGGAGGTGATCGATCAGGGCTGTGGAGTTGTTGTCATTGTTGTTCTCAAGGTGAAAGTTCAGGTCTCTGAGGAGGATGTAGTCGGTGGAGGTCAGGGCATGCGTGCTGATCAAGTCAGCGATGGAGTCGCTGAACTGGGGGCGGGGTCCTGGGGTCAGTAGATGAGTTGCCTCTGAGGGGGAAGTTAGGGTCTGTGTGGATCTGGAAATGCATGTGTTCGTGGTGCTGAGCGCATCGTAGGTGCTAATCGAGACCCTGGTGCTGCTCTTGTGGATGATGGTGATTCCTCCTCCGTTGGTGCAGTCTCTGCGGGTAATCTTGTAGTCAACTGGGATGGCTATGGCAATGTCGGCTGCGGAGGAGTCATTAAACCAGGTCTCTGTCTGGAATATGACGTCCGTGTTGAGTAGGTCCCAGAGCTCAATGGCATGCTTGCGTATGGAGCGGGTGTTCAGTAGTATACATCGGAGGTGGTTGGGGTCTTTCTTGGTGGGTGGTTCGCCGGCTCTGAGGCTGGTGTAGCTGCAGTTCCGGCAGGTGAAGGGGCTGTGTGTGCGTTTCGGGGCGGTCTTGAAGAAGGTGTGGCTCCGTCCGGAGTTGATAGCGTGCAGAGTGCTGGCGTAGTAGTGGCAGCGGTTGTGGTGGGTGCGGGGACCAGGGGTTCTGGCATGGTCCAGGAGTGGACGGGCGCAGACAGGCTTGCCTTAGGAGCGCCTTTGGGGCGCAAGCGGCGCGGCTGCGCAGCGGCTGGCATATATGGGGAGGTGGGAGGGAGGAGCAGCTGGGAGGCGGGTTTCATCAAAAATACAGCAGAGGGTCCCTGGAAACTAATACTCGGAGAGGGAGGCAGGGAGAAAAGCAAAAAACAAGAACAACAACTCTCACTAGTATTCAATTAAATCTAGGTAATATATTCAACATAAATTCAAATATTAACATTGTCCCAAAAGCAGAGGTTATTGAAAAAACATATTTTCTTTTTTATTCAAATAGTTTTCTGATAAGCAAGAACATAAAAATAACACTGTATCCTAATCATGGTACCAATTTTGTATGTACATTCTATACACATCTATGTATACTATATACAATACCCTCAAACAAGAGAAATCATACACATAGGTCCAATCACAACAGCCACACAATTCATCCAAACATACTGTCTTACCAATCTCACAGACTCTCAAAACATGAATCAAATAACAGAAAAAACATTAAAACACAAAAAGGCGACTAAAAATATTGTTTAAACATATTCAATATATACAACACAACACCACAAAAGTGCAGCTGGGAGGCAGCAAATGAGTCGTGGGCTGTCAGGGTGACGCAGCGGCGAGGGCGGGGAGGGACAACAAAGGTAACAGAAGGAAAAAGGGGCACAAAATCGAGGGAAAAACGAGTGGCACAGAAGGCAAAAGGGCACAAAAAACAAGTGGAACAGAAGGAAAAAGGGGCACAAAATCGAGGGAAAAACGAGTGGCACAGAAGGCAAAAGGGCACAAAAAAGAAGTGGAACAGAAGGCAAAAGGGGCACAGAAACGAGGGAAAAACAAGTGGCACAGAGGGCATAAGGGCACAAAAAACGAGTCCAACAGAGGGCAGAAGGGCACAAAAAACGAGTGGGACAGAAGGCAAAAGGGCCAAAAACAAGGGAAAAACGAGTGTCACAGAGGGCAGAAGGGCACAAAAAACGAGTGGAACAGAGGGCAGAAGGGCACAAAAAATGAGTAGAACAGAAGGCAAAAGGGTCACAAAAACAAGGATAAAACGAGTGGCACAGAGGGCAGAAGGGCACATAAAACGAGTGGAACAGAGGGCAGAAGGGCACAAAAAACTAGTGGAACAAAAAGCGAAATGGGCACAAAAACAAGGGAAAAAGGAGTGGCACAGAAGGCAGAAGGGCACAAAAAACTAGTGGAACAGAAGGCAAAAGGGGCACAAAAATGAGGGAAAAATGAGTGGCACACAGGGTAGAAGTGCACAAAAAAACGAGTGGAACAGAGGGCAGAAGGGCACAAAAAACGAGTGGAACAGAAGGCAAAAGGGGCACAAAAACTAGGGAAAAACAAGTGGCACAGAAGGCAAAAGGGTACAGAAATACCAGAAAAACTAGTGGCACAGAGGCAAAATACAGAACACAGAAATACAGGTGCAGCTAAGAACAGAAGACAGAACGGGCAGAGAGGCACAGGGCAGCAAGGGGAACAGAAGGAAAACCCAGGCAGAGACACGGGGACAGGGGAACAGATGGAATAAAAAGGGTCACGGACCACGTACAGGCAGTGGGGGAAGATAGAGAACAGCAGTCACAGACACAACCATGAAAATACAGGCAAAACAATAAAAGCAATAAAGCGGAGGATGAACAAACCTACCTACGGCCTACCACTGGCCACCAGGGATGAGGCACAGGTGGTAGCTTGCAGGTGGTGGAGGACCTCGAACTTCCTCATCAGTGGCAGCTGGGGCAGGGAGACATAGGCGTTGCTGTGCGGAGGGGGAGCGACCTACCTGGTGGGGTCAAGGGTCGCTAAAGGTCTAATAAAGCAAGTTAAAGGGTTTCAGTAAGCCTTAACACTATTTATGTACATAGACGGTCTAAAATATTACCAAGCGGTGTCCAGTTCTTTAACTTGTGGGTGTATTCATTCTTTACACTAGTTTTATGTAGAAAGTATTAAATCACGGTTTGAATGAAAATATTCAAAACGTTCATGCCTATATCCAAATGTAAGCAATATACTACATGAAACTATGTATGGCAATGGAATGTGATGGTATGTAACCTCTTCTGCTGTTGATGATGGTAAGTTGGCAGAGACATAAAAATCTTTTGCATCCATAGTTTGTGTGTGTTCTTGCACTAACTTAAAATAAACTTTAGTTGTGAAGTCATCTCTCTTGAAGCTGGCAAATTACGATTGTAATTACCCCTCATTGTTTGTGTGTGCAAGTGTCGTAGTTCATTAGTCGACACAATTTCTCTATCGGTGTGAAGTAAAAGCATACTAATACTATTACAATTAAGGCTGCCTGTTTTTACTGATTTATACAGATAAATACAGACAGAAAACCATTTATTATCCTGTCTGTATTTATTTCGAAATGTGGATCAAAACGGAAATTAGGTGGCTTTTTGAGTGATTCTAAATGCCATCAATCATGACTGATAGGCCAATAGCTGTGCGGATTCACAGGTAAGGGTATTTAAAACAATAAGACATTTTAGAAATGGGGCTTAATAAGCAGTATATAAGCAGGAGGATGATACTAAAATTTAAATATACAATATAAGCATATTGATTTGTGTTAGACCTGTCAGCCCTAGGGTTGTCTTACCCCGTTTTTTTCGCCCTTTGCCTTGTTTTTTCCACCACCTTTTTCGTTGGACCTAGGTCTCTGGGCACCTTACCACTGCCAATCAGTGCTAAGGTGACAGTGCTCTCTCAAACCAACATGGCTGCCACAGGCCCCTGCGGAGTGGTATTTTTAGTAACACACTAGTAGTTAGGAGCAGGCTGGGACATTAGGATATTATAGCAATGCCATCCTGCCTTGTCTGCCCATAGCCTAGACTGTGGAAGCTCCTGGAACCTTCCGGAATAGGGGAGGGGTTACACTTTGCCCCCTTGAGAGAGTGGTCACCTGACCTGGAGGTATTTAGGGAAAGGAGGGAAACCTGCTTGTCACTTGGGGCATCACTGGGCCTGGTGGAACCTCTGCAGGAGTTTAGGTGGTAGGGCCTAGAGGAGGAACCTACACTACTGAAAGTGACTGGGCCTAGGCACTGCCTTCTAAGTTGAGTAAGGGACTCTACCAAGCCCACTGATCTGGCCCAGCATGGGGTAACCCAGGGAACCACCCTCAGTGAGCCAAGGGATCCATCCTGCCTCTGTGCCAGCAACTCAACCCCCCTTCATTTGCCCCCTCAAGAAACCACACAAGAAGGGCGCAGAAACCACCCAGCGCCGCCAAGGAACACCTTACCACAGTGAGGACTGCTGGGGGATCAGCCAGGTAACCAGAGCTTACCACATGCCCTGTGCCCCTGCGTTGCTCTGCCTGAGCTGTAACTGCCCCAAGCTGCACTGTACTCTGTCCTGCCAGCCCTGTGCCCCTGTGCTGTCCTGCTGCAGCTATCTTGCCCGTGGGCTGCCCGAAACTGCCAGAGGCTGCCTTCTCCCCAAAGCGCTGTGTGTGACTAAAGCGCTTTCATCCCCCAGCGCTGTACTGTCCAGAGACTGCCTGTGCCCTTCAAGCACTGGGGCTACCTTGCGCTGGGCCCTGGAGAACGCTGCACCCCCTAGGCGCTGTGCTTTCAGCGTGCTCATTGTTGAACTCACCCCCGCAGCCCGGGACTGACCTGCTCTGGGTTTGGTGCTGCTGCCGGTTGCATCTGGGGCCGAGAACACCACAGCGGCTGGGGCGCGGCACACTCCAGCGCTGCTCTGCCATTGACCGAGGAGGCTGCGCCCTTCCCGGTGGTGTCCCGACTGGTCCCAGTGCCGAGGAAACCATAGAGAAGCCCAGGACCGGTCCCACAGCAGCGCTAGGCTCACCGGAGGACAGGAGCCCTCCCCGATCACCAGCAAGGCCCGACTGGCCGCAGGACCACGAGGGGGGGCTCCCGAACCTGCAAGAGCCTCCCCCTTAGCCCCACGACACCAGAACCTCCGCGGAGGCTGAAGGAACAGGTAATCCTCCCCTCGGGAGAACAATGGTTGGGCCCTGCTGGCCCTATTGAGCCAGATAATAAACCGGAACTGGGGGAAGAGGGATTAAGGACCCCTGAACTGGGCAATAACCTGGAGAATTAACTGTCTGGGGCTAAAAGTTAACCCCTGGCTAGTGGATTGTTCTTCATAACCTGCCCTGCAGCAGGGAACTGTGTTCCTGGTTGGCTATGCCTATTTCATGCAAAGGTTGATTTATTTTGAGTTGCTGTGTGCATAAGGAAGGCTTTCCATTGACAGAGGTCTTATGCAATGTTGCCTTAATGAATCAGCGAATGTTACTGTGTATGCCTAATCCCATGAAACTGCTATGCCTACGTAATGAAATGTTGCCTGTGTTCTAAAGAAATGGTTTTACCTATGCCTACAATGAAATATTGCCGATTAGTTAATGCTAAATTTATTACAATGAATTATTTACCAGCAATGAGCCTAATCTAGATAAAAGCATCTTGTTTTAAACAGACTAGCTGATGTGGTGTCAGTTTATTGTGTGCGTTTCCTGTCTCAGTGTGAGTGTGTGCTGCACGGCTACTTTACACCTAGCTTTCCGGTGCCTTCCTGCTCGCGCCAAGCTACCACCGTGGAATTGGTGACCCCAGTTCTTACAATTTGCATCCGTGGGAGTGCACATCATTGAAACTTTTTGGGTATTCAAGGAAGAGTGTACATTGATTGGCTAAATAGAACTGGAAATATAATAGTTTCAGCTTCATTTTTCACAAACCGTAAAACAAATGTGGATAAATACAATAACGCCGCCTTTGGTCAACCAGAGGACGGCACTCTGTTACCCCTGTAAGCACTCCACTAAGGATCTCGTAGCTGTTATTGGGGAATTTAGAGGGGAATTAGGGAGGTTGAGAATCATGCTGGCTGATTTCCTTGCTTCCACTCTCTCTACAGTTACTCAGGAACCCACTCCCAACGGAGGCGGACAGACCCTGCGTTCCGTCCAAGTGCCATCACACTCACTGAACAGCCAAAAACTGAAAACCCTGGGTACATTGGGGGTCTTGTTAGAACCGCCTGGGGGGTTTGGGGAGCACGAATCCACACACTGCATGACCCTTACAATGGCCGCAAGAGGGGAGGTAGATCAAGTCACCCAGCCACTTCTCAAAGTACACGGCACACTTCACAGAGCTCGGGTCCCCTCCCGGCCTTTACGCCCTCCCTAGGCTCAAAGCTTGCTGGGGCTGAGAGTACATCCCCCAACATAGTTTTTTTGGCCAATGTTCCTAAAACAACCGACCCCAGCAGATACGAACCCAGTGACTCCCTAATCAACAAATCGATCCATTGGATCCGCTATGTACGAGGGTGCTGTTCTGTTATCAGGGAGGACATTATCAAAGCCAGGAGATGCTCTTCTCCCAACTCCCCACTAGACAACATTGAGCTAACTTTGATGGATGCTGCACTGGTTGACAACCTGGTTGCACTTGACTTTAGAACTTCATCCCCAGACTCTTTGCATATCTAGCTTAGGCGCAACCCCATTCTATCTGCTTCCAATGTAGAAAGGGAAGATCCCCCAGGCAGTAGAGGGGTTTCGTCTGAGCTTGACGCTAATGATTGAGTTCTATACAATTCCCTAGAGACAAGCGCAAGCAGGAGTCGCCCCTTACTTTTGCAGCATCCTGACCACCTTGTGGCCCCCCTTCAGTCCTCACCTCAAAACACAGCCAATAATATTGACACTCTCTCACCTAACTCACAAGCACAGAATCATCTGACTATTCTTTCTTGGAACATAGCCGGCCTAAAGAAAAATAAGCAAGTCAAATAGGAATCCCTGGGTACGAACTGACTATCCTTTCATACCACTCTAGGTTAACATTCAAACATTAGCAGGGAATATTGGTACAGTACACTCAGTAAATTAAATTAAAGATTAATTTCCACAACAAAATTGGGACGTTCACAGTCTAATTTTAATAAAATACATGTACATAAAAAAGTGAGGCGCTTTACAACACAATTTAAAATTTTCAAAGAAAATTTTCCTTGACAAAAGTAAAATACAGCATTTAATTATGACATTTCATTGCACAGAAATGTAACGTTCAAATTGAAATTAAAAAGCAAAGAGAGATACATAAAAACCATTTCATCACATCAAAGAATACACATGAAAACAGTTGTCAAACACCTATTGGTAAAGGTAAAAGAAACCCCCTTAGTAAACTGTGGCCTCTTGCTATCTTTGCCACAGACAATATCTAGATCCAAAGGCCTATGGTTTTGTACAGGTATGAACAACAGTAACAGTAGTGCTTGTACATCAGTTGTTCACTAGACCTAGTTGGATTCTCTGTATTTAAAAAAATGCGTCGACGCATTTCGGTGCAAAACAAAGGATGTTGTGGCACCTTCTTCAGGACTTTCGTTTATGGGGTTATTCGCTCCAATACGTGGTGACTTGCACCCTCTCCTTTGTTTATATGGAAAAGTATCCGCGTTGATATATATATAGTACTCGGAATACTTCTTCTGTTTTCAATTCAGGAGAGTGAATGATCCTCTTTCATGTATAATAGAACCCTCTGATATGGGGTGTCTTCTCTGTTTTTCGACTCTTTGCAGTACTTGGCTGCTTGTCTCTTAAAACTTTATACAACTTTGCTTGGACGGGCATAGATATATGTTTCTCCTTTAAAGAACTGGATATGTTCTCGTTTTTCACGGAGTCGCGTCTCTGCCTCGTCTCGATACCATCACCAATTTTTTTAAATACAGAGAATCCAACTAGGTCTAGTGAACAACTGATGTACAAGCACTACTGTTACTGTTGTTCATACCTGTACAAAACCATAGGCCTTTGGATCTAGATATTGTCTGTGGCAAAGATAGCAAGAGGCCACAGTTTACTAAGGGGGTTTCTTTTACCTTTACCAATAGGTGTTTGACAACTGTTTTCATGTGTATTCTTTGATGTGATGAAATGGTTTTTATGTATCTCTATTTGCTTTTTAATTTCAATTTGAACGTTACATTTATGTGCAATGAAATGTCATAATTAAATGCTGTATTTTACTTTTGTCAAGGAAAATTTTCTTTGAAAATTTTAAATTGTGTTGAAAATTTTAAATTGTGTTGTAAAGCGCCTCACTTTTTTATGTACATGTATTTTATTAAAATTAGACTGTGAACGTCCCAATTTTGTTGTGGAAATTAATCTTTAATTTAATTTACTGAGTGTACTGTACCAATATTCCCTGCTAATGTTTGAATGTTAACCTAGAGTGGTATGAAAGGATAGTGAGTTCGCACCCAGGGATTCCTATTTGACTTGCTGTCACTGTACCCTGTTCCCTGGAAGCTAGTGGGGTACCCTCTCTCTTGATACCTAAAGAAAAATAAGTCCATACCATCCTGGAATGAGTTTGTGGGAACCCACGATGTATGTCTATTCCAGGAGACTTGGAGCATGGGGGCTTTATTCAATCCGGGCCATTCCACATTCCATATCCCTGCGAATACCAGCGGCAAAGGTAGGCCCTCTGGAGGCCTATTAATATGGATCAAAATAGATCTGGGATGATCTGCCTCTTTGCAGGATAGTGAGTGCCAAGATATCCTGTGGTTATCCCTAAAGGGTCTAAAGGGTGCCGAGCCTTTGGAACTTTTTAATGTTTATATAAGGGGGACAGTGGGTGGCAAGACCTCGCCAATCCTAGCCAAACTGGAAGAGCTTTTATCTAGATGCCCCCCTTCAGCAAAAATTATTGTAGCTGGTGACTTTAACTGTACATTGCAGCCACTAAGCTGCGATGCTCTTTTGAATACTAGGGATGAGGACAGCAAATGGGGTGTGCCCCCTTTAGCCTTGCCACCTGTTAAAAGATGGTCCGAGGTTATAACTCAAGTAAATGCTATCACCTTGGAATTTGACCTTAAAGCTGCCAATGGCAGAACCCCTTCCAATCTTGGGAGGGAAAATATGTTCAACAAATTAGCATGTCCATCTAGAATTGACTATTTTCTAATGGACTTACGCCTCTGGGTAGATGTCATCGATATGGAGGTGGGCCTCACCATTGACAGTGACCACAACCCCCTAACTCTAACTATGAAGAATCAATGGTCATCTCAGCCTACTACCTCTATCCCAAGCCAGAGGACCTTACCTCCCTCTAAGGAGATAATCTTGTTCAATTGTGGCAGGCGCCTAAGGTGGTCCAAGATGGTGGGGGATGATTTAAAGATCGAGTTCATCTCATCAATTTTGGCCGCAAAGATAGACGACCTGGAGGAAGCCGTGGTAGCAGTGCAGGAGCGGGAGAAGATACCTCTAATCCACCAAGATACTATTTGTCGGATTGGCGCTCAGTTTGTAGGAAGTGCTCGCAAAGGCAAAGGTAAGAGCCATCAAAGGAATTCTGATCTATGGTTCACGGCGAGCTTTAAGGAGAAAAGGCAAGCCCTAATAGCAGCTGTAAAAGCCAAAAACTCTCCCTTGATTAAAATTGCGAGAAAGGCCTATAAACTGTCGCTAAAACTTGCTAAGTGGGATTGGGAAGAGGCCCATTGGGAGAATCTAAAGGAGGCGTCAAGCAAGAAAACTCAGCTTCTTTTTGGGATCTAATTAAGAGGAGAGAAAGGTCAGATAATCCTCCGATCCCGAACCACATAGGGAGCCAGGTTTGGTGGGACCATTTTGCTCACCTATATTCTGGGGAAGCTGAGGGAGAGCCAGTTAATCTACATGACATCCAGGCAACCACCCCCTCTGAAGCCACAAACCTGTTTACTCTGAATGAGGTGGTGTCCGCCATCAAAAGCATTACCCCTGCAAAAGCGCTGGCCCAGATGGTGTCCCGGGCGACCTGTTATTATTGGACCCACTTAAATGTGCCAAATACATTCTTCTCCTGAATAACAGCATAATGGAAGGAGTGGGAGTACCGAACTCTTGGAAAAAAGCAGAGGTAATACCCATCTATAAAAAAGGTGATTGCCAGGACCCTGCCAACTATCGACCTATTAGCCTATTAGACTGTATGCAGAAAGTCGTAGGCAGAACCCTCCTGAATAGGATACAGCTTTGGATGGAGGAGGTGGGAATCCTCTCAAACTGCCAAGCAGGCCTTAGGAAAGCCAACAGCACAGTCAACCAAGTTTTTAGACTCCTTCTTCTTTATTGTAAGGTGGTAGTCATTGCTAAGGGAAGTCTATATCTGCCATTCATTGACCTTAAGACAGCTTTTGATCTGGTCCCACGCGCAAAGCTATGGCCAGTGCTCCAGGATATGGCTATCCCCCCCTATATTCTATCTCTTCTAATACGCCTCCACGAGGACACCTTTGCCCGAGTTAGGTGGGGGGACCAAGGGCAAACCACCGAGAAGATACCAGTAAACAGGGGTGTCCGCCAGGGTTGTGTGCTGGCTCCCACACTTTTTCACTTTACGTGAATGGTGTGGTTGACTTTCTGAGCCAAGTTCCAGCAGATGCACCTACCCTGGCAGGGGAAAAAATTACTACCCTCCTCTTTGCAGATGATACCCTCCTTATATCTAAAACTCAGATGGGCCTCAAAAAACCCCTTACTCGCTTCCAACTTTTTTGTACCTCAAGGGGCCTCACCATTAATATCACCAAAACTAAGTTCATGGCTATCAACCCTGAGAGCCATTTTAGACCTAAAGTCTCCCTGAATGGCTCTCCTTTAGAGAGGGTTCATTCCTTCGACTACTTGGGAGTTAGGCTTTCTGATAAATGGCTTGGGGGTTGACCTGAGTAAGATGCTACTAAATCATAAACGGGTGACGGGTGCCATCTCAAGAGAGCAGCGTTCCTCTATGTCCTGATTGGTTGCTCCGTCTCTAGTAGTGTATGAGGGTAAAGCGGCGAGTTCGGCAATTTACGGCGCCGAACTCTGGGGCTTTGAGAATATTGTAGAGATCCAAAGATCAGAAAATAAATTCATCAGAGACTTGGTCTCCGCCCCCATCCATACACCCCTGAAGCCATTATTCCTCGATATAGGTAGACGCTCATTTAGTGAGAAGGCCAGACTTACTCCCCCTATTGTACTGGGCAAGAGTAAGACGCACCCCAGAACTGACACATTACGCTGCTGGCCTTACTGAGTTGATTGCTCTGGATACAAATAAGAGGGTAAAATGGCTAAGGGATCTGAAGGATCTATTGTGCAAACTAGGCCTAGCAGAATCCTGGGAGGATCAAGCCCCCCTGACCAAGGTAGAGCTTAAAAGAATTTACTGGAACTGGGTTAATTATCAGCTTGTGCACCACTCTAGGCTTGGGAGACTAACTGACAAATTCCTCCTTCACAAACACGTTAGTTACCAGGAACCATATTTAGATTTTATTAGACTTCCTAGAGATAGGATTTTCTACATGCAGTTCCGCTTTGGCTCCTTATAATTAAACTCCAAGCTTGCTCAACGGGACCCCACAAAATATACCTCAGCCCACTGTCCGTGTTGCGGAGCACAGCAAGAAATGGTAGCCCACCTTTTCTTTGCATGTCCGGTCTATAAACAGGCCAGGACAAAATGGCTCACCCCAATTTGCACCCAACTGGGAACCGAGAACCACCTAGTGGTGCTTCGCATTCTGCGGACAGATGCTTCAAGGTCTCTGTTCGTATGCGGAGTTGCCAAGTACCTGGGCTGTGCATCGATTATCCGCTCAAAAATTATTAACAAGGCAGTGGTTCCAAACTGAACAATGATTTTCTGTGCAGGAAGCACTTTCATGATTGTAACTTTGCTATTAACTGTTGCTTAGAGATATGCTGGGGATATTCTAATAATAATAGAAAATGTGTCCTCTACCCTGTAAAGGCAATGCATTATATTTGGGAACATCATGTCTTAATCCTCTGCTTTTAATTTTTAACTTATCTTATTTTAATCTTTTAACTTCTTCATATTTTATAAATGCATTGGTATTCCAGATTTTTTATGGTTCTGTACCGCTTTTATGATACTTGTGATCGAATAAAGCATACTTGAACAATTCAATAACAATTTGCGAAAAATAAATATGGATAAATACAGATGGAAATTTGAAAAAAACTAAATACCATCAAACCGGCAGCCCTAAATATAATTATTAGTACTGCTATTACAAAAATAGCACCCATAATAATCTTGCATCTATTTCTAACACGTTTGTCTGTAATCAGATCATTTAAGCAAAGCATACAGCAATAGCTCGATAGTTAATTCAGAGTCTCTCCGAATCTTCTTTGAAAACTTTTCACAAAGTCTCTTTAAACTTAAAATCTTCATATAGACAGACAACCTTAACCCTTCTGCCTGTTATTCCAAAATGTTATCCCTACTCCTCTTCCTCAAAATTGGCCTAGGTAAATCCTCTTAAAAGAAAACCTTTTTTTTCTGACGTTTGGCACTTTTCAAGCAATTTTAATCTTTTATATGTGCCTCAGTATTTTCTGGAAATCATTATCAAACAGCCTTATCTGATTTTTGTTGAATCTTTTCATGCAGGTTTAAACAGTTCAGATTTCACATCATATAGTTTGCTCAATGATACATTCAGCACTTGATCCACGTAGTAAGTTCACTCAGGGACAGAATACCTTCAACAAGGCACTCTCACTCTTTTTGATCTTCTCATTCCTTGTTTTTCTCCACCACTTGACTCTGTCTCCTCAATAATAGTCCGTGGTATTCGATCATCTGCCACACTTGTTTCCAATCTCTTTTGGCCTTAATGTTGTGGTCATTCTATTTTGCACATGGCTCTTCTTGTTTCTGTGCTTGTTCCTTCACCCTGTTTCTCTGTTTGCAATGATGCTGTTTCAGAAGTTTTCTCAACTTGAGGTGTTGTCTGGTCTTCTTCGCCAGAGATCTCAATGCAACTTTGTAAAAATACCAGGCCCTTGATTCGATGCAACTGTTTGCTGCTCTTCACCCCTATGTTCTCCTTGTTGCTGTTCTGATCTTTGTGTTTGTGTCACAGCTCTTTGTTGATGTTCAGTTTACAGTGATGCATTCACCAGTGCAATTCATTCAAGCTCAAAGGACACAATATCTTCATAGGTATTTCTTACTCGTCTCGTGTGCGATGCATGCACCCAATTTGGCACTCCACACACTTACCAGCAGTATTTGTGACTAAGATCACCTGGAGGAGGCCTTTCATTTTTGTTCCAGACCAGTCTTCTGAACTTGCTACTTCATCATGACTCAATCACCCAGATTGAGGTTGTGGCACTGTCTTGATGCAGATCTAGTGTGGCAGCTGCACCCTGGTGATAGACAGAATACACCACAACAGCTAATGACTTGCTGTAATCAAGTAGCATATCATCTGTGATGCTCACAAGTGCATTTGCCGGTACAGCAGGCAATCTTATAGCGTGTCCCATAAGGATCTTATGTGGCAATAAACCAGTCTTCCTATCAGGAATACTTTGGCTACTCATCAGTACTAGAGGTAAAGCAACAGGTCATTTCAGTGAAGTTAAAGCACAAACATTTCCCAAATTAGATTTTTCTGTACCATTGGGCTGTTCAATGATCCCAGAAGCTTCAGGTCCAATTTCAAAATTCAAAAGTAAAAATAAAATGATAATAACACAAAGTTATTAATCATTTTATTTTTCCTATTGCAGTGGCTCAGCTTCATGCAGGGTTTGGCTGGGCTGGCCACAGCAGGGGAGAGGAGAGGTGACAACTCTCTAAGTGCACATGATGGTTTGGGTGGCTTTCTTGTGCAGACCAAACCATCATGTGCACTTTACATTTTCTCCACCGGCTGTATTGTACAGCCTGGGTGGAGAACATGCACAGGCTTCCAGTCCATGTCTGAGCGCCAAACCACGGTGCTCAGACCAATTACAACACTGCTGTCATGGTGACAGAAGTGTTGTGATTGGCTTAGGGGAGCATGAAAGCACAGGTGCGTCCTGCTTCCGGGACTCAAGACAGGAAGACGATGAAGAGAACGGAGGGGAGGCAATGGCTGGCCATACCCAGGTAAGTGCTTTTTTATCTCCTCCCCGCCCTCAACTGCTACTGAACGGGGCACAAACTCAAACTGGAATGTACAGGCCACATTTTCCAGTGGGCAGAGATTTTTTTCAAAGGCTTCAATCGATTCATATTCAGGAGATTCTGAATCAGCGGGCAGAACTTGGGCTGGATGATCTCTTCTTCTCAAAATAATCAATTGAATCCCCTGATATTTGCAGAAATATGAAGGAAATGGAGATACCAGTAGCAGATCTATTAGCCAGTCAGAACAATGCCCTTCTTCCAGCTTTCTGTTACAGGACCAAAGAGAGGGGCATGGATGATCTTTCCTACCGGCCCATGGACTCACTGGGTTTTGTATGCCTTTCTCCCATTCCCCTTAATAGTGAGATTCCTAATGAGGGTGAAGACAGGTAGACAGTGCATCAGTAATTCTGATTGCTCCAACATGGAGCCCTTCATCCTGGTTTCCTCTGATAGTAAGTATGAACAAGGGTAAGTGATGGGTTTTCTCACTGTTCTAATAATTCACCAAACATTATCTCTAAGGGCCCTTCAATGTATTCAGCTAACAGCATGGAGATTAAGTGGCTAGGTTTGACGAAATTAGGCATTCCAGAGGGGTTGACACCAAGAAAATGCAGGTGTCCAAGACAGAATCAACCTAGAAGTCATATATTCATCATTGATCATCTTTTAGGATGTGGTGTGTTTCTAAACAGTTAGATTCATTGTCCCGCAGTAATATTTCAATCTTGACGTTTTTGCGGGTCGGTTTTGACCTGGGTCTTACATGTGCTACCGAAAGACTGCAATGGACAGCTATTAAACCATTCAGGGAGAATTGGCTGGATGTTTCAGAATTTGAAGTCTTGGCTTCTAGACTTTTTAAAGGTTTTTCAAATATCAGCTCTAATGTGAGGAGCCCCTAGCTTTCAGAGAATTTCATATTGGTGTTGAATGTTCTGAAAGGTCCTTCTTTTGAACCATTAGAATCTGTTGATCCGAAAATCCTAACGTGGAAAGTTCTGTTGTTTTCTGGTTGCAATACCCACAGCTAAAATGAAAAGAGAATTGGGTTCTTTTTCAGCCAAATATCCTTATTTTCGAATAATTCGGATCATTCCCAACAGTATTGTATGGAGATTGGGTCCTTCTTTTTTCCAAAGTTCAATCTTCATTTAATTTTTGTCAGGAAGCGATTCCTTCTGAGTTTCTTCAAAATAGATCTTCTGATGAGGATTTGAAACTCAGCAAATTTGTCATGAGAAGAGGTGTACTGATTTATTTGGACAGTGTAGCTCAGTTTTGATCTTCTGAAGCCCTTTTTGTAATTTTGGGGTTGCAAACAACAGTGGACATCCATCCCTGCAAAATTTAAGAAGATGGTTAAAATATACTATTTTTTCAGCCAACCTATTGTAAGGTGTTTCTTCTCCAGAGGGGAATGCGGGCGGATGCACTGGAAGTAGATCAGTGTCATGGGCATCTCTGAATGAAACATGGTCGAAATTTCATGAGGAAATATGGGGGTGGGATGCACACCTGGGTCTTCATATTTTTTCAATTGTTTCTTTACACTTTTCAAAACGTATCCATTTTCTCCTTTACCAGCGTGCAGAATGGTAGGTGCCAACCCGTTATGACACTGAAACAACATATGTTGACAGGGGTGTTAATGCACCCCTGAACCACTCGCACAGCTTGTCTGCGCCATGTCGGCCTTCATCCTTTTATTGTTCTTTATAGTGACCCCCGAAGAAGGGCGCTTTGCAGCCCGAAATGCATTGGGTTTTCAAAAAAAATAAACGCTGCCTTTTGACGAACTCTGCTTCTATCGTATTTATGTAGAGAGGTCTGGATAGATACTGCATGAATATCAGAAACTTGGAAAATATGCATAATTGCATGTGTGGATGAGTACTTCAAATGAATTTGGTTATCCAATCATAAGTGAGGACATAAAGAGTACATTGAGGACTTATAAAGAAAAGGATGAAGGCCGACATGGCGCAGTCAAGCTGTGCGAGTGGTTCAGGGGTGCATTAACACCCCTGTCAACATATGTTGTTTCAGTTTTGTGGTGTCATAATGGGTTGGCACCTACCATTCTGCACGCTGGTAAAGGAGAACATGGTACGTTTTGAACAGTGTAAAGAAACAATTAAAAAAACATGAAGACCCAGGTGTGCATCCCACCCCCATATTTTCTTGATGAACTTTTCCCCGTTCGGGAGCACCCGCATAATAAAAAGGGAAAGAAATGAAACAAAGATGTGTTTCACGTTACCACACGGTTTGGTGAAACATCCCGAATTCGTTCAATAAGATGCAGTTAGTAATTTTTTATTGAAAATGGACCTTAAATTCGTAATGTATGCACAATGAACATTTCTTTCTGCAAATACATGTATTTCTATAACATGACAGTACTAGCAGATTACGAATTATCTGTGTGTTCTCTTAGATCAAAAGCTAAATTGCATTATGGGAAATGAAGTTGCTGGTCGTTTACATCAATGTTGGTCAAAGGGGAGTTAAGTGTTAATGAAGAGGAGTTTGGGCGGGCCGATGGCTTTAAAGAGGAGTGAGTGAGTGTCGCAGATGATGACTTGCTAAGAAGGAAGAGGCTTATGGCGGATTGCAACGTGCTTTGGCAGGTAGTGGAATCTTGTAGACGTGTAATATAGTAGCCATAAGCTTGAATGGATAGTGACTTGAGCAGTGGGTGAACTGGAGGTTTGGGATATCGCCGTCTAAATGGTTGTTTAGACTGTGGTAAGAAAACTGTAATGCGGGTTATATTTGGATGAATATGGCACAGAAAAAGCATGTTTTGAGAGAGGGAGAGATACACAGAGTGTGAGGTTTGCGAAGTTGCCAACTGCATGATGAAGCAATTTAAACGTCAGCAAGCAGGGAACAGCTTATTGTTTGGCACGTCATGAGGGAGGAGTTAGATATAAGGAAAGTTGGGAGTGCAATTTTCATTGGTGAGACCAGCGGCATTATAGGAAATAGTTCGAATTTTGGAGGGAACACTGCAGTGAAGAAATGTATATGAAGTGTTTGATTATAATAAAGTGCACATGAAGCAGTGCTGTTTTATAGATTTGAAATGTAATATGATGGTATACGTGTAATTGATTTACGTTTTATTGTTCTTTATAGTGACCCCCGAAGAAGGGCGCTTTGCAGCCCGAAATGCATTGGGTTTTCAAAAAAAATAAACGCTGCCTTTTGACGAACTCTGCTTCTATCATATTTATGTACAGAGGTCTGGATAGACACTGCATGAATATCAGAAACTTGGAAAATATGCATAATTCCACGTGTGGATGAGTACTTCAAATGAATTTGGATAAAAATCATAAGAAGTGAAGACATAAAGAGTACATTGAGGACTTATAAAGAAAAGGATAAAGGCCGACATGGTGCAGTCAAGCTGTGCGAGTGGTTCAGGCGTGCAATAACACCCCTGTCATCATATGTCGAAATTTTATGAGAAATTACAAGGTTGATAATGTTTCCAGTCAAAAGGATGTGTTTTGGGTTAAAGAATTGTCTGCTAGGAAGTATTGGTTAGAACATGCAGTAATAAACTATTACATTTGTTTTCTGTTTTGGGGTCATGTTTTTGTGGTTATCATAACCATTTGACAGATAGCTTCGGAATATCTCATTTCATTATGAGCAGAAAAGGAAAAATAATGTGTACATTACTTACTGGTATCATTGCTCTGAGTCCAGACTTCCCTGTTCCAATCATCATATCTCCCCCATCCTCAATATTTTTTTCAAATGGTTATGTTGGTTTCCTTGAGAAAACATAGCATAATACAGGCTGTTTTAAGCTAAGCAATGGCTATCATTATTGGTGAAGAGAGGAGAGACAGGTGGCAGGGTTTTTGCTACAAGAGTTTGAGCTTGAAGAAGATGTTTGTGGGGGCATGAACGCCTCATTTCATAATGATCGGAAGTTCGGAACAGAAAAGTCTGTCCCTCGTAACTTTTTTGCTGCCACTTCTGGTCTGTGGTTAACATTCCTTGCCTTACTCGTCCTGCTGAACTGTCCCGGGGGGACTGCATCGATCCCTGTGCTGCCATTCCAGTGACGGGGACTACATCTCCCAGCGTCCTGTAGCGGCGCCTACCACTGCGTCAAGGCTAAGCGCCAGGAGGTGCTTTAAAAATGCCCGAGGGCTCCCGCAGCACGGGTCCCTCGTAACTTTTTTTGCTGCCACTACTGGTCTGTGGTTAACATTCCTTGCCTTGCTCGTCCTGCTGAACAGTCCTGGGGGGACTGCATCGATCTATTTGGTGCCATTTCAGTGACTGTTTTTTAAAACACAATCTTTATTGCAATGAGAGCACAGTAAGACAGTTTACACAGATCATAGAATAAGCATGAGCATCCGCCTACCCCTAGACTATTACACAGTTAATGTCCATGGGCATCAGTGAAACCCTAAAAGTACCCCTGTACCCCAAAACTCAAACCTCGCCCTGAACCCTTAAAATACCCCTGTACCCCAAAACCCAAACCTACCCCTGAACCTTATAAATACCCCTGTACCTCAAAACCGAACCCTAGCCCTGAACCCTAAACATAACCCTGTACCCCAAAACCCAAACCTACCCCTGAACCCTAAAATACCCCTGTACCCCGAAACCCAAACCTAACCCTGAACCCTAAAAATACCCCTGTAGCCCAAAACCTAAACCTAGCCCTGGACCCTTAAAATACCACTGTACCCCAAAACCCAAACCCACCCCTGAACCCTAAAAATACCCCTATACCCCGAAACTAGCCCTGAACCATAAAAATACTCCTGTACCCCAAAACCCAAACCTATCCCTAAACCCTAAGACTACCCCTGTACCCCATAACTCAAAACTATATCTGAACCCTTAAAATACCCAAACACCCCAAAACATATACCTCAGTACCCCACAACATATACCCCTATACCAGAGGTCTTCAAACTTTTTGATGTCGAGACCCCTTGTAAAACCTTTTTAGGGGTAAGGACCCCCTTCCGACAAAAGTTTCTAGAAACTGGTACTCCTCATCATCAACTTTTGACAACCATAAATGCGCCTGTTAGACCTCATCACATCCATCCATCATTCATCCACCCACACTTTCACACATCCATCCATCCTTTCATCCTTCCATCCATCTATTCACCCTTCATCCATCCACCCTTTCATCTTTCCATCCATACATCCATCCTTTACCCATTCACCCTTCCATCCATCCACCCATCATTCATCCACCCACCTTTTCACACATCCATCCATCATTCATCCATGCAACTTTTTATCCATCCATACATCCATCCACCCTTTCATCCTCCCATCCATACATCCATCCATCCTTCATCCATCCATCCACCCTTTCATCCATCCATCCATCCACCCACCCTTTCATCCATCTATCCACCCATCATTCATCCCCCCATTTTTTCACACATCCATCCATGCATCATTCATCCATGCAACCTTTTATCCATCCATACATCCATCCACCCTTTCATCCTCCCATCCATACATATATCCTTCATCCATCTATCCTTCACCCATCCACCCTTTCATCCTTACATCCATATATCCATCCTTCATCCATCCACCCTTACATCCTTACATCCATTCATCCACCCACCTTTTCACACATCCATCCATCATTCATCCATGCTACCTTTTATCCATCCATACATCCATCCATCCTTCATCCGTCCACCCATTCATCCATACATCCATCCACCCACACTTTCATCCATCCACCCATCATTCATCCATCCACCCATCATTCATCCCCCACCTTTTCACACATCCATCCATGCATCATTCATCCATGCAACCTTTTATCCATCCATCCATCCATCCACCCTTTCATCCTCCCATCCATACATATATCCTTCATCCATCTATCCTTCACCCATCCACCCTTTCATCCTTACATCCATACATCCATCCTTCATCCATCCACCCTTTCATCCTTACATCCATTCATCCACCCACCTTTTCACACATCCATCCATCATTCATCCATGCAACCTTTTATCCATCCATACATCCATCCACCCTTTCATCCTCCCATCCATACATCTATCCATCATCCATCCACCCTTTCATCCATCCACCCACACACCCTTTCATCCATCCATCCACCCATCATTCATCCCCCCACCTTTTCACACATCCATCCATGCATCATTCATCCATGCAACCTTTTATCCATCCATCCACCCATCATTCATCCCCCACCTTTTCACACATCCATCCATGCATCATTCATCCATGCAACCTTTTATCTATCCATAGATCCATCCTTCATCCATCCACCCTTTCATCCTTCCATCTATCCATCCTTTATCCGTCCACCCTTTCATCCATCCATCCTTCATCAGTCTACCTTTCATCCTTCCATCCATCCACCTCTTATCCATTCATCCACCCTTTCATCCATCCATTCATCCTTCATCCGTCCACCCTTTCATCCTTACATCCATACATCTATCCTTCATCCATCTATCCTTCACCCATCCACCTTTTCATCCTTCCCTCCATACATCCATCCTTCATCCATCCACCCTTTCATCCATCCATTCACCCATCATTCATCCACCCATCTTTTCACACATCCATCCATCCATCCATCCATCATTCATCCATGCAACCTTTTATCCATCCATACATCCTTCATCCATCTACCCTTTCATCCTTCCATCCATCCATCCATCCTTTCATCCATCCACCCTTTCATCCATCCATCCTTTCATCCATCCATTCATCCACCCACCTTTTCACACATCCATCCATCCTTCATCCTTACATCCATCCTTCCACCCATCATTCATCCACCCACCTTTTCTGTGCCTCTCTCATGGGGGGGAGGGGGGTCAGTATCTCTCTGCGTCTTCTTCCTTCTTTCTCGATCATGGGAGGGCATCTCTGTGCCTCCCTGATGGGGGCGGGGGACGTGTCACGGGACCCACAGCTCCAGGCGTGCAATATCCATTGACCTCAAAGGGCTACACTACAGCCTGCTCCCCCAGCCACCCTCCGCCCCCCCCCCACTTCCCCTCCTCCCCCAGCTCGAAACGGCTTCAGGGAAATACAATAACACCCACACCCGAGTACTTGACAGGTCTTTAAAAGACCTTTCACTTGTTAATGAGGCTTTGATGATTTTCACACCTCGGTGTGAATTAGGCCTCCACCGTGCGCACCTTCGATCAGCCCAAGCCAGGAACTGCACTTTGACAGAATCTGCGACCCCCTGCCAAGGACTCCACGACCCCCCTGGGGGTCGCGCCCCACAGATTGAAGACCTCTGCCCTATACCCATACTTACCTTATCCAAACATTAAAAAAAAACATGCTTTTACCAGTCATGCATTTACAACGAATTTCGTTGTAAATGTATGCATGGTAAAAGCGTATAAAATGCAATGCCATGCGTTATAATAGCGTTGCGGAGTCATGGTACTTTCGTAATGAAAGTATGCGGAGTGATGGTATGCCGAAATAAAGTTGTGGATTAATGTGTGTTTACCCTCCCCCGGTAAGACCATTGGTGGCACGGCAGCACACATCTCCAGCAACATACTCATATTTTTTCACCACCCATTTGAAAAATGCACAGGTCTTTCTCATTGATGGCCAGCACCGACATACACTTTTAGACACACCTTCCGCCACAAGTTCTAGAATTGGGAACTTTAGAGCTGGGCAGGTACGTTCAAATCTCGGCATTAGCTCAACATCCTGTGATTCCAGGCAAATTGCTTTGTCTCCCCGTGCCTACCACAAATGAATGTGTTCTTCTGTAATGTAAATTGTGCTCATGCCATGTTGTCGAGTTCGCGCTATATAATATTGCAAGGAGAAATAAAGTAAGGAAACTCGAGTTCACACACTACTGAACGCGCACTCTTAAGTGCATCAGCAGTGCACTGTGATTCGGTGCATTTCACAGGCCTGTCACAGATAAGAAATGCTATCAAAACGAAATCCTAAAAAACAATATACTACTGGCCGGCAGCAATTCATACCCGGACAACGTCGGGACGGGCTGCTAGTAACTCAATAAAATTAATGGAATTATTGAAGGAAATTAAAAGATAGTGTTGTGTGGGGTTTGTCTTGCTTCCTTGCTAAAGATAGAGCATACAATTAATATATTTTGGCACCTAAATGCTTGTGCCCCTTGTCTATGCCTTCCTGCAAAGCAAAGAGATAGAGTCCTCCAGTTGGTACAGCTCTCTCTCTCTCCACCCCCTCCTTTAGGTGCTAGGGATGAACATGTTATGGTTCTGCTGCTAAAGTTCCAACTTTCCAGGGTTCCTAGGCATCACTCCTCTGATTTAAGAGGACCTGATTCACTTAGCATAATAATCATTTGTGTGTCTGTGATAGTATTTTCCACTCGTTTGTAGAGTAGTGTTCCCCCTTAATTTTTTTATAGTTGTTGTTTTGAATGGCCATTCAACAAAGCTCAACTGGTGCTTTCTAGACCTGGCTCAAATTTCAATTATGCTATTGTCATTTGAATACTTTTCTTGCATATCGCAGTTTGATTTGGTGTGAAATTCTTCAAAATTACAGAATTAAGCTACACGTTATAATTGTGGGTGCTCATGTCAACACTTTTATTGTGGGAGCTCTGGAACTATGTGAAAGAACAGAATGTGGGTGACTTGTGTTTGGGACTTTTGCGATGTTTACTTTATGGGCCATATTTATGACCTTTGTGGCGCAGGTCGCAATGCAGCAAGTCACCTTGTTACTCTGCCCTGCAATACAGGGAAAGGACAGGAATGCAGAGTATTTATAAAATACAGCACATTCATGTCCTTTCCCCTTGTGCTGGCAACATTTTGGCAGCCTACCACTAACGCAGGCACACTTGCACCATGGTGCAAGGGTGCCTGTGCTGTAGGCAGGACTGTTTTTGTGCAGGGAGGGGCAGCTTCCTGCATAAAAACAATTCTGAGAGACTTTTTCCTCTTTGTTTGTGTTTTGCAGAATGGAGCACACATAGAAAGAGGGGAAAACAAGGAGCAATAAAGATATTTCTCCTTATTATGGAGGCATATCTTGTTTGCTCATTCCCAGGTTTACACGCTGTTGTACATCAGAGAATGAGTAAAAACCCATGGGAGTTGTGTGCAGGGGCAGCTCCTTCACTAAGGCTGAGGAGCTTCGCCCCACATCTTTTCAGCAGTGTAAGGTAAAATAAAATGATAATAACTCAATGTTATTATTATTTTTTTTTTCTGTTCCGACAGCTTTGTGGGAGGTGTGGGGCTGCTCTGCTGACAGAGCAGGGGATGAGCGGTTTGCACTCCCTAAGTGCGCATGAATGTTTGGCCAGCCGCCTCGGGCCGCTAAACATTCATGCGCACTTAGCATGTTCTCCACCCAGGCTGCATTACAGTTTGGGTGGAGAACATGCCCAGGCTCCCATACCCTGGTTGAAAACCGAATCATGGCGCTCAGACCAATCACAACGCGGGGAGCCTGGGTGCTTCCTGTTCCAGAGCAAAGGGACGAGGAGAGACATAACGAGGAGGATGTGGCAAGGGGGTAAGTGACATTTTATTTTTATTTACGCCCTTACTACCCGTCCTGCCCCGCCACCCCGATCCGTGCCAGCCACCACTGGTTGTGTGGGAACACCCATGCAATGCCCATGGATTGCGTACCCAGGACAGAGTAACGCAACACAGTAATTTGCACTGCATTGCGTTACTCCATATTTTTGGAGCCACACAAAGTGGCTTTACATTGCTTCAAAAATGTGACTTAATGTTTGCGTTGCTATGGCACCACGTTCCGTGTTTCGAGGGTGACACAAACCGGGTCATTAGGATCCCCCTAGGTTTTTTAGAGTGAAGTGTCTCCTTGGAGGAGGGAACACACTTCACACTACAAAATAGCGCAAAATGCCAGATTTGCTAGTTGTGCAAATTTATGTAATTTTTCCAAAATATTCCTAACATTTTAAATTTTTGCAAAAAAATATTCCACAAGGGAAAATTACGCAAATGTTGTGCACCCCTGATCTTTTCACTTCGTTAACAGTATTTCAGCTTGTTATGGCATTAGTGCCCACTTACAGTTGGGCACAAATAAGGCTTGCTTATGTCTGGCACTTGTTGATGCCACTATACATTTGCCCTTGATCACACTTAACGCAAAACAAGGATAATAAAGTTAGTAATGTGTAAAAAACTGCCACAGATGCTGTTTGCATTTGTTATTTCCTATTTCTTAACACCTATCATCACCACACACCAAGATTAAGGGCATTGAAAGGACCCCCCGCCAATGCCATTTACACAGGGTTGCTTTTCACCAGCTGCGGTCTGTGCAAGTAAGAGCAGTGGGGCGGTGGGTCTGCGTGGGGGGATTTCGAGGGATGATGTAGAGGGAAAATTAAATAAATAATTTGTTTCCCTCTGCATAGTACATCAAAACACCCCCATGCAGCACCACCGCCCCACCGCCCCACCGCTGTTACCTGCACAGACCGCGCCTGATTGTCACAGTATTAGCAATTGGCTCTTATTGGCCCTTAAAATGAACGGTAAGACTCCCATCCCCAGCAAAATTAATAGCACACACTAGAATATGAACAGCTCTGCTTCTTCGATTGTGGAATCAAAATGTGTGGTTCTCCTGCTCTGTCATACCGTCAAAAGGTTAGTCTGTCTTCCATGCCTGTTCCTTGTTCAATTCTTAAAGCTTGTAAAGGTGATAGGTGAAGCAATACAGAGAAGGATTTCTTCTGCGACCTGTCATACGCAGCAGAGAGACTGTTCACACACTAGAATACGAACAGCTCTGCTTCTTCGATTGTGGAATAAAAATGTGTAGTTCTCCTGCTCTGTCATACCGTCAAAAGGTTAGTCTGTCTTCCATGCCTGTTCCTTGTTCAATTCTTAATGCTTGTAAAGGTGATAGGTGAAGCAATACAGAGAAGGATTTCTTCCGAGACCTATCATACACAGCAGAGAGACTGTTCACCCCAGACGATCCAATCCAATGTTTCTCTGGATGCCAGTGCATAATTCACGTGTAGATAAGGTTAATACAAAAGAGAACCATGCCAAAGACGCACCTGATGCTATCTGATTGCAATGAGACCTCCATAACAATGTGAATTACAATTTACCAGAATGAGTCCCTCTTAGAAATATGCACCCTATGTTATAAATTAAGTGTTGCTGTGAATTATTTAAAGATAAAGAAGCCTTAAATGTACATACTGACAGTGATTTTACTGCAGGAGCATTATGGTACAATTTATTGGTGGTGGTGTCAAATTACAGAGAAAAGGACAAAACACTGGCTTTTTCCAGAGTAATTGTAGTGCTCGGTTGGCTATGTTATATTTTGCTTGAAGCGCTGGACTACACAATTAAATATAATACGTTTGGACTGATTAATGGATACCAATCTATTGTTTGATTTGAGATATTATCATTTCTCTGTCAAGGTGCATAAAGCTGCTCCGGGGTATTATGGTGGTATAAAGGTTGTCATACATAATATTGGAGAACTATTAGATAGTTCATAGAACCTGATGAGCACCGATGCTGATATTTGGTCTTTTTTAATGCCACAAATCAAATATATTTTCTGTGTGACACCTTTTGTGGTAGCTTTTTTAAATTAATTTTCCAGCGTTTATTGTGGAAAAGTGGTTTTCTTTTGTTTTCACCTAGGCAGTGAGCACAAAATGAGCCTCCCAAACCTCTATGTAAAAGCATGTGGAATAAGAAATTAAAAAACAGCCCAACTATTTGCATGAAACAAAAGAAAATGTGATAAAAGAAATGCTTGGATTAAACTTTGCCACAGATGATGCTAAGGCCACATTTCAGTCCATCGTTTTCTCTACTATGAACAACGTCAACAAACCCATAGATAAGTATTGCCACTAATATTGACTCAAAATGATGTTCCATAGCACAGACATCCAATGGATTTGTAAGAAGACCCCTCACCCACCAAACCTAGTTTGTGGCATGCTTCATCATTGGGGTCCCAGCTGGGCTGTCAAGTACAACCCAGCTGTGCTTCAATGCTTGACTACAACGGAGCTGGTTTTGTTGTGTGCAATAGTGTAAGTGCTAGGTGGTGAGAATAAAAATGTCACTAAGAATGCCCACTTGTAAAACTTTATTCAAAGAGTCTGAGGACAGGGATATGTGTGGGTCAACATGTTTCAGTCTTTAGTGTAGTCATATGGCTTTCTTCAGGACCACTGTGTAAGAAAAAGTGAGTTGGCTACAAAAGTGGAGGTAGCTGCATGAGTGATATAACAGCACACACTCTAAGTTGTGCTGTAAAACGGTGGGAGAACTTTACTTATGGGCCCACTTACCGGTTGGCAATCTGAAAAAGCAAATACACAACATACCTTGAAGGACATTCAGAACATTAAAAATGTGCATGATACAAATGGAACATTTGTAAAGAACACATAGCTGTCCTTACTTGTGTGCTGCACACATTTCTGTGCTGCACACATTTCTGTGCTCAAATGCATCTGTTGAGTCATGAATCTAACCCCAGCCGGGGTGAATCTATACAGTATTTCTCTAGACAGAGATCAGCCATGTGCAAATTAGTCTTGGTCCTACTCCAATGGGCATAGTCAAGCCCGAACTGACAAAATAAGTCCTCTTCAGATAGAAGGAAGCCCAGTTGGTTTCAGTCTACTTAGCTGTTATCAACAAGGCATAGTGTGAATCCAGTGGTACAGGATCCCACATGACCCATATATCGGCATAACAATTGAACTTAGGGCATCCACTAGAACTAACAATAGGGTGATGGAGGAAAGGCTTGAGTTTATTTCAGCCACTAGCAATAGATTGAGGCTACCTGCCTGCTCATCTTTTTAAGCCCAATGTGCCAGTCTAGACTAAGATTAGCCAAGTGGATAGATATCAGTCTTAATCCTTTAGGAAAAGTCCAGCTTGAACTGCAAGACCAGACCCCCTCCAGATGGGACACAGACAAATGGGACTAAGATTCAGCCTACTTACGCCTCATGGTTCAGGCTTACCATGTGCCTTGTGGTACAGAGCACACAGGACCCAACTATGGCCTTACCTGGCACATTTATGATCCCTGGGCATACTGTCACAATTAGGGTGCCTACTACAATAAACAATAATAAATATATTTTTTTAAATATGCTTGAACTATTTGAAACCCATGTTCTAAATAAAAGTTACACAGACATTCTAAAATTAGATTTTAAAATGTTATAATTGTTTGATTTTCATAAAATAATTAGATTTAAGTTTAAGTTTAAATACAATTATTTACAATTGTAGATCATGTTAGAATTTAGGTTTCTGGTTGCAGAGGTGTGCATCCTGCCCAAGAAGGAACCCCAATTCTAGTCAGGGTAAGATAGATACACAGTAAAAGATAACCTGTGCTCACCCGCTGGTAGCTTGGCACAGAGCAGTCAAGCTTATCTAAAGAGGCAACCTGTAAAGTATTTGTGGAACACACAAACACACACACAGAGTAACACAACGAAAACACCACAACTAAAACTCCAAACTGGTTTAGAAAAATAGACAATAAATTTAGAAATAAATCAGGACTAAAATGCCAAACATCCAATAAGTATAAGTATGAGTTATACATTTTTAAAGTACAAGAAGAGTTTTAGCACTTAAAAGCAATAAGCGCCATTGGGGGTTATCTGGTTATGCTGAAATGGTGCAGGCCGACCGCAATGGAGTACAGACCGGGGACAGGAGTCATGCAGGCCTGGTGAACTGAGTACCTTGTTCTACTCTCGTAACAGGGTCGATGCACTGGTTCTGCTACATGCAGAATGGAGAGGCGTCAATTTCTCTAGTGCAAGTATCTGGGTCCCCTACTAAGGAACCAAGCACATTAGCAGATATAGAGACTTTGAAAGCCCTGGATGTCAAGCAACAGGAGGCAAGCCAACTATCCCTTGGAGATCACTTAGTTGCAAGGCAGAGTCCAGTTCTCCCTCAGCAGGGTCTGTGAACAGCAGGCAGCAGGGCAGCACAACAGAAAAGTATGTCTCCCAGATCAGCAGTCCAGCAGAGTATCAGTCCTTGATGCAGCACAGCACTACTTCTGACAGAGTTCAGTTACAGATCTAGAGGTGCGTGATTTGGTAGGGTCAGAGACCAAGTACTTATTCTCAGTGGTTTCTTTGAAGTGGCCGTGACTTCAAAGAAGTGTCTTTGTAGTGCACAGAAGTCCTTTCCTCCCTTCCTATGAAGAGCCTTCAGAATGCAGATCAATACTCGGACAGAATTAACCTTCTCGTGTATGTGCCTGTCTAGAGGGAATGTACAAAGGATAGCTGTCACCCCCCCCAGACGTGAATTAAAGACAGACTGCAGACACACAGAGCTGTAACAGCAGAAAAATGTCTACTTTCTAAAAGCGGAATTTCTAAAAAAGAATACTAAATACAACTTGAACAGTAAAGAGATTTTATCATTACCATTCCAAAGATGTAAAACATGATGCAGCTACTCCTTTCTAATAAGGAATTACAGCTTAAAAGTGTATTAAGGCCCTGGGTATATGGTATACCACTTCATAAGGGACTTATAAGTAAATTGAATATGCAAATTGTGTATACAGCAATATTACTATGTTTAGGGTAGAAGGACATGCACTTTAGAACAGGTCAGCAGTGGTAAACTGCTCAGAGTCCTAAGGCCAATAAAAATAATCAGAAAAAACATGAGGAGGAAGGCAAAATATTTGAGGTGACCCTTCAGAGAAGGCTATTTTCAAACAAACGATTTAATTAAATGCTGCGGTTTTAATATATTGGGGCACTATATACATGTAGTTGACAATTGTGTAAATTTGATATGATAGTTTGTTGTTGATCTCATAACCACAAGATTTTTGTACCACAAGATTTTTGTGGTTGCTATTGGGAAGTTTGGCACACACTGTAAGGACTTCCTCATAGGAACATGCTTGCACAAAACCAATATTGTTAAGTAATAGTTACGTTAAAAATAGCAAGCTATTGTAATATTATGGATTCAGTCCAATGCTTAAAATGATACAGAAATGAAGAAACACTAAATGTTTTGATCAAATGCTATGTCAAAAAGATTTGGAGTGCCCATTGAATCCAAACGTTAAATCAAACAATGCAATGTGATGGATGTGGCTCTAAAAAATGCCATTCAAGAGAGATGGTGTTTTTTTCACATTGAAAGAAAGAAATGCCCATAAACAGTTCACTGTTTTTAGGTGCAGTGGGCTCCCCTCAGCTTACATTGCATTTGCAAATAGATCCTGAGTCCAATTTACAGTAACTCCAGTCCATCAGTAGGCAGGGCATTCTATTCTTTCAGGCATAGGGTAGATGTTTCACATTAGCTGCCTGGAGAATATGTCTCGTTTTCACGTGTCTACTCATTTTCTTCCAGGAAGATGATGCCTCTTATATCTTCAGGGCCCTTCCCACTCTCCATCACCAGGAGAGAAGCTCCAATTGAAAAGCAGGTCCTCCTAGGCTCAACAAAGACATATTTGTCCTTTTTGTTCAACAAGGGTCTATCTTTCATAACCGTTACAGCAGCATTATGAGTTCAGAAATTCAGGATAAACCCAAAGAAAAGATGGACATTTTTCAAGCACAGGGCAGGTTGTCTACTTTTTTTCTTCTGTACTGATCTGCTCTTGACTAGCAAGTCTCAGACAGCAGAACTTAAATGGTGATCTCAACTGAATTTGGTAACAAACCACTAGCAAATCAATGAATCAATCAATCAATCTGAATACTTGTAAAGCGTGCTAATTACCCGTGAGGGTCTCAAGGCACTGAGGGGGGGGGGGGGGGGGGTGCCGCTACTGCTCGAAGAGCCAGGTCTTGAGGAGTCTTCTGAAGGCGAGTAGGTCTTGGGTCTGACGTAGGTGGGTAGGGAGGGTGTTCCAGATCTTGGTGGCGAGGTAAGAGAAGGATCTGCTGTGGGAGGTTGTTTGTTGGATGGGGGGACATCAGTGAGGGCGAGGCTGGTGGAGCCGAGCTGGCGGGTCGGGATGTAGAAGTTGAGTCTGCTGTTAAGGTAGGCTGGTCCGGCGTTGTGGAGTGCTTTGTGTGCGTGGGTGAGGAGCTTGAGGGTGATCCTCTTGTCGACGGGGAGCCAGTGTCGGTCTCTCAGGTGGGGGGTTATGTGGCTGCGGCGAGGGACATTGACGATCAGTCGGGCGGAGGCGTTTTGGATGCGTTGTAGTTGTCGTAGGTGTTTGGCTGGGATTCCTGCGTAGAGTGTGTTGCCATAGTCCAGTCTGCTGCTGACAAGGGCCTGTGTCACCGTTCTTCTTGTTCCAGTCGAGATCCACTTGTAGATCCTGCGGAGCATGCGGATGGTATTGTAGCAGGAGGAGTAGACCGCGTTGACCTGTTTAGACATGGAGAGGGAGGTGTCGAGGATGAATCCTAGGTTGCGTGCATGGTCGGTGGGTGTCGGTGCTGTTCCCAGTGTGGTCGGCCCCCAGGAGTCGTCCCAGGCGGAAGGGGTGAGTCCGAGGATGAGTACCTCTGTCTTGTCTGAGCTCAGCTTCAGACGGCTGTTTTGCATCCAGTCGGCAACGGCCTTCATTCCCTCATGGAGGTTGGTTTTGGCGGTGTGCGGGTCCTTGGTGAGGGAGAGGATGAGCTGGGTGTTGTCGGCGTAGGAGATGATGTTAAGGTCGTGCTGGTGGGCCACTTGTGCGGGGGGGGCCATGTAGAAGTTGAACAGCGTCGGATTGAGGGATGAGCCCTGGGGGATGCGGCAGATGATGTTGGTGGCTTCGGATCGGAAGGGCGGGAGGCGGACGCTCTGGTGTACTGCCGGAGAGGAAGGACGTGGTCCAGTCAAGGGCCTTCTCTTGGATTCTGGCTTCTAGGAGGCGTGGCTTTAGAATGCGATGGCAGACCATGTCGAAGGTGGCTGACAGATCCAGGAGGATGAGGGCTGATGTTTCGCCGTTGTCTAGTTGGCGCCTGATGTTGTCAGTGGCGGCGATGAGGGCTGTCTCTGTGCTGTGGTTTTGTCTGAACCCGAACTGGGACGAGTCTAAGATGCTGTTGTCTTCTAGGTGGCGGGCCAGTTGCATGTTCATGATTTTCTCAATGACCTTCGCCGGGAACGGGAGCAGGGAGATGGGCCGGAAGTTCTTGAGGTCCTTGGGGTCCGCCTTGGGCTTCTTGAGGAGGAGGTTGATTTTGGCATGTTTCCAGCTCTCCGGGAATATTGCTGTTTCAAAGGAGATGTTGATGACCTTCCATAGTTGGGGTGCGATGGCAGCGTCTGCTTTGTTGAATACGTGGAGTGGGCACGGGTCTGAAGGAGATCCTGAGTGGATGGAGTTCATGACCTTGTGTGTCTCGTCGTCATAGACGTTGGACCAGGAGGTCAGGCGGGTTGGTGCTGGTGGTGTTCACATGGGGGCGGGGTCTGACGTAGTCGGGGCAGTTATGGTGTTGAAGCTGTCATGAATGTTGGTGGTCTTGCGGTGGAATAACTAAGGGCCTGGTCTGGCAGGTGGTCTTGTGGTCGTCTGACAGTGGCGGTCTGTGAGGATTATAGAAGAGCCCTACATGCAGACCGCCACTGCCAGAACATCGACTGCACCTTCCTGCACAGTGTGGCATGCATGCAACACCATGCAGGAAATGGGCGTGCAAATACAGGGGATCACAACATGTAGCCATTCCACCACCATATTCGGGCGATTGGTACCATGAAAACGGTGGTAAAATGGCAACTCAGAATATACTCAGCGGTGGCACCAGCAGCACTGCCAGCATATTCCCGCCAGTGCCGGCTCTGCAGGATCCTTGATCCCAGTGGTTCTGGTAGTCTTGTGGTAGTACAATCACCGCAGTCATAATACATCGGGCGGTTGGACTGGCACCATGGGTTCAGCAGTCCTAAGGACCGCCAAACTCGTAATAAGGCCCTGTATCTTCCAAGAGGACTACTTTATGCACGTGCAAGCTGATAGATTTTTTGTATTAGGGAAACTAGTGTAAATTGTACTACACCTTGCTTTAAACCGTTAAACATGCTCTGTGTATTACTTTATGTAATAAAAGTAGAGGTAGGTTTGCCCCAAGCTTTAAATCTAAATTAAAACTGCCTGTTCCAAACAACTTTTATTGCAAAAGGAAGAAATGGTAACGATATTTTTTCTTTCTTGTGAATATTTGACAAGAAATTAAAAAATCTGGTGAATGGAGGATGGTAAAATATTGTCTATAGAAATATTTAGATAACATACTCTGATTAAGGGATTGGAAATGCCATATTACAAACAAACATTAGCAAAGACAATAGTTCCAGGATCTAAAAGCTAATGGTATTTGTTTTGGCCATCTTTCACAGTTTTTTGTAATTTCTATTTAAGAACACCATTCTACGATAGTTGCAGATGGTTGCACATGTGCTGAGACACATGAGTGGGTACGTCATAACGTATACGTACACTTGCCTCCCAAGATATGGCTGCCATTTTTTATTTAATATTCTAACATAGTGAAAAGCCATCCACAACTGTAATTATAATGTAATAAAGTGAAAAATGTGTATTTGAAGCACAACAACAGAAGAGAGCAGTCCAGCAGCACTTTGCTGCTACCTGGCTTTCAGAGAATAAATACATAAACATAAACGGCTCAAAATTAACACTGAAAATTGAGTGAGATGAGGAGCATTGGGAGCAGGGGTGAAGAAGACAAAGCATTTGGGGTGGGGCAGACAGAGAAAAAAGCAAGGGTATAGAGCAAGGAAATAGATGCAGCCCCAAAGCAAAAAGGGTCCCTTAAGTATGCAGTGGAAGGATAAAACACATTCAATCACACTGCGAGTGAAATGCTCCTCGTGAGACAATCACAAGAACAGGGAGGAAAAACACGAAATTAAATTATAGAACTGAGATTGACAACAAAGCCTTACACTCATGAGCAAAGGGCTGAATCAAAGCCCACTCTAAGCATATTTTATGTGTTGAAAGCAATAGACCTGCCAACAAGCAGCACCAGCTGCGTGTAGCCAATATCGTATGGAAAGTTTTATCACTAGCTACATTCCTGTTATGCAATTCAATGAGAAATCTACTAGTTATGCAAACTTCTGTCTATTCTGTCCTGAACCTGAACTTAACCCCTTCGCTGCGGTGGCTATTCCGCCGCAGCGCTAAAGGGGCGGGGCGGCCGCGCGGCGGCCGCATGCTGGTGACGGAGCCGCTCCGTCACCAGCCGCGGTTGAGCTATGCTGGTGACGGAGCGGTTCCGCCATGACCCGCCCCGCTCATTAGAACGCCCGCGCAGGCGCGAAATCAGCGCCGCGCAGGCGCGGCGGCCGGGCCATGACGGAACCGCTCCGTCATCAGCACAGCTCAACTGTAGCTGATGACGGAGCGGTTCCGTCATCAGCATGGAAGGGGTTAAATTATATTTCAAACTGGGTATCAAAATAAATACGAGCTTGGTTTCTTTACAAGGTTGAATTTGGAATTTGCAAACCTGTCTTTGGAATCTGGACAGCACTTCAGGGTCGCTGTTGCACTTGGTACAGTATTTGATTGCTCATTTATCCTTCACACTAAACAGGGACCTGATACTGTTTTGTCACCCATACCAGCAATAAGTAAAATTGCATTGCGTGGTGTGGACTAATGTGTGTATTGAGCCTTAACTGATGCCCGTGAAAGGTCAGTGGCATCTGTGGAGAGAGATTCCATCTTCCAAGATATGGTGCTAGCAGAGGAAACATATTTTGGTGTTGTGTACAGAATACGACTTGAAAACATACACCCAATCACACATAGCAAAGATATAATCAAGTTAAAATAAATAGGAGACAGTAATAAGCCTAACAACCTATCAGCATATCGCTAACGTTAGTTTACTGAAGCAAAAAATGGTTGATTTTGGTGAAGAGAGGATGAGCAGATAGAAGGGTAGAGAATAGGTGTCACCAGACCAGGTCTATGTGGGATTGAGTTTAAATAGTGAACAAGGTAAGAGTATGCCTTACGAGAATTACTGTATGATCTCGTTAGGCCAGAACCCCATTTCAAATCTCAGCTCAGTGGGTGGGATTAAGAACGTTCGCCCAAACAATTACTCATTTAGTTCTAATGCGTGCAAAGTGAAAGACCAGAGCTATTAGTTCCAATGGAGTGCCAAGATTTTACCCACATACACCAAACTCACGTATACATACACACATACACACACATGTGTGTGCGTGCGCGCACACACACACAGATATAAAGGAAGTTGTTCCACTATTGTTTTAATTATAATTATTATTAATAATTAAATTTGTAAGGCGCAAACAGCTACCCAAAAAGGGTTTCCCGGCGCCGGACAGACCAAGGACTAGGTAGCGGCTTAGTGGTTATTGGTTGAAAAGCCAGGTTTTTAGGATTTACTGAATTGGACAAACACTGTTTCATTCCAAATTGAGATGAGAAGTGAGTTCCATAGGGAAGGAACGAGGTAAGCAAACAATCATCCACCCATCCGAGATAGTTTGACTCTAGGCACAGTAAATTTCCTTTGAGTAGACGAGTGAAGGCAGCGAGAAGGCATGTAGGGGCAGACCAGAGACTGTAGATACTGAGGGGCCTCACCTGTTTTGATTTTGAACACGTAGCTCAGGGCTTTGAACTTTATACGGTTCTTCACCCTGAGGCAATGCAGGTCAGCAGGTGACCGGAGACAGCGATAACTCTAGGAACCCAGCATAGTAGTCTTGCAGCCGATTTCTGAACCATCTGTAGCCTGCGAGTCACCACCTTATTGGCCCCTAGATAAAGAATGTTACCGTAGTCCTGTCTAGAGGTGACAAGCGCCTGGACTACAGTTCTCTGGGCAGGCTCTGGCCGCATCCAGATGATCTTTTTTAGTCATTTCAAGATGGTGAACCATGTGGCGGCTACCTTAACAGCTTGATGTTGCATAGTTAGTGAGTCCTCTATGATGACATCCAGGTTGTAGACTTGGCGAGATGGCACTGCCAATCTCACTAGGCCAATGTTGGGGCCCCCAGAGATCCTTGTATTTTCCTAACACTAGAACCTCTGTCTTCTCTCCGTTGAGCTTAAGGAAATTAGCCTGCATCCATGAGGCAATTTTACGCAAGCCCAACTGGAAGAGGGAAGTCTCAGCTGTACTCTCCATTGACAGGGAGAAGATAATCTGGGAATTGTCCACGTAAGAGAACAAGGACAAACCAGCATCTTCAGCAACATCAGCCAAAGGTCTGACATACACTTGAATGGGATAGGGCTAGGAATGGAGCCCTGTGGTACCCCATAAGGTGAGAGGAGGGTAGCAGAGCTAGCAGTGGGAGAAAAAACTTGGAAGGTCCAATTGGCAAGAAAGGAGATGAGCCACTCGAGGGTTGAGCCACAGATGCCCAAAGATCTTAAGCTTTCCACTAACACAGTGTGAGATATTGTGACGATGGTTGTTAGCCCTATTTAGGGAAAGAGGAAGACAGACATCAATTGCATTAAGGAGCAACTTGTGTACGGTATTCAAGAGAGCGCCTAGCATTTGTTTAGTGATGGGCGTGTTTGAGGACAGAATTTTATTTAAAGCTGTCAAGTCTAGTTTTTTCCAGTTTCTTCTTGGTTTCCTTAAAATAGATTTAACATTCACAGAATTAGCAAGGAATTCCAGATGAAAGCCAGTGGCAAAGTGGTCGGACCAGCATAAAGGGAGTGCTGGAATGCAATGAATGCTGGATAAACTGGAAAAGATGTGTACAGAATACAGTAGTAATGTGTGGGTAGGTTAAACTGTCCTTTGCATTCAAGTGCTTGAGATTTTTTTTCCATTTAGAATGGTACATAACACATAGAGACTACAAAGGGAAATATGTGTTGCTCATACAACCCCCAAGCGTCAGAGGCCATTTGTGCAAACATATTTTCTTTAACATTGGAATTGTGGAAAGAAAGGGAATTGCAAACACCAAATCTATGTAAAGGATGCAAAAATATTTTCTACAATCCAAAGAATAGTTTCACCTAAATCACAAATAGTGAATCATCAATTGCAAATGACATTTAGTAAACTTATGACAGTGAACAGCACAAATAATTAATTCACTAGATAATTCAATTGTTTAATTGGAGGATGTATCTGGTGCCAGCTGGATGTCACAAATTTAAGTTCAATAGCATTGAATTGCACTTATAGGACCTTCAGAATATCAAGCAACAACATAGTGTCAAGTTAATCATGCATATAGAAATATAGGTTTACTCAGGTAATCTCCTCATCTACTGACGTTGATGATGTGTGAGTAGTTGATATTGTAAAGTTGACGTAAGGGAATGTCAATATAAAAAACTCAATATTTTGGTAAAACACCCCAAGAGCATATCAAATATGTTGTAGAAACTGTTTAAAGAGTATTGAGACCAATAAAATGGTTGTATGGGAAAAATACATAGAAATATTGATGTCACATAAATCACATACTATAGAGTGGTGGAAATTCCAAGGTGATGAGTGTCATAAAAAGATACTTAAAATAGAAATGTTACATCATTTTATGTCATGCCAGTGTCTCTGGGAGAGGAAGATACCTTTCTTGGTAATATTTTCAGCTAAAATAGGTGTATTGTGGTTTGATATAAAATTCATAAGCAAGAGAGTCATATCAGAGTTAAAGCATTTTATTTCTAGAATTAATTGCAATGCAAATTATTGTAATTGTAGCCACAGAAAGGGGCCTATTCACAAAGGTAAAATGATTTCTTTGCTATTCACCATTTCTGCAAATTAACTATAAGGTGCATCTTTCATGCCTCCACCCCTTCAATACTGGGAAGTGGATAATGCTAAAACAATATTCACATGTATAAAGTTACTAGTAGTAGCATTTTATACCTAGGCAGAGGTCTCTGCCCCCTGAGGCACACATCTCCCCATGGTGAAATATATGCAAAAAACTAAGCTTAATAAATATCAAAGGGGCACATTCACAAAGGTAAACTTACTTGTTACTTTTACACTTTGGGTAACTTTACTACTTTGGGCAAGTCACAAGGGTTGAGTGTAAAGTTGAACAAAAGTTTAGACCTACATGCTTCCACCCCCAAAAAGCAGGGGGTGGACCCAAACTTAGAAACTCAAACAAATTACTATGCCAAATAGGAGCAGTAGTACCTCCAGTACCATACATGATCAACTATTAATACTGCGATAGAAAATAAGGGAGGTAGAGATTTAAAGTAAAAACCACTAAGAAATAATGTTCAATTAAATTCGATTATTTAAAACAGTAAAAAAATATTAATCAATATAATTTAATATTACACATTACATTTTTATTAAACTATAATTAAACCGGCTGTAATTCATTTTACATACCATGCTTGAGAATTATTATTGTAGAATAAAATATATTACTTTTAATATAAGAGGGATTTATTTGGTAATAAATCTTTAAAAACAATGTTAATTTAACGTAATGTAATAAAAGAATGTCATATTTACCATAAAAATTGGTAGGTAAGTATATTTTATTTCCATGATTAATTAAAACCATTGTAACAACATAAATGGTAAAAAATGAGTAAAACAAGGTATAGAATAGAAAAGTAAATATAATTACAATTTTTTCAACTTTTTTACATTTTCATATACTTTACCAGAGTGAGATATCTGCTCCAGTAGGTGGATAAATAGACAGATAGATAGATAGATAGATAGATAGATAGATAGATAGATAGATAGACAGACAGACAGACAGACAGACAGACAGACAGACAGACAGACAGACAGACAGACAGACAGACAGACAGACAGACAGACAGACAGACAGACAGACAGACAGACAGACAGACAGACAGACAGACAGATAGACAGATAGACAGATAGACAGATAGATAGACAGACAGATAGATAGGATTTGAAATAATGTTTGTTTCTTAACAGTACTTTCTATGAGGTGTTTTTTTATTTTATTTTTGTCGGACTTACTCCAAGAATGGGTGGAAGTACATTTATGACTGCTTGGGCCCTTTTTGTCTGAAGTAAGTTTAGAAGTGCAGTTTGTGAATAGCAATGGCATTACTCGTTTGTGAATGACTGTTTGTACTTGCATGTCTTTCTCTAACACCTTCCTCTCCGTCTGTAAGTCTGTCCTTACCTCTCCCTAAGCCTGTCTCATTTGGTACTAAGTAGTCCCCATTTTGCACCGACTCCGCGTAATATTCCCACATTCTCTTCTATAACATATACCCATGTATGTGTGGAGATATTCACACAGGTTTCGGAAGCCAGCCTCTGCCCAGAGAAGATTGTAGAGGCAGAGGTCTCTGTATGTGTGTTTGTGAACAGCATTTTGAAAAACATAAGTAGTACTGTAATGCATCTTGCTAATGGACCCTGTGTAAAATCTGTGTCAAACCAAGAACTCATGTGCCAACATCTCAGCAAGTTTAAATGATTTCTGTGTGACCCCCACAAATAGAAGCAAGTCATCTACACATCCTGTAGCATCACTGACTGTTGCCTGTGGCAACCCACGCGGGAAACTGTTGCAGCATGTAACTTTCATTTATTAACCTTCATTCTACCACAGAAAGCAAGTGGGAGAGGCATTTCATTAATGTGCAACATAAGCAGCAATGTTTCATATGGTGCACAACATGACTGGTAAATATAAAATATACAAAGGAGTACATGCTGTTGAGGAGACAAGGTGGACTTATTTGGCATATTGGTGACCCAAGGACAGCAATGGGGGAAAGTCAGATACACCATCAGTTGGTCCAGATACCTAGATCCCCAAATCTAGTCATGGATATGAAACTCAATGCCACTGGTTGAAAAATCAGTTAAAATAAGCATTAGCAGATTTAATAGGTCTGGCCTTGGAATGCTAATGCAATGGTCCGCTTTTTAGGTACATTTGAAATTGCAGCCATATGCTACAAAATAAAAAGATAAAATAAAAAGCATGGGCCACCTAAAATGGTCCCATAAGCTTGCAATAAAAAATGTACATTTGAAAAACATTCACTAAAGTGTATGTTTTATGTTTTGTTTTTGCAAAGGCTACGACTAGAACAGAATCCCCTAACCAGCAGCCAAACTGTAGGCTGCCACAATGTCGCTCATAATGGCACTTTAACACCTTGCAACAGCATCTTTAAAAAGAAAACAGGAAAGACAAATCACCAAATAACTAGGCACCCAAAGAGCATACAAAATAAGAAGATATATATAAAAATAAAATTAAAAATAAAACATATTTTGAAAGAGCTTTATATCTGAAAATTAAGGAACTATTTTAATGTGATGTGAGCCATAAGCACCAGCTTTGTGCTGTCACTTAAGGTGAGGGGAACCAATGGATAAGGTGGTCAGACCAATTGCCAAATTATGTATGCTGTGGTGGGCAGAAGCAGAACGGGAATGACCTTTATATACACCAATGCGTGAAACCTGATTATCAAAAGCTCCTCTCAGTATGTTCATTACATATGACTGTTTTAGAAAACAAAATGTCTGGCAAGACATCTAAACATTTCTACAAGGCCAGACCTAAATATTACTGAGTCACTAGTATGCAAGAGCTAGGAAATTAAAAATAAAATAATAATCTGTAGGTCTTAATTGATCAGAAACCATTGTAAAATGTCACAGACACAAATCGATAATGAAATAAAATACAATTCCAACAAAACAGAACTGCTCAGTGGTAAAATTGTATAGGATTCAAAGAAAATTGTCAGTGTGATGCGATTGTATGTTACTTCAATGATTGAAAACAGGAAAAGGCATTATCGCCAAGATATACAAAGGGCTTGCAATGCCCTTGTGTCATGCACGTTGATGCTAAGCAATGCAATCACTTTAGTGAGATTTACAAAGCTATGCAGAGCAGCCTTGTCTGGCTCTGCATGGCTTAGTACATACAGAGTAATGCAAGGTAGCGCAAATCACTGCCTTGTGTTAATCTGTATTGGGAAGGCGTTCTATGGGTGGAGCGTGGGCTTTCCTATGCATCTATCAATGGATGGAGATTCAATCCCAGATTTACTAACAACAGTAAATTTGGGATTGTGCCAAAATAGTAATTGCACACCTTCCCAACAGAGGCGTAACTAGGATATATCTCTTTATTTCTCTTTGTTATTGTCTCTTTTTATGTGCACTGCATTCTGTAGTCTTGCTGCACTGCGTTATGTGACTTTATGATAATGCTTGCTCCTTAGCTTCTCACTAGCACTAATTCAGTCATAATAGTGCAGTGACTAATCATATTCAGGAGGTGTTTCAATGTACCACCAGCCATTGAGAGATCTGCTAATCTATGAGTAAGGGCTTAGATGCCCTCAGTTTGTGCCCAATAGCAGGCTTTCCCAGCGCCACTTTCATGAATTTTACTAATGCGCAGGCCGATTTAATTTATGAACTTTTAAAATCGTAATTTACGGGTATGACGCACTTTCTGCCCCACGGGTGCGAAATGTCGGTTTTGACAATGATTCTCTTTCAAGACAATTGGGCCGTCATCCAAATGTATGAGTCATGCTTTCCAATATGTAATTCCCAAGCCTAGGAACCGCCCCCATGAAGCCTGGTGTTTCTCCAATGCTGCTGTATTTCACTAATAGTGGGTAGGCCAAATTGTAGGCTGGCATAATCCTTTTTTTGCACTTTAGTGACAGTGCCACCGCAGGCTATGTCTCTTTGGGGCGCATAACAGTTTAAAACCAAGCCTGAGTGAATTAAAATTGTAAAAGCTTTAGAATCAGACTCCAATGATATATCATGCTATTGTTTTTTTATTATTATTGTTTGAAAATGAACTACAGACTGTGAGGTGTCCAAGTTGTGTCCCAGAGGGCTCATGGTGGCTGTTCTTTACGAAATTGATGTCTGTCTAAATATCTTCCCACAGGAGCGATTTTAATGATCCATGCTTTGCATTTTTGCATCAGTGCTAGACATTTAATTTGTAAGATGTCTGCACATCGAGCAGCTTGACTAGGCAGAATTCCAAATGGATCTGAGACTGGAAAGTAGACAGAGAAGGGTGAAAAGTCATCTAAATAAATTGCTTTGAACCATGTCCAGCCATTTCATAATGTCAGCGAGGACACTTTGCACCATAGGTTAATGAGGGCATGCATTTCACTCTGGTGACATTTAATGGTGCCTTTTCAGATGGCCCAGGGTGATGTTTGGCAATATGTCGTGCAGAATATATCAAGGAGTTTACCTTGTGATCTAATGAGTCTGGATGCGGTAGGAATGTTGCTTTGTCCTGAAACTAGAACCCTAGATAGTTATCAGATGATGCCTTGGTTATCTCTGAGCCATTCACAAGTCTTTGTCCTTTTTCCGTTTTTCCTTTCCTTCCAGATATCAGCTCATTTGACTTTGCAATGCTCACTGAGAGGTAGTTGTCAAGGCAGTATATCTCTAAGCCCTGAATTGTGTGCTGCAGCCACATTTAGCCACATGATAGATCTGTCCAGGATTACTGTGTCATCATCATACAAGTGCAGGATAGACACACAAGGTCATGCCGCTAGCCGAGGCATGTGAGGTAAACAAGAAGGGTGCTAGAATGTATATTTGCTTCAAACCCCTGCCTGTATATATTTTCTTTGAGAGAGAGAGGCATATTAACACAGACTATCACCTCTATCCAGGTATCTGTGTATATAAATGCTCAAAAAACGTTCTTGCCGCAGTGGGTTACTTCCCCAGTTAATCAGTTTTTTTTCAGAAGTTTTTCTGTCTGTTCCATTAAAGGCAGCTGTAAGGTCAATTAACCCAATTTTGACTCACCTGATTTGATATGCTGGATTGCCGTCACTGATAGGGCTAATATATTGTTGATTGTGCCACTCTTTTCCCTGAGCTCTGTCTGATACCATGAAATAAAGTTTCTGATGTTGTCCCATTTAGATTCATAATTTAATATAAGTGAAGAAGAACATTTCACCTTTACATTCAGCAGTGCAATCATTCTGTACCGACCAGAGTCATCCTTTAGGCATTTCTTGTGCAGTGACACGAGCTACAACATGTCTAGGGTGTTGGGAGCAACGCTGAACAGTAGAATGAGTTGTTTAATGAAAAGAGCCAGGAGGACCTGTATTCTTTGTCTGATTTAAATAGGCATGCTGCTAGCCCCGTCAGCACAGCTGCTCACTGGACCTTTCTTGACTTATACTGTATATTGCATAATTTACTAAGGAGGACCATTTCCTGTCCTCCTCATTAGACTAAAATCCAGCCATGGTTGCAAACCGTGGAAGAAACAGAAGGGTAAAGGTAGGAAAACTTGACAGAGAGTCTCCTTGGAAAGGCCACGAGGAAATATCAAATGTGTTAGCTATGGTTTTCAAGAGGACTGAACAAAATAATAAAGGCATGCTGCACAAAAACAGTCAAGACAGAGAGGAGAGCACCACAGAGGTGGGCGTAACAATCCTTATTGATAAATCAACTTTTGCAAAGGCTGAGCAGGTTAAAAGCACACAGATTTATGAACATTGGAAGTAAAGTAGTTAGGGATCCATAAAAAAAGCTTTATAAATTGTCATGACTCAATCTCTTGCAGTAATAGATGTGGCAGCATTGAGAGGAAAATGTAAGCCATTTTACTAAATTCCTGCTGACTTGACTCATGAAGACCAGTTGACCCTATTATGGCACCACAATAAGGTGACTGAAAAATTACTGAATAGGATCATAGGTCAAAGCTACTGGAAGCACCAGAAACATGGGGCTCAATGAACAAAGAGTGGGGTATTAGTAAGTATGATGTATTCCTATACCTTTCCTGACATTGATTAACTAGTATTCAGTAGTACTACAAGAGTAACTCACAGCTAAATATGTGTGGTTCAGACACCTAGTCATTAAGGAAGTAGGAGTCTTTGAGCCTAATTTCAGCAAATGTAAAAATCTCATAGTAGATGTCTATTATGAAGTGATGAATTTTGTGTTGATGTGCCCCCCCCTCATCTGAGTTCCACTGGTGTACATTGTATGGCTTTGAGTGTAGTTGAGAAAGGTAAGAATCTAGGGCTCTGAAGAGCAAATTATAGACTATGTTTTAAACTGTTTTGCAAGAATCAAATGATTTCACTTTTTTGTTGGGTCAGGAAAAGTATGTATAATGTAAATAATGAGAAACCCCTTATTTGTAACGATAATTGATAATTAAGACTATAGGGGAATGGGAAGATCCATTTGGAGCAAAATCTGTTGATCTTGATCATCTTCCTCATCTCACTTTTTACATATGGGAGGTAAGACTTACCCCCAAGACAAATAAACCTAACTGCCATTACTGGAAAGAGGGCTGCTTTTCCTTTTCCATACACTGGATTAGTCTTTTGTCCATTTCTTTATTGACTTGGAGTAATAAAGAATACCAAACTGGGGATTTTTGGTTGTTTAAATCACGTTTTAGCTTCAAATCCATCTAATCACATCTCAATCTCTACTGTCGTTTTTATTCTTAATGTTTTCCTCGCAGTCTTTTTTCTCGTGTGCTTTTATCCTTTTGCTGACTCGGATTCATTTCCAAATACTTACTCATTCCCTTCTCTTTATACCTTCATGCTCCTATTTTTCAGCAATCTACATCGTTTCTTCTTATCCATTTTTTGTAGATATACATTCCCCCTGAAGAAGTGCTGTTTAGCACGAAATGCATCGGGCTTTAACCTATGATGGTATCACGAATTGGAATATGCATTTGATTGAAATAATATTGTTTACATCAAAACACCATTAACATATGAAGAAAATATGTCAAATGAAACTGTTTTGATTACTAATACGGAGTATACCAATAAATAAATCATTGATAACTCTTGAACTATACTTGGAATATACTTGAACATTTACCTGTTTACAGGTGCCCAGGGATAGTCCTTACCTCTCGTAAGGCTCTCTATGTTTTGTAATAAAGAATACGGCACCTAATTAAGACATTATTACTGACTGTTTTCAACAGTACACTGCATTCACAGTTCTTGACTAAACAGATGATTCATTGACATACCTTAAGATGTCCCAGAGTATCAATATACTTTCTTGCCATCCCTATAGAAACATGTTTTTTATGTTGCCTAAGCTGTTTTAATCTTTAGTATTTCTATTGTAATATCATACATCTTTCAAATTGTGGATCAAACCAGCAGAATATATTAATGTACAAATACTATTCATATACGTCATGAAAATGATGGAGGGAAAACTCTTCAAATACCTCCGCTTACATTTTATTACAAGAAGAACTCAACAAAAAGTGAACAGAAAGACTATTGAGTAAAAATGGAAAGGGATGTCGCACTAAGAACAAAAAGGCAAGAGAAAGTCTCGAGGCACCTATTTTATTAGAAGAACTAGAATTGGCAGTTAATGGATTAGCCAGTGGCAAGGCTGCAGGACCAGATAAGTTACCCCTGGAAATTTATAAGACCTTTTTCTCTGTTTTAAAAACCGATCTCCTTGCGACGATGAGATCTGCTCAGATGGGTGTACCTCCGGGGAGTTGGAGTGAGGCAAGTATAGTGGTCTTTCATAAAAAAGGTAAACCTGCGAACCTCCCTGGGTCATACCGCCCAATTTCGCTTTTGAATGCGGATGGGAAGATTTACTCGAAGATCTTGGTGAATAGGCTGTCCGGTGTGATTTCTAATTTAGTCTCTACCACACAGCACGGCTTTATCCCGCAACGCGGAACGGCGGATCATGTACGCCGGGTGATTACTTTATTCGATTTTGTTAATGTCACTCAGGAGCCATTATGTTTAATTTTATTAGATGCCGAAAAGGCTTTTGACCGGGTCTCATGGTGCTTTTTATGCGACGTAATGAGGCAAAGGGGGTTTGGCCCTGATTTTATAACATCACTTCAGAGGCTCTGTTCCCACCCTACTGCCCGTATTAGTACCATGGGGCTCGTGTCTGATCTGGTCCAAATACAGAGGGGCACCAGACAAGGCTGCCCCTGTTCCCCTCTTTTATTTTCATTATAAATCGAGCCCTTTTTAAGAATGCTGGAATCTAGTCCTAGGATCTCTCCGGTAGTCACACAAAATTATTGTTTCAAAGTCCTAGCTTATGCGGACGATGTTGCAATTGTCACGCCATGTCCTGCAGCTGCAATGCAAGAGATTGAATGTTTAGCTTCGAAGTTTGGGGCAGATGCTGGCTATAAGTTGAATGCAGCTAAAACCCAGTTATTATGTGCTAATCTGCCAAAATACTTTGATTCGCGAGTTTGTCAAGAGGTTACTTATTTGGGAATTAAGCTAAGGGTCTCTCCAATGGCTTTGGTTAAGTCTAATTGGGAGGATCTAATATTAGGAGTACGGAAACAGTTTGATCAGGCAGAATGTTTACATCTTTCGTTAGTCGGTCGCTGTAGTTTATTAAAAATGATGATATTGCCACAAATATTATATTTTTTCAGGTGTGTTCCTTTAGAAATCTCTATAGCAATCCTGGCACAGCTGCAGACTCTCTGTATGCGTTTTATGTGGCCTGGGGGTAAGGCTTGCCGTGCCGGTCGCTATATGATCTTACAAAGAAATTTAGGAGGCTGGTCGGTTCCTGATTTCACTTTATATTATTATGCCTGTATGCTTCAAGGCATGAATGTTTTGCTGACAGGGATAGGTCCTTCGAATTTGGCAGAGAGTCCTTCAATTTATCAGATGTTATTAGGTGTAAAGGCAAAAAATTGGTTATTTTTATATCAGGAATGGAGTTACTACAAACGTACACGTTTTAAGGTTATGATCGCTGCATATAAGATTTGGAGAACACTATGGGGAATGTTTGGTATAGAGAACATTTCTTGGTATACACCATTAACATTCCCTATATTTTTGCCAATTGACTTATGGGATTGAGTGGTGTATGTACGGTGGAAAAAAGGATTAAGGTTGCTGGGGGATTTTTATAGAGATGGCTCTCTTAAATCCTTTGAGCAACTTCGGGAGCAATACCATCTCCCCAGGGAGGATTTTGCTAAGTTTCTGCAAATCAGGAATTTTCTATCTCAGAAAGTAATAAATCTTCAAGCGAATTCTTTAATTGAAGATAACATAAAAAAGGCGAAAATAGGAGTGTTATATGGTCGTATGTTAGGTACTAAGCCGAACGATTTAGATCAACAAAATATTAAATGGGGGAATAAACAAGGGAGACAGGATATACGGATAGAAAATTCTCTGGAGATGGCTATGAACTTATTTATTTCGGCAAAGTTATCTGCACAGCATTACAAATCCATTTTTAACTTATACTACACTCCCGATAAGATCTCCAAATGGCAGGGCGATATTACAGGGAAATGTTTTCGTTGTGGATATCCATCTGCGGATGACCTTCATATTTTTTTTGGGTGCCCGAGACTAACAACTTTATTATCTCAGATTGAGGATTATTTATCTGTCATCTTGGGCAGGCCAGTACAATTAAGTGCTACGCAGATACTACTAGGTGTAGAAATGGGTTCATTAGTCCCAGCTCTATTACAACAACATGTAAAATTATTATTTCTAGTTACAGCTGTATATCGGCTTGTAATAGCTTCCTGGTGGTTACAACAGGAACCGCCTTCTTTCGAATTATGGAGGGCACGTTTTTTTGCAGTTCATAATATGGAGTATAGTTTATATGCCCTTAAGGGGCATAGGAAAAAGAAGCTTGGTCTACAAATCTGGGGCAGAGTCACTAACCATTTGGAAGCTGTTATTTGATTGGTGGTTTTATCAATTATTCTTTTATCTTGAGTGTACCGATATTAGTTGTATTAATTGATTATTTTATTGTAAGGTTAATCTTGATTTTGTTCTAATGTATGTTTATGTATACACTGTTATCGAGTTTTTTTTGTGTGCTCTATCTATCTAGCTCCTGATTTACGTATATGTATGTTATGATTTTCAACAGTGTACATGTATTTTGTAAATTACGACTCTTTTCCTGACTAATTCATGTATTTTGCTGAAATAAATTTTAAAAAAAAATAACAAAAAGGCAATGAACAAATGTAAGAAACCGAAATGGTTTTTCAACAACTCACAAGTGCTGCTCCCTTGATATCATGCAAATTAACATGTTTTAAATACCCCTTGATTTTATTACAATTATAGATGAATACATATTAAAGTTTAACATGTGCAAGGACACAGATATTAACTACAATCAGCTGAATTATATGAAATAACAGAGACAAATATGTAACACGAAAACCCATATTTACATTCCATGTAGAAAATCTTGTTATCAATTTATGAACACAATTAAAAACAATTGCAATCATTGATACATGTATTTACTTTGATTAATGAATCATTGTTCTACTTTGAGGTTTAAATCTGTTTATTAGGAGTCAGATGAACGGTACATGAACCTGTTACACTGACATTTTACCAATCAACGGTCCCCAAATTCTAATATCCTTTCTTGCCTGGAGTAAAGCACAATGCTAAATTATAACTTCCCATAAAGCTTTCTGTGATATATTTAAGAACTCACTCCAAATCTCAACACTGTTGCTAGGAGGAATTGCTGTGTTAGTCTATGCAGGAAACCACCATATCCTTACATAGGTGTCTGTGCCCAGTTGTCTAAACTCTGAATCATCCTTCAGGGTTATCAAAGCTTCCTCGGCAATAGAATTTTCCTTCCACTCTCTGCCCCACAGCTGACACCCTTAAAAACAATGACTCTAGTTTCTGCTCCATATCTTTCAACGCAGCCCTTTTGCTTCTTCCTCCTATTTTTCCCTAACCTGTATTTTACCCCTGCTAAAGTGCATATGCTCTCTGTGTAAATTCTGTCATGCATTGGTGTTTCCATGATTGGATATTTGATTTACTTGTCAGTCCCTAGTAAAGTGCACTGAGTTTGCCAGGGCCTGTAAATCAAATGCTACTAGTGGGCCTGTAGAACTGATTGTGCCACCCACGTGAGTAGCCTTAAAAAGGTAACTCAGACCTGCCATTGCAGTGTTTGTGCTCAGTGGTAACTGCCATGTTGATTTGGCCAGTGCACACAATCTCCAGTTTCTACCCTTAACTTTTCCTACATGTCAGGCACCCCTAAGGTAGGCCCAAGGCTGTTTCTGTCTTGGGCAGTGAAAGGACTAGACTGAACTTTCTGCAATCTGCTTTGTGAGTTTCTCGAAGGGCTTGAGGTAGAGCTTGCCCCCTGTTCAAGAAGTCTCAGGAACAACATAGACTTCAAGCTCTTCTTCCTCAGCACCGGGGACTGTGTGTTTTGTGCTGCAACAGAAGAAAAGCAACCTGACGACGTCTACAACGCCACTCCCAAGTCCGTGTCTTGAAGGCACCACAGAGGGCACCGCCACAACGCCGCACCACGACCCTGGTCTCACCGACGATACCTGTTGATGCCGCCACCGAGCCGCTGCTCGCACCATGACCTTTTGGCACCGCACTCCGCACCGCCTTGCTTCACGACGATGCCTTGGTATCCCCGATGACGCTGCTCCATGCAGAAATTGACGCTGCTGCTTGCACCATGGTTCGAGGGCACCGCTCCTAAAGTTACATGATGCACCGCCCTCATCCCGCACCGCAGCCTTGGCCTACTGACGCCGGTTCCATCGACTCTAGTTCGTCAGCCGACGATGCGCTTTAGCAATGACGATGCCGCTGCTTGCACCGTGACCTACCAGCACAGTGACGAGCACTGCCTTCATCTCGCACCGCAACACTGGTCTCACCGACGACGCCGCCACCGAGCCGCTGCTCCCACCGCAACCTGAGGGCACCGCATGCTGCACTGCTGCACTTCGCACCACAGCACACGATTCCTCCGACACCAGTGCTCCTGACTCCATCTGAGAGGAGATCGACCTGCAACGCGTGTGACTTTGAGGACCCCGACGACTCCTGCACCGACCTCCGGAACCGCCCCCTGCGGACGCCTTGTTTTTAGAAGCTGAACGAGAGGTCAGCTATGCCCTTCATTTCTAAAAGGTACGGTTTGCGCTTCTTCCCGACACCATAGTTGGCCCACGAAGCGACGGTGAGCCAGAACTGTTTGGATATATTTGCTCACGACGCCCTCATAGCCCCCGACGGAGCAATCGACATCAAGGAACTGTTTTTAAAGCATATTTTGATAACTGTGGAGTTTTAGGTACAGTATTGTGGATTATTATCGTTTTTGGTCTTGTCTTAAGTATATAAAAATATTGGATATTTTTCCAAACTGGTGTGTTTACTTTTGTAGTGCTTACACTGTATTACTGTTGGTTATGTTCAAATGCTTCACACACTGCCTCTAAGATTAGCCTGACTGCTCGTGCCAAGCTACCAAGGGGGTGAGCAGGGGTTATTTAGGAGTGTATTTCCCTTATCCTGACTAGAGTGGTGGTTTCTGCCTGGCTTTGGCACATGCCCTAGTCTGCTAAAAATCCCATTTCTAACAGTGTCCATCTCCTCTCTCATATTGCAATGAAGGGCACTGATTTAACGTAGCAGGGTGCTCTTCCTCTTTGTTGTGACCTGTCCATCATTGGCTGGGAAGTCATGTCTTCTATGCTGGTTCTTGATGATGACCCTCATGATGCAAAAAAGACTTTCTTGCCTTTTTCTGTCTCTGACATGTTTAATCTGGTTCATGGTAACAGGTTTTAAGATAACTTGAAGTAAATGAGCCCTTACTTAGAGGACTGCTTTCCTGCAAATCTACAAGATGTGCGGGTAGACAATGGAAAATTCCAGTGGGTGTAGAAACAATACCAGTCTGCTACTATTTACAATGTTTGCAAAGCCATAGGTACTTATACATTCTTTTGTTGGTATGTATTGACTTTGCAATTGCTTGTTCACTGTTGTTATTACTTATGTTTGACACAACAAGAACAAATTAAGTGCTAGCTCATCCACCCATTCAACAGTTATGTAAGCCTGATTGGTATGTTTGAATAAGTTAGACAAGTCTTCACCAGTCACAGAAATGACCAAATGAGCCACCTTCTACCAACTGCACTTGTATACATTAATTGTATTCCTTGTTCAGGATATCAACATCAGTTGATCAATCTGTCCTAATATTGAATTTATTTACTATTGAAGTAACAACGTTGATCCGGATACAATTTTATGATCTTAGTACATGTCATGAAAACACAAATTACATTTTTAATCTTGATTTTTAACAATCATATTATGATATACTCTTATTTTGAATCCAAGGTTTATCATTTATTCAAAAAAGTTCTTAATTTTATGTAGGAGTTAACATTAAATTGTAAAGATTAACAGATCATAATTGTTAAGACCCATATTGTAGCTAAACCTTAATATTGAAAAAGATTACATTTTGAATGCATTTTCTTTTAATTTAATTTCTTAAATTTGTATTGCAAGACATCGTCACTTATTGTTCATCTACCTCAAACTAAATAGTGAAATGTTAATCACAAAGTGCTATTACAGTTTAACAGCCAGATTCATCAATGTCAAATTCTGCGATTTCTAAATTGCGATAAAAAGCGAATCGCAATTTAGAAATCGCAGAACGGCATTCATGAACATTTGCGAAAGAAAATGCGATTCGCAACCGCCAGCAATCGGCGATTGCGAGCCCCCAGAAGTTGCTAAATAATTGCAGAATCAGCTGATACCCATGTAGAAATTGCGATCTCGCAATTACCGAAATCGCAAATTGCGATCTCGCTAACTGCGAGATCGCAAAAACGGGAAGTCGCATCCTGAGCACAGTGATGACATCACAACCAGGAAGTAGGCAGGTTCCACCCACATTCAGCAGTGAGAGGCTGAAGTACAAGTAGCAGTGTCAGAGCTCCCCTCCAGTGTTCCTACAGGAGTAAAGCAGGAGACATCACAGTGGCAAGCATGTTACAGGATGCAGCAGGAGGTTCTACCAGTGGGAGAAAGCGCAAAATCAAATTTTCTGAGCAGGAGCTCGAATACCTAATAGAAAGAGTATCAAAGGACCACAACCGGCTATTTGGCAAAGACTCCCGAAGGGTGCCAGAGGCTGACAAAAGGTGCATATGGCTGCGCATCCGCTCCAAAGTGAACTCCGTGGGGGTGACCCAGCGCTCGGTGGATGAGCTTAAAAAGCGTTTGTATGACCTAAGAGGGCGGGCAAAGGAAAAGATTGCGGAGAGGCTGGGGAAGCATGTGGCGACAGGTGGAGGGGAGCCCACTGTCCCACTGAACACACCTCTGGAGGACCGAGTGGAAGACACCATCAATCCACAGGCCTGCATGGGTGTGATCCAGCTTGACTCCTCCCGACCCATCCAAGACACACCAGGTAAGTGCCATGCGACTGCAGCCCCCTGTCCCCTAACAATGTCCATGACTCCAGTGCATCCCATATCAAACCCCAGTCATGCAGCCAAAGCACATCACTATAGCGCTATTGCATTGTGGGACATGTAGTCTGACCACAATTACCATCCTGCACCCTTAAGCCAGACATGTCCAGTGAGAGTCAATCCTGCAGCAAGTCAGGGAATGGTAGTCTGCATGCATGTAGCAAGCCTAACTGTGTAAGGAACATGTCACTGATCAACGTCCACTTTACATCACAGGTGGCGCTGATGTCCCCAGCACAGACAAAGAGGCCCTGGTGATTGAGGACATCATGGAGGACACAGAGGGAGACTCACATCATGCCCCACAGCCCGGACCATCAGGGAAAGCTGCCGCACCAGCGGTCATCCTACCACCTGCCCCTATGGCCCGTGCCACCCCTGTGCCAACTGGCGCTGCTGTACCACCGCGCAGCACACAACCACCAATGGGGCCTGCAACACCAGCAGCAAGTCGCCAACCAACCCACCGCCCTGCGGCTGTGAGGAGCCAGACAAGCGGACTGGTGAGGGAGAAGCGCAGCAACACATCCCGCGCTGGCAGGGGCCGCAACATGCATCCAGGTGGGCTCTCCATTGAGCGCAGGATGCTACACGTGCACCAAACCCAGGCCTGTCATCCTGCCGCCATCCACCTCCAAATTGACAAGACCGCACGTAATGTGGCACATATGTCTGACCGTATGGACAGGATGACAGCAGCTCTGGAGGCCAACACACAGGCCATGTTCAGCCAGGGGGATCTCAATCGCCGCAGACACCGCCAACTGCTGACCCGCCTGTCAGTGTACACGCGGTCCAACTATATAATTGGGAACGCCACCTCCCAGCTCTCGCGACGCTCCCTGGCCATGCAGGTCCAAATGGTCCAGTGCTGCCAGGACGTCGCGAGAGCCCTGGAGCAGGTGACAACAGCCGTGCAGGGCATGTAGGCTACCGGCCATGGCCAGGCGGGGGGGCAGACGACACCAGTGAGGCTACATCAAGCCATAGCAGCCGGTCCCTTCCACCGGTTGTAGCACCCCACCGCAGCAGCAGGCCCTCTGCTGCCTCACGGCAAAATCAGGAGGAGGACGTTGAGAGGAGGTCAGGGGCAACTACCCGGAGGCGCCACTGAACTGTTGAACATTAGCATGAGGGTACATGCTGACGCTACAAGCATGCCCTACAGACAAACAGACATATGACGCAATATGTCATTCATGTTCCAGTTAGCAGAATGCCCAGTTTATTGTGTAGTAACAATTAAAAAAATTCTGACTAACTACATCTGACTCATGTCATTATTTATGCTGTCATGCATGAGTTGAGTAATGGGTGTGGGGAGTGGGTGCACTAGAAATAGTTCATGCAGATTTGGTTGCGTCGCCTGTGTCCTTCTGCAGGATTCTCACCGCGTGCGTGACGCACATGTGCAGGTGGTCGATTGTCCCCTTCCGACTCACTGCCAGAGATGTCTACAGGTATCCTGCTCTTGGTAGCAATGTTGTGGAGGATAGCACACATGGCCACGATGCGGCAGCAGACCTCTGGCTCGTATTTGATGGCCCCACCAGTCTTGTGCAGTATGCGGAATCTGTTCTTCAAAAGGCCAAATGTCCTCTCAATGCGATTTCTTGTGCGTATGTGTGCTGCATTGTAACACCGTTGCTGTGGTGTTGCAGGGTTGAGGTATGGTGTGAGGAGGTACTCACGGAGAGCGTAGCCGCTGTCACCTGAATGAAGGAGTCATGTGTGCTCCCCGGGTACTGTGCCACTATGTCCGTGATGATTGTCTTTGCATTGCACACCATCTGGATATTGAGGGAGTGGTAGGACTTGCGGTTGCGATACATGTATTCAGTTTGTGCTGGTGGGCAGATGTGGATGTGGGTACAGTCAATGCAGCCTATTGTATGTGGGAATTGTGCTACATTGTAAAATTGCAACTTGGTGTCATTCAAGTCCTGTTGGCTGGTGGGGAATGAGATGTAGTGGTGTAGGCGGGTCAGCATGGCCTCCAGGAAACTCCGTAGGCAGCGGGACATGGTGGGCTGGGATATTCCCCCTGCAACAGCGACTATACCCTGGAAGGTTCCGGAGGCCAGTAGGTGCAGGCTGCACAATAACTGAACATAGGTGGGAACGGCATTGGTCCTCCATGTTGGGTGCTGCAGGAGGGGGTCTAGGTCCCGGATCAGCTTGATGATCATTGCCCCATTTAGGCGGTACTTGGCGTAGATTTGCTCCCTGGTTTGGACCAGTAGGGTGACCCGCTGACAGAATATCCGCTCTTGGATACGACATCTGTTCCATGCTGCTCGCTGTAGCCTTCGCCGCCTGACCACCATGTAGAGTCCTGGCATTGTGAGAGTCCTCAGGCTTCAGCTGCATGTCCTTAAGTGTGTTTGGTCAGGCTTGCACCTGTTGGTAGTTTGCTAAAGTTTTTTTCAGATGTGATTTTAGTTTTTTTACTAGTTATCACCTGGTTTGGGTTCTCCTTAAATTGCGAGTCGCTAAAAGCGATTTTCGGGTTTTTCGCAATCTGCGATTTTTCATGAATGCCGATTGCGATTATTTTCCGAATTCGCAAATGTTTTCGCAGAATCCATGGTTTCTCGCAATTTCAGAATCGCAAATGGGCTTGTTCTAGGATTCTGCTAATTTATTTGCGAACCCGCAAATGTTTTTTGCGGTTTCGCAATTTGAATAAAAAATGAAACACAAGAGCCAATGGGTCTGAATGAAAAAATAGATCTAATGTGTTTTTTATGAACTTTTCGCTTTGTATCTGCTAAAGAGGTTGATGCCTGTACTTGTGTAAATATGCACTAGTTTTGGAATTATGTATTGAGTTTCTACTATTCTTGTTTCATTTTTTATTTTCTACTCTGCATTTTGTCTCCACTATGCCTTTCACCTTCCACTAATTTTTCCGATTTTTGAGTTTTAGACACCGTGTTAGCACCAGACACTCCGCTTCAAGATGGCGCTCGTGATTAGATTAGAGCATCGCTCTAGCCTGGTTTCTGTGTTAATTCTCAGCACAGTTTGGAACAAGTGAGTTTCGGAGCCCATAATAGAGGACACTATCATATCTGTTGACCTTGGAGTTGTTGTATATAGACTAGTTTTGTGTCGAAGTACGAACGTTTGAACAGCATTGACTGTACCACATCTGAGATCCCTAGTTGTCTTGTATAGTCCTCTTTCAGTTTTGGACTTTTGTAGCAAACGAGAGTCGTAGCTGTAATTTTGAACGAGGCGAGCTGCCGTTGAGTGCAGTCTCGGTGCAACACGAGGGCGAGTCGTTGAACCCAAGACCATTGAACACGTAGGTAAGGGTTGAAGGAGTTTCGCTGTATATGCAGGTGGTGTTTATGGTAGTTTTGAACCCGTTCGTCTTCCAACACGGAGTAAGCTTTGGTGTGTCATTTGTTTTGCAGAAGATAGAACAGCCACGGTTGTCGAGAGCGGGGCGAGACTAGAGAGAAGGTTTCTTTCACAGAATAGTTCACAGTTTTTCAGAAAGGTAAGACGATCGTTAAGGCTCAGACCGTTGCTCACAAAGGTGGTAGTGGTGTACGCCCAGGTGATTCTGATTGATTATATTTACGTTTCAGGATTACTGATTGTTTCCGTTTTTTCAGTGAGTATAGTTCTTTGCTATTTTCACGCACAGTGGTGGGTAAAAGAGACCCTGCTTGTTGTATAATTTTTCACAACTTTTTCTGAGTAGTAGTGTGCCTTGTACCATGTGAAGCTTTGAAATCCTAAACATTATAATGACGAATAATTGTCACTTTCAATTTAATGTTTACAGGCCCCTGATGAAGAGCTTCATGAGCTCGAAATGCATTGGGCACAGAGAAGAGTCATCTAATAACTTTGTTTCGCATTATGTTTTGATCATGTTGATAATGTACTAGATATTTTGTGATTTAATACAATAATGATCTGCAGCTTACGCTGATGTCAATTCTACAGGAATGTTATTATTGTGAAGTTTCTGAAGTAAATTCGAACGGTTTCAATTCAATTGATGAAGTTTGATTATTATTTGTGTAATATAATGCAAACAGTTTGAAAAAATAGAGTGTTGTTCGTCCAGAACCACAACAGCAACAGTGCACTGAGGTTAAGTGTGCTCCACACTTAAGATAGGTTACTAACGTGCAGGCACGGGAAGGACAAACGTGCCACCTCGGTAGCACGCTTTAGTTTAAAAATGTGAAAGTTAGAACTAAACTATAGAAATAAAGAGTCTAATCATTTCACATGAATCAAAGGTGTGCTTCTCCTATTCAGGAACGCATTTTAAAAAAAGCTCTCAGCCACATCTCTCTGTGATCCTACTTTAGAAATGAATATTCATAATCTGACCATCTACTACACTTTTCATGATAGCCTTTTCTGTGCAACTCAACTTTCCTGGATTAGCACTACATTTTACAAAGTTAATTAGAGCATTTCGATCTCCTTATTGTTGGAACCTAGAGCCTTTTCCATGACCCATCTTGTCTGGACATGAAGAAGGCCCTCTGTGTTGTTTGTGTCAACATAGTAATGTCTCACAACATGGTGTTAGAGAAGAAAGTTATGCCCAACATTTAAAGTTGGTAATCTGTTGCCACACATTTAAAGGTTTTCTTGTAAATATCAATTTTACAAGCAATGTGTATGGTGACGTAGCTCCTTTCTGCCCCGGAAGGATTAGCATGTTTCATACCCTTTGAATTCATTAATTAAAGGTTCGCATCACTTTTTTGCTCTCTGATAGCTATTATTTCAAACTTGAAATTAATTATCTCTTATAGTGAAATCATCATTTTTGTACAAGCCCGGCCGTGTTCCAGAATAAGCAATTGCTGTTCTGCTTTTTTTGGTTTCACTACATCCTTAAACTTAATGACCTCATAGGTCTTATGAAGTTTCTTGGGAGGCAGACATCTTTACTCATGTCAATAGTTGATTTCCTGGAATCTATTTAATATTTTTATTGTATAGTGCTGGAGGCCCAAGAGTAGCTTATTTAGTTTGAATCAAGTCCTTATGAGCTTGAAAACACTGAATGGTGGATAAAAATGTAATATTTGCTACAGGTGCATTCTATGAATAATCCCTCACTTTGGGTGACATTTTCCTGTTGGGTAAAGGATGGGTATTTACTACCTTTGATTATTCATAATATCCCTGTGTTAGAGTTAGGGTTTCTGGTTGTCAGTCAGCTTGCACCCTGTACAAGCAGGAACACTCACATTAGTCCGGATGAGTAAAGTGCACACCCAAGTTTGCCTGTGCTCACCCTCTGGTAGCTTGGCACAGAGCAGTCAGGCTAAACTACAGAGTTAATGTGTAAACCCTTTGTGCAAATATACAGTAACACAGTGAAAGCACCACAAAATTACACCACATCAGTTTAGAAAAATAGTCAAAATTGATCTAATCAGAACAAGATCAAACCAACAAAAATCCAACACACATAAATTAAGATATCACTCTAAAATGTCCAAAACTGTTCAGTCCGTAGAAAACTATGGATGCATTGCTTTTTAGTGCAAAGTACCTGAGATGCGTCAAAATAGCTAGATGAAAGCAGGTGCAGGGGAGGTGAGGTGAGGCACCGGAGAGTAAAGTGATGTGTCTGTTCCTTACCCTCAGGGAAGATTATGTGCTGGTTCCTTACTCGTAGCACAGGTGATGTATTGATTCCTTGCTCCCAGGGGATGTGATGCATCAGTTCCTTACTGCTACACAGGGGAGGAGATGCCTTGGTTCCTTACTGTTAGAGGAGGGGATGCATTGGTTTCTTATTGTGAGGGGAGGTGATGATTCGGTTCTTTACTGTGAGGGGAGGTGATGTGTTGGTCTCCGGAAATGCAATCTCAGTTCCTTACTGCAGCCCAGCATTGAAGATGAAAATGGCACAGAGATGTGATGCATGGAGATCCAGACGCACTGGAGATCTATGGGGCAGCGGCATGCAGGCAGGACGTCGATTTCTACAGCTGCAGTCCAACGATGCATCAATTCTTTCAGCAACACAGCAGGGCCTACATCGAAGTTCATGCTGTGGTCTCGGACTTCAAAGACACAGTGCACTGAACTTGGGCTGTGGTGGTTTCTTCAGCCAAGGACAAGCACTGCGTCAATTTCTTTGGCTACACAGTGGTGGTGTGTTGAAATGTCTCCCGCATGGAAATGTTGCATAAGAAAACAGGTGCTGGAAGAGAGATGCATCAATTTTGATTGTTTCACGCAGCAAAAGAACCTCCAAGGGCCTGGAATTGGCACCACAAGGCAGGTCAGAACTCCCAGCAGTGGAGTTGAGGGATGCTGCAGGTTAAGTCTTTGATGACACCGAGACTTCTTAACAGGAGGCAAGTACACACAAGCCCTTGGAGAAACTTCACAAGCAGGAGACAATGCAAAGTCCATTCCTTTTCTTCTCCAAAGCAGATGCAGCAACCGCAGGCCATCCTAGCAAAGCAACACACACCAAAGGGGCAGTATTTCTCCTCACAACTCTTCAGCTCTTCTCGTTGGCAGAGGTTCCTCTTGATCCTTAAGCTTTCTAAAAGTCTGGCATTTTAGTTCCAATATTTATAACCCTTTTGGCCGTTGAAGTAGGCATAGTTCAAAAGAAAGTCTTTGTTGTTTACAAGTTCTTGTCTTGCCTGTCCTTGGCTCCCGACACACACCAGGGGGCTGGAGACAGCATTGTGAGAGGACAGGCACAACCCTATTTAGGTGACTGGGACAATTCCTCCCACCACTCTATCTAAGAAGGGCCCATCAGCCTGGTGATGGCTCATCAGGATATAGAGTACAAACCTCAGCTCCATTTGTGTGACTGTATAGAGTGAATGCGCAAACAGCCCCGGTAAGTCTACGTCAGAATTTGATTCCACAAGCAGGCAGAGACACAGAATGGTACAATGCACACTTTCTAAAAGTGGCATTTTCAAACACAGAATTTAAAATCCAACTTCACTAAAATATGTTTTTGTAAATTATGAGCTCAGTGACCCCCCACTCCAAATTTCTATCTCTTCACAATTGAAAGTTACACTTGTAAAATGTTACAAGGCAGCTCCACTGATAACCTGTGGTAAAGTCAGGCACTATAGTGAAAACCAAAATTAGCAGTATTTCACAATCAGGACATGTAAACATACAACTACATTTCCTACCTTTCACTTACACTCTACCCTACCGATGGGGCTATATTGGGCTTACCTTAGGGGTGCCTTAAATGTAGTAAAAGAGAAGGTTGGGACCTGGCAAGTGGGTGCACTTGCCAGGTCGACATGGCAGCTTAAAGCTAAACTTGAAGACACTCCAGGTCTGAAATAGGTTACAGGGCTACCCATGCTGGCCGCACAATCAGTGCTGGAGGCCCAAGAGTAGCTTTTGATTTACTGGCCCTGGGCACATATAGTGCACTTTACTCAGGACTTACCAGTAAATAAAATATGCCTATAATCAATACAATTTACACGGAGAGCAGATGCACTTTGGCACTGATCAGCAGGGGTAAACGACCCGGAGTCCTAAAGCCAGCAAAAGCAGATCTGAAAAAATAGGAGGCAACAGGTAAAACGTCAGTGGATTAATCTGCAAAAAAGGCCAGGTACAACATCCTGGTAGGAACCTTGATTTTGGGTTTGGCCCTTTACTGTTCCTCATGCCAATAATTTCTTCTGACATCAACCGGTTTTCGCTCTGATTTTATCTATGTCTTTGCACAGATTCTCTGTATCGTTTTTGTTCTCTTATGGTCCTAGTAAGAGTGTGCATTTGAAATTAATTGGGTTTTGACACGATGGTTACATCCAAAGGTAAGTTTTATTCTTCATTACCAGCCCACGATGCAGCACATCCTGCCCACTCAGATCCTGACAGCCTAACAGGACCCAAGCAGATATTTTGAGCAGCGATCATGGAGTAACATTTAAACTTAAACAAAGCATTATTGAATAGAAGACGTGCTGAGCGAGACTACTCAGCACGCGAATAACATTCTCAACATGCACAAAGCATGCTTTATTCCATTACAGCAGCTCCCCTTTTTATCTGAACAGCAAAGTCACACCTACTGCAAAGACATCAATTGCATACACAGTCATCAAATTTTGGGGGGAAATCGAAAACCCACTGAACTTAAACAAGTGCTACCCGGAACTGTACTTGTGACCCCGGATGTGATGTTACCTGTATCAACCTCCACTCGCCTGTCCAAGCAAGCCTGAGGATTATATAGTAGCCAATGTGCCCAATCTGCATTTTGTACCGCCTCACTCTTTTTGCACATAATAGCTACCTGATCAGGTGGAAGTTTAACAAGCTCTCTTCTTTAACCAACCCTTTCCCAGAACGAGTGCAGAACCTTTGCTGACTCTGTCCACTTGCACAGGCACAGAAAACGTGGAATCCCCTTTTTTTGTCTTAGTGGGACCTTTGATCAAAACCCAATCTCCTGCGGTTAGATTATCATGCGGTTTACCATGTCCCCCATCATACCTCGCTTTCATGTTAGACTGCTTTGCAGCAACCTTAGCAGCGATAGCATTCTTGGATGGCATTGTTTCAGAATTTCTCTGCTTTTGTACAGAGATGTATGAACATCCCTGCCCCATAACAATGAAAAAGGGGCCACTCCAGTAGTGCAGTGAGGAGAAGAATTATACCCCCGACTTTCTGCTCAAATTTCACTACATCCAATCCTGAAACTAAAGTTGTTTGCACTCCCCATTCAATTACTCTAATGGCACGCTCAACAAGCCCATTAGAAGATGGTGCATACTACGTAACCTTGAGATGCTTAACATCCATTCACTGCAAAAAACTTCCCATCATCCATGACCAAACATTTCGGAACACCTTCCAGAACAAAAATGCGTTTCAAACATCTTATGACCATTTGAGTATCAGTAGATTCAATAAATGCATAGTACATCCACCTAGAGTGATAATCAATTAGTAAAATGGTGTACCTAATGGGTGCCGATAGAGTGGAAAAAAGGCCAGAGAAGTCCAATCCCAACTTTTCCCAAGCACGGTCAGAGAACAGAGTGGGATACAAAGGAATTTGCATACTTCTCTAATGCTTGTCAGATAGAGACACTCAGGACACCGATCAGTCATATATTTTACTTGAGTATCTGAAAGAAGGCCACCAATAACATTGTTTTATTTTCATACTTGTTTTGGTGCTGCCTAAATGTCCTTCATGAGCCAGAGTTATAATGATGTCACGTAGCCTGGAAGGTGGTACAAAGAGGTCCCCCCGGAGAGCAAATTTATTTCCCACAGACAGCTTATCAGAAATCTGATCAAAATTCACCTTCCAAATTCCTTAATTCAGACTTTACTCAACACAGCATCCTATTCTGAGGCACTGACCCAGTCCCTTTTACTTATAACTGAGTTGTACTCAGATATTGCATCAACCAATGCCACACATTCTACAACATCTAAAAGAGAAGTGTCCTCTTCATCATCAAGTGCCATGCGAGACAAACAATTTGCACAAAAATTATTTCCACCTGGAATGTGTTTAATCGTAAAGTTGTACTCCTGCAACTTTGGAAACAATCTAGTGAGTTTAGATGACATGTTACCACTACCACACCTGGTGAAGATAAGCAATTAAAGTGTGTGATCAGTTTACAACTCGAACCTAGTGCCCCAGATGTGTGTCTAAAACTTATGGACCGCCCAAGCACAAGAAAAAGGCCTCACGTTCAATGGTACTGTGCTGTTGTTCATATGCCTTAAGAGACCTGTAGGCAAAGGCGACAGTTAAACGGTAACCCTGGGCGTAGGACTACGCAACGCTCGCGTAGTTTGCGCAACTACGCGCAACGTGAATTGCACATAGCACAGTGCAAAAACGGGTAGCGAAGCAGACATTTTTTGCTTGCTCGCAGTCCTCAACGTCAAGTTGGCGACCGTGAGCGAGCAAAATGACATCCAGGCGAGACTTTTTCCTCATTCGCGATCAGCAACATCAAGTTGCCGATCACGAGCGTGGAACATAAACCTTCGGGCGAGATTCTCAATGTGGGGAGGTCTGTTTTTTCATTGCGAGCGGTCGTGTATGCTAATTACCGCTCGCGATGACAAACTACCAGTCCGCAGTGAGAAAACTGCCGCTAGAGTACAATTCTACTAGAGCGTCAGAAAATGACCGCTTGCACTTGGCAAGTTGCTGTTTGCAATGATTGCACAGTGCAGAGAAGCATCCGGCACTGTGCAATCAGTGCAAACAACAGTTTCCCTACCGCACTATGTAGCTCGTGTAGCTACGCGTAGCTTGCGTTGTGCGAAGTACAATTCACGTAGCTACGCATAGCGTGACTAAGCGAACTACGCCCAGGGTTATTTAACAGTTACATCCACTTTTTGATTGAGTACAGCACCTAAACCATGAGCACTAGCATCCACGGTAATACTAGACTTGCGACCCTCACTAAATGCTCTCAGAGCTGGAGCTGTGACAAGAAGATTTTTGACACTTTCAAAAACGTTTTGCACATCTGACCATATAAAATTTGGCTCTTTTCTAAGCAAATTTCTGAGTGACTCTACAGACTGAGCATAACCAGGCATGAAACGTGCAATATATTCAGCCAATCCAAGAAACAATCTAAGTGAATTTCTGTCCCCAGGGGCTTTGGCATTACTAATGATTTTAGTCAAAGACTCTTTGGTTTTAATACCATCACATTAAACATTATGTCCCAAATATTCCAATTAATTGGTGGCACATCTGCATTTCTCCAACTTCACTATCATACCTCTCTGTAATAGGATGGTCAATAATTTTCTAAGAATTTTGTTATATTCCCCAAAGATCTTTGGCACATATCAGTATGTCATGCTGATTCGCTTGCACACCAGCTATGTCCCAAACAAATTGTCCTTAAAGTTCTTAAACATGCTGGTGGCAGATGCCAAGCCCAATGGAAGTGTAAGGTACTTGTACACTTCATAAGGGCTAGCGAATGCAGTCACTTCACGTGACTCAGCGGATAAGGAAACCTGTTGGTATCGCAACCCCAAGTTAGTGGTGGAAAACCAGCCAACAAATCCTGGATTTTAGGTAGTGGGTGGCAATCCACTATATTGCTTTGCTGAAGAAACCAAAAATCCATGGGTGAGCCTGTCACCGAGTATGCAGGCAAACCACGGTGAATCGGTTACTCATGCCAAACAAAGACGGCCACCATCAACATTGACGTGCTTACGTGAATACAGTGGCAGGCGTGACTGACCTTGTTGTCAAGCAATAGGCTGCAGGTCATGACAATAGGTGGCCGCCATGTTGACTTGACGTGATGACAAAATGATGTGTCGGACTTGCCTGACCTTGCATCACATGATGATCTGTCTGCGCATCACTGAAGCTGAAGCAGAATTGCCAGAAAATGCTCTGAGACAAACCGGCAAAGTGAAAATAACCAAATCGACCTACCAGCCATGACGTCCCTTGTCGGAGAAGGAGATGACTGAAGCCTTTTCCGGCCACATGGTAGTTTTGGGAGAAAACTGAAAAGAAATGCTTTCCTCCTAAATCACGTTGGCGGGCTAACAAAGACCAGCAACTTGTCACTATTATGAAATCAGCTGTGTTTCGACACAAAGGTTACATCCAAAGGTAAGTTTTATTCTTCATTAACAGCCCATGACGCAGTACCTCATGGGCTGTTAATGAGATCCTGACAGCCTAATGGGGACGCAAGCGGACATTCCGAGCCGTGATCATGGAATAACATTTAAACATAAACAAATCATTATTGAATACAAGACGTTTGTGTGACACTCTAAAGGACTATATAGAATGGGGAAAAAAAACATGTATTAATCAATAAGTCTCAAAAGGGAAATGCCATTTGCCAATTAACATTGATACAAATGTTGGAAGACAAAAGATAAAATAAAAGGCATACTCTGATCATATTTTTGTACTGGTGTCAATGGACTAGTTTCAGCATAGATTGATGATAACATGCTTGTTTGCTAAAAAGTAATTTTTTAATTTCTATCATATAAAAAAATATAGTGCTTATAATTCCACAATATTTAACCAAACTAGTATCAACGCCTAAAAGCAAGACATCATTATTTAACAACATATATGCAAATCAATAAATAATGCTACACTCTAATTGATTCAAAATCTTTAATCGGTATTGAAATAAATGATAAAAGTACAAATAATAATTCCCCAAAAACATGTAAGAAAATACCTTTCCATATCAGCATTGCATCAGACATGGAATGCTAACACTGAGTAAAAGGTTTTTCACAATGTGTTGGAATATAACACAACTTAGGATAGATGAGATGTACAAAGATAGTGAAATATAAAATATATATCACATTTAGAATATGAAACTAAAATAGCAAATTTCTGGTAGTAAAAATAGAATGTCCCATGATTCATAAAATATTTTAAAACTCATTGATTGTAACCATAAAATAGCAGTGTTAACTTACAATAGCAATATTTAAGGCCAGCCTACTCACTGTAAATTGCTAATGCGTTTTAATAAGTTTAGATTGGTCCCAAATAAAATAAGTCTGCTTAGAACCTAACAATGAGCAATGAAATTGCCATGTTATGATAACCCCATAACTTCCAAATTAGAGTTGGATCTAAAAAAAAGTAAAAATCCACATGTTAACCACTATACCCTATAAAGTAACAACCTCTAACTTGGGTGAATATAAGTGCATAAAGTGTAACGTGGTAAGGTTAATCATTATAGCCTTATAGCCCGCCTTAGCGGGCTATAATGGCTTTTAAAGTCCCACTCCTTTGTTAAAGTACCTCGCCTTCGGCTTAGGCCTTTAACGCTACAGCTGACCTTGACAAGCCGGTATACCCCGCTAAGGCGGGCTACAAGGCTATAGTGATAAACCTGGTGAAAAACAGCTTTCAAAAACAATCTCTACAGCGCTGCGATCCCCCAGTCATACTTTGTTATGCTAATAACTTTATAAAACCAAAACATTATGTCTGGACTACCAGGCCATTGGCCCACAGTGGGGCGCCAATTCCAAAACGTAAATGCAAAAAAGTTTTGGGCTATCAGCAAGTCAAATGTGACGCCAAAAGAGTGCTTAATGCAAATGATTTGTTTCCTAATACAAATGGCTTTCTATATGAAGGAGGCAACTCTAGTACACGTTTGGATCTTCTAAAGAACACAACCCCCCCTCCTTCATCCCCACCGCAGGTGGATATTAACCCTGAACCTGCACCCTCGCTTCCCCTGAACCCCTCTAGAACCAACATGTCGTACAGCCTTTCCCCCCCAGAGCCCAGCTCCTCTTATCCCTCCCCCCTCTCCCCCTCTAATAAGCTGACCCATCGCCTCAACCTTCTGGAAGCGCAGCTCGAAATCCTGGTCTGTGGCTTGAAGGAAACCTTATCCTCCCTAGCGAAATTCCGTCTGCCCACCCAACAGTAGGTAGCTCCCCCCTTCTCATCCCAAACGAGAAGGAATGAATCGCCGCCCCCAACCAGCCCCCCGTTCCCCCAGATCTCGCCCATCACCCTCCAAAACGTGGACTAAGCCCCGTGCAGATAGGCCTAGAAGAACAAATCCCAACCTCTCCCCTCAGGAAGCGACCACACTCGCTGCATCATACGACCATCCCACAATCCACTATTCTAATTCCGCACTTAGCTCACAGACCATGATTCCTTCCACCCTAGCACAAGTCCCGCCGGTGAACTCCGCTCCAAAACACTCAATCCAAGTTATCACTGGAGTGGGTAGGGACCATCCTCCCCTGACAGCCACCAGACCCACCCTAGCACAGGTCCCGCCAGTGAACTCCGCTCCAAAATCCTCGATCCAAGTTATTACTGGAGTGGGTAGGGACCATCTTCCCCGGAGAGCGACCAGACCCCCAGCGCACTTATCCTCCGTACCTAGAGCCCAACCCAGCAACTCGAAACCCGAAGAAGAACCCTCCAATAATTTCATGCTCATCAACAGTAGATCGGCCTCTAAACATGCAATTGAAATAGCCGAAGCCATCCTCTCCCATGACCTAGATGTGCCTTTCATCACGGAAACATGGCTCAACACCCTGTCCTACCCCAACATGGACATGTTGGTGCCGCCCGGATTCTCAATTATCCACAAAGATAGACACAAACAGAGAGGCGGTAGCATAGCAATCATTCACAAAAGTGATCTCTCCATCTCAGAATGCTCCCCGTGCCTCTATAACTCCTTCGAATGCCTGTCGGTCAACATCAAATCGCTCAAGAACAGGCCGCTTCGTTGTCATCTCAGTTCAGTTTTTAACGTCTTTATTTCGAATTTTCTTCATAAAAGACATACATACATACATACATAGTAATACAAACGATATAACAAAATCATGAACATTTTTAAACAGACAAGAAGAAGAAATTTGTTTAAAAAACTCAATTAAATATGCATAGGAAGACGTCTATAAAAAGTTTTTAAAACGTTTAAGTATAAAAAAGACAAATCATCAATACTGCCCAAAATATAGTAAGCTAACAAACTGTTTAGATTTTTCAGGTCGAAGTGCTACGAACAGACCTAGTTCTAATTAACCAGGCCCACCCAAGGAATTTAGCCAGTCCTATGGATAACCATTCGGATGTGTTAGATCTCAGGATGAACAATGCTTCTCTGCTCACCCGGGTGTTTAATCTATTACATATTGGCTTCAGCCACTTATAACGTGGCTCGTGGTAAGCAGTGCATACAAATAGAAAGTGACCTATTGTTTCTTTGCTTTCGGTACAACAGGGACAAGAAGTGGACTCCGACTTCTGCCAACCACTAGTAAAAGCCCTTAGTGGCAGTGTACCTATACGAAACTGATGGTAAAGTTTCCTGTCAGAGGGCCCGATTCACAGAATGAACTTACTACTTTTGGCATTCACAGAATGCACTTACTACTTTTGGTATTCACAGAATGAACTTACTCATTTCGGTATTCACAGAAGTTAGGACTACTAACTTTAGGACTCCTAAATGCCTTCTGTGAATATCGAAAGTCTTAAAATTAGGATTTTTCTCAATTTAGTAGTAGTAAAGTTAGGACTCCTAACTTTACTACTACTAAATTGAGAAAAATCATAATTTTAAGACTTTTGGTATTCACAGAAGGCATTTAGGCGTCCTAAAGTTAGTAGTCCTAACTTTACCACTACTGAATTGAGAAAAATCGTAATTTTAAGACTTTCGGTATTCACAGAAGGCATTTAGGAGTCCTAAAGTTAGTAGTCCTAACTTCTGTGAATACCGAAATGAGTAAGTTCATTCTGTGAATACCAAAAGTAGTAAGTGCATTCTGTGAATGCCAAAAGTAGTAAGTTCATTCTGTGAATCGGGCCCTAAGATTTTAAGGATTACATCCCAATAGGTCTCTGTGTGTGGAACTACTTTGTGGAGCAAAAACAGGCCTGTCAAGTTCGGTTTCTCCGAAAGAGCAACTTGTTCTTCTTTTACCATGGACCAAAAAAGAAGTTTAAAGTCTTTCTTTGAGGGAAAAGTATGGGAGCCCGGCTCGGACCAAAGCAAAGGAAGGCCCATTCCAATGAGAGTATTCCTAATTAGCTTAAACCATGGTATTTCAACTGCCCCCTGTTGCACTCTTACATCCTGTATCTCCTGGGCAAACATGGCAAGTTCCGGGGTAGACCATATGCGTCTCCATAACGCCACCATCCTATAATGGGCTTGATGTTTAATAGAATAAAAGCCCATGTCCATCATGAGTGGTAGTGCTGGCGTTGAGGGAGGAAGACTGACTAAATTTCGAAAGAATTTATTCTGGATCCTATCCAGGACAGCCAGATCCACACACCCCCATATGTCGGCCCCGTATAGTATGGCTGAGCTGATTTTGGCGCTATAAATTTTAAGCGTGGGAAAAACTCTTTTGGTCAAAGAACACCGTTGCTCCTTCACTAAGCAACCGGACAAGCGAGCAAATTTCAAACTGAGCGTCACTATTTGCTCTTTCCAGCGTAACCTATAGTCCATTGTAACACCACGGTATGTCATGACTTCAACCTGTTCTAGACTAGACCCATTCATCGTTACATGGCCCCTCAGTGGTTTATTCTTTGTCAGGACCATGAACTTGGTTTTAGTAATATTAATTTCAAGGTCATTTTCATTACAGAAGTCCACAAATTTATTAATAGCCACCTGTAGACCCTTCTGAATTTTAGCCAGTATTAGGGTGTCGTCAGCGAAGATTAAAAGGGGAAATTTGGTCCCACCCAGTGTTGGTGCATCAGTAGGGGTAGCTGAGAGGAACTTAACCACCTGGTTGATAAAAAGTATGAATAGGGTGGGGGCCAGGACACAGCCCTGTCTCACTCCACGGGTCACGGGGAAGGAGTCTGTAACCTGACCCTGGCGGCCCCATCTGACTCTAGCGAAATTTCCCTCATGCATCCTGATGGTAAGTTCTAGGAGTGCTGTTGGAACACCCATCCTTCTCAGAGCTGCCCACATCTTTCCTCTGGGGACCAAATCAAACGCAGATTTGAGATCCACAAATGCTGCGAATATAGTGCCTCCTCTCAAAAACACAGTTTTCCAGTAGATCATAACAAATCTAAGTATCTGGTCCACCGTGCTAATGTTTGCCCTGAAACCAGCCTGCAAAGGAGACAGAATGTCAGCTTCAGTCATCCATGACTGGATTTTTCCTAGCAGCATTCTGGCAATTACCTTTTGAAGGGCGTCGATGAGGCTGATGGGTCGATAGTTTCCCGTATCAGTTCTATCCCCTTTTTTGTACACGGGCAGAATCTCAGCCCCTTTCCACGAGTTTGGTATCCTAGCCCCTCTAGCTATAGCATTCGCTAAGGTGGTTATATACGGGACCCAGTGTGCTTGGTCAAACTTAAAAAGGTCCGCAGGGACACAGTCCATACCGGGGGCTTTACCATTCTGCACTTGTTTTAGGGCTTTAGTGGCTTCCATTTCAGTAAAAACACAAATTCCGCACTTAGCTCACAGACTATGATTCCTTCCACCCTAGCACAAGTCCCGCCGGTGAACTCCGCTCCAAAACACTCAATCCAAGTTATCACTGGAGTGGGTAGGGACCATCCTCCCCTGACAGCCACCAGACCCACCCTAGCACAGGTCCCGCCAGTGAACTCCGCTCCAAAATCCTCGATCCAAGTTATTACTGGAGTGGGTAGGGACCATCTTCCCCGGAGAGCGACCAGACCCCCAGCGCACTTATCCTCCTTACCTAGAGCCCAACCCAGCAACTCGAAACCCGAAGAAGAACCCTCCAATAATTTCATGCTCATCAACAGTAGATCGGCCTCTAAACATGCAATTGAAATAGCCGAAGCCATCCTCTCCCATGACCTAGATGTGCCTTTCATCACGGAAACATGGCTCAACACCCTGTCCTACCCCAACATGGACATGTTGGTGCCGCCCTGATTCTCAATTATCCACAAAGATAGACACAAACAGAGAGGCGGTAGCATAGCAATCATTCACAAAAGTGATCTCTCCATCTCAGAATGCTCCCCGTGCCTCTATAACTCCTTCGAATGCCTGTCGGTCAACATCAAATCGCTCAAGAACAGGCCGCTTCGTTGTCATCTCCAATACCACCCTCCAGGCAACTCCAACAAATTTGGATCACAGCTCTCAGACCTGATCACCCAATCTGCACTCAGTAACGACAACTTTATAATTCGGGGGGACCTCAACTTAAGATGGAATGAACCCAAAAAAACCCTCATCCAATCTCTCAATAGCCTCATGCTAGAATGCGGGCTGACCCAACACTGCTCAGAAGAAACTCACCACAGAGGAGCGATCCTGGACGCAATCATCTCGGACAAAAACACTATCACATTGCACTATATCATTCCCGTGGATTAATCGGACCACCACATCATACTTTTCCACATCAACCTACCGGCCTTATCTCAACCCCATTTGCAGGCCCCTCACTACTGGGTCAGGAACACAACCTGAATCCCCCAGGCCGCACTAGAAGAAGGGCTAAGCACGCTCCTCCCAACCATGACGGAGCACCTCTCAACCACAGAACTCACCTCCCTTTACCATTCCAACATGACGCACACTCTGGATCTTCTGGCACCCCTGAAACTAAAAAAACCCAGAAGCGCCCCCTCCAGGTCTTGGTTCACCACCAACATCAATGACGAAAGAAGACACCTCCGAATCCTTGAAAGAATCTGGAGGAACAAGCCCTCCTCGCTCCACCGCGACCAACTCAAGGCAGCACGCAGAAACTACAGTAATCACATTAGGAACAAAAAGACAACTTTCTTCTGCTCCGCCCTAGACAATGCAAAAAACCGCCCCAAAGAACTCTTTAACATCATAAGGTACCAAACATCTAAACCGATGACAACCAACATAGTGGGGTCCAAAGATCACTGCGACAATTTTGCCAACTTTTTCAGTGAATGGATCGCCAAAATTGATATCTCTCTCAGCTCAATCCCTGCCACACCGGCGGGGACCGCGTGGCAAGGTCCACCCCAGGGAACATACCTACTCACTGGTCCTCCTTCCGCCTCATCCAATAAGAAGAGAAAGTCAATTTGAGCGCCTCCGCTAAACCCTCATCCTACTCCCTAGATCAGCTGCCCTTGAGCCTGGCTAAAGACCTGAAGCTGACCCTAGCCCCATTTTGGTGCAAGATCATCAATAGTTCACTGAGCTCGGGAATCATTCCAGACTGCCTCAAAGTAGGGCAAGTCACGCCGTTACTAAAAAAAACCAGGCTTGACACTGAGGACATGAACAACTTCAGACCGTTATCGAACCTTCCTCTTTTGTCGAAAACCCTAGAAAGATGTGTTCTTCCACAGCTCACCCAACACCTTGAGAATATCGAGCTACCAGACCCTTATCAATCAGGATTCAGAAAGGGATGCAGCACTGAAACCGCAATCTTAAACATCTTAGACGATGTCACAAGTCACTTGACTCGGACCGAAGCAGCCTTCTCATTCTCCTAGATTTATCGGCCGCGTTCGACACAGTTGATCACACCCTGCTCCTCAAAGTCCTCCAGGAAACAGCGGGCATTGAAATGACGGTACTAAACTGGTTCTCCTCCTTCCTTCACAACCGCACGCAAAGAATAAAAATCAATAACGTTGAATCGGACCCCCTTCCCGTCATCAGAGGAGTTCCACAAGGGTCAGTACTTTCTCCCCAACTTTTCAACATCTACATGGAACCCCTCACCACACTTCTCAGGAACTCCAATGTCCCCTTCCACCTCTATGTAGACGACACACAACTTTATCTGGAAACCACATCGATCACAGACATAAACAGACTAAATGGCACGCTCAAAAAAATCCAACACTGGCTCTTAGCGAACCACCTTAAACTCAACCAAGAGAAAACAGAAGTTCTCCTCATCTCTAACAGAGATGAAAACCCCCAAATTGAAGAATGGCTCAAAGCCATTGACGCCCTTAATGGAGCCCTTGCGCCAACGGACTCGGTGAAATCTCTAGGCATTATCCTTGACCCCAAACTGTACATGAAAAAGCACATTGCAAAGACCGCCAAAAGCACGTTCCTAAATCTGAAACTGCTATACAATTAAGGCCCTAGAATTGACAATGGAATCTCAACCCTGACCGGAACAAGAAAATCACACCTAAGTTCCCTGACCTCTACCCTCAATGCCGCAGCAAGAATGGTCACAGGAACTAAGAAATTAGAACACATTTCCCCGGCACTCAAGGAACTGAAGTGGCTCTCCATTGATCAACGAGCCAGCTTCCGTACAGCCTGTCTCACGCACAAAGGTCTGCTCATAGGTAAACCAGTATACCTGGCCGCCAAACTCAAAAAGGCTGGCCAGACCAGGAACCTCAGAAGCTCCAACACGCTTCTACTCATTCCACTGAAATCTCAGAAACACAAAACCGCAAATAAATCCTTTGCAGGTAATGCACTCAAGATCTGGAACTCCATTCCTCCCCACATCAGAATGACCACCTCCTTCCCAAAATACAAGATCCTACTCAAAGCCCTCTTCCTAGAGCGCTCCCGACCGTAATAAGAAACCCAAAAATTACTTTGGGAAGGGCAACTAACTCCTCTTCCTGCTACCCCTCGGCCCGAAGATCGGCACTGTAATTTTGTTTCCTAATGCTTTAAGTTGGTAAATTGCAGTTGTTTGTCTGTGCCAAAAACTGCTCATAATTGTACCTGTTGTGAAGCGCTCTAATACCCCTGGGTCCAGCTAGCGCTATACAAAACTTCTAAATAAATAACTAAATAAATAAATAAATAATAAATTCCAATTATTATTAGCTACAAACAATGCTTATAAATGGAATTTCTTCATTCCAGTGTAGAAATTACAAAATAGTATAAAATGCATTGTTGTTTGAGTGGATATTTCCTCACCTGTGTATTTAACAGTTGCATCAGGCCATTGTTTCTTTTTTGAAAGGCTTCCGAAGAGTAAGCTGTGCCCAATCATAGATGTGGCAGGTAAACAATGTTGGATATTACATGTAAATGTAAGATTCCTTTGAACGTTTTCCTTTTTTGCCACGCGGAGATGTCTTAAAACTGAATGTTCAGCAAAATCTTTGGCACATCTAGCATCAGCTTTTTTTTTTAATTCCCTTTTATTAAAGTGTGCTATGTGATCAGTAATTCAATAATGGAGGACCATTAAACTGGGCAATTTGTCTGGCCATATATAAAACATTCACAAGATTCTCAATACATTGTGTAGTAATAAACAATCCCTTATAATTGCTTTTTTGAACTTGGTCTATTCTTTGCTGCAAATTGAATGGACAAGCTTTATTGCTAGTAGATAATCCAAATATTGCATGATCAATTCCCTATATACTATGTAGGCTGATGTAGATTGTGGCGTGGAAAGCAGTCGCTGGAAAAATATATTCTTTTTCATTTGTAAGGTAGTGGATTCTGTGAAACCCCATAACCCACTGCTGTAAGAGCTGCTGATGCACATTTGGCTCTATATATTGAAGCCATCTCCCAAATTGGTTTACAACCTAGCTTAGTGGCAAACCTGCAAATGACCTCACAGGCACATATCATCCTGTTATTTTCTATAAGTTTGGTCCAGAAACCGTTTGAGATACAAAGAATACAGAGATAGGAAAATAAAGTGACCATTTCAATTGGTATGCCATTGATTTAATGAACACGTGGTTTACAAGTTCCTTTCCACGCATCATCGTGTAGGTTTTCTTCAGATTTATTTAGGATCTCTGTCTTCTATAAATGCTGCAAAGTGATCCACCAGTCTTTGCAGGCCAGTTGCAGTTTTTGGAAAAAGGACGTTGTCATCAGCATAGAGGGGGAAAGACACTGCTCTCCTTTCAATTGTGGGAAGTCAGCAAACACTTCCTGGAGTAAATTATTGACAATATTAATAATGAAAGAAAACAGAAAGCAAGAAGGGTGCCAATTCGCAACCATTCTTGACACCTATTTCTGACAGTGTGCCCATTGAGGATAAAGTTTTACACAGGATTGAATGATTTGCCAAATCAAAAGCACTGGGCAAGTCAACAAAACATAAGTAGTATTTTGGCCAGTCTTAGCCATTGTATATTTCCCAATGAGGAGATCTAAAATTCTACATTAAAACACTATTCTACACTTCCTAAATATCATATTATTTTGGGTGGAGATTTTAATATCCTGCTGGATCCGGCCCTGGATAAATCAACTTCTAGGCAATCAGTAAACCCCCCCAAAATGAGGGAATTTGCCCATTTTTTGATAAAAAATTTAACATTAATAGACATTTGGAGACTAAACGCGGGACAGGAGAGAGGGTACACTTTTCAAAATAAAAAACTAGCCCACTCATCAAGAATCGATTTCTTCTTAATAGACCAGAAGCTTAACAACAGCTCCCTTAAGATAATCCATCAACCTTTACATTTGTCTGATCATGCAGCATTTTACTTGGCGATATCTTAAAAATGAATGTTCAGCAAAATCTTTGGCACATCTAGCATCAGCGTTTTTTTTAAATTCCCTTTTATTAAAGTGTGCTATGTGATCAGTAATTCAATAATGGAGGCCCATTAAACTGGGCAATTTGTCTGGCCATCTATAAAACATTCACAAGATTCTCAATACATTGTGTAGTAATAAACAATCCCTTATAATTGCTTTTTTGAATTTGGTCTATTCTTTGCTGCAAATTGAATGGACAAGCTTTATTGCTAGTAGATATTCCAAATATTGCATGATCAATTCCCAATATACTATGTAGGCTGATGTAGATTGTGACGTGGAAAGCAGTCGCTGGAAAAATATATTCTCTTTCATTTGTGAGGTAGTGGATTCTGTGAAACCCCATAACCCACTGCTGTAAGAGCTGCTGATGCACATTTGGCTCTATATATTGAAGCCATCTCCCGAATTGGTTTACAACCTAGCTTAGTGGCAAACCTGCAAATGACCTCACAGGCACATATCATCCTGTTATTTTCTATAAGTTTGGTCCAGAAACCGTTTGAGATACAGAGAATACAGAGATAGGAAAATAAAGTGACCATTTCAATTGGTATGCCATTGATTTAATGAACACGTGGTTTACAAGCTTCCTTTCCACGCATCATCGTGTAGGTTTTCTTCAGATTTATTTAGGATCTCTGTCTTCTATAAATGCTGCAAAGTGATCCACCAGTCTTTGCAGGCCAGTTGCAGTTTTTGGAAAAAGGACGTTGTCATCAGCATAGAGGGGGAAAAACACTGCTCTCCTTTCAATTGTGGGAAGTCAGCAAACACTTCCTGGAGTAAATTATTGACAATATTAATAATGAAAGAAAACAGAAAGAAAGAAGGGTGCCAATTCGCAACCATGCCTGACACCTATTTCTGACAGTGTGCCCATTGAGGATAAAGTTTTACACAGGATTGAATGATTTGCCAAATCAAAAGCACTGGGCAAGTCAACAAAACATAAGTAGTATTTTGGCCAGTCTTAGCCATTGTATATTTCACAATAAGGAGATCTAAAATTCTACATTAACACACTATTCTACACTTCCTAAATATCATATTATTTTGGGTGGAGATTTTAATATCCTGCTGGATCGGGCCCTGGATAAATCAACTTCTAGGCGAGCAGTAAACCCCCCCAAAATGAGGGAGTTTGCCCATTTTTTGATAAAAAATTTAGCAATAATAGACATTTTGAGACTAAACGCGTGACAGGAGAGAGGGTACACTTTTCAAAATAAAAAACTAGCCCACTCATCAAGAATCGATTTCTTCTTAATAGACCAGAAGCTTAACAGCGCCCTTAAGATAATCCATCAACCTTTACATTCATCTGATCATGCAGCAGGGGGGCGTGGCTAGCAAGCCAACATGGCGGACGGAGGCTGCTAGAGCTCCGGTGCCGCCGGGGGTAAATTTATCCTGAACACCGTTTCGGGGGGCCGCCCTGTGCCACCTATGATCGGATCCTGCTCCTGTGCTGACCTGCTCGCCTCGACGGCGTTTTTGAAGCCCTAGGTGACACGAGTGCCCGGCGAGCCGACGGAAGGGGTCTGAGGCCTGGACCCGCGCCGCGAGCCGGGGACTCGAGTGCGGACGGTGCCCGGGACGCGGGAACGCCGTCTGCCGACATGCCGGAGAACTGACTGGACGCCACTGCCTGGGGAACGGCCTGACTAATAGCAGGGCCGAGGGGGTGAAAACAAAGATCACCAGCCCCCCCCCGGCGCCCCCTTATTGCACGATTTCAGGGGCTTGGAAAAGTCCACCTGAAAAGCAGAGCTGGTGCACAAGAGGGTGCTCTGTCTGCGGGATCCCGGGCCTGTGCTGCACCGACGTCCTGGGTGGGGGCCCGGGAGACTGCCACCGAGTGGGGAAGACGCGGGGACACCGAGGATGGCGCCGCACTGACCCCATCTGCCTTCTCCCTCCTCTCTCCCCCCCGATGGTACTGCAGCTGCTGGCGGGCCAGATCGGCGGAACAATACCAGGATCGGCGGCCTAGCCTGAGGCTGATGACACGGTGAAGGACCACTGCCATTACCCTGGGTAAGGAGGGGGTGACGGACGGAAGAGAACTGTCGGCCTAGAACTGCGCTGTGCTGGTGGGTTGAGGAGGCGGCCGGCCGGCGCCAAATATAGTGAAGACGCGGGAACGGGCCCCAGTGGCCGCCTGAAGGCGCGAAGAAGATCGCCATTGCTACCTTGGGCGGAGAATATAAAATCGCCCTCCCTGGTGTTTGGGTAGCGGCGGAATCTGTTTGTCCAACCGGTGCACTGGTTCCTGCCGCCCCCACTGAGGTGGACAGATGTGAGTGCGGCGTGCGCCTTCACGTACAATAGTGCCATACCCGAGACCTTCGTAAAGCTGCCTGCCTATTGAAGACTAGAGAGACTACAGGGCGGCGACAGAAGCCAGAGTAGAAGAAACACGGGAGGTGATAGGGATCTGCCCTGCGACAGCCACCATGGTACGAAAAGGTTCAAAGGTAGCGGATGGCAAGGATGGAACAACTGCGGGGCCTACTCCTGATGCGAACCTGGGTGGCTCCACACCTCTAACACTGACCTCTACCCTCTCAGAAGACCACCAGGGAGACAAACTGGATCTGATACTCAAGGAAATCAGAGATTCTAGGGCTGCGATGGAGACGCAAATGGGCACCCTTACTACTAATCTCTCACTGCTTAAAACCAACCATGATAAACTGACAGACAAAGTCAAAGACCAAGGTCTGACGCTGGCGGACCTCACCCCGACGGTGGCGGAACATACAGACTCCATCCAACAAATCCAACATCAGGTAAAAACTCTTATAGAACGGGCAGAGGATGAGGAAGGACGCAATCGACGCAATAACATCCGCGTCATAGGAGTCCCGGAACACAGTGAGGGGCCCCACACAACGGAATTTATGGAGCAATGGTTTCTGAGATAATGTAGCTGCAGAAGGACTGTCACCATACTTCTGTGTGGAGAGAGCGCACAGGATCCCTACCGGCCGACCGAGACCGGGCCAACCACCACGGCTCCTGATCGTAAGGTCAAACTGATATCCTTTTTCTTTATTGTAAACTGAATGCACGGCCAGGCCATGGAAGGGGAGGGGGTCCTATAGACGGGGTGCATGAATGTGTTTATATACTGATTGGTGAAACCTGAGGTAAACTAGTTCTGCCCTCTATGTACTGTCCCTGACGTGTGGACCTCACACACCCCACACCCCTATACATCACAGGAATGTAACACTGTATAAGCAGGAGTAATGTCCCCGCTCCCAAGAAACGGACAACAGCAACGGATGGTTAAACGATAACTCTCCCGACGACATAGATAAGTATGGCCCATTGGATATGGCTCAAGCTTAGCCGACCCCCCAAGAGCGTATGCACCGCAAATTGTTTGATTACATTTTACAGTTTCATGTTTGGCACAGCAAGGTTCCGAGGCTGCGCCTCCAGAGTTGGGGATTGGGGAAGGGAGGGAACCGTCTTCAGGCTAACACGGACAATGTGCATACTGCAATACGTAATGTTACCACCTATGACATCTGTATTTGGATATGGCTGAAGAGAAAGGGAAGTATAGGCTGGTTACGTGGAATGTTAGAGGGCTAGGGGCGATACAGAAGCGGCATAGAGTACAAGCCTTCTTGATTCGCAGGCAAGCACACATAGTATTCCTACAGGAATCCCACCTGACACAGTCCGAGGTGCACACATTACGAAAGAAATGGAGGGGAACCGTATTTTCCACAACGTACTCTGCCTTCTCCAGGGGGGCCACGATATAGGTGCGCTATGGTACCCCCTTCGTAGAGCTGGAAAGGAAAGTGGACGACCAAGGGCGCTACATTTTGGTAAAGGGCACACTAGACGGTATAATGATAGGCCTTAGTAGTATTTATGCCCCGAACTTTGACCAGGACAGATTCCTTACAACTGTTAGCCGGGCCTTGGCAGATTGGATAGACATCCCCTGGATTTTGGGGGGAGACTGGAACATGATACTAGATGTAGATCTGGATAGATCGCACCCTCCCCTTCAGGCGACAGGGGTGCATAAACTGTCTGACTCATTTGACACATGGCTTCAGGGATGGAGAATGATGGACGTGTGGCGCACACTACACCCAACACACAAACAATACTCATTCTACTCCCCACTACATAACCTACACACCCGCCTAGACAGATTCGTTTGCACCAACTCCTTGACGGCAAAATGTACTTCCTCAGCCTACCTTGCCAAAACTTTTTCGGACCATAGACCGCTAACACTTGATCTACACTGGGGAAAGATACCCTCACCAGTATCCACCTGGAGGCTCAACCCCTCATTGCTTGAGGACGGCCCGTTTCGCACGCACCTTGAGGACACTTTAACCGACTACTTCAGAGAAAACTGGGACTCTGCGTCCTCAAACTTGGTAGTGTGGGATGCAATGAAGGCTGTGGTAAGGGGAGCCGCGATTGGTCAGCTGGTGGGAGCCAGACAAGAAACTCATTAAAAACTCTGTGAGGTGGAAAGCTGTCTGAGGGAGCTTGAGACCGCGGTGGGAACAGACCCAGGGCACAAAGGCGACTTACAACTGTGTAACATTGAGCATGCAGAAATTCTAGAAACCTTAAGGATTATGGACTATAAGGACTATTTGAGATGACAGCAGGCGGAGGCGGACAGGTCTGGGGCACTGCTAGCTTGTCTGATCCGAGATACCCCTGAGACCCCAGTAATTACGAGCGTCCGGGATGAAACGGGCAGGCAGGTAAACACGCAGCTAGAGATCAACACTGTGTTCAAGACCCACCTAGAGAGACTCTATGCTCCTCCCCCCGCAGATACTAGGGATGCCATGATAGACTTCCTAGATGAATTGACGAATCCAACCCTGACCCAAGAGATTCGGACGGCCCTAGCCAAACCCATAACGCAACAGGAAATTAAAATTGCCATTCACACATTGAACCGGGGAAAGACTCCAGGTATAGATGGCCTACCTGGGGAGTTTTACCAAACTTACTCCGACACATTAGCACCTGTCTTGGAAAAAATTTACAAAACTGCTTATGAGGTCGGCCATCTACCAGCCTCGACTATGCTGGCCTTAGTCATTTCCATTCCGAAGCCCGGCAGAGACGCCCTTGACGTGAGCAACTATAGACCCCTGTCCATGCTCTCCTCGGAGTATAAAATCCTTAGCAAAGCTATCGCCTTACGAATACAAGCCCATCTCCCTGGCCTGATCCACACTAATCAATGTGGCTTCCTCCCGGAGAGGAGTACTTCCCAGAATATGAGGCGACTCCACGCCCTCATGACGACCACCCCGCAGGGGCTGCCGCACGCTGGCTGCATAGCCCTGGACTTCCGACAAGCATTTGATTCCCTGACATGGGACTTTATGTTTGAAGACTTAAGTCGCTTCGGCTTCCCAGACACCCTGATAAAATGGATTCGTCCACTATACACGAATCCAACGGCTAGAGCACGCACAGGCAGGCACACTTCAGACAGTTATGACGTCCACAGGGGAACCCGACAGGGGTGCCCGCTGTCACCGTTACTGTTCGTACTCACACTAGAACCCCTAGCAATTGCACTCCGAACTAGGGCACCGGAGGCAGGCATTCTAGTTGGAGATACCCATAATTTGATCTCCCTATACGCCGACGATATAATGGTGTTCCTCCGAAATCTGCAGGATGACCATACATACCTAGCGACCATCTTTACACGATTTGAAAGGATCTCTGGCTTGGCTGTAAACCCCGGGAAATCACTGGGCTTCTTTTTCCGAGACGGACAGCGGCCTGCCCATATACAGTTTGGCGCACATGAGATCCAGGTAGCTCCAGCTACATTTAAATACCTCGGTATTAACGTATACCGGAGTCCGGAAGACCAGATTGAGGGCAATGTGAGGAGAGCAATCAACGGCCTTCAAAGTAGCGTGACCTTTTGGACGTCCCTGCCCCTCTCTGTGATGGGCCGGGTGGCGATCTCAAAGATGGTCCTCCTTCCCCGAATACTGTACTACTTTGTAAACTTGCCAGTCCTACTTCCACAACTAATATTTACCACACTAAACACGTTACTAATCAATCTCATTTGGGGGTCGGGGAGACGGCGGATAAGCCTCAAGAAGTTACAGTTGAACACCAGACAGAGAGGCCTAGGTGTACCAGACCTACGAGGCTTCTATTATGCTAGCCAGCTCCAATGGCTGACAAGATGGGTGGCGGGTAGAAACCTCCACGAGATCGCTTTCACAGCAGACAAACTGGCACGCGGAGACCTTCACTCTCTTTTACTACCCGCTGCCAAGATTCCCAGAGACTGCCACCCCCTACTACACGTAGCTCTGAGATGTTGGCGGAAAGCACTAACGTACACTGCAGAAACCACTTCTTACGCAGACAACATCCCCCTACTTGCACTCCTAACTCCACAAGGGAACCTGACACGACGCAGATTACAACCCTGGACGGATGCCGGCGTAGACAGAGTAGGAGACTTGTTTGGGGACGACATCCTATTAGATCATGCCACCTTCGCACAATCCACAGGGGCCCCGCAACGACTTTACTTTCTGCACGCCTCAGTGACCCCCTATGTAAGACGCACCTGGGCTCCACAACGCACCAAGCCAGTCCAACACGAACTGGTTCCTCTCCTCCACTATATGGGGACGGGTGGACACCTAGTAAAGTGGCTCTATGTGGGCATTAGAGAACATGCAGCTTTGCCCCTCACCACACTCAGGGAGTCTTGGATTGCAGACACAGGGGAGGCCATAACAGACGGGGAATGGAAGATCATCCTGGGCCACCCTAGGAGGGTGTCCAAGAACGTTAAATTCAAATTTATACAGGCCATGGTTTTGCATAGAGCATATCTCACCCCCCAAAGGCTACACAGGATGTTTCCTGCCACTCCCCACAACTGCCCTAGATGTCATGAGGATGACGCTAATATCCTCCACATGTTATGGGCATGTCCGAGACTACGCAACTACTGGGTGACGATCAGAAACACACTATACACTGTAACAGCTCTGCAGATCCCTGAGGGTGCACTACCCTGCCTGATAGGTAACAGGAAGAGATCCAAGACCTGTAAGGCACAACTGAAATTTATAGATTTGGCCCTCTTGTTGGCACTCCGAGCTATCACCATGAGATGGAAGTCGCCCAGACCCCCTAATGTAGAAGTATGGCGGTCCGACATGCTGAAATAGGGCAAAGCAGAAACTGCTGTGCTGCGTAGGGAGGAAGAGAAAGGACTACGTAAATACCCTATTGCGCAGGACTGGGAACGTATGTTAATAGAGTTGGAAGAAATAGACCCAGAAATGCCACAAGGAGATACTATCTGACCGCACAAGTGTTATGTGGAATGCCAGCACGTGCGGCTACCTAGCCTGGATACACCGGTAGCCATGCCTATCAATTGAATCATCCTCTCGCAAAGACTTAAAGCTGATATATCCAACTTACAGACTATGTACACAGAAATAGCCAGAAGACAGGGAGGGGGAGGGAAGGGCTCGGGGACAGTTTATATACGGGGGATATTGTACTCTAAATGCAAATAATAAGTGTTATAATGGAATGTTATTCGGAAGAATTATAAGATGTGACGAACAAATGGATACGAGGAATGATATGCCAAAGTTGATTTAAAGAAAACGGAAAAGACTGGTAATATGTGAAATGATTAAATGTACCTTGTAATACTTGGCACAGTCACGAATAAAGAGTTTAAAAACAAAACAAAAATAATAATTTGATCATGCAGCAGTTTACTTGGCGATATCAGTTAAATTCCCGCCAGTACAGTCCAGGTGGACTTTAGATAGAACCTTATTGCGAGACCCAGAAATAGTAAAATCACTGAAAGAGGAAACATTGGTTTTCTTTCAGCAGAAGGTTGGTACAGCCCCACCACATATCGTATGTGATGCATTTAAAGCCTTCCTGCAGGGGAAACTAATTGATTTAGCTGCTTATAAGCACAAAATGGGGAAGAATAAAATAAGGGACTTGAACAAAATATTAGCCAGATTCAGTGTGAAAGAGCAGAAAGGAATCCTTCTCAAGCTCCAGTAATAGAGTGTCTGCAAAGTAAGTTGATAGAAGCAAAGAGTATTTTATCTGATTATTTAGAGGGGTTAGTGAAACAGAGATGGGGAAGGTAGCGGGAAGATGTAAGCAATGAAAGCCAAACAGGACTGGGTTAGGAATGAGATAAAAGAAGTAATAAACAAGGAAGGAACCAAATGTACGGAATCTGAGATAATAGGAGAAGTTTTTGAGGATGCAGAAGGGTCATTAGCAGAAAAAGGCGATTGGTTAAAGCAGGATAATCTCCCCTCCCTAGATGCATTTCAGCAGGCCATTCTTAATCAAGAAATCTCAAGGGAAGAAATAGGGGGAGCTATCAAGAAATTAAAGAATGGAAAAGCCGCTGGACCTGATAGTTTACCGAATGAAGTATATAAAATCTTGGAAATGGAACTCACCCCTTTCTTTAAAGAAATGCTAAACTCTACATATTTAAGTCAGACGCAGATTCTGGCCACTTGGAGTGAAGCAGTAATTACTTTAATTCTTAAGCTGGACAAGGATGCCAAAAAAATGTGAATCCTATAGCCCTATCTCGCTCCTAAATGTTTATTACAAAATATACTCACAAATTCTGGCCAGACGATTACATAACAGTTCCAGAGATATAATAGGCATTAATCAAAAGAGGTTTATGAAAGGAAGACAGCTCTCAGACCTTACACAGGATCTGGTCTGTGCAATAGATACTGCCTCAGTAACAGGGACCCCCCCCTAACTATCATTGTGGTCGATGTCGCTAAGGCATTTGACAGAGTGAGCTGGCCTTATCTATATGAGGTGCTTAAACAAAATGGCTTGGGAGGAAACTTCCTTCAAGCTATTCAAGGTATATATGCTTCTCCCACAGCATAATGATTGATTAATGATCATTTAACTTCTTGTTTTTGGATAAGGAGGGGCACTCAACAAGGTTGCCCACTTTCGCTGCTACTATTTAATCGATATTTGGAACCTCTGGGAAGGAAAATAAGAGCAGACCCATGGGGAATGGCAGATGAAAGAAGCTCTATATGCAGATGATCTGGTAGTCTATACAGCGAATCTGGAAATAGCCTTGCCAGCAGTAATGGAGTTAGCAGGAGGTTTTGGGCGAATTTTGGGCTACCTATTTAATAAAGACAAGACTGAGATTATGTCTTGGAACAATTCCATCCCTGACCACCTTAGACATTTAGGTAGGACTGAATTCAGATATCTAGGCGTGCGGGTATCAAAAGATCTGGATCATATGGCATGGTTAAACTTCAACCGACTTATTCAAGAAACTAAAAAGCTTCTGAAAAGCTGGGATCTCCTGCCACTTTCTTTCCTAGGAAGAGCAAATCTACTCAAAATGACAATCCTTCCGAAATTTACATTTATGTTTAACACTTCTTCTTTTTTTCAAGCCTGCCTAGTTTAAAATTCTTCATGGGCAACTTAGCAGTCTTATATGGAATAACAAATGGGTGAGAATTTCCTGGAAAAAACTGAGGAAGAAAAAGCTGGAGGGAGGCATAGAACTCCTGGATTTTCAACTGTATTATTGGGCTTTCTTCTTGCAAAACTCGAGGCGATTATTGTTGACTCCTAAGGATATGCCAATGAGATATAGCTCTATAATAAGCAATCTGGGAGAGGAAGGCAAAGGTTTCTTATTTAAATTTGCCCAGGCTAAATTCTTTTAAAAAAAATTTAATATAGACACCAACAGCAGCCTGTGAAGTCTGGACCCTGGTGAAAAATCTCTAGGGATTCCTTACTTTACTTCTATAGCTCCAATCTGGAATTCCCCAGGAACACCACCATGTATGATGGATAGTTTAGCTCTCCCTTTGGTAAAGGCAGGTCTTTGAAGATGGGGTCAATTATTGGAGGAAGGCACGATATTAACATGGCCCAAATTAAGCCAGATAATGAATTTTAAGCTATCTAGATTTGAGTATTACCAGTTGGTCAGCTGGTCACGATCGCAACCAAGCCCTGGGATGGAGTCAGAGGCAGAAAAAGACTTATCAAAAACACAAAACTGGGTACTAGCACAAGGAGATGATAACGCTGAGACTTTAGCTAAAGAAATATGGAAGCTGGACATGCCGGGCTGTGATATCAAAACCTTTGGTAAGTATTTGTTGCAACACTTTGGGCCTCAGTAACCTCGGCTCCACTTAGGAGAAATCATTTGTTCACCCTCTACAGAGCCTACTGGTCCCCCAAAAAATTTGCCAAGATGGGAGGCACAAGAAGAAGATGCTGTCGGAAATGCCAATTGGAAAATGCAGACGATCCACAACTCTTTTGGCTTTGTCCAGCCATCCAGATCTCCTGGCAAGAAGTGGGTAATGTATTAGCAAAAATGCTGGGCTGCAATTTTGAGGTAAACCTTCCCTTGCTTATATTTGGGGTGGACAAAAATAACTGGGGGAGAAATATCAGATGTCTGTTATTTATCTTAATGAAATCTGTGTAAAATGGGTTTCTGAACTTCTCCCCTACTTGTGTGGGCTGGATGAACTTTGTAGGACATATAGCGAGACTAGACTGTCAACTGGGGTCAGCGAAGAAAGAAAAAATCTGGGCCCCCTTTGCTTCACTTGATTCTGGCTATTCGCATGCATGACTACTTTTTTTTTCTCTTTGTTGTCCAAGGATTAAGACCAGTTTAATGGGTTGACGAGATCGGTGGTGGATACCATCAGACTCTATATCAACTGTGAGTGGAAAGGGCCTTGGCATAAGATCTTAGAAGGTACTTGGCGCCCAGATCTTGCAGTCCTTCAGGAGGATCTCGCTTAGAGCCTTTGTCAAATATGAGGACTAAAAAAAAACTATTCTACACTTCCTATACTGCTGCTGAACCATATTGTGACTCTCGGTGATGTTCTTATTATTCTCAGTGAAACAAAGAAAGAGGTGGGATGCACACCTTTTTTATTGGTATAATCATCTATTCATCTTGACTTGTCCAAAGCTAATCTTTTAATGTGTGCATCCTGGTTGTTATGCCTGCTCCGGTGGCACCTTTATGACAACGAAGAAGGATGGGGCAACGTATGCTACCCTGAACCAGTGGCACAGTAACATTTAGCCATTTTTAGGCTACATTCAACTGATATTCCTTTTTTCCGTTTTTCATTCATTATTTGTCCATGTTTACTGTCCTTCATTATCTGTCTGTGTTTCTATGTAATTCCAATTCCAATCGACATGCGGGGTACATTCTGCCATTTTTCAGGTTTCTATTGTTCGAGCTGTGCAAGACTGGAGTGATTTTAGCGTCCATGGCAGTGTCCCCTGATGAAGGGCAGTGTGGTGCCCGAAATGCATTGGACTTTTAAATAAATATTGCTTTGGACGAACCTCTGCGTTTATTGTGTTGGAACTTGAGGTCCGGAGGGCACAGCTCGAACAATAGAAACCTGGAAAATGGCAGAATATACCCCCCTGTCGATTGGAATTGGAAATACATAGAAACACAGACAGATAATGAAGGACAGTAAACATGGACAAATATTGAATGAAAAATGGAAAAAAGGAGTATTAGTTGAATGTAGCCTAGAAATGGCTAAATGTTGCTGTGCGACTGGTTCAGGGTAACATGCGTTGCCCCATCCTTCTTCCCTATTATTCTCAGCCCATTGTTCTAATCCTTCTAGGATCACTCTACCCAAGATCTTAGCAGACAGTTTTAGGAGGGAAATGGGTGGTAGCATTTGGGATCACTTTTAGAGCGCCTTTTAAAAACTGAAGTTACACTTGACTCTGCCCAGATTATCAGAATATATCATGATTCTAACACATTCAATACTTGAGTCAATATAGGATCTCATAAATCCAGCAGATATTAATTCATGTCAACCAGGACTCCATCGGGTCCTGCTACTTTCCTGCTGGCACTTTTATCAATAATCTTACAATCTAATCTAAAGAGATCGTTAATTATCAATACCCACTGAAAGGTGTGAATGCTTGAATTAAGTCTTTACCTGAATGGGATAAATTATATGATTGACTAATGCTACACTCATTGTTGCCTCATTCACAGAGTAATAATAATGTGATGAATAATCTCCTCTTTAAGATTATTTATGACATTTGTTATTGCACATGTCATATCAAGGGTGAGGTCATATGCATTGCATTAAGCATATAAGTTATGGTTTACATTACTGTTGAGTGATGTATGGATTGTGTGTGTCGATATGATGTATATAAAATGGACCCTTTGCAAACTGCTATGAGTACATAGGGCAGGGAAAATATTTCAATATAGAAAGATCTGGGGATACTCTGGAGTATATTTTACCAATATGTACAATCTAAAAATGAAATGCATATAGTAACTTCAATTGAGTTAGGCCCAAAGTGCATGCTAAAGAAAAAAGTAATGAAAATATATTATGGGTGTAAAAGACAATGACAAACTATGCACACAGTACTACTACTGCAGAGTCTCTGTACATATAAAGATACGGCTGTATTATCCTATTATGGCCGGAGACACCACAGTGGTAAAATTACTTCTAGTTAATACATTTTTAAATAGCAAACAATCGTAAACTTACAAAACGTGTAAGCTTAGCTGTAGATCAGGCCTGAGTATTTACAAAAAAACTTGAAGAACAATAAATTCATACCATGAACCTCAATGCTAAACCTAGGAGAGAATCTTTAGCTATTTCTAACACCATGTTGCAGTCTAAAGTGTGCACCAAACCTTCTTTTGTATATGTGCAAACTACCTAAATAAATTAACACCCTAAATAAATTAACACTGTTATAATTGTTGATATATATGTTGTTAAAGGGTCTTAAACTACCTAATAGTAAGAATAATGCTAATCCCTTCCAGTTCAAATGTATAATACAATGATCGTACATATATGTCTGAAACATTCTTGTGAACTCTATTTTCAACTTTTCAAACCAGGCTGTTATTATGATAGGATTCAGAAAAGGGGGTGGTGATGAACAGAGTGTCTGAATTAGGCAGACCACTCTTACCCAGTCCAAAGATCAGGGCTTGATCCATCACCGTTATTTATCTCACTGCACCATCCCAGCTCAGAACCTGGCTATATGCAAATCAGTCTGTCCTTGGCCCAGTGCATCATGGGAACAGGGCAGACTAAACTACCAAGCCAATTCTTCACCAGAAAGGAGACAAGCTACCGGGGACCGGTTTCTGGCATTTCAGCCGCCTTCAGCCCGGCTTGCTTGAATCCTGATGGTGCAGTGAGAAAGGGACTCATGTCTGAGTATACCCTGCCACACATATAGTGGCCAAAAATGATTCAGAAAAGGGGGTGGTGATGAACAGAGTGTCTGAATTAGGCAGACCACTCTTACCCAGTCCAAAGATCAGGGCTTGATCCATCACCGTTATTTATCCCACTGCACCATCCCAGCTCAGAACCTGGCTATATGCAAATCAGTCTGTCCCTGGCCCAGTGCATCATGTGAACAGGGCAGACTAAACTACCAACCCAATTCTTCACCAGAAAGGAGACAAGCTACCGGGGACCGGTTTCTGGCATTTCATCCGTCTTCGGCCCGGCTTGCTTGAATCCTGATGGTGCAGTGAGAAAGGGACTCATGTCTGAGTATACCCTGCCACACCTATAGTGGCCAAAAACGATTCAGAAAAGGGGGTGGTGATGAACAGAGTGTCTGAATTAGGCAGACCACTCTTACCCAGTCAAAAGATCAGGGCTTGATCCATCACCGTTATTTATCTCACTGCACCATCCCAGCTCAGAACCTGGCTATATGCAAATCAGTCTGTCCCTGGCCCAGTGCATCATGGGAACAGGGCAGACTAAACTACCAAGCCAATTCTTCACCAGAAAGGAGACAAGCTCCCTTGCTCATTGCACCATCAGGATTCAAGCAAGCCGGGCCGAAGACGGCTGAAATGCCAGAAACCGGTCCCCGAAGCTTGTTTCCTTCCCAGTATAAGAATTGACTTGGTAGTTTGGTCTGCCCTGTTCCCATGATGCACTGGGCCAGGGTCAGACTAATTTGCATATAGCCAGGTTCTGAGCTGGGATGGTGCAGTGAGCTAAAAAACGGTGATGGATCAAGCCCTAATCTTTGGACTGGGTAAGAGTGGTCTGCTTAATTCAGACACTCTGTTCATCATCACCCCCTTTTCTGAATCGTTTTTGTCCACCATAAGCGTGGAAGGGTATACTCAGATGTGAGTCCCTTGCTCATTGCACCATCAGGATTCAAGCAAGCCGGGCCGAAGACGGCTGAAATGCCAGAAACTGGTCCCCGGAAGCTTGTTTCCTTCCCAGTATAAGAATTGGCTTGGTAGTTTGGTCTGCCCTGTTCCCATGATGTACTGGGCCAGGGTCAGACTAATTTGAATATAGCCAGGTCCTGAGCTGGGATGGTGCAGTGAGCTAAAAAACGGTGATGGATCAAGCCCTGATCTTTGGACTGGGTAAGAGTGGTCTGCTTAATTCAGACACTCTGTTCATCACCACCCCCTTTTCTGAATCGTTTTTGTCCACCATAAGCGTGGAAGGGTATACTCAGATGTGAGTCCCTTGCTCATTGCACCATCAGGATTCAAGCAAGCCGGGTCGAAGACGGCTGAAATGCCAGAAACCGGTCCCTGGAAGCTTATTTCCTTCCCAGTATAAGAATTGGCTTGGTAGTTGGTCTGCCCTGTTCCCATGAAGCACTGGGCCAGGGTCAGACTAATTTGCATATAGCCAGGTTCTGAGCTGGGATGGTGCAGTGAGCTAAAAAACGATGATGGATCAAGCCCTGATCTTTGGACTGGGTAAGAGTGGTCTGCTTAATTCAGACACTCTGTTCATCACCACCCCCTTTTCTGAATCGTTTTTGTCCACCATAAGCGTGGAAGGGTATACTCAGATGTGAGTCCCTTGCTCATTGCACCATCAGGATTCAAGCAAGCCGGGCCGAAGACGGCTGAAATGCCAGACACCGGTCCCCGAAAGCTTGTTTCGTTCCCAGTGTAAGAATTGGCTTGGTAGTTTGGTCTGCCCTGTTCTAATGATGCACTGGGACAGGGTTAGACTAATTTGCATATAGCCAGGTTCTGAGCTGGGATGGTGCAGTGAGCTAAAAAACGGTGATGGATCAAGCCCTGATCTTTGGACTGGGTAAGAGTGGTCTGCTTAATTCAGACACTCCGTTCATCACCACCCCCTTTTCTGAATCGTTTTTGTCCACCATAAGCATGGAAGGGTATACTCAGATGTGAGTCCCTTGCTCATTGCACCATCAGGATTCAAGCAAGCTGGGCCGAAGACGGCTGAAATGCCAGAAACCGGTCCCCGGAAGCTTGTTTCCTTCCCAGTATAAGAATTGGCTTGGTATTTTGGTCTGCCCTGTTCCCATGATGCACTGGGCTAGGGTCAGACTAATTTACATATAGCCAGGTTCTGAGCTGGGATGGTGCAGTGAGCTAAAAAACGGTGATGGATCAAGCCCTTATCTTTGGACTGGGTAAGAGTGGTCTGCTTAATTCAGACACTCTGTTCATCACCACCCTCTTTTCTGAATCGTTTTTGTCCACCATAAGCATGGAAGGGTATACTCAGATGTGAGTCCCTTGCTCATTGTACCATCAGGATTCAAGCAAGCCGGGCCGAAGACGGCTGAAATGCCAGAAACCGGTCCCCGGAAGCTTGTTTCCTTCCCAGTATAAGAATTGGCTTGGTAGTTTGGTTTGCCCTGTTCCCATGATGCACTGGGCCAGGGTCAGACTAATTTGCATATAGCCAGGTTCTGAGCTGGGATGGTGCAGTGAGCTAAAAAACGGTGATGGATCAAGCCCTGATCTTTGGACTGGGTAAGAGTGGTCTGCTTAATTCAGACACTCTGTTCATCACCACCCCCTTTTCTGAATCGTTTTTGTCCACCATAAGCGTGGAAGGGTATACTCAGATGTGAGTCCCTTGCTCATTGCACCATCAGGATTCAAGCAAGCCGGGCCGAAGACGGCTGAAATGCCAGAAACCGGTCCCCGGAAGCTTGTTTCCTTCCCAGTATAAGAATTGGCTTGGTAGTTTGGTCTGCCCTGTTCCCATGATGCACTGGGCCAGGGTCAGACTAATTTGCATATAGCCAGGTTCTGAGCTGGGATGGTGCAGTGAGCTAATAAACGGTGATGGATCAAGCCCTGATCTTTGGACTGGGTAAGAGTGGTCTGCTTAATTCAGACACTCTGTTCATCACCACCCCCTTTTCTGAATCGTTTTTGTCCACCATAAGCGTGGAAGGGTATACTCAGATGTGAGTCCCTTGCTCATTGCACCATCAGGATTCAAGCAAGCTGGGCCGAAGACGGCTGAAATGCCAGAAACCGGTCCCCGGAAGCTTGTACTCTGTAATGACCGGATTTTCCGCTTAGATGGAATCCGCCCCTAGGGGCCCCTCCAACCCAGTCAGAACGTAACCACCTCTCTCCTTAGAACGTATTTACAATGAATATAGATACATATATGTACATCTCACACCTAAGGATAGGGGAATAGCAATAAACATGCATGGGTTTTCTATCATATCTTATACATATCAGCTAGTCTCGCGGCCACTCCGACCCAGACTAATCTACCCTAGGGCAGATATGACACACAATCTGGCGTGTCTACACATGGGCCTGCAGTCCCAATGCTCTCACTTACACTCGGTTCACAATCCGGCGAACCTCCACGTTGGTCTCCCCCCCAACGCTCTCACTTACACTCGGTTCACAGTCCCGCGAACCTCCACGTTGGTCTCCCCCCCAACGCTCTCATTAACGCCGCATATCAACGACGACCACATTCCTATGAACACCTATGGGAGAAACTTCTCATTTATCTACTTGGGATAAAACTAGGACAATGTGAATTTAGTATGTTTCATCTAATTGGAATATGTACCTTCTGTTCCCGACATCAAAGGTCCCCTCGCTTCCTATTGGCTTGATCACTCCTTACCTGATCGGGATTTCACATCCGTTCATGCAAACAATGCCAGACAACAAAGATCAGTTACTGCGATTGAACAGGAACACCAGGCACATGTTGGTTCACAATAAACCAGGGTATTTTTTGACAATAATTACAAACACAATACTATGCAATATATATATTCTGCAAAGGAAAGGTAAAGGTTAGAATGAATTAAAGAAAGGGCGGAGATCACCTGGTTAATATGAAGTCGGGGCTCGGCAGTCATCTAGGTTCCCTTCTCGTCTCTGTGTCTTGGCTCGTCTCAGAGTCACACCCCAGCCGTCACAAGTACACGTCTGCACCGCTAGGCTCAAACTCGTCTGCTTCCCTCCAAGTCACTGGAACCTTGCTGGTTATTGGCTACCGGGTCTCTCTCTCTGTTTCTATGCGTTCCGCGCTATTTCTCCTTCGAACTTTCTCAGAGAGTCTCGGTGGTAAATCTTTCTCGGACTTCAAAGATGGCGACTGTCCGCCGAAGAAAATAATTAATGGCAGAGATGCTAACGGCTAGCTGCCGCCTATGAACTAACTCTCTCTCTCTCTAACACCTTCGCTAATATCAAAGCCTGTTCCTTCATGGAAAGTTACGGCCAGTAACCTGCCGCCCACCAAATTCTTGTACCTCCCCGTACCAAGGACACGTTCCCAGCCGGCCGGCCTGAAGTTGTGTCTTCGGAGTGGAGAAAAATACATTCCTTCGATAAGGGCCAGCCTGAGCCGGTTCTCTCCAAGCGAACAACACCTTGAAACTAAAATATTACACTTGACCTAGAAAGCCTCTCAAGCTACCAGGCAGAGAGCAAGATGGAGTCTGTCCCGTTTAAGGCCTACAGGGCCCAGAATACGTATAACTCCATGGAAAATATCCTAACACACTGGAAAAAGGGTGGATCATGACTAATAGTTATTTATCTACTCCCTAGCTTAAATTCGTAAGCCCTACTCTAAGAAAAGGGGTACGAATATACCCTACCATGTCTCCCAGAGAGGTCCTACTTATAGTCCTAACCCCTACACTATAAGCCTGATAGACTGGAGTCATTCTCCATCATTCTCCCTCCAAAAAGGGCCGGAAAAAGTCCGTCATTACATTACACCCCTTGACTCCAGTCTATTAGCTATATTCTATAAAGAGCTAACATCAGTGGAGGAATAATAAGAAACAAAACTAACAGATTTATATCTCTTGCCAATTCTACAAAATTGTAATAGGGAAGGAATACACTGAATAAAGCAGCAAATAGCTATTAAAATACAAATGGAAACAATAATCCCCCCTAAAATCTGTCGTAAAGAATGCAAGTCAGGTAACCAATTAAAGAGCCAGTCGAACCAGCCCTGATCAATATGCTGTCTAATTTCTGCAGTCAAGTCGTGGAGTCTGTCAATATGGGCTTGGATTGATTTAGAATGGTCAGACAAATTAAAACAGCAGAGGCCTTCAAAGTCAGAACAATCATGTCCATGTTTCAGCAACAAATAGTCAATCGCAGCGCGATTCTGTAAAATGGCTCGTCTTTCACCCTGGGCATCTAATAATAAATCAGTTAATACAGTCGAGGTGTGGTTAATTGATTTAACCATCCAGCAAGCCATCTTGCCAATGGTTTTAGCATTGTAAACAGCCAACGCCGGGACACCAATAATAGAGAATGCTAAACTAAGATACTCCGACTTAGAGTAAAGATGAACGGAGGAATCACAGTCTTCTTGCAATGTCATAGAGTCTCGTACCATACGGGAATGGGAACCAGGGTGTGAGGAAAACATTAATAAGCTCAGTCTAGTGATAGCACACGGACCTCCTGTAACATTAGCAGGAATATAGGGCCAAGAAGTATTGCCACAGGAAAACAACCAGCCATTAGGCAACAACATAGGAGGAAAATAGCTAGGAACAACTAATAAACGTTTACATGTCATATTATTTTTAACAGAAATACATGAACTCGGAAGTCTTCGTAAACAAAGCAATCGTTGATGAGCAGAAAAAGTCGTGGCAGCCTGTAATTTTAAACGTAGGCATTCCGAAATCGCTTTAGGATCACAAGTAAAAATAAAACACAAGTCGCCCTGTGTAATATTATAGGTGGTAATTCGGGAAGGAATCGGAAGGGCAGAATCAGAAAGGGTAGAACATAGAGGACAAAATTCATGGGCGGGAAAATCGCCCAAAATCACATTAGGACGGGCACTTGACATATTGAAAATATGCTGTAGAGTCTCAGTGGAAGCAGGGACAGCAACCAGGCAGGTCGCTAAAATATCAGTCACAGATCTCATAGGGGTAAGACAGAAATGTGGAGAGTTCGTAACCCTTTTTGCAAGGGTGATCCAGAAATTCGCGGAGGCATCCCACGCAGCGAAGGAACGCGGGACTCGGGTTCTCCAATCAACCGAAGTCGGTGGGTCCTCTCCTCTCCCGGCGTAGCAGACCAAAAGGAGTCCAACGCCGGCACATCCTGCAGCAGCAGTCCAGAGAATGATCTGAAAGAATACAAACACAGGCCTTAATCATTCTCGTAAGTAACATTTGTCAGCTGGGACAGCTTCCCAGCTATCTTTCCCTGGCTTCATTACCAAAATGGTGTTGTCATGACCGGTCGCAATAACTTCAGCCTGCTCAGGGGGATGTTTCGGCGATTGCACCCATATCTTAGCTCCGGGGTTATCAGAGGAGCCGAAGCCCTTTTGGCCACGTGTCGTTAGCAACGTTGGGGCAGTGCCTTTCTTAATCTCACCACTGAAGACAGGCATAATCAACAATTGAGCAACGCGGTCAGACTTTTTGAATGACAAATCAACCTCACTGCTATTAAGCAGAAGGACCTTAATCTCTCCCTGATAATCGCTGTCAATCACTCCTCCAAGAACTTGGACACCTTTTAAAGCAAGGCCCGATCTAGGGGCAATCAATCCAAAACTACCGGCAGGTATACAGACACCAACGCCAGTCTCAACAATGATTCGGTCTCTGCCTTTTAGGACAATGTCATCCATAGCATGCAGGTCCAAGCCTGCAGAACCTGGGGTCGCTCTGCATGGAGCCAAAGCTCCGGGGGTAATTTCCCAATACATCATGGATTGAACAAGGGTATTCGGTTTTGCATCAACAGCTGGAGGAAACAAACGCATTAAAGGAGATTCAGCATGCAACAAAGGACGATTGTTTAGAATCAACAATGCCTGCATTAAAATATCCCTCCATTGTTTGTAATGTTCGTCTGTTAACTTTCGCAACTGATCTTTTAACAAACCATTCATTCTCTCAATCAATCCCGCAGCCTGTGGATAATATGGAATGTGAAATACCCATTCAATGTTATTTTCCACACAGAATTCCTGCACCAATCTTCCACGGAAATGGGATGCATTATCAGATTGAATTTGAAATGGAACACCATAATATAAAATGAGTAGTTCCAAGGTTTTGATAGTATTAATTTGGGTAGCATGTTTACACGGGAAAGCGACCAAAAGGCCACTATAGGTATCAACAGCGGTACAAATGTATTGACAATTCCTGCTCATAGGGAGCGGGCCAATATAATCAATTTGCCAAATTTGAGCGGGCAACTTTCCTCGATGTAAATGGCCCTGAACAATGTGAGGCACTTCTTTCTTTCTAGAATGCTGGCAAGTGGGACAATGCAGAATGACATCCTTGATCAAATGTAAAGGAATATGAATTCCTCGGTCAATAGCCCACCTGCTAGTGGCTCTCTCTCCAAAATGTCCCGCTTTCTGGTGGGCCCATTTGGCCAATCCCGCCAAATCAGAATCTTGCATGTCCACCACTGCCTCAGAAATTTTAGACTCTTCATCTGCAATATTATGAAAAAACTTGTCAAGGGAGTCTATCGGGGTATGAGCATCTACGTGAAAGATTGTCACAGTACTCTGTGGGAGCAAATCCCAAATTTCTTGCCATAATTCTTTTCCCCACAGCTCCTTTGAATGCAATTCCCAATTATGAGAATGCCAAGTTGGTAACCATACCGCCAGTCCATTAGCAGTGGACCAGGAATCAGTGAAAATATGACATGTGCCGGGTAATTCCTGTTTCAAAACTTGGTAAACTGCATACAATTCAGCATATTGGCTACTCTTTCCATCACCAGTGGTACTCAATAATTTCTTAGTAACCGGATTATACGACACTGCTTTCCAATGTCGTTTCTCACCAATGAACCTCGCTGAACCATCCGTAAACCACACATGTCTTCTATCCTCCACGGATAGATCATCAAATGATTTACCCCACTTGACAGGAGATTCCTACACTACAGGTACAGAACAATCACTTTCAGTCTCGTTCGATGGCGCCTGCGCCACTCGCTCATGCAACACTGCCACGCCTTTCGGACCCACACGTGCTCTGTCCTGAATGTACCATTTCCATTTAATCACACTCGCCTCTTGAGCATATCCAATCCGATGGGATTTTGGCGAACTCAAAACCCACTGCATTATAGGAATTTCAGGTCTCAAAATCACAGCATGACCTAAAGTCAATTGCTCGGTATCCACCAGAGCCCAGTAACATGCAAGCAACTGTTTTTCAAAGGGTGTATAACGCTCACCAGCTTCAGGTAACTTCTTGGTCCAAAAACCTAATGGTACTTTTTGTCTGCCCTGCTTTTGCCATAAGCTCCAATTGGCATATGGACCTTCCACGGACACATTCAAATCAACATCACCGTCGCTCACCGGCCACAGATCCAAGGCGTACTGAATCGCTTCTTTCGCCAAATTAAATGCACTCTGTTGTGGTTCTCCCCATTCAAATGCATTCTTTTTCCGAGTGACTCGATATAATGGAGCCAAAATCTGACCTAAATGAGGAATATGTTGACGCCAAAAGCCAAACAAGCCAATGAAGCTCTGAGCCTCTTTTCTATTCCTTGGAACTGCAAAATCTAAAATCTTTCGCTTCACTTGTGGAATCACTTCTCTGTGACCTTCATGCCAATTAATACCTAAAAATTTTACATTTTGGGATGGACCTTGTAATTTATCAGGATTGATTTCCCAACCTTTTGTTCGTAAACAATCAAGGATCTGGTCTAAATGAGACTGTACCTGATCTTGCGTCTCGCCTTGAATCAAAATGTCATCTATATAATGGCACACCTGTATTTGTGGATTCGCGGGCACCTCAGACAAATGCTCGGCCACCAGCCGGTGACAAATCGTGGGACTATGTACATAACCTTGAGGAAGACTCCGGAACGTCATTTGACGTCCATTCCAGGTAAAACTGAATTGTTCCTGACACTCGGGGGCAATGGGAATTGAAAAGAAAGCATTAGCAATATCAATGGACGCATACCATGTACCTGGATGCTTCTGAATTCTCTGGATCAAAGTAACAATGTCTGGTACTGCCACAGCTAAACGAGGTGTATGTTCGTTCAACTCTCGATAATCAACAGTCATGCGCCAAGAATTATCACTCTTGCGCACGGGCCAAACGGGATTATTCCAAGCAGAAGTAACCGGAGTTATAACTCCTGCATCAACCAAATCCTGAATTGTGGCACTGATCTCTTCATGACCACCTGGGATACGATATTGTTTCTGAGAAACCACTTTTGTAGCTTGGGGAATTTTAATGGGGGGCATCCGTAAACGACCAACCCGTACGGGTCTGGACGAAATGTAATGCTTAGTTCCAAATTGGTAACAGCCATCATCTAAATGCAAAGTCATTCCTTTCAAAATGTCAATTCCAATTATATACTCCAAAAGTGGTACGACTAACACAGAATATTCTCTACGGGGAATCCTACCAATTTTAATCTCAAGTGTAGTCTGCACTGCGGGGGTCTCTTTCCCACCCAAACCAGTAATCGTGAAGAATTGTCCTTTGAATTTCCTTGCTTTACCATGAATTAAAGTGGCCTCCGCTCCTGTATCTACCAATGCTCGGGCCCTTTGGATATTACGATGTTTCCAAAAAATCTCAATATCGACGTAGGGTCTGTTGTCTCTGTGAGCCCACCTACGTCTTGGAGCTTGACCTACTTCCTAGTCATTTTGACTGCGTTCCGCTAGCCAGGACAAATCAGGATAAATGCTCTCATGTTTCTTGGGTATCAGAATTTCCTGTTCATATCCATCTCCATTACGAAATGGATTTTTGTCATTCACATCGTACTGTGAATTACGATCAGCAAGCCTGTGACGATCCTCCCTTTTCCTCAGCTCAGGGGAATAATCTCTCTCATTTCTATATCGAGTGGAAACACGATCATCTCTCCCCCTTTCTTTTTCCCCCTCTCTCTCTCTCTCTCTCTCTCACGATGAGGGGACCCATCACGATCAAAACGCCGGTCACCACGGCGATCAGAAGCCACACGACGCCTCTCATCACCACTGTCATCAGAACCACGACCACAATCATTCTTTCGAACACGACGGGCACCCTCCTTCCGATCCAAACCACGCTTACGGAAAATATCCCACAAGCGATTATTAGGCTCCCCATCGATATCTTCCCTCTTCACACCATCAGCCAAAAGAGCCAGAAACATATCACGTCTAGAGAACTTATAATCTCCAGCAGTACGACCTTCAGGACGAGATGGTCTCTCAGGTGTGAACCATTCACCCAACTCACCAAGTTGACGAACCGATTCAAGCACCGCAGACAAAGGATTGCCAGTCTGATTAATCAACAAAGTCATCATAACCTGCTTGTAAGCAACAGGGGACGAACGGATAATGCGATTGCGCACAGATGATGTCAAAAGACCGTCCAACAGTCTGTCAGAAGTACTGAGAAAAATAGCAGTTTTCATCACCTCCTCCTTCAAGCGTTGCGACGCATCACGCAAAGTGTACCACGGCTTGTCATTGACAGGCCAATCAGATTCAGTAGGATATTTATGGTTACAACCATCAGACGCAAGCTGGAGCAAAGAAATCTGACCAGCACCATTATAGTTCCGAAAATGATCTTGAATGGTAGAGTCGGAACTCAAAGAGCAAAACCGTAAACAATCAACAGCATCGAGCATAATACCGGCAGCGCCCAGTTCATAAAGGTGCACCATCCACGTAAGCAAAGCCTCACCAGGCCGTTGACGAAATCGTTGTAGAATGTCACTCACCTCCTGTTGGGTAAAGTCTTCAATACTATCCAGGGCAACACCACCCGGATTACCAGGAGCTTGTTGTAGTTTGCGACGAAACACAGGATGAGCAGAAACCTCCGGCAGAGCTCCCGAAGAAGCCCCGTCCTTAGATTTAGAAGGACAATCAGGGTAAGACATGTCATCGGAACGGGAAGAACGACCACGGTCGCTAGACTTGACATCTTTGTCACAAGAAGCAGATTTACAGTCATGTCCGGAGCGAGAAGACTCACGCGTGTCAATCTCCTCAGCCGAGGAGTCAGAAGCATTAGAATCCCAGATATTACCATCCCACTCATCAGGGTTCCAATCAAGTCCGGCTTTCGCCACGACCATGCGCACCTTCCGTGTAGACACCCGACCACGACGATGTTTGTATTTATACCGCGCAATGCGAACTGCAGCCCGCTCGGCTATAGTTTGATAAGTTTCAAGTTTGTCGGCAAGCAACTTATTTTGACACCGCAATAAAGTATGCGCATTCTGCAACTCAACAACCTGTCCTTCCATATCCTTACTTTGCTTTCGCAACTGAACAAACCTCTCATGAAGGATCCGATACGCATGGAGTACAATCCAGCCTCTGCGTCCCAAAATAGGAAGCTCATCACCCTTCACTACTGGAGCTTTCTGCAAACAAGAAACCACATCAGCAGGCTCCGCCTGCTCCAAACAAGAAATCCAATTCTCACTCAAACCAGTAGAATCGGCCCACTCGCGGGCCAAAGCCTCGTAAGGCGTAGACTCCCAGCCGGGAATCTGAATAGCCAGTTTGAAAACAGAGCCTGACTTTTTCGAAAACATATCGATATACAAAAAGAAAAATATATACACAATATAAACAAAAAGAGATACGTACGAGCCGAGCGCAAACCAACAAGAATAAAACAATACAGCGCACACAGGCTTCGTAAACAGTTCATGACGCCAGATGTAATGACCGGATTTTCCGCTTAGATGGAATCCGCCCCTAGGGGCCCCTCCAACCCAGTCAGAACGTAACCACCTCTCTCCTTAGAACGTATTTACAATGAATATAGATACATATATGTACATCTCACACCTAAGGATAGGGGAATAGCAATAAACATGCATGGGTTTTCTATCATATCTTATACATATCAGCTAGTCTCGCGGCCACTCCGACCCAGACTAATCTACCCTAGGGCAGATATGACACACAATCTGGCGTGTCTACACATGGGCCTGCAGTCCCAATGCTCTCACTTACACTCGGTTCACAATCCGGCGAACCTCCACGTTGGTCTCCCCCCCAACGCTCTCACTTACACTCGGTTCACAGTCCCGCGAACCTCCACGTTGGTCTCCCCCCCCACGCTCTCATTAACACTGCATATCAACGACGACCACATTCCTATGAACACCTATGGGAGAAACTTCTCATTTATCTACTTGGGATAAAACTAGGACAATGTGAATTTAGTATGTTTCATCTAATTGGAATATGTACCTTCTGTTCCCGACATCAAAGGTCCCCTCGCTTCCTATTGGCTTGATCACTCCTTACCTGATCGGGATTTCACATCCGTTCATGCAAACAATGCCAGACAACAAAGATCAGTTACTGCGATTGAACAGGAACACCAGGCACATGTTGGTTCACAATAAACCAGGGTATTTATTGACAATAATTACAAACACAATACTATGCAATATATATATTCTGCAAAGGAAAGGTAAAGGTTAGAATGAATTAAAGAAAGGGCGGAGATCACCTGGTTAATATGAAGTCGGGGCTCGGCAGTCATCTAGGTTCCCTTCTCGTCTCTGTGTCTTGGCTCGTCTCAGAGTCACACCCCAGCCGTCACAAGTACACGTCTGCACCGCTAGGCTCAAACTCGTCTGCTTCCCTCCAAGTCACTGGAACCTTGCTGGTTATTGGCTACCGGGTCTCTCTCTCTGTTTCTATGCGTTCCGCGCTATTTCTCCTTCGAACTTTCTCAGAGAGTCTCGGTGGTAAATCTTTCTCGGACTTCAAAGATGGCGACTGTCCGCCGAAGAAAATAATTAATGGCAGAGATGCTAACGGCTAGCTGCCGCCTATGAACTAACTCTCTCTCTCTCTAACACCTTCGCTAATATCAAAGCCTGTTCCTTCATGGAAAGTTACGGCCAGTAACCTGCCGCCCACCAAATTCTTGTACCTCCCCGTACCAAGGACACGTTCCCAGCCGGCCGGCCTGAAGTTGTGTCTTCGGAGTGGAGAAAAATACATTCCTTCGATAAGGGCCAGCCTGAGCCGGTTCTCTCCAAGCGAACAACACCTTGAAACTAAAATATTACACTTGACCTAGAAAGCCTCTCAAGCTACCAGGCAGAGAGCAAGATGGAGTCTGTCCCGTTTAAGGCCTACAGGGCCCAGAATACGTATAACTCCATGGAAAATATCCTAACACACTGGAAAAAGGGTGGATCATGACTAATACTTATATATCTACTCCCTAGCTTAAATTCGTAAGCCCTACTCTAAGAAAAGGGGTACGAATATACCCTACCATGTCTCCCAGAGAGGTCCTACTTATAGTCCTAACCCCTACACTATAAGCCTGATAGACTGGAGTCATTCTCCATCATTCTCCCTCCAAAAAGGGCCGGAAAAAGTCCCTCATTACATACTCCTTCCCAGTATAAGAATTGGCTTGGTAGTTTGGTCTGCCCTGTTCCCATGATGCACTGGGCAAGGGTCAGACTAATTTGCATATAGCCAGGTTCTGAGCTGGGATGGTGCAGTGAGCTAAAAAACGGTGATGGATCAAGCCCTGATCTTTGGACTGGGTAAGAGTGGTCTGCTTAATTCAGACACTCTGTTCATCACAACCCCCTTTTCTGAATCGTTTTTGTCCACCATAAGCGTGGAAGGGTATACTCAGATGTGAGTCCCTTGCTCATTGCACCATCAGGATTCAAGCAAGCCGGGCCGAAGATGGCTGAAATGCCAGAAACCGGTCCCCGGAAGCTTGTTTCCTTCCCAGTATAAGAATTGGCTTGGTAGTTTGGTCTGCCCTGTTCCCATGATGCACTGGGCCAGGGTCAGACTAATTTGCATATAGCCTCGTTCTGAGCTGGGATGGTGCAGTGAGCTAAAAAACGGTAATGGATCAAGCCCTGATCTTTGCACTGGGTAAGAGTGGTCTGCTTAATTCAGACACTCTGTTCATCACCACCCCCTTTTCTGAATCGTTTTTGTCCACCATAAGCGTGGAAGGGTATACTCAGATGTGAGTCCCTTGCTCATTGCACCATCAGGATTCAAGCAAGCCGGGCCGAAGATGGCTGAAATGCCAGAAACCGGTCCCCGGAAGCTTGTTTCCTTCCCAGTATAAGAATTGGCTTGGTAGTTTGGTCTGCCCTGTTCCCATGATGCACTGGGCCAGGGTCAGACTAATTTGCATATAGCCTCGTTCTGAGCTGGGATGGTGCAGTGAGCTAAAAAACGGTGATGGATCAAGCCCTGATCTTTGCACTGGGTAAGAGTGGTCTGCTTAATTCAGACACTCTGTTCATCACCACCCCCTTTTCTGAATCGTTTTTGTCCACCATAAGCGTGGAAGGGTATACTCAGATGTGAGTCCCTTGCTCATTCCACCATCAGGATTCAAGCAAGCCAGGCCGAAGACGGCTGAAATGCCAGAAACCGGTCCCTGGAAGCTTGTTTCCTTCCCAGTATAAGAATTGGCTTGGTAGTTTGGTCTGCCCTGTTCCCATGATGCACTGGGCCAGGGTCAGACTAATTTGCATATAGCCAGGTTCTGAGCTGGGATGGTGCAGTGAGCTAAAAAACGGTGATGGATCAAGCCCTGATCTTTGGACTGGGTAAGAGTGGTCTGCTTAATTCAGACACTCTGTTCATCACCACCCCCTTTTCTGAATTGTTATTATGATATGAGCGCAACACTCATGTCTAACCACTTTTGATACCCAAACTGATATATAAGCTTGGCAACTCTAGTTTACCCTGCACACTTTACAAGGCAGCAACTGCCTGTGTGTGACCAGTGGTCGATTCAGTTTCCACCCAACATTATAAAGTTAGTAAAAGAACAATGACCATACTTGGTACAATGACCAACTGAACCATTCTTCCTCCATAGCTATTAACCCCTTGTGTGCTTGTGACGGAACCGCTCCGTCACAAGCCATGGGTGAGCTGTGCTTGTGATGGAACGGTTCCGTCACGGCGCGCTCGGTGCGCCTGCGCGGCGCTGATTTCACGCCTGCGCGGCGCGTTCCATTGAGCGGGCGCGTTCGTGACGGAACCGTTCCGTCACAAGCACAGCTCACCCGCGTGCCGTGACGGAGCGGTTCCGTCACAAGCACGTGACCGCCGCGCGGTCGCCCTACGCCCTTAGCCCTGCGGCGGAATAGCCGCCGCAGCGAAGGGGTTAACATTATTGACCAGTTACAAATAGCAGAAGACATTTCTGAACTATTCTGTCTGTACATACGCATTTACTGACATAATATTTAAATTGCATGTTGTAATTGAAATATAATCAAGATTTACTGCATAACGTGCATGGGGTTCGGAGGCACTTGAGGTCTACATTATGCTATATAAAACTACACAAATAAATGATAATTGTACCACCAGTGATACTGCAATGTAATTTGTGTCACTTCTTTTACAGTGCTTTATTTTATTCATGTATCACGCCAATGAGTTCCAAGCAAGAAAATACATGTATTTGTCTGCCTTCTGTCTGCAATGCAGCATAGATGGTTGAGAGCCACCACCTCAGAATAGAATTGTATTCCGTAACAGAAATATGATTACACCTAAAATAAAAGTTTCAACAGCCCTTCGCAATTGATAAGATCTTTTCAATCCACCCAGTGCTGAGTTCTCTCCATGTCATAGTAGTAAATCACTGGCAGGTTTGGGTGACTTGCAGGCGGGTTTCATTGTGGTGTCTTATGGAGTGGGTTTCTGTAAGGACAATGACATGGACATTTTAGGTGTTGTGCTGCGAAGAAAAATCTGGTCAATTTTTTCTCCGTTTTTGTTTTTGTTAAGAAAACAGCCCTTCTAGATCCAGCTTATATTCTAATTTCACAGACAGATGGTCTGTGAGCTTTAACTCCTGTGCCTGCCAATTAGGCAGTGGTCTACTTCTTGAATTCATTTTCACATCGCAATCTGAACAGTATTGATATTTGCAAAATGAGAGTCACCATTCTTTACTTTCTGACATCTTGAAATGTAAGGCATTGATTAAAGGGATCTTCATCAACAAAGACCAGCTCCGACTTGTATTTGATTTCTTCATGGTGATCTCAACCTACATGTCAACAGGGTCTAATGGTGTAACATTCTCTGGGGTTTATTATTTATTTATTTATTTTAAAGATATTATATAGCGCTGGCTTGACCCGGGGGTATCAGAGCACTTTACATGAGTGAAGATAGTACAGGCATAATACAGTTGTACATAACATAGAGATCACAGGGGTCAGATTATAAAGAACAAGTAGAATAATACAAATTAGCATATGTCAAACCAAAAGAGAAATGTTAACAGACATAAAGTGGATACATGTAGTTGAATTATACATAGTAGCCTGAGATGGAGGGAGGCTAGCTGGTAGAAGGGTGGATGGAGGGAAGGCGTGAATGGGGGTAGAGAATGATTAGGCAAAGGAGAGGGGTAGTCATTAAGGGGAGGGAGTATGGAAGGAAGAGGGTAAGAAAAGGGGAAGGCGTGGAGGAAAAAGGAGGGGAAAGGGAGAGAGAAGGGAAAAGTATGGAAAGGAAAGAATTATGTATCCCAATATTTCTTAAGCAAGTGCAGTTTTAGGTCTTTTTATGGTTTTATTCTCTTTATTGAAATTTCCACCAAACACAAGTATAATCATAAAGCTGATGTAGGAGGGGTTACAACGCAGTATCTTTAGGGAGGGTGTTCCAGAGGCTGAGGGCATATCCAGAGAAAGAGCAAGATTGTGTGGATTTCTTTTAAGTCGGGGATGAGACAAGGAGAAGGGCATTGGTGCTTATCAATGGTAGGGCACAGCCTGCTTTTGTTGAATTTGTCAGTGAGATACAGCGAGCCTTTTGGTGAATGGCTTTGTGAGTAATGCATGCCATCTTGTAAGTGGATCTGCCTTCGATAGGTAGACATTTAAGGGCCTTAAGGGCTGGGGAGATGTGGTCAAAGAGCAGGCAGGTCTCGCCATTATCTAGAGAGTGATGGATGTTGCCTACAATATTTAGTATGGCAGTTTATGTACTGCAGCCTTTTTGGAAGTCGGATTGTAAGGAGTCGAGTAGGTTAAAGGTGTCAATGTGTTTGTCCAGATGAAGAAGGGCACATTTTTAAAGCGCTTTGGAAAGGAGGGGGAAGTTGGATATGAGGCGGAGATTAATAAGGTCATTAGAGTCAGCATTGGGATTTTTAAGAATGGGAGTGATTTGTCTGAGTTGGAGGGAGGGAGGGACACAACCCAATGTAAGGGAGGAGTTAAGGATGGAGGTCCAATAAGGAGCAATGATGTGCTTAAGCTCTAGAACAAGGTTAGCAGGGAGAGGGTCTTTGGTGTGTGTGGACGGTTTAAGTTTGGAGATGATGTTAGAGACTTCAAGCTCCGTTACGGGGAGGAAATTGTGCCAGGAGGCGTTGTTTTTAGGCTGTGAATTAGAAGGGCTGGTGTCCGGAGGGTAAGTGGCAGGAAGGAGGGATGAGGAGTCGGGGGTAATAGCGTGGGTGATTGAGCGGTAGTGTCAGCAATAGATAGGGGATAAGGAAGGATCGGAGATGCTAGGAAGGATTGGTCTATTATGGCTTTTTTATTTTAGAAGAAGTTAGCAATTTCTTCGCATCTGTCAGTTGTCAATGTCAGGGTTAGAGGGGGTAGAGGAAGTTTGGTTTCAAACTATGTTGAACAGGTCTCTGGGTCTGCTTATCGCACAAACGAGTTGTGTACAGAAAAAGGAAGCCTTTTCTGGGAAGATGTGTTTCTTGTACGTGGTTCTGGCAGATCTGAGAAGAGCAAGATGGGCGGGGAAAGGGTGTTGTCTCCATGGTCTTTTTGTAAGTTTAAGTGCACATCTTTCGTCATTGAGATTGGAATTGGACCATGATTTAGATGGAATGTTTCTTAGGGTCTTTAGTTTGGACGGGGCAATTTGGTCTACGACATCGATGACCGTTTTGTTAAAATGTTCGGTGAATTCATTAGCATTTAGGGAGAGAGGGGTGAGAAGAAGTTGTGCTTGGAGTTTAGACTCAAGTTCTCCTGGGGGGATGAGATTAAGATTTCTGGTCAGAGTTGTTTAAGTTCATTGATCTCAAGAAGATTGGTGAGGAAGTTGACTGCAGGGTCATCATTCACATTCCAGTGGAGATTGAAATGTCCTGGGAAGAGATTTTTTGAGTTCAAGAGAGGCAATTGAGTAAGACGTTCGGATAGTTCTTCAACAAAGGGAAGTGTGTCACCAGGATGGGGGTAGATATCATGCAGACGAATCGGGGGAGAACCTTGAGACTTAAGTTCAGCTCTGAGGTATTCAAAGTTGTTGTGGGCGGGGTTCTTGACAAGGGAAAGTTAAATTAATTTTTAAAGATAATCGCTATTCTCTCAGTTCTGTCTTTTCTGATTATAAAATAACCCGGGCTGACAGTAAGTCATGGCTAGAAGTAGAGTGGTCATTGAGTCAGGTTTCCGTGAGGAAGGCAATTTTGATAGCTTAGCTAAGGATAGTTTCTGATATTTTGATTACATGTCGAACAGCCGAACAGCAGTTAACGAGCATGCAGGCGAGGGGTTTTGGGAAGTCTTTTGGGGGGAGAGTGGGAATGGATGGTGGTACAATGGGGTGACGGTCTGGGGGAGATGGGAGAGGAGCGAGATCTGTTGACCCCCACCATAACAGGAATGATAGAGCTAGGGAGAATGCAGGTGAGGTTTTAGGGAAGTCTACGGGAGGGGAGCATGAATGGATGGTAGTACGTTGGGGTGGGTGTCAGGGGGAGCCGGGGGAATAGGCTATTCCCCACAATACGGGGAATGTTGGAGTCGGGGGGGAGGAACATTAATTGAGGAATTAGGAAGGTAGGAGTTGCAGAGGTCATGGAGGTTGGAAGAGTTGAGATGACTCAATGTACGGAGGGGACTATGGGTATAGCAGCCAAAGGGTGTAGTGTTCCACGGTTTAGGATTATAGATTCGTTGCGGGTCAGGGAAAATGGAGTTAAAGCGATTAAAGCGGGACTTGGAGTAGAGGGAGTCAAAATCTTCTCTCAGCCGTGTGAGTTCAGTCGTCAAGGTTGAGAGATGGCATTCAATGTTGGACAGAGTCTGGATTAAAGGAATAGGGACGAGCGCAGTTGGGAAAGAGGTGAGGGAAAGATTGGTTCATTGTTGGTCGGGGAGAAAATCTGGTCTGAGGGGATGGAGACAGTTTGGGTAGGTGGATAAGAGGAGTGCAGGGGTTCAAGGATGTATGGAGGGCCAATGAGAAGGACGTGGCATTCCTAGAGTCAGGAGATGTGGTTTGAGATAAGAGGCCGCAAGGGGGGTGGGTATGGGCAACAGCGGGTGTAGTGGAGGGACTGCAGTTCTGAGAGGGTGAGGAAGGGGTCGGTGCAGAGTGGGGAGAATGTGGGGGTTCCAGGGGGGGTAGGGTGGCAGAGTGTGGTCTGAGGTAGCATTAGGGGTTGGAGGGAGGAGGTCATTGGAAAATGTGTGAGTTTGAGAAACAGATGGTGTGGTTTGGGAGCCAGAGGAGGGTCTCAGGAGGGACTGAGTGGTAGGATGTTGAGAATTGAGGGACAGCATTGGCAGTAGAGATGTCCAGGGGAGGGAGTATAAGGGTCGAGGGAGATGGAGAGAGCCAAAGGGTGTCTAGGGGTTTGTAGAAGGGGCGTTAGGGGAAGGTTTGAATAGAAGGAAGGACAGAGTCTGGAAATGGAAATGGGGTAAGTGGCATTTATAAATTGTGTGCTTGGATGGTACACCTGACTCAGCCTTTCGTATGGGTACATCCAAATAATTAATTGACAACAAAATTTGCGTCTGGTTACATCATGACTGCAATCCTTTCTCTGATAGATATATGCTCAAGATGTTTCCTTATGGATTGATAAAAGCTCAGTTGAGCTTCTCAGATGCCAATTCTGATTTGTAAACATGTAGGATAGAACTGTTGGTAATTCATTCTTTCCTATGTACTTCACTTTTTATCTCTTAATCTACTTTTGCCTCACCAATCTTTTCATCATAAAGCAGTGAGCCAAATGAAAGAAAGTGAAGCAGGAGCAGAGATCACCTAAGAATTGTATTAGATGCCTCCTGCACGTTTGTTAACTTGGGCTGCAATGCAACCAACCTTATTTTCACTCCAGACATATTTTGTATTTTTCAGATGATGGCAGATTGAAGAGGATCTATGGACCTCTGGCTCCTTGAGTGGTGGCAAAATATTTTGGAAAATATTTGCCTCATCTAAGCCATGTTTAGCATTGAAGAGGTATCAGATCTGGTAAGGGAGCATTTCCCTTCCCGAGAACATGCTTCCTGCAATTGTACTGAATTTTCAGTCATAGGCTCAAAAGTAACAATGCTCATATTGGCAATTAATTTAAGCTCACCATAAACACTTACTATGGATTATCCTGGGAAGGGGGTCAGTAATGTACAATGATCCATGGGCTGTTTGTAAATGTTATTTGGCATGTTGAGTGTGAGGTCCATTCATACATGCAAACTGGACCCTTCGCTCCCACTTGGGAACACACAGTTATGGTTCAGTCTTCAGCACTGCTTCGGGCTGATTGCGGACTGCAGAGTCCAAAATATGATCATAGCCTAAGGACTGAATAGTCACATTCAGTTGATACAGCAAGACTGCCCTAGGAAGTCCAATATCGGTTCATGGACATGCCTCCGGGATTTGTAAATGATGCAGCTCCCTTGTAGGCTATTGCTCATGCTATTTTCCAATGGGCTGACGATGCTTTTACAGCAGTGTTGCGACCCAATCTGCAACATGAGTCCCAAGTCACTCGTGGGGGAAAGCCCATTATTCTCCGGAAGGGAAAATAACAGTCGACTTCTGCACTAGGAATCGTTGACTAGCCCGTAGTAAATTTGCTCCCCGGCAATTATGTGAGATACATCTATACTGGGCCTAACTTGTACTTACTGTCCTTTTCAGCTATCAGCAAAAAGCCCTGTCAAACTTGATCAGTCATCCCAGGAATCATTGCCTGCCACTATATCAGAAAAATAGGAAGCAAACTAAAAATGTACCTCATAGCCCAGAGAATCTTGTGAAGTAACCATTGTGTATGGGTTATTGCTTGTCCATTGTGTAGGGGTTATTGCTTGTAAAAGGTTGAGGTTAGTATGCCCTCACAGGCTGATTTTTTAGCTTAAGTGTAAGCAGAGATGAATATGTGCTAGCACACTTCAAGTAGATTCAGAAAAGTGGGTGATAAGGAAGTAATATGTAGTTTAGACCTCCCCATGACTACAACACCATTTGTTTTAGATTTTTGTTGTTTAAGTTAAGTATCTATTATAACCACACACCTAGTGTCTATTAACACAATCCTGTTGTTTTAGATTACATTTTTCTAACACAAGTATATATTACGACCACAGGATTTTAGTCTCAATGTCAGCTGCTCACTTCACAAAAAAAAGACAATGCAGTAGGCACCACAGTTTTTTAATATATATTTTCCATACAGTGTATTAACCCCTACGTACTTGATCTTATTTTTACACATTTCATTTTTCATTGTTTATGCATCCTTCCCTTCACCTTTAATGCTTTGTATTTTTGATCTACTTCTGGCATTAACAGGAAATTTAAAATATGAGGTTGAGTGATTGATGTGTTTTCTTCTGTGTAGTTTCTTTTGTACATATCACTATGGTCAGTCAGACATTCACATTGGGATCTGTCTTAAAATGTATCTGTAATGCAATTGTTCCAAATATATCTGATGAAATGTCTTAATGTAATAAGTTAAAAAAGCAAATATGGCACAGTCTCTGTGATTACTTTCTTAAACAACAACATAAAAACAACAAACCTAAAAAAATATCCCAAAGACCACTACTGGGACTAAGAACTAATAGAAACGTATCAGTAACCAGTAACTATTTCCTTCTGTCCATTATAATATATTAGCCTGTTAAAGATCCTCTTTATTTGATGTCTTCAAACTGGTAGCAATAACTTTCATTCCTTCAACATGACAGTTACTAGAATCTGGAGAAAAATATCTTTAAAAGCAATGTATTCCTCAATTGAATCATCTGCAAAGAAGGAAACTAATGAATATATTACATTTTAGCATCATTAAGGTAAGAAATTGTTTGACTCATAGTCTTTAAGGAGAGTGAGGGATTCTGTACCTCAGATGAGAAAAGAACTTCAATTTATGGTATGTCCAAATGTTTCATATTATACACATTTACAATGTATGTACTGCATTTAATGAAACATAATGAAATGTTGAGAAACAGAGTGCTTTTAAAGAAGAGTGAGACCAGTGAACAGTCCTTCCACAAAAAATAGTCTGAAAAGGAAAGGACACATTTAATTTGCAGCAAGGAGGAGAAAACTAATTGGTAACAACAAACAAAGGCAAGGAAGAGTGAACGCTGGAAGTTACAAATGAAGGCAAGGTCACTGCCACAGTTTTGACCAGTCTGGTGTCTTGAAAATATGAAGAGCTAAAGTCCCAATTTTTTACCACCTTACACAGTGGTAAATGGCAGTTTTTTACTGGAATTTTAAAAGAATGTGCTGCTTCTACCTTGAAGAGTAGCAGCATGTGTTCACAGGTGCTGTAATCACAGAGCCAACCGAATACAACACAACACAATAAAATAACAAAATAAAATACAAAAATTACAAAACCTAACAAAGCACAACAAAATAGTATAAACAAACACGACGACGAAAACTCTAAAACCGAACATAAATCTAATTAAAGAATTCAGTATAAAAATACGACAGCCAACAACAAACAGTACTACACAACACCACTCCAAAAAAATGCAACACCACAAATATGCACAAATATTCTGGCCACACATTACCACCTCTTGAAATCTGCTTTTATAATAACATGGTAAGCAGCGTTTAGACCTTAGACCAAACACTGCTTTACTTCCCACTAGGACTTGTAAGGACAGCCGAAATTGTTTTGTGATATGGCCCCTGGTCGTTGCTTAATCAGTCTGACTTAAGTCTGTGTGTGTACTATAGAACAGTTTAGATGCTTAATTAGATATGGGCAAAACAAAGAATTTTAATATTTTTTACTCATTGGAATTTTTAAATTACCACCTACGCCCACATTATGTGTGGCCTCTTAATTCCGATGGGCCAGAAACAGCATTTATTGTACCCATCTGAATCATCAAAACCATGGGAACACCGTGGAGCATCATGGATCTGATTCTCAAAAATGGTTTATCGTAGGAGAATTGAAAGCTATGACAAAAACCATGAACATCATGCATGCGGTTATAAGGAAATTATTTGCTTGAAGCAAAACTCGGATGTGCGACAGGTAAGTCTTTTTTACACAGGAGATCTAGTAACAATTTAATATTGTGCGTTCCTCTAGCAAAGCGCCCACTGACACACACCTGTCTGAAGTTATATGCCAGGACCTACCATAAGTTACTTTCTTATGCCAGTTAATAAATAACCCATCAGTCGTGGCTGCTGCACATTCTACTTGGAGGGGCAGTGCGAGGGCAGCATGGGTAAAAAAAAAAAAATTACAAAAATATATACGCTTACTTTCTGTTCCTGGCACTGCAGTACCCAAGAGCACGGGCTCCCAGCTCACCACACAATCCCAGCGCTTCTCTCATACTATTACTCTCAGCATGATAAAAGCTCCAGGATTAGACGCTGTGGGCCAATTTCACACTCCAGCAGGAACTGGGAACATGTGAACCTGAGTCTACCAGTTATCTCCAAGTAATAGCCTGGAGATATCCAAGTGCTCATGTCGGTTTGGTCAGCTGTGGATGGCCGGCCAAACCGACATGCGCACTTTCCGTGTCCACTACTCCTTCTCCCCCTGCTGGTGATGCTGCGACCTGGTCATGCCCTGCCCCAGACTTGGAAAACTTGGCAGAGTTAATGAAAAATGAAATGATAATAAAACTGTTTTAATATAATTTTACTTTACATTTTCTGACTTTAAGCAGTGGGGCGAAGCTCCACTGTCATAGCGGAGGAGTTGCCCTTTTAACCCATCAGTATTTCTGGTCCAGCACTGATATTGAATAGCATTAGAATTTATGGTATCGCATGTCAGGATGCACCCATCACATAGCAAGAGACTCTCTTAATATTTCTAGGAGGGCCTCAAATATGCAAGGATTTTGTTTCAGAACCCAAGGGTGCTTCAGGCAGTACATTCCTCAATGAGCCAGCATGCCCATAGTGCAGATGACATATGTTAAGAGCTCTGTTCCATGTGTCCGGAGAGCGGAGCTCACTCTAGAATGCTGTTGCTGCTCCTTTTATCCTTGCCCATTGACCCTCGCTGTGCCAGTGTGGTGCTTGGAGAGATTAAAACAAGTTAATAGTCAGATTATGGTTCAAACAGCCCTTTCCCAATTCTGCCAGTGAGTCTTATTTGGTTCAGGCGCAAAAACTCAACTGAACTTTACCCTCCCATCAGTAATAATCTGGTCAAAATTAGCTGTTTATTAAGATGTTTCTGCTAAATTGATCCTTACACCAACTATAAAGACATTCATGGAAAATGATATGCAAACAGATAATTATAGATGCTTTAACTGGCAGGTGTTTTACTCGGGGTGTTTAAATCCAGGAGCTTTCTCAAGGCTTTGTATACCTCAATGAAACTGTTTCGTTTCATATTATGGCAAAAAGGTATTCCATATTTAACAATTCTGGGTAAAGATAAGGACACACTGAGGTTTGGTTGGTCACAGTTCAAGTTATTCATCCGTCAAGGCATGTCCACCCGTCTGATTAAGTATGACTCTGAATTGACCAGGATCAGGTAGCAAAAAAGACAAATCATGTATGTGCAGCGATGGGAGTGATTCTGAACTAAAGGCAATATACAGATCACATGAAGACTAAAAAATAACAGCTAACAGCGCAAAACAGTGCAGGAATAAACAAACAAAACATTATAAAAAGACAACAGGCATTGGCTAGTACTACTTTTATAGCTTGCCTTCATAACCAGAGTTTGTATTCGTTCTTTTTAGATATTCTGTTCACTATCCCCTTTGGTGGAATAGAGAAAACTTCACATATGAAAAATCCAGTGTGGTGTGACTCTGATTGGATGACATTATTTAAAATGCTGCTTTCATATATGTATATATAGACTTAAACTGGTCTAGACTTAAAATGCCACCAGCCATAAAACCACAGAAGATGCACACTTGCAACACTAGTTTCTCAATTTCCTGTGCCAGTGGTAACACAATGGACCAGGTAGGTTTCCAGATCGCATCTGCAAAGCCAGTATTCATTTATTTACCCATAAAGAAAAACAAAAAAATCCTGGGCAAATATGTATTAAACCAGCTGGGCTTCAAGTGCTAACCAAATCTCTATTTGAGAATGGAAGGATTCGCCTCATTGCAATCAGAGTGACAGCTATGTGCTGACCAGCGACCTGTGCTGGTAAAATCAGAGAGGGACCTCACAGACACATCAATGGAGTAGGGACTTAGGCCCAGACTTACAAACGCTATTTGCTAGGTGTGCTTTCGGTAAATTCCCAAAGTAGTGCAAAGTTGCATTATGTGCTCCTTTGTGTCAAGAGGGGTCCATGGGCAGTACATGGGGTTTCTCAAGCAATCGCTCATGCTTTTTTGATGCAAAACCCTATGAAAAAACATTTGTGGGAGGGGACTTGCATCAAATCTTAATGCAGTCTGCATAGAGAACACAGAATGTACGCATGACTGTTTTGGGCGGCCGAGAGGGCTGGGTAAACATTTATGGTCACATAGGGAGTGCAAACCACTCCTCCCCTTGCTCGGAGAACAGCCTCGCCCCACAAAGACGCCGCAGCCGGGATAACTAAAATGATAATAACCTCGAGTTATTATCATTTAATTTTTCCTTTTTTTTACACTGCAAAAAGCAGTGCGGCAGTACTCCTCTGCCTTAGTGGAGCAGCTGCCACTGCTTACAACTCAAAGGCGTTAATCTGGCGATAGAAGTCAGAGGTAACTCTGTGATACTGCAAGTAATATTAGCAAGTACAGAGTTGCAGTTGCAGCCTAATGTACTCTCAGACTTTGGGTTTAAGAGCGTACTATTGTGTTATAGAAATGTTAGTGAAAAAAGAAAAATATTATAATGCGTAACTTCAATTCATAACACATATATTACAAATAAAATGATTAGAGAGCAGGGAGAAACATTTCAAAATGCGTATGCTGTGGAGCTCAGACAACTCAAAGGGCCAAGATATAGACTTCTAAGTCAGACTTTATAAACATAGGGGCCTTTTTATGAAAAGGTCACGCAGTGCAGGGAAACAGCAGGAATGCAACTTATTGAAGGCAATATAGCGCTTTCCTACCTTTTCCTCTGCGATAGCGCCCTTTTGGCAGCCTAGTTGCAATGAGGGCATACTTGCACAATGGAGCAAGGGTATCTGCATTGCATGCAGGATTTTTATTGTGCAGGAAGGGGCACCTGCCAGCACAAAATCAATCCTCAGAGGCAATATCTTTTTTCTAGGTGTGCTGCAGAATGCAGCACACATAAAAAAAAGAGAGTGACGAGGAGAAATATATGATATTTATTTCTCCTCATTACGCCCCTCCTGGGAAGGCGTAGCTTTTTGGCAAATCTTAAGTCTTCCAGTTCTGGTAAGTCTGGGAATGTACATCACAAAAGAAGTCCCGGGTCCAAGTCAGTAGGGAGGTCTAGCATGTGACTCAATGTATCTAGGTGTATATCTGGGGAGTTCCCTTTTTAAGAACAGTTCCCCTCACACACCAGAGGTGTCATGCTTCATCATGGGGGTACCTTCTCACGTGACAGACCTGGTCCTCACGCAGGGCTACGACCCCCTCACTGCGAGGGAGGAGCTCAGGGATGTTTTGATAGGTAGGGTGGGTGTACTAAAACCCCATGAAGGCTTGGTGTGAGTGAAAAAGGTGCAGTGCTATATTACAAGTGATTGAAAGTGAGGATAGCTGGTTACTTGGTCAGCTACATTGCTACCTTTATTCAGCTGCCCAGTGTCAGGATTAAAACCAAAATAATGCTTGTGGTGCAGGTGCCAGGATTCAAGGCCACTGCGCTCTTACAAGACCAACATGTTTCAGCCTGGTAGACCTTAATTAGTGTCATGGGATGGAAACCAATGACAACATGTCACATGAGTATGCACAATTCTATCATAAGTACACAAATACAACCTCCATTCATTTAAATAATTACAACACATTCTCATATTGGAACAATGTGTGGCACACCAAGATGCGTGACTCACCCTTCGAGGCGTCGGAGTTCACTACATCTGTAACAGCTTCTTAGCCATAAGATACGGGTGCTACTACCTGTAGGAGAAGGTGTGTAGCATTTTAAAATCAGAGTCCGAAAGGAAAGAAGAAAAAGGGGCGAAAGTAAAGGGGTCACTAAGAGTAAAGATATATGCAGATTCAAAAGTGTGTTTTGTTTAGGCAACCCATGGGAGAGGGGAGGAGCAGGGGGGCACAGTACTTTGGAAGCGAAAGACGGTTTGCAATGAGTTGTTCAAGGCTAGAGGTCGGCAATCAAATGACCGTCTTGAACAGGTCAAGCAGTGGGCCCAAGGGGCATATGTGGGTTAAAAGGACCCATGGGCAACTTAAAAGGAACCATGGGGGAAGGTGTCCCAGACCGGGCGCGGGAAGGCACGTTGGGAAGGCTGTTGATAGCCAGTGACCCATGCTGTGGGCTAAACAACTGTGTCAGCCGGGAGGAAGGCTGTTGATAGCCAGTGACCCATGCTGTGGGTTAAACAACTGTGTCAGCAGGGAGGGAGGCTGTTGATAGCTAGTGGCCCATGCTGTGGGCTAAACAACTGTGACGGCAGGGTGGGAGTGAGGGGGGCAGGGATGAGAAAGAAGGGGATTCAACACAGGGGGTCCACACCGAGGAGAGCCCAGTGTAGGCACGCTTCTTAATGTGTGTGAAGAATGGGGGAAAGTGTCCCAGACCAGGCGTGGGTAGGCGCGCTGGGATGGCTGTTAATAGCCAGTGACCCATGCTGTGGGCTAAATATTCTGTGGGGAGTGAGTGAGGGGGGCAGGGCTAGGGGGAGAAAAAAGGGGTGGCAAAATAGGGGGTCGACACCGAGGGGAGCCCGGTGTGGGCACGCTTCTTAATGTGAAAGCAATCGGCGTACTAGGAGGCTTGAGAGGGCCGGTGATGTAGAAAGCCCATGCCAGGGAAATAAAGGAACCGGCCCGCTGCTGAATGGAAAAGACTGCTGGTGTTCAAAAATTACTAGAGCGAACCCCAAAGCTAAGAACAGGACAGCGACCACAAGAGTGGTATCGTAGAACTAGCTGCCATGCATGCGGTTCTTCCCAGGTCAGCGCTGGTCCGGCGACAGGCATAAAGAGTCTGCCGGACGAGCGGAATATAAAGGACCGGGAAATGGGACAAAAGGAAGCACCTATGTGCTGGATCCATGTCCGGAAATCCGCCGGAAGTGGTGGAATGCCAGGAGTCGTAGTTCCATGGGCCATCACCTGGACAACCAATGTGCGCAGAGCGCAGTCAAGGGTGTACAGAGAGACCTGCATGCTGGAAGAGATGGCAGAGACATGCAGAGTGTGCACCAGAGATTCTGGGGCACGTGCAAAAAGATAAGAGGAGGGGGGAAGTGGCAGGGGAGGGAAAGGAGGGAAGGACGGGCGGGAGGGAGGGAAGGGGGAGAAGGGGGGAAAAGGAAGGGAGTGAGAGTGCCAGAGTCATGGTTGATTTCAAAATCGTTGTGCTGCATGTGCATTCAGCCGGTTCCGTGCTGCTGTTGTGGCACTGTGATAGAGTTGGTGTAGGGCCCTGCTGCATGTTAGAGTAACAAGAGGGGCCGGTTGATTAAGAAGTCCTGGGCAGCAGTGCTGGCACCAAGTACTCGGCAGAGAGCCCGGTGGACAGTGAAACAGAGGGTGTCTGGGCACTGTTAGGACAGAAGGGAGGGAAGAGGCCTATGCCAGTGTAAGCCAGGAGATGGATCATTGAGTCCGTCTCCGCAGTACCAAACTTGTCCACCCACCTCTGCTCCAACCTCAGTAGTGTGGTTGCTAAAGTAGGTGTGGTTGTGTGCAAATTAGGTTTGTCAAGGATAGACAAGCTCAGTGAGTCTGCTCCATGCTGTAGGTCAAAAGAATGTTCGGTTAGTTTAGTTATTTGTTTGGCACTCCTGATTGTGCTCTTGTGTTCAAGGATTCTGGGGCCTTTCTTGTGGTCATCCCCAAATGCCTCAAACCACAAGGACAGGTGATCAGGTAAATAACTTGTTCACTATTGCAATTAGTGTGTTGTTGTAATACCCATGGTCTTGATATACCTATGTCTATGCTTTTGGTCACTTTGGTTTGAGCACATACCACGCAAGAACTGGTACGCTGGGTAGGTTCCATAAAGTATTGGGTTTTGTTGTATTTGTAGGTGCCGGTCTGGTATGGATCAAGGTATCCTTGAGGTTACGATCCCTTTTGAACACAAAAAGTGATCTCTCCAGTGTCAGTTGCCCTTTGTTGAGGATATTTCAATTATGTAGTAAGGATTTTTTGTCTGTGTTTGAGAGAGTGCTGTAGGTGTTGACACATACCAATTTGGTGGAGCTCACTTTGGCACTTTGCTTTTGTAATAGGGCTTCCCAATTGTTGTTAAAGGCACGCTTATTGTGGACCTCTTAATCAGGTTGGCTGGGTAATGTCTGTTGAGTAGGTTATTTCAAAAACTTGCAGCGTGTGTGTTATTTTTTTCAATAATGGAGCAGTTATGGCAGAGTCTTAAAAACTGCCTGTAGGGTAAATTGTCCCGCAACGATTTCGGGTGATAGCTCTCATATTGGAGTAAAGCGTTACTGCCCATAGGTTCCTGGTAGAGTTCGATTGCGAGGGTACCTTCTGTAGGGTAGATCCATATGTCCAAGAAGTCTAGTACCTCCTTGCTGTAGTCGCAAGTGAATCGTAAGTGGTCATTCCTGTGGTTCAAACAGTCATGGAAGAGTTTGATAGCAGCGTCATCTCCTTGCCAAATGACGAGGATGTTGTCTATGTACCTCTTACATAGGATTATCTGTGTGAGGAATGGGTTGTCCCTCCCAAGGACAACACCTTCTTCGAAGATATGCATGTAGAGGTTTGCTAGACTGGGCGCGAAGGTGCTGCCCATGGAAGTTCCTGAGATTTGGAAGTACAGCTGTATCTCAAATTGAAAGAAGTTTTCCTTCATTGCCAAATTGGCGCAGTTCATGATGAAGGCAATAGGTGTGATGGTCTCTGGTGGATGCTGTCTCAGTAGCTGTTCAACCGTGTTGAGGGTCTGATCCTGAGGTATGCATGTATACAATGATTCCACATCGAAAGTGACAAGGTAATCTGTGAGTGCATCAAAATGTGTATCGTCCAGGAGACGTAGCACATCTGTGGTATCTTTCAGATATGTGGGCATGTCACACACCAATATTCTGAGAAAGTGATCTACAAACTGGGACAGTGGTTCTAAAGCAGACCCGATCCCAGAAATGATTGGTGTGCCAGGAGGCGGTCTTTGTGGTTTGTGAATTTCAGGTAGTACATAGAAGTATGGTATTGTTGGAGATTTGGTACAGAGAAAGTCAGCTTCTTGTGCGGTGATCCAGTTCCTTTTACGCGCTTCTTCACTCACAATAGAGATGCTTTCCATTATCTGTTCTGTTGGATCTCTGTCTAGGCGTCGGTATGCGGTCTCATTGATAAGTTGTCGTAGGCACTCTGTCCTATAGGTGTCTGTGTCCAGTATTACCGTTGCCCCACCTTTGTCTGCACTTTTGATGGTGATTGTTTTTATCCATGGGACCGGAGTGCTTCTTGTTCTTTACTTGGGATGGTGTTGTAGGTTATTGCGGGCGATGCTAATCCAGAAGTCAGATCTTTAAGGACTGCTTTTTCGAAGGTTGCCACCTCAGCTGGAAGTGTCCCAATAGGTGTATTGAAGGTTGAAGTTAAGCCGTAAGTTGGTGTTCTTGTTTTCTGCATTGTTAGGAAGTGCCTCTTTCTCTGAAAAGAAAAAGTGTAATCTGATCTTCCTGAAGAACTGATGTACTTCTTGGTGGATTTTGAATGGGTCGCCGATAGTTGTTGATACAAAACCGAGGCCCTGATTCAAGACAGCAGTTTCATCTGGGTCAGTTCACGTTTGGTCAAGTTAACTCTCAAGCTGGATCTCTGCTCGGACCCGCCTGTTGTCCACTCTTTGTCATGCACCTCGTGCTCCATTGGTCGATCAGGGAGCTCCAATAAACCTGTTGGTGGGTATTTCGGTGGCCTTGTGAACAGCCACATCCCTGTCCTAAAGTAGGCTGCCCATAACCTGCTTGTGGGTTTTGTTGGAAATTCAGCATTGGGCCCGGTTGGCCTTGTCCAGAGAAGGAAAAGCTGGGTTAGGGGGCCACCATTGGATGTTCTGGGCTCCTCCCCGTGATCCTCGCCAGTACCTTCGGTTGTATTGTGGTCTCTGGTTGACACCCCCTTGACTGGCGTCTGAGTCACTGGATGTGTTCTTTCTATCTGAAGACGAATAGTGTGATCCCTGTTTGCAGCCTGCCCTATGATACTACAGGGGTTGGTATAAAGCATCAGTGTATGGGTAGACCTTTTGTATTTGTATTTGTATTTTATTTGTAAAGCGGAATATTCATCCGGGAAGGATATCACGGCGCTATGCTAGGACTCCAGTAGATAGCTGAGGGGTTGATGAGTTATGCTGGTGTTAAGTTTTAACGAACAGGTGGGTCTTAAGTTTTTTCCTGAAGCCGAGGTAGTCCTCGGAAAAGGCGGAGTTCTTGTGGTAGTTCATTTCAATGCTTTGCTGCCAAGTATGAGAAAGTACGACCCCCTGCCCTTACTTTCTTAATGCGTTTTGTTCTGGCTTGAGCTAGAGACTCTGATCTTAGGCACTTGGTGGGAACATAAAATTCAACTTTGTACTGTAGTTCAGGAGGCCCTCGTTTGTGTAGGGCCTTGTGCGCGTGATTGAGCAGATTAAACTTTGCTCTTTGGCACATTGGCAGCCAGTGAAGTAGTTTCAGGCACTCAGACGCTGAGCTGAGTCTGTCTTAGTTACGTACCAATTTGGCGGAAGCATTTTGCACCACTTGTAGTCGTGTGAAGAGGTAGTCTGCCATGCCCACGAACAGTGCGTTACCATAGTCCAACCTACTAGTAAGTAATGCTTGCGTGATGGTTCTCCAACAATCAAGCGGGATATAAGGGAACATCCTTTTTAGGAGCTTCAGAGTCGCGAGGCTTCTTCCACATAGAACCCGCACATGGTCCTGCATGGATAGGGTATTGCCCATGAGGATCCCCAGATTCTTGGCGCCTTGCTTTGGGGCAGGCGCGTCACCTAACGTCTGGGGCCACCAGGTGGTATTCCAGATAAGTTTAGCTCCTCCAAAAAGTAAAATTTCGGATATATTCAGTTTTAATCTAGTGTTCTTGCGCCTTTCTTCAATGGTTATCAGCAGTTGGGTGTCGTCCCGTAGGAGCAAATACCAAAGCCCCACTTCTCGCTGACTTTTTCCAAAGATGACACATAGACATTAAAGAATGTGGGGCTTAGGGATGCACCCTGTGGAACCCCATATCGGATGGGTTTTGGTTTTGATGAAAATTCCCCCATTTGTACTCTCTGTGTTCTATTATTTAAGAAAGAGCTCAACCATTGAAGTGCTTTGGTTTTAAAACCTCTTCCATGAAGAATCTCCAGTAGGCGATTGTGTGAGACGGTATCAAACGCTGCTGATAGGTCTAATAAAATCAGAGCGGCGTCTTTCCATTGGTCTACCAAAGATCTTATGTTGTCTGACACGGCTAGGAGGGTTCCTTCCGTGCTGTTAGTGGCTCTGAAGCCAGTTTGAGAGGGATGCAGTAGGTCATTTGACTCAAGGTAGTTCGACAGCTGCCTGTTAACCAGTTTTTCCATAACTTTCGAAAGATGCAGGAGTTGGGAAATGGGTCTGTAGTTTGCAGGGTTGCGCACATCTGTGCCTGCTTTCTTCAAGAGGGGGGTCACTACGGCCCGTTCCCATGTTACTGGGAATGCTGCAGTATCTAGCAGGTTGTTAAATAGCTGGGTAACATATGGACAAATTATGTGTATAAGCCTGGAAAAGACTAAATGAGTACAGGGATCATGGGGAGATCCGGACTTGACTTCCCCCATTGTTTTAGCTACTTCTTCCTCTGTAAATGGGGAGAAGCTGCCTATGCAGCTGCATTGGGAAGCGGGGTTGGAGTTTCACAGTTAAACGCTGGCAGTGGGGTGTTGGTGTTTAAGTTAGAGTATATTTTACTAATTTTGTCTGAGAATAACTCACTGGTTTCTTCAGAGCATTCTTCTGACATGGCAAAGTTTGGAATAGGCTCACTGAGTTGCATAGCTCCTTAACTATTTTATACAGCTCTTTAGTTGAACTACAATTCTCATTGATTCTTCTGGCATAGTAGGTCTTCTTAGCTTTTTAATGGCATTATTGTAATTCCTCAACTCTGTCTCGTATGTCTGTCTGTTTGTTTTGCACTTTCTTTTGAGTGCCTTGAGTTCATGTGTATACCACTTTCCTGGTTGAGACTTGTTTGACTCCTTTAGTGGCAGTTTAGGTACATATGAATCTAAGGTGTTGGTGATTTCTTTTTCAATATTCGTTAATTCCCTATTGGTCTGAAGAATGCTTAGGTCCTCTGGATTCCTTAGGCGGAAGTGGGACCGAAAAGTATCTTTGGTAACCAGCCTCCATGCTCTTCTTATCCCCTCTGAGCGCCTCGAGGGCTTAGTTGCATTTACTGGGAGCTTAAGAACAAAAGATGTAAGTGAGTGATATGTCCAGGGAAGGGGTTTAATCTACTGTATAGAAATTGAATCAAAGTTTGAGAATATTAAGTCCAAAGTGTGCCCTGCAATGTGCGTGGGCCCTGTAACCCACTGCTTTAACTGAAGAATCTGCATGTCATTCTCCAAGTGCAGGGCTGAAGAATTGTTGGCTTTCTCAAAGTGGATGTTAAAATCCCCTATGGCTAGGTAATGTTTATATTTCAGGCAGAAAGGGAGTAGGTGGGCGCTAAATTCTGATTCCATATAGAATTCAGCCAAGTCTTTTTTGAACTTCGTGATTTTGCTTGCTAGCCCGGTTTCTTTGTAGTCTCTTGTAGTTTTACTAGTCTCATCCAGGTTTTTCTTAAATACAGTGGCACTAAAAAAAGCCTTGATCTCAGATTCTAGCATCTGTGTTTCGTTCAGAACATTATCTGCCTCCTTTTTGGCCGTGCTAATAATCAGGATTAGCCAGTCCCTCATGCATCGCCATGCAATGAGGGTCCAGTCTTTCAAGAAGGAGGGATTGTCGAGGAACAATCTCAGGCGCTGGTAACTATGAGTCCCATGGGCCCACAATTACCCGAAAGGTACATAATTGAGCCACATGTTGTAGTTCTGATATAAAGTCTTTTCAGATTGGTAAATTTGTTCCAGTCATCTGAGGTTGCCAGAGTTTGGCTCATAGGTGTTTCTAAGATGGTAGGTGTTGTGAGAAAATCAGCTAATACTGCGTCCTCAAAAGCTAACCCTGTGCGTTCCACCATGTTGAAGAGAAGCTCGTTCTTCTGTGAAGAGGAGCAAGAAAGTGAGTAAAGATAGCCCGCAGCTGAGCCGCTGCTGTATGTACTAATCACAAAGGGGGACTAGAGGAGGTTTAAGGACCAGTGGGAGCCAACTCCCCATTCATAATTGCACATCACAAAAGAAGTCCCGGGTCCAAATCAGTAGGGAGGTCTAGCATGTGACTCAATGTATCTAAGTGTATATCTGGGGAGTTCCCTTTTTAAGGACAATTCCCCTCACACACCAGAGGTGTCTTGCTTCATCATGGGGGTACCTCCTCACGTGAGAGACTTAGTCCTAACACGGGCTACGTCCCCCTCACTGCGAGGGAGGAGCTCAGGGATGTTTTGATAGGTAGGGTGGGTGTACTAAAACCCCATGAAGGCTTGGTGTGATTGAAAAAGGTGCAGTGCTATGTTACAAGTGATTGCAAGCGGGAATGCGTCAAAAATCATGGGAGCTGCTTGGGAACACACACACAATGCCCATGAAACGCCTTCTCGGGGAAGAATAAGGCAATGCCGCATTTTTTGCTGGTTTGCCTCACTCCTGATTCACGGAGCCACTCAGGGGCACACAAAGTGCTTAAGGTTTGCGTCGCGCATGTACCACATTGGTTGGGGCAAACGCGATGGAAATCATCTCGTAAATAGGCCCTATAGAAACTAGAATCAGTACTTGACACAATTATGCAAAGGGTATTTCGCCCCCCCTCCCAAGAGCCTCAAAGCTTCATTTTATTGTTCAGTTCCTTCGAATGAGTGTTCAAACTGTGATGATTTTTTTAAAATCTGTCCTCACGTGTTTTGGGATTGTTAGAGGAAATAGCATGTGAGAAATAACCTTACTGAAAACTATATGCATGTAAATCCCCAAAATAATGTTTCTCTGCAGACTGACCTTTCACCCGAATCTGAACATAAACTGTTACAGTGCCAGGAATATCTATTTGTCTTTATCATTGACAAGCGCCTTTTAAATGAAATGTGTGGATTAGTGGTAGCAGAGATTCGGCAAAGTTCAAAGTCCCTATAAAAGATGCAATATTTTAGACTGAGTGCCCTTTGGTCATGTGATTCACAACTAAAAGTATCTGGGGAATGAGGATATAATTAGATGCCAGAGAATCGCGTATATTATTTTTACCATCAATGAATATAGCTGTTAATATTTAAAATGCCTTCCTATAATGCTTTAAAGCACGATGCATAACGAAAGCTTTCATAGATGTGCTTTAAATAAATCACAAATTTCACATTTCATTAATTTTAAATTAAAAACCCTGCAAAAAAGCCTTTTTCTATCACTTCACCGAAATGAATAAGCAAAGCTCAGGTAAAACAAACGTGGCTGTCGAAATGCAGAACATTTTTAAACCCAGGTAAAAAGCAACGTTTACTTTAAACAGCCTCTCATGCATTTCTGTTTTGTGAGAGTGTGTTCAGTACAGGTTATTTGAAGTTAGGTGTTTTATGTGGAAATAAATCAATTTATTTATTTATTTATTTAGAGCGTTTTATATAGCGCTACTGGATCAGAGGGTATCAGAGCGCTTTACAAGGTCGGTATGCATACAAGAAATAGTTCACCCTGTGCACTAATCATGAAAGATATAAAACATTACATTCAAATGGATAGGAGGTAGCCATATAAGACGACAAAAGCCGTGTGCAAGTAATCATCTTTCCCTGAAGGCAGTGGGGAGTCAGCCATCTGCAAAGTTGCAGAGTGTCTTGTAGTGGGAGAGGAGTGAGTCCTTTCCTAATTGCAAAAGTGGGTCTGGCCACCTGGGGAAATTCCATCTCCATGTGACCCCACAGCTGCTACATGGGGGAATAAGACATGATGCAGAGGAGCAGTCAGCTGGTCCCAGGAGGAAGTGACAACTCAAAAGATTAGTACAGAGGTGAGTAGCCATTTTGAGATCAGTGTGTATGTTTCAACAGAAGGACAGCAGGTCATAAGTTTCATTGATAGGGGAGAAGTGGGCCAGAGGACTCACATTTAATAGGGGAGTGAATCTTATTGGAATGGCCCAAACCTCTTCTCGAACTGCAAACTAGCGGCCAGATTCATGAAAGACCTGTTTTGCGAGTCTGAAATAGCGATTCATAAGGAATCGCTATTACAGACTTGCAAAACGGGATTCATGTAGTAATCGCAAAATTAAATGCGATTCCTACAGATTCCTTATTTGTGATTAGCAAATTGCTAATCGCAAATAAGGAATAACTCCCCATTCATTCCTATGGGCCAAAAGGCCCATAGGAATGAATGGGGAGTATTCCTTATTTGCGATTAGCAATTTGCTAATCGCAAATAAGATAGCGATTTGAAGGGTGCCAGGGGTGTCCAAAGGACACCCTGTAGCACCCCTTCAATGCACATTTCAACAGGTGTTGCGCACACACATGTCCAAAGGACATGTGTGTGTGTAACATGCAACTTAGAAAAATGCTTTTAAAAGCATTTTTCTAAGTTTTCGCTATTTACCACGAGGTTTGACCTCGCGGTAAATAGCGGCCGAAAATTGCGAATTCGCAATTCTAAAATGTTTCAAGAATAGCATTTAAGGAATCTCTAATAGAGATTCCTTAAATGCTATTCCTCGCAAATTTGCAAGTTTCTAAATAGCGAATTTTGCATTTGGGATGATGAATCCAAATGCAAAAATTGCACTCGCAAAGGGCCAGATTCTCAGAATCTGGCCCTTTGCGAGCACAAATATGATTGATGAATCAGGCTGATAGTACATAACCTTCTGAATCTGAACCTAATAAAATATAGCACTGCTGTGGCAAGATTTGAACAAAGTACGTGATCATATGCCCAGTGCATGAACTGCGACTTTCATGCTTATATATAATTCTGTGACACACTGGACACAGATAAACTAACCGAGAAAATTAGCCAAGAAATAGGAGGAGATACTGGCAGATTTGGAGGAATAATTATAGGTTGCTGTCGCTCTCAGAAATGATAGAGATGTACGCCATAAACATGTTCCTCAAGGGGTTGCCGCCATTACAATTGCTGAATCGAGATAGACAGAGAGCACTGGTCTCCCACTGCAAGGCGGCAACCTAGATCACATCAAGACTAGTGATGATATGTCTGGCTTGGCAGTTCGGCCTGGATAGTTCCCATGAGAAATAGGATCAAGACTGATTTGCATATGTCTGGGTCTGAACTGGGGCGGCGAAGTGAGCTAAAGAACAATGATGGATTCAACCCAGATCTGTGACTGGGGGTGAGTGTCTGAAAAGTGTCAATGCTCCGTCTATCATCTTGTATTTCCGATGATATTTCTGCAACAATACTAGGACAAAGTGAAAACCTTCACACTGGGTAAGCTGCAGGAATAAGACGCATACCATGATAACAGACTGTCCTATCCGCACTGTGATGTCACCACACAGAAAAGATGAAACCCATTTGGTGAGATGAAACTTAGAATGTGCAAGTGAGAAGAACTTATGCTCTTCTTCCATCATAAAGGTGCACTGGGTAAAGACCAATTCACTCACCAACCAGAGAAGGTCCTCAAGTATAAAAGACACAGGGCCAATTGTCAATGAGTATAAAGTCTCAGTTTATCATGTTACCTTTGTTACATTTGTTATAGTATAGTAGTAATAGTATGTTTTTTATTGTCAGATGGTAGCAGTATTATTACGACTTTTCCTCCCACCAGAGTTGCTACCCACTGGCAGGTTTCAACCTAGCACTGTTGTCTATTCTAGCCATCCCATTGACTGAGTTCCACAGAGGAACCGATCTTAGTAAAACATTGGTGATTTTGTTACTGATTGCTGACAGTTGTTCAGGGGTGAGTGGCCTTATTGCACATGTGTTTTGATAGTTTGAAATGCTGTGGTCAAAGTTTATGAATGGATGCATAGGAGGGGCAGTTACTATGGTTATTGAGTTATTGGGCATGAAACGTCACTGAGCAGATGAAGAGCCTATGAAAGGGACAACCAAACAATATACATGTATGTCAAGGGATGGCATCTTGATGGCAACAGTTGAATCTCTGTTGAAATACTTGCACATGAGGGGCATACATGGGGTGGTAAAGCACCACTAGATATGGTCACATATGCTTTGGAGGTGGGTAAAGATAGCAGTGTTTCAGTAGATAATCTGATTAGAAGAAGCATGCAAACCTGAGCTCCAGGTAGAAAAGCGTCCACTGCTATGTGACTTTTAAATTATCATCTAGAGGTTATTTAATATCAGTAGGTGCAGAAGTTCACTTGCAACTCTAGAAGACAGTCAGAGATCACAATTGGATATACCTAGCAGTGGGGGCTCCCATATCTGGCAGATAGTTACCACTGTTTGATGCTAATGTTCACTTAGTGAAACTGACACTTTCTTTTCACAAAGGAATCCTGACCCTTATATTGATCATCAAATTATATGCACAAGAGACACTAATTGGATCCTATATAGGCCATTTGACAACACTAAGGTGTCTGTTAGACACTGGGCAAATGATCAGTTATTTTATTAAACTCAATGTTCATGTTAGACCTCAGTGAACTACGGTATACATGTCATGGGCCCCATAGTAGTTACTCTTTCTACTCACTGATACATAATTCATATTCCCCAATAGAAGTAAGTCAGATGATTACAAAATTGTATACCTAGATAGGTCAATAGCACATCACACACACCTTAAAATGGTTTGCCTGACTTGATAAGGGTTTTACCAATACTGATGTGGAGTTGCAGACCAGGGGTCTGCGGGATGCAGCATTTACATATTTCATACCCAATGACATTACTGACTTCCTCTCAGGAGGATCAGGAACATTTAAGAGATTGATATGTTTGGCTTTTAAAGTTATGATAAGTGGGTACATAAATCTCCACCAGCCAGAGATTCAGGCGTGTTATAGTGAAAACTGTATCCAAGCGAATGGAAAGATAACCGACCTAGAAAATGAACCATCACACTAAATACATGAAAAAGAGCAACCGAAGCTGAAAACAGATAACTGTTGGTGTCATGACTTGTTACAGGTGCTCGTCCCCACTCCCATGCAACTTAGGAACTGGGCATTATTGGCACTCAAACCATCCCTTGTTAAAGGCATTGCCATTCAGGATGATATCTGTGCTGGAGTGACAGGAGTCATGCTGCCCAGGATTATGGCAGTGACATGTGTGCTGTCCAGTTATTACCACTCTCTTCACCAGTAATGTGAATCCTGCTCCTGCTGGAACCTCAAGAGCTGTGATTTTGTTATGCTCCATCTGAGTGGCAAGCTACAGTGGAATTTGAGGATCTGGTGCAGGAATCAAGGTTCCTGGGACTCGAGGTTCTACCACAAGATTCAAGGACTCCAGGTTTTACTGAAGGATTTGCCACATCTTCAGCGTGACCATGTATTTGGCTTTCCTCCCTGTTGATGAGAGGAAGTCTCTGCTGGATCTCAGTTCTTTACCTGTGTTCCTGGCTCTCCAGTAAAGATTATCATCAAGCCAGACATAGAGAGCATCTTCTAGAAGTAGACAGTTGTACCGAACAATGGCAGGTACCGAACAATGGCAGGTGCCGGACAACGGCAGGTGGCGGACAATTATTACACAGGACTACATGCTTTTTTGTGGATTTTGATTGAGGTATGGTTTCTCTAGTCCTCCATTGTTTCGAGTGTTTGCTTTATAACATCTTTTAGAAGTTTTCTCTTTGTGGCACGTCATGAAATATCTTGTGCACGGTTGGCTCAAAGATGTTCCTTGCATCCTTAGAATTATTCAACCTCTTCCAGTACTGTCTTCAGAGGCTTCTGGTTAGTGAAAGTTGCTTAGAGTTTGATATAACTTTTTTAGATTGTTGGACTTCCATTTTGGGCTCTGTATTGTCTTCTGCAACTGCATACTGTCACACACTCTTCCTGCAGCGGGACTTTTACCTTCCACCTGCTTTTGTTTGTCTAGATAGATAGATAGATGGATAGACAGACAGACAGACAGACAGACAGACAGACAGACAGACAGACAGACGGACGGACGGACAGACAGATAGATAGATAGGATTTTAAATCTTTTATTTTACTTCCCATTTTCTTCTATGGGGACGTGGCCGACATGATATCCATCCATCAGAACTAGAGAGTGGCTCGAGGCCGGCAACAAAATACTTTGTAATCCTATAGTCCCGAGATGACCATGGCTCCTGCAATAACTGCCAAGCTGGAGGGGCTTTGCTGCGAAGTGTGGCAAGTGTCTTTGGGCCCGCTCTGAGTCCCGGGCACCGATATCCAACTGGGAGTCCCAGCGTATGGACCTGTGAGGCCTCTCAGGCCCGAGTGGTTGACGTGGTCTTGCCCTACCCCGGGGCTCCAGAAAGGCCTATGTCCTCGGACCACTGCTTCAGTGCTGGGAGAGAAGAGTGAACCAATACATCCCTTTTGCCTGTGACTGATGGACTATGTCACGAGCCATGGAGGAGGAGTGAAGGTTGCAGCATTGGTGAGGATGATGGTGCCGAATTGGAAGGAATGAGGAGGAATCTCTGCTGGGAGGCTCCGACCTGAATGCAGCAGAGCAGTAGAAGGGAACCTGGAGAAACCACGTTGAGGGAGGTCCGACGCGAGGTGCCTGCTAGCAGATATGCCTCTTCCCCAGAGAGCTCAGGAGGCGAGTGCCCTGAGCCTGCGCAGCCGCTGCAAGGTGGTGTGGGCCCAGCAATTGTGCGAGACAGAGGTAGGGGCATTGTATGGGGGAAAGACAGTCACCTGATGGCACACTAGGCTGAATCCTCAGGAGCTGGGACCCCAGGAGAGGAACTGAACCCGGGCTTGGAAGGGGTAGGCGGCCACGAATAATTCCTGCTCTGGTGGTCATGGTTGTGTCTGGGCCTGCCTCAATGGAGTGACCTTATTGATTCTGCAACCCACGGCGGGGTGGATTGGGGGGCCTGAGAGAAGAGGCTAGGCCCCCACCCTTCAGATGACCATGGAGCCTGGCCCCACTAAAACATTGAGGATCATACTATCTATTGTGAGGAAACCGACTTGGGCTGGTGATTGCAAGGGTGGCTGGAACCCTGCAGGTGCACCCTATGTACACACCTGACCGTGACTAAATGGCAGGATGAGGGACGAGGTGGTCAACTTTGTAGAACGATCACTGCAACCTGCCCCAAAGTGCATAGTGCTGGTGTGCATCCACCCTATTTGACAATGGGCAAAGACAGGGTGCTCCGCAATGCCCAGCAGAAGATGGACCAATTCACTGCCTCCGGGCCAGGGGCCCCGCCGTTTGATGGTGGAGGGGGTTGCATGATCTGTAAGGCCCTACGGGCACACAGATCCTGGCAACAAATGAGGTCTCCAGCGGACATGTGCAGGCAATGATTGATTCATTCGCCCTCAATGCAAACCTACTGAGGGTAGACTTGCGTAAAGTTGCAGAGCAGTCCATAGCAACAGAGTAGCAGGTTAATAAACTGCAGGAAGAGATGTCGACACCTAGGGCCACAGTTGCTACTCTCAGTGTAGACACATAAGCTGGAAATGTGTTCTGAAGATGTGGATTGCCGCTCCGGAAGATGTATTATGCACTTTGTTGTGTTCCCCATAAAAGTGGAGGGCACTGTGCCGGAACACTTACTGGAAGGTTAGCTTAGAGAAAAACTCCCAGAGGCTATCCTGTTGCCTGTCTTTGTGGTTGTACAAGCTCATTGGTCTCTAGTGCATCCGCTGTCCCCAGGGGGCCTTAGACCATAATTGCACAGATCCTTAACTACAGGTACTCAGGGATGCAGTCTTGCACTAGACAAGGGCACCCCACGTTGGAGAATAATGTTATTTGAATACTTCCAGATTACACACAGCGATTCGGTCAACAGCAAACAATCATTTGGGAGTGTCATACAGAAACTGAAAGCAATGGGCCTTAAATACATGTTACTCTACCCGGCAAAACTAAAGCCGGTACATGAGGGGTACTAAGACTTCTTTGCAAAACCAGAAGAAGTCGGGACTAGCTTGAGATTTGAAGGGCAGTTGTGTCCCTATCATGGGCCCCAGAACAGCCCCTGGCTGGTCCCAGAGGATGCGCCAGAATGGATGGGCAGGTAAGAAAAGGGGCAGATGTAGGAGAAGGTCGATATTGAGCACACAGATGGTAGTGAGGCACGATGGCATGCTTGGTGTGGAACGAAAGAGACAGGAACGGGAGGATACCAGAGGAGACCAGAGCTCTGGTGGAGATGGTGGAGATGGTCACCTCCGCAAACATGGTGGAGGACATGACAGACCTTACTGCCACGTAGCTCCAAACTGGTAAACTGGAGCTAGATGATGTCATAAACCTGTCATTGGACTGTTGATCTGGCCAAGAGCAAGAGGACATCACGAGCACTGTGAGAGCTTTGCAGCTGGGGAAGAATTAAACCATTGGATGCTGAGACCCTCGGATGGGTCCAGAAGGGACTGTAATCAAGACAAGTGTATGTAGCCTAACAGGATGACTGTGCACCTAGTGGATGTGTTATTAGTCACTTGGGGTAGTGAATGGTAGGGCAGGCAGAGCCTGTGGCCCACATACCCTACTTCTTTTCTGTTTCCTTACCTCTATTCTCTCTCTGTCAATGCTGGTGGCTCCCTTAATTCTAATCTCTCCCTTTACCTCTTAGTTCCTGGGGTAGTGAGAATTTTTGTTGCCGAGGTGAGGAGGTTGATGTGAGTGAGTGAGCAGAGACTCTCTACTGAGGGTATTTGTGGTGACCCCAAGCAAAAACTTTGAGGTCACAGTGTGTCTCACGCTGCTCACAAATGGACGTCCCTGGGACATACCTCAACCCTAAAATACCTTTCAGTTATTTGGGGGGTGGGGGTGGGTTCTGCAGCATACTAGCACAGTCACACTTTCTCAGCAGTTAAGCTTACCAGAGGGTGGGTGTTCGGCATGGGTGGGGAGATACAAATTATGTTTGTAAGTGTTTACCCAGGGTGGGAGGGTTGTTTGACAGGGTTTGGATTCTGCAGTGCACAATGACTCTGGCTCCTCCTGATGAGCATGCATTGAGTGGCAGCAGTTGGGGATGGCTGGGTGTTGGGAGGCGAGGGACCAGAGTGGTTGCCTTGCTGCCATAAGGACATGATGGAACAAACTATATGCATGCTAACCTGAGTAGTGGAATGTGAGGGTCCTGAATTCCTTTGTTAAACATTATAGAGTGAATGACTCCTTACAAAGTGTGGGGGTACATATCACACTGCTGCAGAAGGCACACTTGATGGAGGGGGAAACACAGGAGTTGCACAAGAAATTGAGGGGACAACTCTACTTCTCTACATATTGGAACTATGCCAGAGGGACTTCCATCTGGAAAGCGCCTGGAGTTCCATTGCAGATGCGCAACTGTATGGAGGATATAGAGGGGAGGCATATGCTGGTGCATGGTATACTGGATAGCATGGAACTGTGCCTCCTTAACATCTATGCACTGAACTTGGATGATTGGGCGTTCTGAGGCACAATGCAAACAGGCGATTTTAGCTGGGTGCTCGATGGACATTTGGATGAGCAACTACCCATGTTGGGGACTAAGCAAAATATGACTGCTGGGTAGTGGGAGACAATGGTTCGACTACATTGCCTAGACATATGAGGGAACTTCACCAAAATGTTGGAGAGGTCTCCTGTTTTACACCCACCCATGGTGCACACAATAGGTTAGACCGGTTCTTACTTTCTTACTTTCAGACAATGGTGTTTTTAATACAGGGGGTGTGGTATTTGGTGCGCTTTCTATCGGACCACACATCCCCTTTACTACAGCGTAAATTGGGAGGACAATACCCTAGAATTCCTCCGTGGCGCCTTCCGCCGGAGGCCCTGGGAGATCTCCTTTTTAAATAGGACTTGAGGGTGGGCCTGCAACGGTACTTTCTTTGACAATAATTGAAACACTACATAGATGAGTGGAATGGAATGAGGCACTGAAAGTAGTGATAAGAGTGGAGAGTCTCATTAAGACCAAGATCAGGGGAAAAAAAGCAGTCCTAATTCTCCTTGATTTATCTGCAGCATTCGACACGGTGTCCCATACCATCCTATTACATCGCCTAGCTGAGGCAGGCATAGGGGGCACCGTGTTGAAATGGTTTAAGAATTTTCTACTTCATAGAAAACAGATAATCAGATTGGGACACTTTTACTCAGAGGAGAAGGAGATCAGTTCGGGGGGTGCCTCAGGGCTCCAGTTTGAGCCCTATCTTGTTCAATCTGTATATGGCACCCCTGATCAATCTAATTGCTTCTCATAATGTAACCACAGTTGCATATGCAGACGATACCCAACTGGTCCTGGTTTTAGATGAGGACACAGTAAAGGCCGAACAGGTACTGAAAGACTGCCTAACCGCGACTTTTGGATGGATGCACAACAACCATCTTAAGTGCAACTCTGCCAAGACAGAGATCCTGCCTTTCGGAAAAAACAACATCTTTTTCCCGCACACCTGCTGGCCTTCAGATGCGGAAGCCCCCCCTAATACCATCAGTGCAACACGTAACCTAGGAATAAAATTTGACAACATGCTATCCTTCAAACAGCAATCTAAAGAAGTGGCTGGCGTCTGTTTTAACATAATCAAAGGCCTTCGCAAATTCTTTGACTACCTGCCATTGGCCGCCCGTCGCACAGTAGCAATTGCTCTCATAACATCGAGAATTGACTACTGTAACAGTCTGTACGCAGGGGTGGCAAAATCTACCCTACATAAACTACAGATGATCCAAAATGCGGCGGCCCGGCTGGTTTTGAGATGGCCTAGAAAGTCATCTGCATCAGCTGCCTTGAACATGCTGCACTGGCTCCCCATCCAGAAACGTATACTATTCAAGATCCTCCTGATTACATACAGAGGCTTTCATAAGTGCGGACCTAAATATCTGTCCAATAAATTTCACAGATACCATCCAAATAGAGAACTTAGGTCAGCTACGGCCAATCTAATGACCATACCCAAGTTCAGACTGGCCACTAAAGGTGGAAAATCATTGGCAGTCCTAGGCGCTAAAGCCTGGAATACTCTTCCAGCTCATCTTAGAGCATCTCCATCAGAAAAAGTTTTTAAAAAACTACTAAAAACCTGGATCTATGGACTATTGGAATTAAAATGCAAGACCCTTGTCTAAAGGACATGTAAAGCTCAGTTACAACCTCCCAACATTCTATCCTGTAATGAAGTCAATAGCGCCAAGATGCTCCTTGGAGTGTACGTGCGCTATATAAAAACCCCCAAACATCAAACATCAAACATCAAGAGGGAGGAAGGTGGGCAGAGGACAGCTGAGGGTCTGCAAGGCAGCAAACCTATGAGATAGATTCTATTTCCACGTAAGATATGGATACAGACAGCTGCTTCACAGAGAGGGATACAAGTCAGACCCAATATTGACCTGGCTGCTCAAATGAGAGAGACACCCAAACGATTCTTTCCCTGGTTCGTGAAGATGGTATGGCCATGACGGGCCAGTGCACAATAAATATGTTGTTACGTGATCACCTAGCAAGGGTATAAGGAGCCTTTATGGAGGATGTGGGGAATGGGGTTTTAGCTTGCCTAGACACTGTGGGAGTGCCTAGGATTGCAGAGGCCCAGAGGGAAAAACTAGAAGAGGAGATCCAATGGAAGCACTAAAAGAGGACCTCCGGGTCATCACCCATGGAAATGCCCAGGTCCTGATGGATTCCTGTGGAATATTACCAAATATGCTCCACAGAACTACTGCCCAGACTCTTGGAGACCTTCCGGGAGGAAAAACAAAGAGGCATGCTACTAATGGCCATGCAGGAGGCACTCATTATGATGCTCCCAAAGCCAGACAAGGGCCTAAGGGATACAGGATTCTTCAGTCCACTGTCTATGCTGAATGTGGACACCAATCTGCTTGCCAAAGTGCTCGTGAAGCAACTATGCTATATGATCACACACTTAGCGGGGAATGACCAATACAGCTTTATGCAAGGTTGAAGTACCCATATGAATCTCATGTGACTCGCACACATGCTACACGTGGTCAAGGGATGAGAAACTGAGGCGGCATTTGTCACGCTAAACAACAAGAATGCCTTTGGCACCCTGAAGTGGGAGTACCTGTGGGATGGGTTGCGGCGTAAGGGATTAAGACCAGATTTCCTTTCCTGGGTGCAATTGCTATACCCTGAACCCTTAGCGAGAGTAAGGACTGGGGAGAAATGGTGTCAGATGTCCTTCCCATAGGGAGGGGCATGAGGCAGAATCTGCCCCATCCCTGCTCCCTTTCACACTGGCCATGGAACCATTGGCAATATGACAGAGGTGAGAAACCGAGGACTGGGGAGTGGGGTGAGGGACACTGTGCATGGTGTTTCCATGTAGGCATACAACACACTCATATACTTGAGCATACCGTAAAGTTTTATGCTGATCCTTCTCAGAATAAAGGAGAACTTTGGGCGAAACGCACGAATTTGCCCAAAAATCTGCAATTCGCAAGCTGGCGATTCAAAAATACAATATCGTGCGCGCCGCTTTGACTTACCGTGATTCTGAGTTCCCCAAGTTGTTTTTCCTCCCGGTTTGCGTGTGCTGCACCATTCTGGATCTTGCTGCATGATCGCACAAGAGTTTTTCAACCACGAGTACATCAGCGCGGCCCGTCATCTTGCACAGCGAGAGTTTGACAACGCGAGTAAGTCATAAGTGCCCGCGATCACGTATCGCGGGAGTAAACAAATGCGAATACATAGATGCAGCGGGCAGCTGACTTCCGGCTGGAGATTTGAACAGTACACTTTCCCGAATTTGCAAAAATTGCAATTCTGCACAAGAAATCCACCGCAGAAAGCATAAGCCTTCTGAAAAGGATGATTTTTATCAGAATAACTCCTCAGATTGACATTTGGCTGCACTTTTTTGTGCAAGGAGTCCATTTTTGGGGGGTGGGAGGAAGGAAGTGCCCCAGAGTCTCTAACTTCCTGTTCCTGTCCAGCAGGCTCCTCCCAGTGCTTTGTCCATGTCCTGGTCACTTTTCATTTGGATCTGGAGCTGGAAGGATTACTCTTTGTGGCTGCTGCTGGATATTTGTATTTGAGGACTTTTTGGACTTTGGATCACTTTTGGATTTGAGATTTTACAAGTAAGTTGGTGTTGTTTGTTTGGGGCAATGCAGTTGCTGCAACTACAATTTTAAAACTTTTTCACAACTTCTAAAAAAATATATTGTGGGTAACCACAGTATCCAGTAGGCCTAGGGTTAGTCATGGGTGCATGATACAACTGTTTCTGTGATTGTTGTTGAACTTAAATCTAATTTCTGTCATGGAATTTTAGCTCACTTTTATAACTTATATGTGGATTTTTTTTATTTATTTTGGGGTGCCTGTAAAGCCACACTAGCCAGTAGGCCCAGGGGTAGTGAGTGGTGCATGGACCAAGTCTTTCTGTGGGGTGTCTTTCATTTAAACATCATTAAGGGCATGGATGGCATTGGATTGTGGTGATTTTTGTGTGCTTTTCGACTTTTTGGTGTGTTGTTGGGGCTTGGCCATGTGGGTGGGGCCATTTTGAGGACTCGTCCAGGCAGTGCCTGACCATGTGGCTGGGGGTCAAGGGGCTATTTTGAAGCCAGGCAGTGTGCTCAGGCCTGCACCCAGTTTAACTTGCTTGCTTTCATCCATTATGCCCAGGGGTACTCAGAAGTGCATGGACCAAGTCTTTCTGTGGGGTCTCTCTTCTATTAATGTAAACATCCATTTTTGATTAGAATTGCAATTTTTATTTTGGGTCTTTGGGTGTGTTGTAATAATAATAAATGCCTTGTTGCAAATATTAATTGAAGCACAACATATGTAACATTTATTTAACTGATGTTTCTCTGGTTTCCTTTGCTTTTAGGTGCACAAGAGAACTACATCAGTCATCGTTCATCATCAGTACCAGGAAGAAGTCCTGCAGCGGTGTGTGCAGCTCAACGTCACATGACGTCACGTGTGGCCACGGACAACTGTGAAACTCGTGCAACTGGGGCCTGCTGTTCTGATATCTGAGGAAGATGGACCCAACGAAAGGTGGCCATAGCACCTCTACCAAGAAAGTTGCCCGTGCCACTGCCAGTAAGAAGGAGCAGAAGAAGCAAGTGGCGCCACTTACCAAGGAGACTGGTGTGCCCACAGATACTTTTTTCAGGGGGAAAAAACTACCCCTGCAGCAGCTGGGTTCGCCGTGGACCAAACTGGGGGCAGCACCTCCACTTCAAGTTAGGTTCAAGGCCATGAGTGCTGCAGAAGCAGCCAATTTAATTGCTCAATCACCATCGACCAGTGATGATGTTGGCTCATCGCAAGAAAGTAGCATCCAATCAACGCAGGGTGTAACTCATTTGAATCTGAGAGTAACCCCCTTGTCTGTGGAGTTCTGCATGGCCTTGCGTTGAGCCCATTGTTTTTCAATGTTTATTTGGCCCCTTTGGCTAAGGTGGTTGAGTTGTGGGGGTTCAGAGTGATCTCTTATGCTGATGATACACAGCTAGTGTTTTCTTTCAGAGATCACTTTGACTCCAGCTTCGCCAGCTTTCGCCACTGTCCTGGCGAAATATGCTCCTGGATGACTGCTAACCATCTTAGGCTCAACACCAATAAGACGGAGGTCTTATTTTTTATTCAAAAAATCACTATACCTTCTACTTTGTGATGGCCGACTGTGCTCAATCCCCCCCTATTCCTGCCCAAACTGTTCGCAATTTGGGCTTTCAGTTTGATGATGCCCTCTCGTGTAAAACCCAAATAAACAAGGTTACTGCAGCCTGTTTTTGGAAACTGCGCATGATGAGAAAGATTTTCCCATATCTGCCCGTGGATGTCCGCAGAACGGTTACTCACGCCCTAATAACATCACACTTGGATTATGCCAACAGTCTCTATGCCGGGGCCCCCCTGCATCAAATTGAACGCCTACAGATCGTTCAGAACGCGGCGGCGAGGCTGATTGGCAATATCCCCTACCGTCAGTCGGTCGCATCCTACCGTAAAGAGTTACACTGGCTCCCTATCTCCAGACGCATCCAGTTTAAGATGCTGACTCTAGCCTTCCGGGCCCTTAATTGGTCAGGGCCAGGATACTTATGAAAAGACTTGTACTCTCCCAATCGGTCAGATCCCTACGGTCTAACAACCTACGTCTTATCACAGTCCCTCGGTTCCGTCGCTACAGAATGGGCGGTAGAGCTTTTACAGTTATGACGGCCAAACTCTGGAACAACCTCCCTCTAGACCTTAGGTTCATTCCGTCTGAATCACTTTTTCGTAGCCGACTGAAGACCTGGCTATTCTCCTCTGCATAAGTATGCCTTTCCTTTCTAGCTTGCAGTCTACAGCGCCGGGACACCCCCGCTGGGGGTAGCCGTGCGCTTTACAAGCTTCATAAATAAATAAAAAATCTGACGAGTGTTCAACAACCACAGCTGCAATGAGAACCACAGGTGCAACTAGTACAAGCGCAAGTACAAACGCAAGTACATGCGCAAGGACAGGCGCAAGTAGAGGCGCAAGGAGAGACGCAAGGAGAAGCACAAGAAGAGGTGCAAGGAGAGGCGCAAGGAGAGGCGCATGGAGAGGCGCAAGGAGAGGCGCAAGGTGAGGCGCAAGGTGAGGTGCATGGAGAGGCGCATGGAGAGGCGCATGGAGAGGCGCAACTAGAGACGCAACGAGAGGCGCATGGAGCGGCACAAATGCCCACAATGCTTGTTCCTCCAGAAGAAGCGGCACATCAGGAAATCGAGATTGAAGCGGAGGTATCATCCGAGGAAGCCACTCCTCCTGATGATGATCTATTGTCTTCCAGATCTCCAGCAAGAAAAAGGTTAAGGAGGGCTACTACAAGTTGTTCTTCAAGCCGCTTTCCTTCTGATGATCTTGATGTTGATTGGAACCCACCAATACAGTCTGAGGGGGAGGCACGCCATGAGCTGACAAAGGTAGCTAAGCCTAAAAGGAAGTTTCCCGCAAGGCTGCCACTTTATGGGAGATGACAATGAACAAGAAGTGGTGTATTCTGCTGCTGATGAACAGTCTGACGATGACCCAGCCATCACAGTCATCACTCCAGCCCCAGCGGGCAAGCAGACAGACATTTTTACCCTATCCCGAATTGCTGCTGAGCGGGATGTGGGCGGCGTGGCACTGGTACCACCACCAACGCAGTTAACTACTACACCAACAACACGACCTACAGCTTCAAATTTTCTCCTCAGAAGGGCCGGCAGGGAACTCTATCCAGATCGACCTCCGCTACCTCAAGTAGTGGTGCTGTAAGTGCACAACAGAGTCAAATTCAGCCAGGCCCATCCTCCACTTCATCTGGCATTGAAACTGAAAGTAGCAACTCCCCCACCAGCAGACATCTCCAGTCCCCAGTTTGGGACTTCTTTAGTGTTAGCAAAAAGGTGGAAAACATGGTCATTTGTTCGATTTGTAAAAGTGTAGTTAGTCGGGGTAAGCTTGGTACCAACAATGGTACCGGAGGCCAGAGAGGTCATCTCCAAAAACACCACACTATCATTTGGGAGGCGCACCTAAGGAAGATCCGGGAATACAAAAGTACAACAAATCCAAATGTATCCATTCATATTGCATCCGATGATGACGAGGGGCTGATCTTGCAGGGGGGGAAGTGAAGAAGCGACAGATATTTTCTCTGGTATACCCAGTACGCCTGGCAGCAGCACTGCAGTGGTAGCGCCCACACCCTCTACCCCAGCAACATGTATGATCCACACTAAGAGTCTGGGAGAGACACCAATTCGAAAAAGTACATCATTGAGCTTAACTGGGTTAATGGTGGTCTGGACGTAAAACGGTCCAGACCACCATTAAAAGCAACCACCCAACGGCACAACTGTTTAACGCAAAGCTGGCTAAAATGCTAGTGCTGAATCTTCTCCCTTTTTCTTTCATGGAAGGGGTGGGTTTTCTAGAATTTGTGGCAACAGTCTTCCCTAAATGGAAGGTTCCTAGCCGGTCCTATTTTGCCAGAGTTGCGGTTCCAGCACTACATGGAGATGTGCTGGAAGTGATTGGGTCAGCTTTGCAGAAGAGTGCTGTTCACACTATCCACCTGACAACAGACATGTGGACCAGTTGCCAAGCCGTGGATTACATGTGCATCACTGCACACTGTGTCTCTTTTGCAGGGGTTAGAGATAAAATATCTGCAGGTGTTGACAGTGGCACAATTTTTCAAGCTACTCGGAAACATGCCACAGTAGCCATGTTTGCCATGGACAAATCTCATACTGCAGTAAACATTTTGGAGGAGTTTAACAGTAAGGTCTTTATATGGCTGCTGCCAAGAAGGCGCATGATTGGTTATGTTTCCACAGATAATGGCAGTAATATATTTAAGGCCATAAATGATGGTGGCTACTTCAGAGTGCTGTGATTGGCGCACTGAATTAACATTATTGTTCAAGATTTCTTGAAAAGAGAAAAGACAGTCAGCAAGTTACTGACCACCTGCCGAAGAACCTGCACACATTTCAGCCATTCTTTTAAGGCCCGGAAGGAGATGAGGATCATTTAACGTAGCTGTGGAGTGCCAGTCAAAAGACTCATCCAGGAGGTGGCAACATGCTGGAACTCAACCTTCTACATGCTTGAATGTCTGTTTCAGCAGTACTTGGTAATCAATGAGTATGTCAATAGCATTAACATACGGTCTGCTGCTATGAAAGACATGAGGCTAGAGCCGGAGGAATGGGACCTAGTTAAAAGCCTGACAGGCATGCTTCGTCCTTTTGAGGTCTTCACCCGTGAAGTCAGCAGGGAGGACTGTAGTTTGGGGAAAGCTATCCCATTCTGAGCTGATGTTCACAAACAAGACACATATCAGTTGGCGGAGAGCTTATTAAGCCGCCTACTTGTCAATGAAAGGCTTAAAAAATACATTCAGAACAACATTACATTTGTGCCACTATTCTCGATCCACAGTACAAAAAGGCACTGACCAGCAAAGTGTTAATTCCTTTTGATGAAGAAGATGTTTCAAAGTACAAACATTGGCTAGCTGTGTCAGCCACTCGGTTAGAAAAAGAGCGGCAGGAAATTGAAGGAACCACCACAAGTACTACTGAAGCAGCAGGCGATCCGGCGTCAAGGTCCACTTCCGTGACCAAAGGCAGTCACTTTCCCTCACAGCCATTACCGACAGCAGCAACAGTATCCTCGTCATCATCACCTGCACCAGGCCCAGACATAATATTGTTGGAAGCGGATTGAATGACTCAGCAAGGGTTTGCTTGCTCCAGTGTTGATGCAAAGGCAACACATGGTACGCAAAGTGGAGCACCACCCAGGGAGGCCCTTGAGTGGATGGTGCAGGCCTATCTCGATGACCCAACAGAGGTCTACATTGTTAGTGACCCATTGGTGTATTGGTATGGGAAAAGGCCATCAGTGGCAACTGCTCAGCAGGCTGGCTATAAATAATTTGTCTTGCCCACTCGCAAGCGTGTCTTCGGAACGAGTTTTCAATGCTGCTGGTGCCATTTTCACTTCAAAAAGGTCCTGCCTCTCGCCCAAAAATGTGGAGAGGTTAACAATGATCAAGATGAATTAGCACTTCATACCACCAGATTACAAAATACGTGAATCCACGCAGGAAGAAGAGGACACTGACTTAGGTGATGGAAGCTCTTCTCTGTTAGCTGACCTACTCCATGTTCAATTCACAGAGTTTGAGGACGAGCTCTACTTCCCTGACAACTAGGCTTGAAAAACTTACTTTTTGTTTTCTTCCGTCCTTTTTGACTTTTATTTCTGTGTGTCTTTCTTTGATTTGCAACTTTTAGCACAACAAAACTTTAATCACAACAAATCCATCAGTAGCACTGTCTTCGTCTTATTTTCCATATTGAAGGTGCCGCTGTCTGCTTTCCTGAAGTTCACAACTCAGTCATGCTCCTCTATCCTCCTCCTCCAGACTCCCCCTATCCATTTCCCTCAAGGCAGATGGCCGGATTACGCAGAATCTAGAAACTGTTGCTTCAGTCCATACACAAGTCCCCTCAAAAGAAGTAGGACTGAAATGACTCAGTATGCTGACTGCACCTTCTGAAATTGACACGAGAGGCTGCCCTGTGGCCCTTCACTTAAGAATAAGATGATGACAAGTGGAACAGGTAATGAATGATGAGATGGCATGCAGTGGTGGACAACACTGGCTGTCTGGCTCTGATGAAAGCAATTGTTGTTTGTTTGTTGTGCATGACGTGAATCCTATCTATGTGTTCTGTTAATATTATTTAATCTTTTACACACTAAATGTAACTCAAGTGTACTCTGTTACCTTGTTTAATACAAATTGTACTTCTACTGTAGGGGCCAGCCACTACGTTGTATTTTTCAATATGGAAAATGTCCTAGGACTCAGTGTGTAGACAACATTGAGTTTGCCAATAACATACCATGATGATGATGAGTCTTGATGATTAAAGTTACATATTATCTTTATTATTTACACAGTCACTCACTGGGATGGATGGATCATCATCATTGTCGCTTTACCGAAGAAATATGGCTGTTTCGTGAGTGGCAAACAACAGGTAAACAAGTCAACAACAACCACAGCAGATCTACATGTCTGTCTAGTCGTGGTATGGGAATGGTCGAGCTAGTGTAGTGTATGCCAGAGACCAGACAGCAGTTCATGTAAAATTGTGGCTATGTGGCTTGCTGCATAAAATTTGATATGCTTTGTCTGTCTGTGCCAAAGAGGTATGCTACATCATCAGGTTGGTTCACTCAGTGGTGCCTGCTTTGACCGTCTGCATGGCCCTCACCTGCTGTGTTCAATTACTATCCTTCAAAAGGAGACTCAGAGTACGCACTTTAGAAATGATCCCTGTATGTAATACTGTCGCCTCTGAAACTGTCATTTTTGCACTACACACCGTACCTTATATTTTTTCTCAGTGCTGTTTTAATATCCCTTCCTTTTTCCATCAACAATTGCAGGCCGGCTTTTACCTTGTGCCATGGGAACAACATCAATCCGCAATTCCGCATCCGCCAGGCAGGCAGTGGACAGTGTGTCTGGTCACCAAGATTGATCGACGGAGCATCAGATGGAATCAATGGAGGAGTACCGCGAATAAGAGGAATGGCTGGATGCATGCAACTTCCCAAATTGAACAGGACAACAACATAAAGTTACAGTATTTTCTTCACTTCTCCTTATCTTTTAAATAACTTATTTTTTTGAATTTCGATGAGTGCAACTCTCTGCTCCAAATTCATCCCTACAGCTATTTCATAACTTTCTTTGCTATTTTTAAAACTAATATAATGTACTACTAAGTAATTTCTCTCTTTGAGTGAAATTGCGTAATTACAGCAGCCCTGTACTGTCTAATAGTTTAGTACTACTTAGTAAGTTGTAGTTAGTACTACTTTTCAGTAACTGAACCATCTATTCAGCAAACAACTTCATGCATGCACTTCCTTTATGTCCCTTAAAATATTTATGGATATCTTCGTATCCAAAGATTTGTTTTTCTTCATTTGTTGTTTGCCCATGCTGTGTTTTTTTCCACTCTCCACAAAACTTTCCAAAAAACCCCATTCCCATACAATTTTCAAACCCTAACCCTCTTCGACCGGGCTGTGTGGTTTTCTTTGAGGTGTGACTAAATGACAGCAATAATTCCACACACTTGCTGGGGAGGATAAGGTGTAAGCAACATCCTCAAATCAATTTTAAGGCAGCTAGATGAATCCTAGGATATTGTAAACACCAATGAGTAACTATTTTCAAATCAATTCTCAATTTCATGCTCACCATCGATTGGATCCATCGTCAACATCATCCTCCTACATGTCAAGACTTGTTACGCTGCTGTGTCACTGTTCTTGTTGTAGCCATAATCATCCATGCAGTTTTTTTTCCCCATACTTATCTTCAGCATTGCTTAGGCTACAAATATACTGCTCCTTCTAATACTCTTCTCCGGCCACTCAATGTCTCATTTTTTTCCTTATGCTCCTACTGATAGCGTGGTACCACTCCTACTACCACCACAACAATGGAATTTCTGTCCTGGATGGATTTCGTGGGCAACCGTAATCGTCATTTGCCATGCAGCCAGCGCTGTGCCCAGCTCTATTCTCAAACACGAATCACAGGTAAGATAAGCATTTTGGGGAGGTAGAATAATGGGCTAGGACTCAGAGGAGAGGAGAGACTGACAGTAGTACTAGTAAAGTACTAGTAGGCCAATTAAATTCACTAACTCTGTTCGTGGCACTTTTGTACATTTTTGGACGTTTTAGATAATTCATGCTGGTAAGTTTGAGGAAACCAAACATGCAGTAATCCCTGCCCACCACCCCACAAAGTAATATGAATGCATACAATATGTTGAAGTATGTAAAATAAATAATTAGATATTTACCCTAACAAAACTAAACTAGTCCAAAGACCCAAACCACCCCCCTCCCTAACCCCAACAAATGTCCATTTCAATGTCCCGCAAAAAGCCCTCAGAATCCCCAACTCCCAATTCCCAATCCCCCAACAGTCTTTAAAAAAGGGACAAGGGACACAGTGCCAGATGTAGGTAGGCTTTTACCGGTCGGTAACGGCCGAAATCAGCCATTACCGCCCGGTAAAAGCCTTTTCCTATGTAGGAGGCTATTTTACCGAATCAGTACAAGCAATGGTAGACAGGTAAATGTGGGAAATAGCCCACTAGATGGCAGCGTAATACAGAGGATTACGATTCGGTATTTACCGAATCATCATTTACCGATCGGTATTTACCGAATCAGTAAATGAGATGTAGGAAGCAATGTAAACGGTGCTTCTGGGCTTTAAGAATTTATTATTTACCACCAACAATTAGTTGGTGGTAAATTAGAAATTCCTATGTAAATGCATAAATGTGCATTTACACCTGTGCCATGTGACAGACATACATGCCCTTAGGACATGTATGTATGCCACATGTGCACACCAGGACTAATCAGGGATTCAACAGGATGTCAAAGTGACACCCTGCCACCCTTGACTTTTTCCCAATTGTACCAAATCGGTAATTACCGATTTGGTAATTGACATTCATTCCTATGGGCCTCGAGGCCCATAGGAATGAATGGCAAATAACGAATCGGTAAATACCGATTCGGTAAATACCGAATTTTAACGATTGGGTATTTTTTACCGATTAATTACCTACATAGGATTTACCGTTTCTAAAATACCGAATCGGTAAAATTCGGTATTTTAGAATCGGTAAAACCTATTTACCAACATCTAGCCCACATTCACTTCCGGCGGTGTCCTGTGGACAGGTGGTCCCACAGCTCTCTGCGGAGGTCCTGCTTCTTCTTCTCCACTGTGCGCTCCAGGTAGTCCACTCGGCGGCGTAGCCGGCGTAGGCGTGCCATCCAGGCTCTGGGGGGGCAGCTTCTGGTTTTGTTGCAGCTGAGCGGCTGTGGTGGGAGGCTGTCTGACCGCAGCACCATACTGGAGGCTGCTAGCTGGTGGACCCGGGGGCACAGGAGGAGGATGCAGCTGTTGCCGCCTCCTCCTCCTGTTCCTGAGCCCACAGCCGGCGATATGCTGCACAAATGGCCTCCAGCTTCCGGGCCCTGGCCCGGACAGCCAACTCCTTTCTGGTGAGCTTTTGTGGAGCATCTATATGAAGAAAGAAAGAAAAATACTGTAACCAGTACTCTTTAACAATAACACAAAATAGTTCAACAGAAAGTTGTCTCACAGTAACACTAGCAACTTGCAAGCACAGTATAACATTTTGGCATGTATATTTCCGCTGTCTTTGTAGGCCTGTAACATTAGTGGGAGTTTGAGGAATTCTACTAGCAGCACTATGGACTCACTACATTGTCAGAGAGTCAGAGAGTACACCAGTCTTCTTCTTTTTTTTCTCTACTTTTGCGAAAGAAATTACTTGTACATGAACTTGTGGTAGCCGGCATAATGCCAGCTCAGTCAGCTTGCACCCAAGAAAAACAGACACAAGCCATGATGACGCAGACTCGCATTACTTTAAGCAGTACATGCAGGTGGGGATAGGGAAGCTCTTACTTTTCTATAGGGGTGGCACTGGCCATACTCGGTTACATCAAGGGCTACTGCTCAATGTAATCCCCCCCCCCCGGGCCTTCATTACTACAAAAGGAAAATGAAGATTATTCATTTCTAATCATGTATCCAGCCAATCACATGATCTTTGCTTATATGATGGATGAGTTTAGGTGCTTTTTTGTGATAGATTGAGTGAACAACAGCGATAGTCCACCCATGATGACACAGCTGAAATAAAATTATTAACATAGGGAGTGAGTGTGGTACCCATAATTGCCGGAGGAAGGGACTTGACTTGCTATAATGTCAACCATACAATACATACACAATATATGCTGTGCTTGCAAAGTAAACTACTGTACTGTTAGTCAAGGGAGAATTTCTGAACAATCACAACTTCTAGTATTTGGATTTCCTCTGCTTTACTCCTCTGGCACGGACATGCTGTTCAAACAAAGTAATACTCTTCATCCAGTGAGCATCTGCTCTACATACACCTCTGCTATCTATTAACCCTGGGCAGAGTGCTTAGTTCCGCCCACGGAGTGCACGTAGTGTTGCCTGCTTCGTGTTTCGCAAAGTAGGCGTAGTAGGCAACACTACGCATACCCGTGGACGGAGCGAAGTTGCCCGCCACCCGACTCCCTCCCGCCCTCTTCTACATCCCTAATTTAGTTTTAAAATAGTATAAAAATAAAATACAAGCACTTACCTTCTTCCAGCCAAATGCGCATCAGGTAAGTGCTTGTTAGGAATGTAGAAGAGGGCGGGAGGGGGCGGGAGGGAGGCGGCCTGCAGTTAGTGGGGCTACGCGAAGAGCGTGGGTGGGCGTAGTTTCCTGCCCACTTCACGAAAATTTGCGAAGCCCCACTACGCCCACTACCCCCACCCTTACTATCTTTGAGGAAGAAGACACCATCCATGCTTCCAAAGTAAACGTCTATCATTCTTCTTAATGTCTCAACTGTACCAACTTTACTTTTTCGCAACAAACAACTTACACCCTTTTCATTTTATTTGGTAAACCACCGTCTTGACTTGCATTTTAGTTTCACCCAAATGATATATTGCAATGCACATCACACATGCATTTTCTGATTCACCCACACAGGCAGTCATCTTCTCTTTCTCCTCCAACCATCCTTGCTTTAAGCAGCCATGCATCTGATTCCTTCCTATCAGCCACCTCTGCATGCATTCAAAAACACGTTTCATTCTTTACAGTCATAAATGTTACAACTCACTCGTCCTTCCTTACGCCCTTCTTTCCCTTTTAGTTCATCACATCCCTCAAGTTCATCTGATCTGACTTGGCTTCACGATAAAAGTTTCACAGCTGAGTTGAAGTCAAATAGAGGGGTCCATTGCTTACTCGAGATCTACAGCCCCTAATGCTATGGCTAAGTCAAGGGTGACTGTCTTCTCCGTGATTGGCAAAAATGTAGTTCTAAATTATTAACTGTTCATACCAGTATAGTGTACTTCTACTAGTGTACTGTCTACTCTACAGAACATCATACAACTCTTTGGGTGACTACTTTAAAATGTAAATAAGTAAGAATTATTATAACTTACCACCGTCTGCCGCTACTGAGCTATACCCCGCAGCAGCTCCTCCTGGTGGCACTTGTGGCGCCGCCGCATCCGCCCCTGGAGTGGACCCCTCCGCGCTGCTTGCCACTGGTGGTGGGAAGTGCTGCATCCGACGTCGTGATGACGCCTAGAAAAAACATGTCATTTTTTAGATGCCATACACCACCCCCTATTTCGTCTCGTAATGGAAGAGAAAATGTTAAACAATTTTTAATTATTGGGACTGAAAAAAAGTCACGGTTCTGGGGAGGGTGTTAACTTATATGCTTAGCCATAACATCCAACACTTTTTTGAACAACTGATGAATGCTTGCTTTTTAACGTGCAACATTTTTCTAATTACAGACTGAACCACCTACTCCTCATCACCACCCCCTTGAGGACTTGAAGTTTCAACAAGGTGAGGGCTCCCGAGTCCCGCACAGTTACTATTAATATTTAGATGTGTTGAAGTATATACTAGGGAAGGGTGTTTAAACTTTAACGTCATCTATCACCACTGCTTGCTGGGAATACTGTGCTATAAAAAATGAAATAGTTTTTTTATTTCTTATTTGAAAATAAAACTTTAAAACTAAAAAACACTGTGTGGTTTTTGTTCACGAGTGAGTGAGCGGAAGGGTTTGCAGTTGCACTACTGCACTTTGCAAGCATGCTTCTGTGACTCTGATAGGTCGGGACTCTGTAGTCTTCTTCTGTTCTTCTGGGTCGTATAATCATTGGTCAGACACACTAGGTAGTTGGTCAGGGGATTGGGGGTTCAAATTCTGCTCTGACTGAGGTATGTGGAAAGTCGAACTGCACCTATCATCAACGATGTCCTATTTCTCTTGTCTATACTTCTGTATGTGCAGAATAGTCCCTGAAACACTAGCGGTATGGTATGTGCTACTATCAAATCAAAAATCCAACTACTAACTCATTCTTGGTGAACATTGACAGTTTGTTGTTGGAAATTGTCAAAGCTCTAACATTAAGAAGACTGGAATATACAGCAAGGGCAACCCAGAGGACTGCATTCAGTGCCTTTAGAGCTATTGCTGGATCGGAGTTTTATTTAACACCGTTTGCCGACTGGGCAAGCTTAGCTACCTACACAGACCGACTCATAATAATAGTAAATAGTAGTAGCACAGAGAGTGATGGTAGAAGCAGGATAAGAATGTAGAAACAGTCTACAAGAAGATCAAAGACTATTTTGTAAAAAATAGAATTAGGAAACAGTTTGGAATAAATAGGAGCTGTAAAAGTTAGGGAAGTATAATTATTAATAATACCAACAGAACAACTTACTTGGGCCAGCAGAAGAGCCTGCATAGGACCGATCCTGCCCACCTTGTTCCCCCGGAGTCTCAGGTGTGGTCTTCTTGCCCCTGGGAGGTGCTGATGATCATAAAATAAACACAAACATGGATGATTGTTTTTTTGAAATCTTTGATTTCTTTGACCACAATCCAAAATTATCTTGGGGAAAATTACCAACAATTGCACTACATGTATTGATTGACCTATCTGATCTGGTCAACTAGGATAGATAGTACAGTATTGCTGGACTCACAGACCGTCTACTTTGAAAGTTATGTAAATCACTAACTAAACCAACAACAAAAAGGTTCTACTACAGCACGCGACGTGACAGACACAGTCCGTCATCATGATTGCAGACCACTAAAAAATGTCATCACAGATAACTCCCTGAGCTCAACAACAATTCAAATCAAGTGTACGTATATTTTTGTTTAAGATAAATTATAAGGTAAGTGCAGAAGTAATGTCTCCTAAAGTTCTTCTTAGTAGACAAACAAAAAAGATGTTAAAGATGGTAGATCCACTGTTGTATACAAATCCAAATATCCAACTTGATGAGTAGTCCAATGTATTTAAATATTCGTTCTCCAAAACAACTTCTTTCGCAGCCAAAGTATTTTAATAATCGTTCTCCAAAAAAACTTCTTTCGCAGCCAACACGTGTTTCGTCATATTGTTGTAAATCAGCAGCAGTTAGATTAAGCATTAGCAGAAGACATGCTTCGTTTTAACCATTATTGTAATTAATGTGCTGACTCCATCTTGTGTTTGTAGCGGCCATTTTGTATGCCATACATTGCCATGTGCTCGTCATGTGCTTAGTCTTACCTTCTTGTTCATCCAGCCTAGAGTCTGCCCGGCAACAGGCTATTTTTAGTAGTCTCCGCTTTCAGAATGCCCAGACATGCGCAGTAGGATCAGTGACCGGTATTAATTGGTTCCAGATAGGAATGTGCCTACCAGTTATCAGAGACTGCTAACTCTGCCCACTCATCGATTGTGCCTTCCAAAATGCCCTTGTATGGTCATAAATCTGTTCTTGTCTTTTGTACAGCCTTTTCTTGAGCCCCCTCATTGTGTATAAAAGGGGCCATGTGCTTTAGTCCGGTGTGCTACTCAATACAATACCGAAGGGTGTTGTGTACACCGGCGAACTCCCCTCAGATACACCGGCGAACTTTACCTGTAAATCAAATAACAGTGAATCCATCTTAGACTACGTGATAGTGGGAAGTACCTCCTTCTTCATCTTGAAAGATCTTAAGGTCTTTAATACTCATCATAGCGACCATAAAGTGCTAACTCTCACTGTAAATTTAAACCCAATTCAGACCGATCCATGGTCTTTAAAAAGTGATTTGGTCGGCTTTGCTAAGAAATCAGGAACATGCCACTGGGATATCAGGGCTATTAGGGGTTTGGAAAGTATTCTAGAGGCCACTGTGGTCAATTTGGGTAACTGGAATGGCTCTGAAATAGCTTGTTTTGCCAACTTTATGGAAACAGTGATTGCAGTTGCAAAAAGGTCGATCCAAAGCAGTAACATTAGAGTAATTCCCAGATCTCTACGTCTACTTAATATTGAAATAAATAAATTAATTAGAGAACAGTATCTGACCAACTCCTCCGAAAGATATCGTAGAATTTTACTACTCAAGAGAAGGAGGACTAGGGTGAAGGTTAAGATGAGAAAAGAAAGGGAGGATAGTATATGGATTAAATTGAGGGAAGCTGCTTTGAAAGGTCAAACAAGAACATTCTGGTCTCTTATCGGGGAGGGCTGTGGAGTTAGATCAAAACCACTTCCAGTTGCTATTGAAGAGCATATATGGTTTGGCTATATTCAAAACCTTTATGCAAGTAACGGGAATGTGATTGATTTTAGCAGAGTAAATGAAGACCCCTCTCCATATGGACCACCTTCTGAAAAAGATATTGAACTGGCCATTAAGGGTATGCGCTCCTTGGGGGCAATGGGCCCGGATGAACTCCCAATTTCAGTTTTGAAACAAAACAGTGCAATATGGAGTGAAATCCTTTTCCCAGTCTTCGGATTCTGCTTTGCAAATAAAACCGTTCTCCCATCTTGGAAAGGGAAAATATTAGTTCCCTCTTCAAAAAGGGAGACCGTGACGCCCCACACAATTACCGACAAATTGCACTTTTAGATGCTGTGGGTAAAGTCTTCGCCAAATGCCTCCTGGTGCAAATCAATGTCTGGGTGGACTCGGGTGAAATTCTTCCATTTGAACAGACCGGATTTAGGCGAAGGCATGGAATTATGGATAATCTAACGGCATTGAAAGTAATAACTGAAAAATATGTTAGGGTCCGAGGAGGGAAAGTGTACGTAGCTTTCATAGATTTCTCCACAGCATTCGACAAAGTAGATTGTCCTTTGCTGTGGCGAAAACTATCAGACCTCGCCATGCCGGCAACCCTTCTGGAGTTGGTTCGAGCTCTCCATACTGACACTTGGTGTAGAGTCTTGATGGGAGGGGAAAGAGGCCTATCCCAAGTTATTACTACAACAAACGGCCTAAAACAAGGTTGCTTGTTCGCTCCCCTATTATTTTCCTTATATATATCTGATCTACCCTATGCCCTGTCTTTAAGTGAAGGTATCGCCCCATTATTGGGGGGAAAATCGACAGTCCATTTGCTATATGCCGACGACATATTAATACTGGATTTAACTCGGAGGGGATTAAATAGTCGTCTGCAGGTATTACATGAATATTCAGAGGCCCATCACTTAAAGATAAATGTGTCTAAAAGTAAAATAATGTGCTCGCGGGGAAGGAAAAAGTTGAAGTTTGGTAATTATGTTTGGTCTGTTGGTGGACAAAAATTGGAAGTGGTAAATTCATATGTCTTCCTAGGAAAAATAGTGTGTGGAAACTTAAGTGAAAATGCTCATATAGGAAACAATATTAGAAAAGCAATAGTACAAGGTAAAAGCTTAATCTCCATTACAGACCCACAGGCAGAAGACACTTCGCAATCCTACTAGAGGTTTTCCGTGCTAAAATCCCAGCGTCCTTGTTGTATGGTATCGAACTACTCGACTTAAGAAAATGGGGCTTTTTAAATACAACAGAAGGTAAAATTTTGCGGAATCCAGCCTCAGTTAACTCTGCCTGTGCTGTTGCGGCTCTTAGGCTGGAATTTGTGCTGCGCAGTAATTGGGTACAGGGTCTCACAGGGATACTGCGCTGGGTTACAAGCCTTGTAAAGGGTGAACCTGGTACATTAAGATTTTTTATTCAGAAAGAATTATTAGGAACCTTAAATGAGCAATCATTAGTTGTAAAAAAGTTTAGAACTGCAGTGGACTTGCTTCAATTGGACGAATCGGTACTTTTTACTTTATCATCATAAAAGCTTAAGGCAACTTTGAAGCAGCCCACCTGGAAATTAAGTTTTACTATGGACAGAGAAGCACGTATTTCTAAGAGAGGCATTCATCCAGCGATTGATTCTTGCCTGATAAACAAAGTACAATCTTATATTACTTGGAACCTCCCTCATGGAGTGCGTTGTTTTTGTCTTTTATTGAGGCAGGGTTCTCTTCCACCTAATGTATTGTCCAAATGGTACGGTTCCTCCCCTGAGTGTAATTTGTGCAATAATTCCACCCAGCATGTTACCCATGTGCTCTTTATTATTCTGGCTCTTTTATTGTGTCGACGTAAGTGGATGAGGCCAATCTGCCTGCAGCTATCCATTTTGTCTGCCACCGCATTTATAGATGCCATTTAATATCCTCCTAATGAAATGTTTTGCCACAGGATTTTTAACTTTTTTAAATGTTTTTAGATATATATAAAAATTTCTAAAGGATGTTATGATTATCATCAGTGACTTTATCTGACGTTTTATAAGATTATGTATATTTGTATATCTTATTCTATTGTTCAAAAATGTATGTTTTATCTTTTGTGTTTCTTTTTATGTGGATCTCATTTGAGTTCCAAAATCATAAATAAGTTGAACTTGAACTTGTGTTGTGTGGACTGTAGTACCACCTTTAAAGGTTTAATAAACTTTGCTTTTGTATTTTCCAGTTTCATTAACAACTTCTTTCTAAGGTCTGAGGACTCTGTGCAGAGAAGGGTGTACCCTTGCACTAAGTAGGCCTAGCTGAGGTTTGCTTACAACAATATGCTATATACATGCATCAAATGACTTCATCAGGGCTGCAACCCAGTTCTTCATTATGATTGCAGACCACTAAAAAATGTCCTGCTACTAAATAACAAGTCATAATGTACTCAACCTATCAATCCACCACTATCTCTTCTTAGTGGCAGCAGGAGTACAAAGGAAGGACTAGACTTGAGTCTCTAGTCTCTCTAGCATTACGCCGTTCTGCTCAAATGAGCACAAAGTTGCAAAGATGTAAGCATAGTAGCAACACCACTGAGCAGGCGAGCACCTGCAATCACAGAAGCTATTTAAACATTAATTTACCTGCAATGTAATCTAATCGGCCGCATTCTTGCTCTTCGGGAAAAACATATATTAGTAATATAACAAAGAGCTGAAGAACACAATGTAGTTATTAAATAGCTACTCACCAAGGCCAGGAATCTCCACGCCTAGCAGGTGGAGCAGGTCCAGCTCCCGGTCAAGGAGGTCACCCCACCGGTGCGTCGCCTGATGGTAGGTGCGCCGGACACCCGGACTCCCTACGCATAGCCCTTCATACCTTATCCCAGAGCTGGTGACGCTCCTGGAGGTCATACCCTTAACCGGGCCTGTCCCCTGCTGCCACGGTCTTCGGGAGGTGGCGCTGAACATAAAAGATAAGTGCGGCCACCTCCAACACGCTGAAAATCTCCCAGCCCACTACATCCTCCCCCATTAATCGCCCGCAAGGGAGCCGGGTGCGGGGTGCGGGACCCTTCCCCTTGGTGTTCTTCCCGGCTCCCTTTGCCATGGTCCTGGACAGGAAAGTTAAATAAAAAATAGGAAAGAATAGGGAAACAGTAAATAAAATAAAAGAGGTAAAAAAAGTAGTTTTTAAAGTAACGAAAAGTTGAAAAAACACAAAATATAGATGTAGAAAAATAGAGGGATAGATAATGAGTAAAAAAGATCAAAAAAAGTTCAAAGAAACAAAGGATTGCAAAGATTAGGGGAGGATTGAAAAAGCATGCCCAGAACCACAGCAATGAATAAAAAACAAGATGGCCGCGCCCATTGAGGACTGCGTGGGTAAGTTAGCGCAATATTTCCCCCGCGAGCACGCAAAAGCGCACGCGACCACGTAATTGCACCCCGCGCATAACGCGAGAATGCAACTAGAGCCCGGAAACGGAAATACGCAACGCAAACAAGATGGGCGCGCCCATGTACGACCGCATGGGTAACTTCGCGGTCGGCACGCTGAAAGCGGTTCGCGAACTCGCAAAGCACCCGCCGAACATGCAAAAATAAAACAAATTCGTAAATTCGCATAAATTCACGGATTATGCGGACCGCGAGTTCGCTTTCGCACAAATTTGCGTACCGCGTATTCGCAAATTTCACCCATACTTAGAATACAGGAGGTGCATGACCTGAGACAGCAATATGACCTCAATATGGGCAGAGTGATGGATGGACTGACTGCTTCCATATGATTCTGGAACCCTCTGCCACTGTCCGTCTTGGGCAGGGTTGTCTTGAGCAAAATGGTGTTGTTGTCCCAGTGCCTATATGCAATGCTAAAATCATTCTGTGTTCTTACGGGTTCCCTGTTCAGAAAACGTGATGGACTGCTAGTGTCATTGGTATGGGCAGGTCAGAGGAGTGGAGTCTGGTTAGATGTCCTCAAGTTAGACCCAACAGATGGCAGGTTAGGACGCCAGGGTTTGCAGTTATACTATGTGGCAGGGCTCCTGCAGTACAAAGTGCTGTGGAGCACCAACAACTCTGACTAAGAGAAGAAGCACCTGGATGGTCAGGTGACAGAGGATGACCTGCACAGGATACTTATGCACTGGCACATAGTGAGGGAGGATAGACCTTTCATAGTGCAACAGGTAGCATAGGTTTAGGAACAAGCAGTGACTTGGGTTTGGAGACGGGTGTCCTATGTCAAACTTCACCCGCTCTGATGGCTGCAAATGGTTCTATAAGCCTGATCCTTGATGGACACTAGGTGACTATCAGATGGTAGGCAACCTGTACCTCAATGGCACTTTTGTGACACTGGAGCAGGTAGGGACTCTCTTTGGAGTGACACTGGGAGAATTAGGACAGTACCTAAATATCTCCAAAATAGCTCAGAGATATGGATGATGTTTCCAAGGGAACCCAAAGAATCACATTCCCTGAATATCATACTGGACCAGAGTACAAGCAGGGGTCTCATATCCCAGCTATATGCTGCCTTGAAGGGCAATAGATGCATAGATATGAAACCCACTCGTGATGGAAACATGCTCGATTTAAGCCTACGCAATTTTATTACCTACATAGGGAATACCTAATGCCACAGAAACTGCAAAGAATTAACATGGTGCACCCTGAGGGTTGTGCAAGATGTGCAGGGACCCGTCAGAATTCTCTCACATAACATGGGGTGCAACATGCTTTAGGACTACTGGTGAGAAGGGGTTTAAGCATTGCGGAGGGACACCATAGTTCGGCTGGAGCTAACAGCTCACCTGTGCCTCCTGGGTCTCATGCCTCTACCTAAGGAGGGGATGAAGATGGGACATAGATTTGCCTTGTGGGGTCTGGTGCTGGTCAGATGACGCATTGCTATTCATTAGCCGAACACCCCCACCCCTAGATAAGCGGCAGGCAGACATGCAGGAATGGGCAGTGGCCGAGGAGTGCACTGTGAAACATGTGCAGGTGGATGAGCATGCACAGCGAGACGTGGAGATGTGGGGAGAGATTGGGTACCGGGGGGATATGGAGGGGAGTAAAGGGATCCTGGCCCAAAATCCCTTGTTGACGAGGTGTAGACCTCCTAGAAAGTGGGGACAGCCCGGATGCATTTACTGAAGGATGGGAAGCTGTGTGCTGTTCTAGGCCCCCTCCCCATCCCCTCTGCCCCCTCCTCCTCTGAAGCCTGCTGCAGCTGCTGATATAATTGGGGGTAGTTATGGTGGCCCCAACATAGTCCCTGTGAAGTATAATTAGCAATATGTTGCAATGTGGATTAGTACCTCTCCCCCTGGATAGGCCCAGATGGGCCGTCCCTGACTGCTGTGTATCACCCTGGTGATTTGGGTGACGGTGCTGCAGAATTGGTGTTTTGCCATGTTGAATGCCTTATTCTATTGTTTGTTTTATGCAAAACTGCTTATACACTTTTTTAAAACATTACTTTCTATGAGGACGTCACAATCCTTATTGATAAATCCAATTTTTAAAAGGTTGAACAGGTTAATAGCACACAGCTATATGAAAATTGGGAGATAGTCAGGGATCTATAAAAAATGGTTTACAAATTGTCATGCCTCTCTCTCTCTTGCCATGTAACAGATTTGGCAGCATTGAGAGGAAAAAGGCCTTTTCTAAAATCCTGCTGACTTGACTCATGAAGACCTGTTGACCCTAGTTTGGCAATAAAACAAGGTGACTGATAATCTTACTGAAAAGATGGATTAAGTCAAAGCTACTGGAAGTACTAGAAACATGGGGCTAAATGTACAAAGATTGGGGTATGAGTAAGTATGATAAACTGTATTACCTTTCTTAACTTATTGATTATTTAGTATTCTGTAGCACTACAAGTGTAAGTAAGAGAAAAATCATTGTACCTAGTCATTAACATAACATGTGTATGTGTAAGGTGCACGTTCACCCAGTAGGGTATCTTGGCGCTGAATAAGAGATGTTTATTGTTACCCAGAATTACTTATTTTATCAACCTCTGGAGGAAAGGCTGAGTGGACCAGCTGGGATTTGAACCTGTGACCATGAGGTCAAACACAGTCCCTTAAAGTGGACACATTAGTCCAGGAAGTCAGAGTATTTGAGCCTAGGTTGGCAAAATTAACAATATCAGAAGTAGCCATTGTTTGGAAGTTAGGTTAGTAGAAACGAGCACAGAGGAGATGCCAAGGAAGTTGGGAGTGCAACATTTAGCGGAGAAGGTGCTTGGGACCCAAGGACACTCTAACGGACGCTTGGTGGAGAGGAGCCATCCTGGAAAAATACGAAGACCCGTACCTGCCATTGGGGTGTGCCTGGGGCGTTCCTAAGGCGGACCCAAAGGCATGTCAACTGTTTTGGGATTTTGTATTAGGGACAGCACCCAAGGGTGGAGGCAGATTAGTTTTAGTGGGCTTCAGGAGAGTGTAGATGTAGAGGCAGGGAGTGATTTTGGGAAAGGTAAAGATGTAGGGACATTGTGCACTTAAGGCAGAGTAGGGTGTAGGAAGGAGGACCTGAGAGCGAGTTCTCTAGCTGAGGATTGAGGAGGAAAGTGGGTGTCCTTCTTAGAAAGTCATCATTGCTGACACCTTTATTCTTGCCTTGGTGAAATGCTAAGTAGGGATTTCACTCCAGAGACAGTGTAGGGACAGACTAACCAGATTATTTTCCTTTCTGTAATGCAATCCTGGACTCAGGTTGGGAGTTTCATCCTTTGCCTGATGATTCTTGAACTGATTTTGCTTTTAATTCTGAATCGTCTGAGACTCTTGCGTAGGATCATGAATGTATTAGTTCCTGTTTACTTCTTGATTCTTTTACTGAGATGTTTGTACATCCAATTATTTTTGGATATGTGATAAATCTTTTGAATTTCTTTGGGAGTCAGTGGTTCTTGAATACAAATTGAATTTGGCTGGTCCTATTGTTTAAATTTGTAACAAAAGATCTTCCCCCCACGCTTCTATGACAGGGAAAAAGGTTCAGTCGGCCTTATCTGGGATTCTGGAATTTGGTAAGAAAATTGAGAAAAGAATCCCAGCTTCTCCACATGAGACCACAAGACTTTTATACATGAACACTGTGACCTGTGCCTGTAAGGGTTCATTAACTTTTTATTTGTACAGTTTTGTGTGCTCTTAAGGGGTCAGGGTGCACCAATATTGCCACCTTTGGAGCCTTTGTGTATTTTTTGAGGACCTGGTGACAGTGCCTATGCCCTGCAAGGGCAATCGCAGGTAAAAGTGTTCTATTGTGGAAAGCCAGTCAGAGCTTTCTACCCCCAAACTCAGACCCAAACTGGACATCATGAATAAAAATGCTCCCTCATATATTGGGAGATCTTTACTTTCTGAATCTGCTGGGGTTGAAAACGTTTACTGAACCATGGTTTGAGGACCATAAATGAACCAATGATCCAGATATTCCTAACCTTTTGAACTTTTCAAGCCAACCCAACACATTGTGTTATGCTGATTTACAAAAGACTATGGAATAGGGGTGGGCATCAAATTCTGTTCCGCTCGTGGAAATTGCGATAATTTGGCATTTTCGCGTTCCGCGGAGAGTGCGAAAATGCCAAAATTTCTGCGATCCACAGCGTACCGGAAAGACAACGTACAGCGAACCTGAACACATCATTCTCCCCCGCGAGCGAGAGCATGAGGACACAAACACATCATATCCAACGCAACATTATGCGATAGAACGCGGACAAGTCATTTTGGACGCGTCATTGACATCAGGCGGACGCAATGTGAAGCTTGAGAACTCAAACATGTAAAATTTTCCATTTGGAGAAGAATATCAGCTCTAGCTGCATAAAACCTTCTGCAAGTGATGATTTGGGTGAAAAAAACTTCTCACATTGACATTTGGTTGTCCTTTTTTGTGCAAGGAGTCCTTTTTTAAAATGGGGGAGAGGGAGGAAGTGCCACAGAATCTCCAACTTCCTGTTCCAGTCCAGCAGGCTCCTCCCAGTGCTTTGTCTATCTCCTGCTCATTCTGCCTTTGGATTTTGAGCTGGAAAGATCACTCTTTTTGTCTGCTGCATCATTGCAATTGGATTTGAGGATTTTTAAATTGGATATTTTACAAGTAAGTGGTTGCTGTGTCTGTTTGATTGGGGGCATTGCAGTTGTTGCAACTACAATTTAACTTTGGTAACTATCATTCATTTTTTTAAAAATGTTGTGAGTAGTAGTATTAGTCAGTAGTAAGTCCAGAGCTAGTCATGGCCTCATGGGTGTGTGCATGATGAAGAAACTGTTCCTTTGGTGTTTCTTTAATGTATTTCTTTTTCAAGCATCATTTAGGGCCTGGATGGCATTGGATTGAGTTGGGAAATGATAGCTACTGTGTAGGGTTTGAGGTAGCAGGTGAGTGGCGTTCAGGCAGGTAGCTAGTAGAGATGACTAGGTGGTGGATATTAGTGAGTGTGTGGTGCCTCCAGGACAGGGGGAGTCCCAAAACCCCTGAATGAGCGAGGAGCTAGAAACCCATCCCTCAGAAAGATAAGACAAAAACCTGTGCACACATATTAACATCAACAGTTGATACAAAATTTAGGTAGTAAATGTTGTAAACACCAGTGGTTTTCTTAAAGGTTTTTTATGTGAAGATGTTCATAGGAAAAACAACGCCAGTCGACACGTGTTTCGTCAACAGGTCAATGCCTGTGACTCTTCAGGGCTGGGAACAAGGTAATAAAGGACAATACATTATGTATGTAATACTGCAAGAGCACAAAAGCCAAAAAGTGGTGGCAATTAGAGGACACTAAAGTGGCGTGAATATAAAAGCACCAAAACAGCTTGAAACCCTTGATAAGAGGGACCTGCGAAGCACAAAAGCACAATAACAAATGACACCCTGGTGGGTGTTTGGAGTGGTCAAAACGATCCTCTAGGACCCAATTAAAACAATAATGACCAAAGTGAGGTCCAAGTGAGACATCATTGAACATCAGCAAACAAAATTCAGTATTAGCGAAATTCGCTTGGAAGTCCTACAGTGTAGTAATTCTCAAGGAATGGGGTAAAAAGTTGAGGAGCAGCAGAGAAGAGAAATGTGTTTTTTTGGGGTGGACTTTCTGTTGTTGGGCCTGGCCTTGTGGCTGGTGGCCATTTGGAAGCCTAATCCTGCAAGCTTTTTTGGGCTTGTCTGCCAACAGGCCTGTTTCCATCCAGCAGGCTCAGACAGGTAGCCACAGCTGCATTAAACAAGTGTTTCTGTGTGGTCTGTTGAAGTTAAACATCATTTAGGGCATGGATGGCATTGGATTGAGTTGGGAAATGTGTTTTTTTGGGGTGGGCTTTCTGTTGTTGGACCTGGCCTTATGGCTGGTAGCCATTTAGAAGCCAATTCCTGCAAGCTTGTCTGGCCTTGTATGCGAACAGGCCTGCTTTCATCCAGTAGGCTCAGAGCAAGTATCCACAGCTGCATTAAACAAGTGATTCTGTGTGGTCTATTGAATTTAAACATCATTTAGGGCATGGATGGCATTGGATTGAGTTGGGAAATGTGTTTTTTTGGGGGGTGGGCTTTCTGATGTTGGGCCTGGTCATGTGGCTGGTGGCCATTTTGAAGCCTAGGCCTGCAAGCTTATCTGGCCTTAACTGCCAACAGGCCTGCTTTAATCCGGTAGGCTCAGAGCAAATAGCCACAGCTTTATTAATTAAGTGTTTCTGTGTGGTCTGTTGAATTTAGGCATCATTTAGTGCATGGATGGCATTGGATTGAGTTGGAAAGTGTGTTTTTTGGGGGTGGGCTTTCTGATGTTAGGCCTGGCCATGTGGCTGGTGGCCATTTTGAAGTCTATTCCTGCAAGCTTGTCTGCCAACAGGCCTGCTTTCATCCAGTAGGCTCGGAGCAGGTAGCCACAGCTTCATAAATTAAGTGTTTCTATGTGGTCAGTTGAATTTAGACATCAGTTAGGGTATGGATGGCATTGGATTAAGTTGGGAAGTGTGTTTTTTGGGTGGGCTTTCTGATGTTGGGCTTGGCCATGTGGCGGGTGCCCATTTTGAAGCCTAGGCCTGCAAGCTTGTCTGCCAACAGGCCTGCTTTCATCCGGTAGGCTTAGAGGAGGTCGCCACAGCTTTAATAATAAAGTGTTTCTGTGTGGTCTGTTGAATTTAGACATAATTTAGGGCATGGATGGCATTGGATTGAGTTGGGAGGTGTTTTTTTTTTGGGTTGGGCTTTCTGGTGTTGGGCCTAGCCATTTGACTGGTGGTCATTTTGAAGCATAGGCCTGCAGGCTTGTCTGCCAACAGACCTGCTTTTAACCAGTAGGCTCAGAGCAGGTAGCCACAGCTTTATTAATCAAGTGTTTCTGTGTGGTCTGTTGAATTTAGGCATTATTTAGGGCATGGATGGCATTGGATTGAGTTGGGAAGTGTGTTTTTTTGGGTTGGGTTTTCTGATGTTGGGCCTGGCCGTGTGGCTGGTGGCCATTTTGAAGCCTAGGCCTGCAAGCTTGTCTGCCAACAGGCCTGCTTTCATCCAGCAGGCTCAGAGCAGGTAGCCACAGCTTTATTAATCAAGTGTTTCTGTGTGGTCTGTTGAATGTAGACATCATTTAGGGCATGGATGGCATTGGATTGAGTTGGGAAGTGTGTTTTTTTGGGATGGGCTTTCTGATGTTGGGCCTGGCCATGTGGCTGGTGGCCATTTTGAAGCCTAGGCCTGCAGGTTTTCTGGCCTTGTCTGCCAACAGGCCAGCTTTCATCTGGGAGGCTCAGAACAGGTAGCCACAGCTTCATTATTCAAGTGTTTCTGTGTGGTCTGTTGAATTTAGGCATCATTTAGGGCATGGATGGCATTGGGTTGAGTTGAGAAGTGTGTTTTTTTGTGGTTTGCTTTGTGATGTTGGGCGTCTTAAAGACATGCCTTTGTTGTGTGTGTTTGGTGTGTGTTGGTGTGCAATGCATGCACCCTGCAGACCTTTTTGGGGCCTGTGAATTTTCGTATTTGAATTTTGTTGCATTAAAAAGGCAGAGCAGTGTGTTTTAGCATGCAGCCTTTTGTCAGCTCCTGGTGTTACCCAGGCCCCCTGCTTGTTGCTTGTGATTTGTGAGTGTCCATGTGGCTGGTGGCCTTTTTTTGTGGTGGGAGTTATTAGTGTCCTGCTTTTGCCATATAGGCCTGCATGGTTTTCCTATTGGCTTACTGCTTCCATCCATCCACCCCGTTTTGCCAGCAGCAGCTCCATGAATGATGTGATGCTCAAATAATTTAATGGCAAATAGGGTCCATCCCACTTCCATTACATTTTTATTTTGGTGTTTCTTATTCTCTTTCCTATCCTTCCTGAGAGTGTAGTGTGTGTACACAGTAGTATAACATAGCCCTTGTTGGCAAAGTCTCTGAAATGGCTAGACTATATCTTCTGTTTGCACTAGTACAGTAGTAACTGAACCACAACAACAAATGCAACATTTCACTGATGTTCTTCTCCGGGCTTATTTGCTTTTAGGTGCACAAAAAGCCAGAGGAGGAGGTGTCATCATTATCACCCATTGTACTGCCAGCCAGACAGAAGTCCTGATGTGCATCAAGTCCACGTGTGACTACAACTTGTTGTGCATCTGCGTCCTGCCTGACATCTGAAGAAGATGGCCCCAAAGAAAGGTACCAGTTCCTGTACCAAGAAAGTTGCTGGTGAGAAGAAGGAACAGAACAAGGAAGTGCCCTTAACCACGACTGGTGTGCCGGCCAATGTTTTTTTGGGACAAAAAATGTTACGCCTGCAGCAGCGTTGTCCGGGAACCAAGCTGGGAACAGCACCTCCGCGCCAGCAGTCCAGCCCCATCAACCGAGGCCCAAGCCCTTGAGTGTTGCAGAGGTAGCCAGTCTACTAACGAGCAGCGATGTTGAAATTTCATTATCGCAAAGTAGTACACGATCAACGCATGCGGAAAATCAGCAGATAAGTGTGCAGCCGCAACAACAACAGAAGCAGCAGCAACAAAAACAACAGCAGCAGCCGCAACAACAACAGCAGCAGCCACAACAATAGCAACAGCAGCCGCAAGAACATCAGTAGCCGCAAGAACAGCCCACAATAGTAGTTGTTGCTCCTGAAGTAGGGGCATTTCAGGAAATCGAGCTTCCTGCAGACAAAGTGGAGAAAACCACCAGCAAGTAAAAGGAGGCTTAGTCCATCATCTTCTTCTTCAAGCCCCGCTTCTGATGATCGTGAGGCCACTTGGCAGCAACCAGCTCAGTCTGAGAGTGATGCACGCCACAAGACAATGCTTCTGAAAAGGAAGGTTCCAGAACAACTTAGAGTTATGGAGGTAGATGAAGCAGAGGGGGGTGATGTTGATGAAGACGAGCCAGTCATCACGCAAATCACTCCCGCCCCAAAGGGGATGGAGACAAACATTCTCACCCTATCCAGAAAACCTGCTACTGAGCGGGATGTAGCATGGGTACCACCAACACAGGTTACACCACCACGACCTCCAGCTGCCATATTTTCAAAGGCCCGGCAGGGACCTACATCCAGCTCAACCATCTCAGTAGGTAGTGGTAGTAAAGGTCACAGTGTTGCTGCACAGACTCACATTCCAAGCACACCCTCCAGTTCACCTGGTATTGAAAGTGGCACATCCAGCAGTGCCAGAAAGTTCTCCTCCCCAGTTTGGGACTTCTTTTTTTGTTAGCACCAAGGAGGAGAACGTTGCTATATGCTCAATTTGTCGCACAGGTGTTCGGCGGGGTAAGCTTGGTACAAACTATGGTTCCGGCACTACATTATGATGTGCTGGAATTGGTTGGACAAGCTTTGCAGCAGAGTGCTGTTCACAATATCCACCTGACAACAGACATGTGGACCAGTTTCCAAGCCACATATTACATGTGCATCACTGCACACTGGGTCTCTTTTGTGGGGGTTAGAGAGAAGCTATCTGAATGAGGTGCTGTTGACACAGCTGAGATTTTTAAAGCTACTCGGAAACATGCAACTGTAGCCATGTTCACCATGGAGAAATCTCATACTGCTGTAAACATTTTGGAAGAGTTTTGCAGCAAGGTTTTTGAATGGCTGAGCCCAAGAGGGCTTAGTATTGGTTTTGTTGCCACAGATAATGGCAGTAAATATACTGCAGGCAATAGACCTTTGATCCTTTTTCAGGGTTCCTTGTTTGGCGCACTGCATAAACATTATAGTCCAAGACTTTCTGAAAAAAGAACCTATATTTAGCAACTTACTGACCATCTGCCGAAGAATATGCACTCATTTCAGCCATTCTTTTAAAGCTCGGAAGCAGCTGAGGATCATTCAACGTGAAGATAACATGCCAGTCAAAGCACTCATCCAGGAGGTGGCAACACGTTGGAACTCAATGTATTACATGCTTGATTGTCTGTTTGAGCAGTACAGGCCACTCAATGAATATGTCATGCAAAGACTGGATGCTAATGAGAAAGGCATTGCCCTCTCCTACAACCTCTCCCTCACCACAACTAATCCACTAGATCTCACTGAAAAGGAAATCCAGGACCTCCTTCTGGACCTTAACACAGTCCCTATTTCCCCTTGTCTACCTGTTGTGAGTGACGTGAGTGCCGCACACCCCATCCACACGGTAGCCATCGACCCACACAGATCAGCCCCCCCCCAGCAATAGAAGAATGCTCAGAAGCAACCTCCCGCCAGTGCCCTTGTCCGTCCCGACCCTCGCCACCACTCCTCTCCCTGCCCTTACGGGCTTCTTAATCAACTGTCGCTCGGCAGTGAAGCATGTGGCTGATGTCACCGCACTCATCCTGAACAACAACACCGGCATAGCCATTCTTACAGAATCATGGCTTAATGAATCCTCATCCCCATGCCTCGACCTCTTAATCCCCCCTAACTTCAACATTGTCAGGCTCGACAGACCACACAACAAAAAATGAGGCGGAATTGCCTGCTTCCATCGCGCTAACCTCCTTGTCACTGAGCTTGCAACGAATACTACTGACTCCTGTGAATATCTAGCCCTCTCAGTCTTCAGTAGCACCATCCACATATGTAACCTACACATCTTTTATCACCCCCCAGGCACAAACAAGCTTTTCACTGACTATCTCATGGAAGTAATTACAGCTAAGAACTCCCCTAACTCCAAGGATATCTTCCGTCGCGACTTCAACCTGCACTGGAATGATCTTAAGGATCCTCATGTCAACCCCATTAAAGACCTCCTGGCCGATCTAGCCCTGACCCAAGCTTGCCCTCTCCCAACCCATTCGAAAGGAGCCACTCTTGACTGGATCATCTCCAAGGCAACCACCATCAAACTCACCTCGATAGAGCCCTGCGACTGGTCTGACCACCATACCATCGCCTTTCTGTTACCTAGCACACGCAAGACAAGGACACCTCAACAGGTACTCCCAAAGCGCTGGGTCAGAGACACCAAAAACCTAGACATCAACATGCTTGAGATCCGCTGCGAAACAGACCTACCACCCCCCCCCCCCCCAGATCACCTCGGTCAGTGACCTCAATGATCATTACTCGGCTACTATGTCAAGCATCTTGGATGACCTAGCCACTCTTAAACTAAAAGGAACTCAAGTCAGAGATAAAAACCCATGGTTCACTGGTTCCCTCAACGACGAGAGAAGATCCCTCAAACAGCATGAAAGAACCTGGAGACAGCACCCCTCAACAGACCACCTAAAACTCCTTTCCCAGGCCAGAAATATATACAACAAGAACATCGTCAACTCTAAAAAAGAATTCTTCAGAGCGGAACTAGGAAACGCCCAGAATAGACCTCGCAAACTCTTTGAGATGGCCATCTGGTGGAGCAATCCCTCACCAACGGTTCAGTTCCACCTAGTTGGAAGGCTGCCTGCGTCATGCCCATCATAAAGAAACCGGGATTGGATCCGTTGAAGCCGGAGAGTTATCGACCTATCTCCCTCCTTCCATGGGTGGCAAAGATCACAGAGGCCCATGTGAATAACATCTTAACAAAACATCTGGCCTCTGCACACCTATTGGATCCTACACAGAATGGTTTTAGACCTGGACATAGTACAGAGACGGCACTCCTATATATGGTTGAACATCTCCGCTCTGTACTAGATGCAGGTCAAACGGCGGCACTGGTCCTTCTGGACCTTAGTGCCGCCTTTGACACTGTATCCCACACCATTCTTATCCGAAGGCTTGGTGAGGCAGGCATTTCAGGCAGGGCGCTGGACTGGTTTCAATCGTTCCTTTCGGAACGATCCTTTCAGGTGGTAGTGCCACCGTTTAGATCTAAGCCTCATGCCATCACCCAAGGAGTCCCGCAGGGCTCGGCGTTGAGCCCCACTCTCTTCAACCTTTACGTTCAACCGCTGGCGGAGGTTGCAAAGAGTTGGGGTCTCACAATGGTATCATACGCCGATGATACCCAGTTGGCGGTGGCCCTTAACGGGGATTCTGATCAATTGGCATCGAACTTTGCGGATGGTTTGAGGGCTGTTGCTAGCTGGCTTACGGCCAACTGTTTACAGCTCAACGCCCTCAAAACCAAGGTTTTGGTACTGGGGAAACATCCTGATCTGTGGGGCGCTAGCTGGTGGCCTGAGGAGCTGGGACCTCATCCAAAACCTGTTTCTGAACTTAAAAATCTTGGCGTCTGGTTGGATTCCAAACTAACCTTCTCGTTCCATACTAAGAAGGTGGCATCTATGTGCTTCGGCATTTTACGTGGTTTGAGGCCTATCCTCAAATTTTTTGATGCCCCCACTCGCCAGATGGTGATTCAAGCTAGCGTATTATCGAGGCTCGATTACGCTAGTTCACTGTTTCTGGGCGCCAACCAGGCGGAAGTCCTGCGACTCCAACGGGTGCAGAATGTGGCAGCCAGGGCCCTGGTGGGCCTGCCGCGTTTCTGCTCAGCCCGCAGTACAATCTTCAAATTGCATTGGCTACCAGTAATTAGACGCATAGAGTTTAAGACCCTTTGTTTTGCGTTTAAAATTCTGAAAACTGACACTCCCGCCATCCTCCAGCACCTCCTGACCTCGTATACCCCTTCGCGCAGCCTTCGTTCTGCCGGCCAAAATCTGGCACTTGTTCCTCGTTTCCAAAAATGCAGACTAGGTGGCCGATCGTTCACGGTGCTGGCCTCCAAATTGTGGAACGCACTTCCTGTCCACATTCGCTCTTTAGAAGATCTCTTTGCCTTCAGGAAAGCTGTTAACTTATTTTTTCCCTCTGCCTTATTAACTATCCCTTATTTTTTTTGTCTTGTTAGTTATGTTACCTTCTCAGATATAGCGCCGGGACGCCCCTTCGCTGGGGCAGCTGTGCGCTCAAAAATTCAATTAACATAACATAACAAACTTCAATCGAACAAACTATCCAAAACAGTGAAAGAAAACCCCAAGTCTCTCATCTCCTCTGAGGCTTTCTCCTCATTTTTCACAAACAAAATCAAAACCTTAGATGCTGAACTCAAGGCAGCCTCCTTCCCCCCTCCAAACTTTGACCCTTTGCCACCTCCTTCCTTACCGCCACAATACTTACCAAAGAATTTAGCTAACTGGTCTGAATTTGCATCATATGACTAAGTCACTGTCGCGAAAATCCTGGCCTCCCTGAACCCCAACATCCACTTCAATGACCCGCTCCCTTCAAACTGTCTTGCGACCGTTACCAAATCCATCAACCCTAGCTGGACTGCAATCATTAATGCCTCCCTACGACAGGGATCAATACCTACCTCGCTGAAAACAGGCCAAGCACTACCCATTCTGAAAAAAACGTCGCTGGACCCAACCTCCCCAGACAACTTCAGACCAATCTCCAACATTCCGTTCCTGACGAAAGTGCTGGAAAAGTGTGTACAACTACAGCTAAGTCACCACATCAACAACTACCATCGACTCGACGACTGTCATTCAGGTTTCCAACCCGGGCACAGCACCAAAACCACCATGCTCCACATTGTTGATGACGCTCTTCAAGCCCTTGACCAAGACAAAACCTGTCTCCTGATCCTCCTCGATCTATTATCGGCCTTCGCCACGGTCAACCATGCGATGCTACTCGAACGCCTTAAACTCAGGATGGGATTAGAAGGCACAGTCCTCGACTGGTTCAGATCCTACCTCCAGAAGCGATCTCAGAGATTCCTAGTCAATGGCGAACTGTCTGCTCCCTCCGCTGTCACGGTGGGATTCCCTCAGGGATCAACATTGTCCCCTACCCTCTTCAATCTCTATCTGGAACCCCTTGCCGAAGTCCTGCGCAATGCAAATATCTCCTTTCAGATGTATGCTGATAACACTCAGATCCACATGAAAATCTCATCTCTGGCAGAGATCCTCACCCTAAATGAAGCCCTGAAGCTGACCGTCGGATGGCTCTCCTCCAATCAACTAAAACTTAATGCCAAGAAAACTGAGTTCCTTCTAATCTCCCCACCCAAGAACAACCCCGACATCCAGACATGGATTAAAGCCATCACAGCCTTAAACTGTTCCCTGACCATTGTGAACTCTGCCAAATCTCTGGGAATCACCTTGGATTATAACCTAAATATGGGAGACCACATCAACACAATGGCGAAATCGGCCAGATTCCACCTGAGCTACCTATGAAAATTTAAACCCTTTCTAGATGCTCCGGACCTCAAACTCGCTGTCCAATCATTAGTCATCTCTCGACTGGAATACGGTTGCTCCACCCTCTCTGGCCTACCTAAGATCTCGCTGGCTCCCTTAAAAGCCTGCCTCAACGCAGCCGCCAGACTACTTACAGGCTCAAAAAAAATTCGATCACATCACTCCTCACTTGAAAGCGTTAAACTGGCTCCCCTTCAAGGCGAGGATTCACCTCAAGCTGTCATGCATCACGCACAAGGCCCTTCACTCTAACTCCCCTGCGTATCATGCTCAGAAGCTTGTGTTATCTGGAGGAAACAGACACTCAAGATCGACCAAGGCCCTCCTACTCCGGCCTGCTCACTTTAGGAAAATAACAACCTACAATCGGGCTTTCACTGGAGCTGCACCAAGAATATGGAACTCCCTCCCTCCCGACTTTAGAAAAATCCCTTCTTTTGCTCGCTTCAAAAAAGAGGCCAAGTCCTTTCTCATGGGTAAATTCCTTGGCTAATCTCGCTCCCTCAGCCACCTGAGAGACTGTTGCCCTATCCTGCGCCCTTGTACATCACTGTATTATACTTTGTATTATATTCATTGTATTATATTTATCCTGCTGTATACCCTTTCATATCCCCCAGGTACAGTACCCGTCTGCTACCCTGTCCCACCTTCATCCCCATGGTTCTCTGTAAGCTCTCCTATGTACTAAGTTTTATTGTTTATCGTGTGCTTTGACCCTGTATCCCTCTATTGTATCTGTAAAGCGCTCTGATACCCTCACGGGTCATGTTCGCGCTCTATAAACCTTATAATAAAAATAAATAATAATAAATTACTTTTCAAATGGACCAATGGTGCCTAGTTAAATGCCTGACTGACATGCTTCATCCTTTTGAGGTCTTCACAAGTGAAGTCAGCAAGGAGGACTGTACATTGGGCTAAGCTATCCCATGATTGCAAATGCTAGAGCATCAGCTGAAGAAGGTGTCTGAATCATACAAAGGTGTAGAGGGAAAATAAGAAGCCTATGACTTGGTGGAGAGCTTAGCCCGTCGCTTAGCTGAAAATACAAGGGTGCAAAATAAGATTTTGTCACAAGAACAATACATTTCTGCCACAATTCTGGATCCAAGGACAAAATTGGCACTGAAGACATTAATTCCTTTTTCAGAGATGGATGTTGCCCGCTACAAAACTTGGATAGCCCAGGCAGCGAGTAAGTTGGAAAATGAACGGCTGCTAATTAAATGCCCGCTAGATCAACCCACAAGAAGTACTGCAGCAGGGCATGCAGCATCAAGTGCAACTTCGGAGGCTGAGGGCAGTGCATTTGGCTCACAATACTCACCATCACTATCGACAACAGCAACAACAACTGGATCATTAAGCCCATTAGAATCGTTACACGATTGGTATTTACAGTTAGGCATTGGTATTCAGCACAGTGCTGATGCACAGAGAAAAGAGCCCGAACAAAGGTTAGCAGCAGCACCCCTGAACATTGAGCGGATGGTCCAGGCCTATCTGGACGACCCAACAGAGGAGTACATTGATCAAAACCCATTGCAGTATTGGTATAGGAAAAGGGCTGAATGGCCACTGCTCAGCAGGCTGGCGATAAGGTATCTGGCTTGCCCTGTCGCAAGTGTCTCTTCTGAACGTGTTTTCAGTGCTGCTGGTTCCATTGTAACAGTGAGAAGGACCAGTCTCTCACCAAAAAATGTGGAGAGGTTAACAAGGATGAAAATGAATCAGCACTTCATACCGCCAAATTACACAATACATGAAGCAAGGGAGGAAGATGAGGACAGCGGCTCAGGTGACGGAAGTAGTGTGTCACATGATTACCTACTACTGGCTGAACCCCCAGATTTTGAGGAGAAGCTATACTTCCCTGACATTTAGTCTTGCACTTACTGTCTTCCTCCCTTATTATCCTTCATTTGTGTGTCTGTCTTTCCGGTTACAAACTTTAAATCACAACAAATCCATCACCACCGTCTTCTACTCTTCTTATTTCAATATACAAGTTTCAGGTGTCTGCATCTCACAGTACAGTCCTCCGAATCCAGCTCCTCCGCTCCATCCTCCTGAATCTCCCTAAATCCATTGCCCTCACGACAGATGATGATTGGATGATGCAATATAGAAGAAAAAATTAAATCTTTCCTAGTCCCACCAAAAGAAGTGGAACATGATGACTACTATAGCTATCCTCCTTTCAGAGCCCAGAGAAACTGCCCATTAACTGAAAATTAGATGGAACAGGTAATGAATGATTTATACCATGCATTGGACGCAGACTGAGTGATTTTGTTGTTGTTCGTTGTGCATGAATTTATTCATTGTGCACTAATCAGCTTTCTACAGAACACACTAAACATAACTTAAGGCAATTTTCCCCTTCTTGCAACTATTTTTAATGAGAAATTTGTACTTCTACTGAAGCTTGATATATTGCTTTTGATTTAATACAGCAATAGGACTCAATCTGCACACTGAGTATGACAACAGCACCGTCCATGCTGATGTTGGTGAAAAAGACGGCCCATTAACTTAAGATGAGAAGGAACAAGTAATGAAAATGAATGCCATGCATTGGACACCTGACTCTGAGCGTTTGGTGTTTGTGTTTTTGTTGTTTGTTTGTTGTGCATGAAGTGAAGTCAAAGTGTACTAGTAGTCTTACTGTACACACTAAAGAGTGACTCAAGTCAACAATATTTTTACTCTTGTGTAAAAACAAAATTGTACTTCTACTGCAGGCCGACCTTAACAGTCAGTCAGTCAGTACAAGTATCAGAGATGATTGATGGGATAATAACAAGTCAGGAGGATGTTTCATGACAACCAACAACCACAGCAGACCTAAATGTCTGTGTAGAAGTGGAGTTGAGTGTAGCAGTGGTATGACTGCGGTGCATTGATTTACTCACTTAAATTGTAAAATGCTATGTTGCTGGATATGTGCTTTGTCCAACTCTTTAAAAAAAGTACTCTAAAAATGGAGGATGTGCTAAGCGACGTGCCGTCTCTGTGGGCCTGCTCTGTCCTGTTGTTGTTGAAGGTAAATGCTGGAAACAGACTAGAGTAGAGATGATGCATACATGCCTCCTCGGAAAGTGTTCTTGTTTCACTACACCATAGCTTGTGCATTTCTTTCAATTTTTTTTCTTCATATCCCTTTTGTTTTTCCATCTACAATTACAGGCCGGGCCTTGCCCCAAACATGGTAAAACATTACAATGCACACTTACCTTACCAATAAATCTACATTTTCCAGGAGGGCAATGGCAACTGGCGACACCCAAGATTGATGGACGAGAGGACCAAGAGGAATGCGGAGATGCAAATCCAGTCCACATTTTTGACCAGGATAACACAGTAACAGTATCAACTTTCATCATCTTTTAAATAATTTGATTCATTTTTTTGTCTACAATCTTTACAACAGTGTGTTCTTCTTGGTGTTGTTATTATCATTCCTTTTTTTCTGTTTATGATTCATCCCTACCAATATTTAAAAATGTTGTTTGCTATCTGTAAAAGTATTAAGCCCGGAACAACTGAACAAGAAGTGTATGTAATCCGGGTCTCCTTATCAATCATCATCATGCATGCATTTCCTTTTTCTCCCTTAACATATTGATATGGATATGGTAGTCTACTGAGTTTGTTGTTTGGTGTTTGTCCATGCGTACTGTCTGTTTTTCATATTCAAACCTTTCCTCAAACCCCCTACTTCCCATCCATTATAACAAACCCTAACCCTCTTCTCCCAGGCTGTGTGACTTATTGAGGTGTGACTAAATAAAATGTACACCAATAATGAATCACACGCTTGCTGGGGCGAATGTGGCAAAAGCAACAGTACTTCAATTTCAAGGCAGAGCGATGAACTTCTTCTGATTGCCCACCCATGAGCAGTGTATTTTAGAGGTGATTTCTATTTAACAAAGGAACATGTACCTCCACATAATTGCCGGCATTGATTGGATTTGTTGTCATCCTCATACACAGCACTAACTGTTACGTTGTGGGACTAGTCAAGTGAATCGACGCAACTATAGTTTGTAACTCTGCCTAGTAGGCTATCTCCACCACCATTATGCTTTGTTGTAAAATATTTTTGCATATTATTCTTGCTCGGTAAGTTCTGTACTACTCCTCGAACAGTCTCTCAAAGGGGACTGACTGTCTCATTTTCTTTTTTTGCAAATGCTGCTGCCCTGCTAGTGTCTACTACTACTACTACTACCACCACCACAATCATGGCATGTTAGGAAAAGGAAAACATCATCACCATGCAGCTACTCTGTGCCTAAGTTAAACATCAAAAGCGGTACAAAAAGGGGTGGTGATGGACGGAGCATCTGAATCAATCAAACACTCACACCCAGTCAAAAGATCTGGGTTTAATCTATCACCAGTCTTTATCCCACTCTGCCACCCCAGTTCAGACAAGGCTATATGCAAATCAGTCTGAATCTGTGCCTCATGGGAACAGTCCAGCCCGAACTGCCAAGCCATGTCTTCCCTGGACCGGAAACCAGATTCTGAGGACCGGTTTCTGGCATTCCAGCCGTCTTCAGCCCGGCTTGCTTGAATCCAGTGGCAAAGTGAGCAAGGGACTCACGTCTGAGCATACCCTGCCACACTTGTGGCGGCCAAAAGTGGTACAAAAGGGGGTGGTGATGGACGGAGCATCTGAATCAATCAAACGCTCACACCCAGTCAAAAGATCTGGGTTTAATCCATCACCGTTCTTTAGCCCACTCTGCCACCCCAGTTCAGACATGGCTATATGCAAATCAGTCTGACCCTGTGCCTCATGGGAACAGTCCAGCCCGAACTGCCAAGCCATGTCTTCCCTGGACCGGCAACCAGATTCTGAGGACCGGTTTCTGGCATTCCAGCCGTCTTCAGCCCGGCTTGCTTGAATCCAGTGGCAAAGTGAGCAAGGGACTCACGTCTGAGCATACCCTGCCACACTTGTGGCGGCCAAAAGCGGTACAAAAGGGGGTGGTGATGGACGGAGCATCTGAATCAATCAAACACTCACACCCAGTCAAAAGATCTGGGTTTCATCCATCACCGTTCTTTAGCCCACTCTGCCACCCCAGTTCAGACATGGCTATATGCAAATCAGTCTGACCCTGTGCCTCATGGGAACAGTCCAGTAAGCATGGGCGAATTTTGCGAATCTCGCGTTCGCGAATTTTGCGGATTTGCGAACTCGCAATCCTCAAAATCCGCGAATTCTCGCGAATTTGCGGATTTTTTTTTTTGTGTTTGCGCGGGTTTCTGCCAGTTCGCGAGGGTTTTGTACAATGTCGCAAATTGCGAACTTACCTGTCGGGTCGCAAGTTTCGCGAACTTGTTGTTTCTACGTGTCCAGCCTGTTTGGGACAGTCTTCTTCATCACTGCCACTCTCTGTCACCACTGCCACTCTCTGACTACTCATGCCACCCTCTGGCCCACCAATGCCACCCTCTGTTTCATCACAGCACCCTCTGGTTGTCCAGTCAGTGTACATTATTGTGGCAACGCAAGCACACCTTCCCTGCCTCAAGTGACCTGAATTAATTTGGGGCTGATTAATGTGTCACAGAATATTTTTTTAGCTGGCACCTGCTTCCTTAGTGCTTCCTGATTAGTGATCTTTTGCACTTGCTAAGTGCTTTCATTGTTGCAAAATTAGTTACAACACCTGCCCTGCCCCAACTGACAATAATGAATTAGGGGCTGATTAATGGATTTGAACTTCCAGCCTGGCTCCTGCTTGTCTCCCTTAGCTGTAATTCAGGACCTTTGTGGCATATGTGTAACTATTCTGAGGTTCAGAGCAGGGTCACATAATAGTTGCAACTGGCAACTGAACTCTGGAGGGGCCCCTCAGGAAGCACTACAGGAAATGGCTACTAATGATGAGCCTGAACTTTTGAACCTGGTAAGTAGTTTCAGTTTTGCTAAGATCGTATTTCTGCAATTTTGCACTTATTCGCGGGGCGCGAAGTTGTACTGGGAAGCCGCGAACTCACGCGAACAGTGCGAGCAAAATCCGCTGCTCGCGGATTTGCGGATTTTGCGGGAGATTCGCAAATCTCGCGGACTGCGAATTTACCGAAAATCCGCAAAATCCGCGAGCGAAACGGATTTTCCGCCCATGCTTACAGTCCAGCCCGAACTGCCAAGCCATGTCTTCCCTGGACCAGAAACAAGCTTCCGAGGACCGGTTTCTGGCATTACAGCCGTCTTCAGCCCGGCTTGCTTGAATCCAGTGGCAAAGTGAGCAAGGGACACACGTCTGAGCATACTCTGCCACACTTGTGGCGGCCAAAAGCGGTACAAAAGGGGGCGGTGATGGACGGAGCATCTGAATCAATCAAAAACTCAACCCAGTCAAAAGATCTGGGTTTAATCCATCACCGTTCTTTAGCCCACTCTGCCACCCCAGCTCAGACATGGCTATATGCAAATCAGTCTGACCCTGTGCCTCATGGGAACAGTCCAGCCCGAACTGCCAAGCCATGTCTTCCCTGGACCGGAAACAAGCTTCCGATGACCGGTTTCTGGCATTCCAGCCGTCTTCAACCCGGATTGCTTGAATCCAGTGGCAAAGTGAGCAAGGGACTCACGTCTGAGCATACACTGCCACACTTGTGGCGGCCAGAAGCGGTACAAAAGGGGATGTGATGGACAGAGCATCTGAATCAATCAAACACTCACACCCAGTCAAAAGATCTGGGTTTAATCCATCACCGTTCTTTAGCCCACTCTGCCACCCCAGTTCAGACATGGCCATATGCAAATCAGTCTGACCCTGTGCCTCATGGGAACAGTCAAGCCCAAACTGCCAAGCCATGTCTTCCCTGGACCGGAAACAAGCTTCCGAGGACCCGTTTCCGGCATTCCAGCTGTCTTCAGCCCGGCTTGCTTGAATCCAGTGGCAAAGTGAGCAAGGGACTCATGTCTGAGCATACCCTGCCACACTTGTGGCGGCCAAAAGCGGTACAAAAGGGGGTGGTGATGGACGGAGCACCTAAATCAATCAAACACGCACACCCATTCAAAAGATCTGAGTTTAATCCATCACCGTTCTTTAGCCCACTCTGCCACCCCAGTTTAGATATGGCCATATGCAAATCAGTCTGACCCTGTGCCTCATGGGAGCAGTCCAGCCCGAACTACTAAGCTATGTCTTCCCTGGACCGTAAACAAGCTTCCGAGGACCGGTTTCTGGCATTCCAGCCGTCTTCAGCCCAGATTGCTTGAATCCAGTGGCAAAGTGAGCAAGGGGTTCACGTCTGAGCATACCCTGCCACACTTGTGGCGGCCAAAAGCGGTACAAAAGGGGGTGGTGATGGATGGAGCATCTGAATCAATCAAACACTCACACCCAGCCAAAAGATCTGGGTTTAATCCATCACCATTCCTTAGCCCACTATGCCACCCCAGTTCAGACATGGCCATATGCAAATCAGTCTGACCCTGTGCCTCATGGGAACAGTCCAGCCCGAACTGCCAAGCCATGTCTTCCCTGGACCGGAAACAAGCTTCCGAGGACCGGTTTCTGGCATTCCAGCCGTCTTCAGCCCGGCTTGCTTGAAACTAGTGGCAAAGTGAGCAAGGGACTCACGTCTGAGCATACCCTGCCACACTTGTGGCGGCCAAAAGCGGTAAAAAAGGGGGTGGTGATGGACGGAGCATCTGAATCAATCAAACACTCACACCCAGTCAAAAGATCTGGCTTTAAACCATCACAGTTCTTTAGCCCACTCTGCCACCCCAGTTCAGACATGGCCATATGCAAATCAGTCCGACCCTGTGCCTCATGGGAACAGTCCAGCCCGAACTGCCAAACTATGTCTTCCCTGGACCAGAAACAAGCTTCAGAAGACCGGTTTCTGGCATTCCAGCCGTCTTCAGCCCGGCTTGCTTGAATCCAGTGGCAAAGTGAGCAAGGGACCCCCATCTGAGCATACCCTGCCACACATGTGGCGGCCAAAAGCGGTACAAAAGGGGGTGGTGATGGACGGAGCATCTGAATCAATCAAACACTCACACCCAGTCAAAAGATCTGGGTTTAATCCATCACCGTTCTTTAGCCCACTAAAGAAGAAGAAGTGTCCCAAACAGGCTGGACGTAGGTAAGAGAAGTTTCGGGGAGGCATAATTAATAATGGACATGTTTTCAATCAATTCACACACCCCTTTGAGTCCAGTTAAAGAATGCATAGACTAGAAGAGAGAGACTGACAGTAATAATAGGACAACTCAATCAGTGAGGGGTGTCGCATCTATCTGTTTGTGTCTTACACAGTCAGCCAAATATTTAAATCAAACACTGGCTATGGGCAGACCTGCACCAGCAAGGAAACAGTGTGCTGTAAAACAGTAACCCCACCTACAAAACATTAACAACATTGTATGTAAAGTAGAAATATAGATTTAATATAACCCTAACAAAAATAAATTATGTAAAAAAAAACACAAAACCTGACCCACCCCTCTCCCTAACCCCAACCAATGTCCCTAACGAGAAAGTCCAAACAAATGTCTAAAACCCCAATGCCCAATTCCCACCCACCAAAACAAGAATTAAAAAAGGGGCAATAGACAGGGTCTCCTATGTCCGGCGGGATTGTCTTTGGAGGACATGCACTGCCTCCTCTAATAGGGTAATGCGGCGCTTTAGAGTGCGGCAGTTGCAACCACAGTGAGGGGGGCACCAGAGATGGAAATGCGGCGGCGGGCGGCCGCCAGACGGTGGCGCTGTACTGCTGGAGGGCGGTGTCTGGGGCCCAGGGCACTGGAGGAGACTTCAGCTGCTGCCGCCTCCTCCTCCTCCTCCTCTTCCACCAGCCACCGATAATCTAGTAGGATTTCTTCTAGCTTGCGGAGCCGTGCCTTGGCGGAAAACTCCTTCCGATCTGGTTTGGAAGGAGTAGTTGTATATCAAAAAGAGAAAAACAAGACAATTTTTAAAAATACTCTTAGAAAAACAGTAAGACATGTTAATTATACATATAGTGGAATGGTAGCACTATAAAGCACAGCACATAAGATTTGTGGTATGTATCTATCCTCCCACTTGCTTCGGCTTCAACATTTGCAGGATTTTTCAGGCATTCAACCAACCATGCATCAGATTCTTTACTATCAGCCACCTGTGCAATTTGCATGCTTGCATGCTTGCATCACATGTACCCTTCTCTCTGTCAGTCATAAATATTAAATCTCGCCCGTCCTTCCTCCCACCCTTCTTTCACTTTTTAGTTCAACACCAGGTGATCTGATCCGACTTTTAGTCTTCTCCATAAAACTTTCAAAGCGGAGTTGAAATCACAGATAGATGAGGCCATTGGTTACTTAATACTCCCGCCCCTAATGCCTTTAATAATGCCAATTAAAGGGTGTCTTCACTCTTCAAACCATGACAACAACTCTTACTTACTTAGGGCATCATTAGGATGGCGTGCAGACTTTGTCCTCCCGCCAATCTCACGCTAAAAAGGACCACCCACCATAAGGGCGGGGGTCTCGTGGGGGCAATTAGGATGTGCCCGCCACAGTGGCGGGTGCATCCCATATTTTTAACATTGCGACGGGCGGTGCTGATAGCAACGCCCGCCGCAATGCTAAAAATACATGTTGTGCTTTTCCAAGCACAACATGACAGGCACCGCGCGGTGCCTGTCACGTTGTGCTTTGAAAGGCAGGAGGGTACCATAGGTACCCACCATGGGGGACCCGCAACTGGCCCTCAAAGCATACTCCGGATGCCTTTCCGTGGCGGCTTTGCCACCATGGAAAGGCATTCCAAAATGCACATTATATAGCTGGCAGTGTGTTTCAGACACAACCATTTTACCTTTGTGTGTTTTATTTTTGCACATATGACGTTGCCTTGCAGCTTGTTGTATAAGATACCTTTGAGCCCACATGACCTCATACTGCTACTGTCTAAGCGCTGCGTACAAGGTCAACCAAAACATTAACAAGCAACTTTTTTATGGAGTTCTGGTGTACTGTTAGTCCATATTGCTTATCCGTAAATGCTACACTTTTTGGCACGGCTGAGAAATGCTTGCAATATACTAACGTGCACCATTTTTCTCATTACAGACGGAAGATTCCCTTCTACAAATCAGAGCTTTTCAGAGCTTATGATGCAACAACTACCAGTACTAGGTTCTTCTAAGGTGAGGGGTCCCCAGAATTCACTTAGAGATCTTCATTTATAAATTTATATAAACTATATTCCTACCTAGGGGATGGTGGTGCTTCCACCACTGTTCAGTTCTCCTGATTTATTTCCCAACTGTAAGTAAGTGTAACAATGTTTATAGTTTTAATTTTCCTGTTGGTGCTGCATTATAGAACAACGTACAGAGCTTGTCAATTCAAAATAAACATTTTGAACTTACATAGACTTGGTGGTATTTAGTGTGGACTTACAAGAGTGAGCGAGCGAAAGGAAGGGTGTGCATGTGCATTGCTTCCACGACTGAGAGGTTGGGTGTGTTATGTTCTGGGTTGTCTACTTGTTGGGTATCTTGGGGGGAGGATTTGGAGAGCTAATAGTTATGACAAGACACTACTATAACTAGTCGGGCAGGGTTCTAAATTTCTGATTGAGGTGTGTAAGAAAGGTCCAATCTCCCATCACCAACATCCTATTTTCGTGTGCAAAGTTCTGTATGTTAAAAATCCCTACAACAGTAGTAGTATATCCTATCCTATCAAAATAGTAATAAATCTGGTTGGGCATTTGTTGGTGGGAATTGTCAAAGCCTCAAGATTAACAAAGACTCAAGATCAATAAGACTAGAAGTGGTACAAGAGGACGACCCAAAGGACTGGACTCAATTGGTAGAGCTACTGGTGAATCTGAGTTTCATTTAAAACCTTTTAAATAAAGAGTGGCTAACTGGGCAAGCTTAGCTACTACAGTACAGACAGACTAATAGTAGTAGTACAGAGAGTCATCATAGCAGAGGCAGGGATAACAAGATTTTCAAAACAGTACAGATCGAAGGATAATTGTTGGTTAAAAATAGCATTAGGAAACGGAAACAATAGTTCTGGAAAAATATGGTGCAGTCAAATTATGGAATAAGAATTATTATTAAAAACCAGAAGACTTACTAGGGCTAGTAGAAGAGCCCGCATTGGTGTCCTCCTGCTGCTGGTGTTCTCCCGCCGACTGTGCCCATGTCTGCCTGCCCCTTGGTGCTGAACAGGAAAGATATAAGAAAGAGACAAAGATTGATGAATGGTGTCAAACAAATAAAATATATTGCAATAACTAAATTGACCGATCTCATCTGGTAATAAGTAGTATCGGGGGATTCGCTGGTCGACTACTTACCATTTATCAACACTAATCCAGTCTTCCATTCTGATTCCAGCATACTAACTAAGCCTAAGTACGACGTACCACCTGACCTATCCCACCTATTCCAGGCATGCCAATTATACATTATGTATGCATTTCCACTTCTTTTAGTCCTCAACAATGCATATGGTCAAATGGAGGACACATGACTACATTTTTGTATGCACCAACTTTTTGGTTGATTGCTGATGTTCTGCTAGTGCTAAGCCTATTACCACTCAATGAACAAACTAGAAAAGGTTCAAATAAAGACTGGGGTACTAGCAGCATGTGACATAACAGAGGGGACATCACGCATACCACTAAAAAATTACAAACTCATACAAAGTAACTAAACCTAAGTATCAATCTGCCCCAATCTCTTAGTGACAGGACAAAGTAATGACTAGAGTCACTATAGCATTACGTAACTTAATTTCTCTAAAATAAACTCTTACATAATCACGCCAAGCGAGCGCAAATGCAAAGTTACAAACAAGTAAGATGAGTAGCGCACAAGAGCACCTGTGTCATAACAATCACAGAAGACTTTTAAATGTAATTTACCTGTAATGTAAGCAGCAGCATTCTAGCTGCTTGAAAAAAAAAAGAAATTCGTAATATATAACACAGAGCAGAAGAGCAGCCACAAAGTAGTAATAATTAAATAGTTACTCACCAAGACCCGGGACCTCCACTCCTAGCAGGTCCAGCAGGTCTAGCTTCCGGTCGAGGATATCGGACCACCGGTGCGTCAACTGGTTCTGGGTGCGCCGGACCCCAGAGCAGCGAAACACTGCCCGGCGCACCTTCCTCCACCGCTGCCGACGCTCCCGGAGCCCGTACCCGGACCCAGGCCTGCCACCTGCTGTCAGGGTTAAGGGGAGGTGGCGCTGCACAAAGAAAACGAGTACAGCCAACTCCACCTCCCCAAATAAGGCCCGTGCCTGCACCCCTTGTGCGCGCCGCCTTCGGCAAGGAAGACGGTCGCGGCTTTGGCTCCTGCGGCGAGCCCTACCCTTGGACATGGTTCTGGGATAGAGAGTGAGATGGGCGGGAAAGAAAAGGTAATAAAATTAAAAAAGTAAGTAAAAGAAATGAAAAGAGCAGGCAATAGAAAAACTGTTAAAAAGTAGCTAAAAAACACACAAAAAGTAGACATAAACCAAAAATATAAAAGCCGGAAAATAGTCAGAGAGAAAATAAATAAAAAAGATTTAAAAAAGTGTCTTGAAACAAAGGATTGGAAATATAGAGGGAGGATTGAAAAGCAGGCCCCAGAACCATATCAATAGAGTGAAAAACAAGATGGCCCTGCCCAGTGAGACCATGTGTGCAAGTTCGCGCAATATTTTCTCCCCGGGCACGCAAAAAGCGCCACGAACACGTAAAAGCGTTCCCGAACGGGAAATACGTACCACGAACAGGCGCGAGCATGCATTGCGCAACCCAGAACAGGAAGTAAGCATCCCGAGCGGGCGGGACAAGTGAAAACAAGATGGCCGCGCCCATGAGTGACCGCATGGGTAAGTTGACATGATGGGACCACGCATAAAATATCGCGAACGGGAGTGATAAAAACGTCCGCTTCTTCGCAATATTTCCACGTGTTCGCCCAGACTTTTAACATTTTCGTGATAGTTTGCGAAAGTGAATTTCACAAATTCCACCTACCCCTAGTATCGAACAGATTAAACCAAGCAAAGCAAAAGCATTTCTTTAAATAGATTTCTACGTTCAGGACAAGTTAGCTGTAATTACAATCATGTATTTCTGTGGCAGGGAACGAAGGCTCCTTTGGGTCTTAATATGTCACTTTTTGACAACCTCATTTTTTGCCCCCGCTTAACATATTGCCATGAAACTTTCCACTCCAAACCCGAATCAACAACATTTTTATTTGAGAGGGGGGTTTTGGGCTGGTATACATAAATCACTAAAGCCACTGAAACTTGCTACATATGGTTTCCACCACAGTCAACTCATGCCAAAATGTGCACATTTCACTGTCCTAGAATGCTATTTTATTTAGGTGTTGGGGATTTACAAGTCAAAAATCTGACTTGAAAATCTCAGGACTTTTTTATGTAAAGCAGTGCTATTTGAGTTTGAGGAGCTTTACATTGTTGCCTGGTGGTCAAGGTGTGCCTACCCTGCCCCCTGCAAAGCTCTTTTTAATGTAGCTCATGACAGGGGGCTGTGCCCAGCGTTGTGTAATGGATACAACAAGATAAGTTATTCCCTAAATACCACCTTGATCTTTGCAACTGCCATTCCGAAAGACAGAATGACATAAAAAGCTTCCTCATCAAGTAGCAGCACTTTTTTTCAAATTCCTAGAATCACGAATAACTCACAAACTCAAACTTCATGGATATTCCAGTTTCATGCCGATTTTGATGTAAATCGTTTCAGCCGTTCGGTCTGCAGGTATTAGAAAAATGTTCTATCAGAAATATAATGGAAAAGCAGCTCCTTACTCGCCCCCTTTAACTTACTCCCCTTGCACGGATCTGCATAAAAAATGGTAAGCCGGACCTAAATTGGATAAGCTAGCGATTTGCCATATTCAGTGCAAATTCATGGGGTTAAAAGTTATTGACAAATCAAGAAATGCCTTTTCAACGGAAAATGCACTAAATCATAACTTTACTGTAACGATCGTATAATCATTTAAAGACCCAGTTAAAGCAAAGTTATGCTTTTAATGAAAAACCCAAACCACTGAATGGAGTGTTTTGCTGTAACATAAATGAGTCACTGTGAATACCAACATACTTATTTGATACATGTACTGAAACTTCCACCATGGGAAAACATGAAGTGACAAGTAGAAATGAAATCATAGAAAAACAGCTTTGCACTGAGACATCATTGAAGAAAGATAACGTGCCCACAGAGAGCTATACATTCTAACTGCCTTACAATTGGGGAATTTGCTGTGATGTCCACTATCCATTTCTTCATGAAAAGCTAAAAACCTGCAAAAACAACTGAAGCCAGAACACTGTTTACAGACAATGGTTTACTGATGATGACATGCACATCAAGCATTGAAAGAGGCCAATGTCAACAGCTCACAGGCTTGTCAGCATTTCTTTCGCATTTTCCATGTTTTGTGCTTCCCTGCAGCACAGTGTCTAGAGAAACACCCATTTATCGCGGTCCCTGCTATTAGCAGATAGTTTGTAGTAATTAAACCCGCTTACCTGACGTCAAACATGATCAATAGTCACAACTTAATAGTATCCTTCTATCTTTCTACATCCATTCAGTTAAAATGTTTTAATGTCCCAAAAAGTAATTTGCAAAATTAGGGGCAGATTTATGAGGCCGTTGCTCCTCTTTGCGCCGCAATTGCGTCACTTTTTTTGACGCAACTGCGGCGCAAACAATGCGCCCTATTTACAACGTGACGCATCTAGGAGATGCGTCACGTTGTAAAGCGCTGCGCCATAAGGAGGCGTTCCTGCGCAGGGGGGGGCGTTCCTGCGCAGGAACGCCTCCTGAAAGTGGCTGAGTGAAATCTATGAGATTTCACTCAGTCACTTTCAGGGCAATGCTGCGTCAAAACCCTGCGCCTGCTTGAAGCAGGCGTAGGTCTTGACGCAGCATTGTGCACATGGTGTACCCCCGAGCCTTGCTGGAGCTGCGTTGCGCTTGCGACGCAACTCCAGCAATGCGCCACATTTCCGGCACAGATGCCTCACGCATCTGTGCCGTTTTTGCACCATGGCGCGCCGCATTATAAATGCGGCGCACCATGGGTGGCGCAGCTGTGGCGCACTGTGGCGCATGTTAACTGGCGCATCCCTGGGGATGCGCCAGTTAACATAAATCTGCCCCTTAGTCTTCTGAAAAGATGACATTGATTTGAATCAGCAGTTAGTCTCTACTTAGCAAGGAAATAAAATAGAAAACAGTAGAAATGTTCTGAAACAGCTCGTTGTGAATAAACTGCTGCGAAATCCATCTTAAAAGTGGCTGCTGTGAGAGAATCACAGTAGTTGCCAGCGTTTCTTTTCTAAAATCCCTAGTGTGTTCTTTCCCAAGGATGTATGATATTAATATTTTCAATGAAGATCATTCTTTTAGCCCCAAGGATGCACTCATAAGAAGAATCCATTTACACAATGCATCTTAGTGACATAATGGCGCTGCCCAGCGGCTGGAGACATGCACCTTGAGGAAAGAACAAAAGCATAGTGGGACAAGAAAAAACAACATGTTGCCCTTTCTAAGTAGCCCTAGTACATGTCAGGCTGTCTCTAAAAACCTCAGACATTTGTTAAAAATGTTTTTTTTCTATTTATAAGCCAGCATTTTCCCGCTAAGTACTGCCTTCAGTTTACAAGAACAGTGAAAATGCTTGAGCATATACAGCATGCTGAATTTATAGATTTAGGTGAAACACAAGTAAATTGATATTTTTAAGTGCAGTATTTCTACTGTCCACCCGCATGATTACCACTGCATAGAAGTAAAGTCATTATGCTTATGCCTGGAAATAATTTTAGTTATGCCTCAGTTATTAGAGTAATTTCCCTAATTTTGCATTATTCTTGGACACAGAATTACTGGTAATAACATGATTACCCCTGTTCGCATAGTTAAGAGTAATCGGTGGGGAAAAAATCCTGCCACAAGAGTACATTTAGAAAGTACTAGAAGATATTTGTGCTTTTTATGTCAAAGTAGGGATATTCTTTTAGCGCAAAATGCCTACTTGCATCCATTGTGGATGCAAGGGTGCATTTTGTGCTCAGAAAGTAGCATTAAATGCCAAAAGGTACGTTTTTGGGAAAATTCTACCCAAGTTCAAATTTAGCAAGCATGAGCGGCTGCTCGTGCCGCTATTCATATTCTGTTGCATTTAGCTTTATTTCTTAACGTAAAATGCATACTTGCATACATGTTGGAAGCGAGGGGGCACTTTTGCTTTAAGAAAATTGCTTTAAATGCAGAATTGCTCTTCTTGTTTAATTCCGCAAAACCTCGTGGAATATTTGGGTAATTCCACTTTGTTAAGCTACAGGGAATTGCGTAAATTACACCCATCCCTTATGCTTAGGTTTTATAATATAGCCACACAGAGGCACACAAAGTACAGGAGCAGATGAACATACAGACAAAGCAAGACAGTCACAGGCTGTGAGGGGCATGTAGACCTACTAAGTGCAGGCACCGCTGCCTATAGACATGCCAGACACAAGCGTTTATGAACACAGGCAATACAGATGCACTCAAACGTACACAGGCAAGGCACAGGGACAAATGTATATTCATACCACATCACACTCAAGTACAAGTACACACTTGAATATTTACCAACTAGCCCCACGTCATGAGTGACACTTCAGGCAGTCATAGGGTGTTGATCAGAAGCTTTTTGTAGGCTGATATTTTTAGTCCAATACTCATAATGACAAAAGCAAAATGACAGTTCTCACAATACAACATAATAACAGCTATAAAGGCTTAACTGAATGAAGGTCCTTACTACTAGAAATGCATTCCATCAACCTATCGGACCTAAATTTACCATATTCCACATTCTGCAGAGCCATCAACAAAGTAACTCAATGCATTCCCTCATTGAAGACAAGCATAAACTAACCTCATGGTCACATGCCTGGATGGTAGTCCAATCCTACATTCGTTTAAAACCAGCAGAATACCTCAGCACAATGGATCCAACATATCTAAAAAGAAATCTGATGGCTCTTAGATTCGGAGTTCTGCCATCCTTGGCTGACCAACCAGCATGGAGATACAAAGGCTTAAGATGGTGCAGACTCTGTGATGCTCCAAAGAAAGACATAATCCACCTAGTCTGCCTTTGTCCAGCCTTGAAGCAACCCTCAACTCAAAGGTGACCTTTGTCCCTGCTTGCAGGGCCGGTCGCTCCACGCACCGCGCAGATCCCCCCGTGAGTGCCAGGTTCCCTGACCCCCCCGCTGCTGCCTCGCGCCTGGATTGCTGAGCGCCTAGATTGCTGAGCGCCCGGACTGTTGTGGTAGTATCTTGTGCCAGTCTTTTTCGTTCTGTATCTGTTTTGCCCCTGTTTTGCCAGTCTCCTGTTTCATTAGTTGTACCCCTGCTTTGTTGCCCCTGTGTACCCGTGATTGTTTTTCCTGCCACTTCTCCCCCTCCCTGCTTCCCGCTGCTGCTCCCCTGCGGCCCGCCCCCTTTGTTTCTGTATCCCACGCATTAGCCACCCCGCTCCCGCCTCCGAGCTGCTCCTCCCTCCCACTTCGCCATTTATGGAGGACGCCGCACGTGCGCGCAGTGGACGCGCGCAGCGGGCACGCCGATTGTGCGCCAAAGGTGCCCCAAAGGCAAGCCCGTCTGCGCCCGTCCGTGCCTGGACTGCGGCCAGTGCCAGGACCCCTGGTTCTCGAGGATGCCAGCCCACACGACGGACTTACGACGCCGCACCCTCCACGCACTCAAACCCGACAGGAACCCCACTTGCTACCGCGCCACCCCGAAACCCACCCACGGACCCTTCACCTGCCAAGCCTGCAAGTTCACCTGCCTCCGGACCTGCACAGCACACGCCAAGCCGAGCACCAGCAACAACCACCTCAAGTGCATCCTGCTCAACACCCGCTCCGTCCACAGACACGCAGTCGAACTCTGGAATCTGCTCGACACAACATCACCAGACGTCGCCTTCCTCACAGAAACCTGGATGAACGCCTCCTCAGCACCCGACATCGCCATAGCCATCCCGGACGGATACAAGATCACCCGGAAGGACCGCCTCAACCAGACTGGAGGAGGCATCGCCATCGTACACAAGAATACCATCCGCATCTCGACCAACTCCTACGACACCTTCACCGCCGCCGAACACCTCCACTTCCAGATATACTCCGACCCCAAGACAACCCTCAGAGGCACCCTCATCTACAGACCCCCGGGACCACGCACACAATTCAGCGAAGACATCGCAGAACTCATCAGCCCGCACGCCCTCGCCTCCTTTGACTACATCCTCCTAGGGGACCTCAAATTCCACATGGAGAACATCAAGGACAGCAACACCCCCACCTCGCCAACCTCGGACTCAAGCAACTGGGGAACACCCCCACCCACTACGCCGGCCACACGCTCGACCCCGTCTTCTCCTCCAGCAAGCACATCTCCTTCAGCCACTCCACCGGACTCCATTGGACTGACCACAGCTGTGTCCACTTCAGCTTCAAAAGAACCACGACCCACCACCACTTGCAACAGGTTCCTCGCCGGAGCGGGAGCAAGATCACCGCCGAGCAGCTCTCCACCTCCCTCAGCCAGAATCCCCCTGCCAGCACAACTGACCCCAACGAAGCAGCCAGCAACCTCACACAGTGGCTGACCACCTGCGCAGACGACCTCACACCACTAAAGAACCCTCCCAGCAGGCCCGGCAGCAAGGAAACCCCCTGGTTCACCGACGAACTCAAGGACTCCAAGAAGAACTGCTGCACCCTTGAGAAAGCCTGGCGCTGCGATCCGACCACAGACAACATGACCGCCCTCAAGCACGCCACCCGCAAGCACCACCAGCTGATCGGCACCACCAAGAAGACGACATTCAAAGAACGACTGGATAACTACGCCCACGACAGCAAGGAACTCTTCAGCATCGTCAAAGAGACCCCAGCGCCAGAAACAACGACATCACTCCTTCACAAGACCTCTGCAACTCTCTCGTCTCGTTCTTCCACCGCTAGATCGCTGACATACACAACAGTTTCGGCGCACCCACCACGCACCCAACCACCGAACCAATGCCCCCCACCACCACCCTCTGCAACTGGACCCCAGTCAGCACCGAAGACACCACCTGCACGATGAACACCATCTACTCCGGATCACCAACCGACCCCTGCCCCCACCACATCTTCAACAAGGCCTACACCATCATCGCACCCCAACTCCGGGACATCATCAACACCTCCTTCCACACCGCCACCTTCCCGGAGAGCTGGAAGCACGCCGAGCTCAGCGCCCTCCTGAAGAAACCCACAGCGGACCCCACCGACCTCAAGAACTTCCGCCCCATCTCGCTCTTCCCTTTTCCCGCAAAAGTCATTGAGAAGACCGTCAACAGACAGCTCGCCGCCTTCCTCAAGACGAATGGATCCCTCGACCCCTCGCAGTCCAGTTTCCGAGCCAACCACAGCACCAAACCGCCCTGATCGCAGCCATCGATGACATCAGATCCCTGCTCGACAACGGGGAAATGGCAGCCCTCATCCTCCTGGACCTCTCCGCAGCGTTCGACACTGTCTGCCACCGCACCCTAGTACAGCGCCTCAGCAACATTGGAATCCAAGGAAAGGCACTGGAATGGATCATCTCGTTCCTCGCCGGAAGAACCCAGAGAGTCCGCCTCCCCCCATTCAGATCCGAAGCCACCGAAGTCATCTGCGGCGTACCACAAGGATCATCACTCAGCCCAACCCTCTTCAACGTCTACATGAGCCCCCTCGCAGCCATCGCACGCCAACACAACCTCAACATCATCTCCTACGCCGACGATACCCAGCTGAACCTATCCCTCACCAACGACCCCGCCATCACCAGGACCAGCCTACACGAAGGAATGCAAGACGTTGCCGAGTGGATGAAGAACATCCTGGGATCATCGCCCTCCACCTGGGACGACTCCTGGTGGCCCCCTGCCCTGGGCACCACTTCCAAGCCAACGGACCATGCACGCAACCTGGGCGTCATCCTGGATTCCTCCCTCTCGATGGCCAGACAAGTCAACGCAGTCTCCTCATCGTGCTTCAACACCCTGCGCATGCTACGTAAGATCTTCAGATGGATCCCCACCGAGACCAGGAGGACCGTCACCCAGGTACTCGTCACCAGCCGACTGGACTACGGGAACACCCTCTACGCCGGAACCACAGCCAAACTCCAGAAAAGACTCCAACGCATCCAGAACGCCTCCGCACGACTCATCCTGGACATACCCTGACACAGCCACATCTCTGTCCACCTAAGAGACCTGCACTGGCTCCCCGTCAGCAAGAGGATCACGTTCAGGCTCCTCACACACGCACACAAAGCCCTCCACGACCTGGGCCCCAAGTACCTCAACGACCGCCTGACCTTCTACACGCCCTCCCGCCAGCTACGATCGACCAGCCACGCCCTAGCCACCGTACCACACATCCGCAGAGCCACCGCCGGAGGAAGATCCTTCTCCTACCTGTCAGCCAAGAACTGGAACTCCCTCCACATCCACCTTCGGCTGACCCAGGACCATCTCTCCTTCAGGAAGCAACTCAAGACCTGGCTGTTCGAGCAGTAACGGACCCCTCTCCCCCAGCGCCTTGAGACCCTTCCGGGTGAGTAGTGCGCTATACAAATGCTATGATTGATATTACTAAAACATGCATTCAATGAACAGGGGGTTCGATCATACCGGATGGCAATAACTAGGAGCCTTGTTCCCACAGATCCAAAGATCAATTGCAAACTGGTGAAACTTCTGACACTCCACGACAAACAAGTTAACCCTGCTCGACTTCCCAGGACATAATACAACCTCTGATTCACCCAGGCTATTCCATTACAGAAACACTACTTCCTGAAATATAAAAACAACTGTGGCACTTCTAGGTTATTTTAGCCAAAGGATCACTACTTGAAATTTAGGGGTATATTCACAAGGAGCCATCACTGAATTAACGGCACAATATCCCAGCAAAAGTCATGATAAAATTACCCCACAATTCACAAGCTGGTGCTAACAGCCCTCAGCACCAGTTTACCTGCGATAGCATCGGCAAAAAACATCACCACAGAGGACCCTCGCAACTATCGCTAATGAGATGCAGAGTAGGCGTTCCGGTGCCAAAACCTGCAACAGCATCACACCTCAACATTCACAACGACCAGCCAGATTGGTGATAAGAGCACAAAACACGGGATAAGGCGCGTTCGCAGCAGGATTTTTACACCTGCTCTGACCTGGTGCAAAGTCGGACCACAGCCTGCACCACAAAAGGGAGCACAGCCCACAGCCACAACTGAGGACAAACAGATGCCATGGAGCAACAGAACATGCAGCACAGACACCCAAGAGGGCCACAACTAAGTATGGGTGGAAAATGAGTTCCGCTCGCGAATTTGCAGATTTTCTGCGATTTCACGATCCTCGAATTGCGCGAAATCGCTGCAAAATCCGCGAATCCGCGTGCGGGATGAATTTTGCTCAGGAAGCACTTACAGGGTTACAGCAGGTGCCCAAGTTGAAGCTAATTTCTTTGTAACCATTTACAAAATGGTTACAAAGAAATTAACTTCAACTTGGGCACCTGCTGTAACCCTGTAAGTGCTTCCTGAGCGGCGCCTCGTTGCCTACTTGCAACTATTCTCTAACCCTGCTCTGACCCTCGAAGCAGGGTCAGAGAATAGTTACAATTAGGCAACGAGGCTCCTGTCACAAAAATTAAACCTCAGCAGGAAGCACTTACAGATATAAATAAAGCAGGTGCGAAGTTGATGCTCAAATTCAGTAACGCATTATAATCAGCCCAAGAATCTAGTAAGCACTGTCGATGCTAGGCAGGTGTGCTTTCTCCCCAGATCTACCGTCTACAATTAGCTGTAATCCGTGATGGGGGTCTAGGCATCCACGAGTTTCTCGAGCGCAATCCCCCTGTACTTCCAGTGACCAGCACTTACTGCTTTCTCCTCATTTGCTGCTCTGATCAGTCTCTGACCCTTTATAAACGAGAGGCATGTGAACTCCCACTTAAGCCCCGCCCGTTTGGCCCCTTCCCACACGCACTAGGCTATGCAATCTCTTCCCTCTCTTTCCCCCACTGTGATGGACAGCTCACTCGAGGGACCTCGGCGCCTATGGGCGCGGTGGCAAAGTTACAGACACACGTGGTCACTGAAGACAACTCTTCCGGGCCTTTTTAGCAGCTGTAGTGTTGGAAAAGCACAATACATTTACCCAACGAGGTAGCACTTACTGATTAGCCAGTAGAAAGTATTCCAGTTGAGTATAGTGCAATTGCCAAAAAATCCACGATTTTGTGGGGAAATTCGCGAATTCGCTGATTTTTTGCGAATACGCGAACTGCAAATTTGCAAAATTCACTCATGCTTAGCCACAACACCCACCAACACCACACCCAGGCCCGCATACCCCTCTCCTGGCCCACCCCCAACCCGGGACCAAGAAACTACACACCAACACCACGAATCCCAAAATAAATATTCTGCCTGATGTTGCACAAGCAGGTACATCAACATACATGCGTGGCCAGAAAATGGCGATTCAGTCACACAACAATGCAATCACCAACACAAAACACCATACAAACAAATGCCAAAACAACCATTTGGATGAGATCTAGTGGATCCTCACTGGGCGATCCGTAGGGCACAGCCTGGATCACTAAAGCCAAGAGAAGGTGTGCCATGCGCCCAACAAAGGAAAGAGAGGGAGAGAGCGAGGGAGAGAGACGGAGTGAAATTGCACAAGCAGCTCAAGGCCTTGCAGGGCACCTGGCTCCTCATGCCAAAATGTGTGTGTGCATCGCCATCCGTACACCATGGGCCCAAGACCGTGTCCCAATCTCAGCGCCAAAGCTGCATCACATTCCGAAAATGCAAGTAGAAGACAGACAAACATCAGGGATGAAAGCTCCATTGTCCCAATGCAGAAGACGGGAGGACAATTGCACCTCTGAGCTTGGTCCTTAACATGCCTGGAACACCCTGAGAGAGATGCCATGGCAGATGTGGACGAGTCCCACACCACACATAGCACCAATAAACTATCCGACTCATCCACACCCTACACACAGAAGCCCCTGCCGGAGGTACCCCCACATGGGATGCCCTTGACACTCACGGAAACAGCAACCCATTCAGCCCAATCATTGCCCAGAGTTGTGGCAAATCCTCCACACAACTGCCGCAATTCTGAAGAGTGCCGGTTCCATGAGACGTACTAAGGCAATGGCAGGCCATACCGGGCACATGCATAACCCCCGTCACATGGAACACTACCGTGCACATATGCTGCATTTACTGGGTGCAGTGCCACTGGCAGTGCTGCGGATCAGTTAGTGGCTCAGCTTCCGCATTGCCTACGTCACCTGTGTCCAGCCCTGGTTCCACTGCCAATAATGCTCATTTGAGGGTTCCATGGATGCATGCCTACCCAACACAACCATAGATGAATTGGACTATGACTTAAGTGTGCGGCCCCTACTGGAAAACTAACAAGAGTGTAACCGAGACAGCCGTGCATGGGATGCCTTGACATACTGCATATGTATTGGCAGTTGTGCATGGGACATTGCACAATTCCTTGTGTGCAGTGACCTTCTCCCCTATTTGCATGTATTGTGGATTGGTGAAAAGTCATGGGCTGAGCACACCTGCCCGGACCAGTTAATGGATTGGCTCACCCTGGTGTTCCTTGAACAGGACAACAACGTACTATTGGAACACATTGCACATGAAGCAGCACGGGCATTCATGGACAAGTAACTATGTCCCTGCAGCATTTACCCAACAACTTGTTGCATCGTGGGTATTTCTCACATATCAGACCACAACAGAGGACGCGTCTGCCATCTTCCGGACTCCGGATGCATGTACGTGGCACAACGCGTGCAAGGTGCTGCAGGTCCATGTTCGGAGCAACACATTGTCCTTTGGCAACATTTCCAATTCAGACACACTGCTGGGGGAGAGCACATACATGGCAATGTAGCATGGCATGTGAACATGTTGGACCCTTTCACTTGAACACTGTCAGCAGAGCAGACGAACAGAGCACTCTAGTGGCAGAGCAATATGCAGATCCCATGGGAAGGGAGTCGTGCCTCCTCACACTGGGCAATGGGCAGACGCCACACAACACATGACTCATCTAGCAAGGCAAGGTGGGCTAGGAGTGTTGCCATCCGTGATGATCGTTGTACATTTTTGCACCACCATTTATGGAACCTCGACATGTACTTGTTGTGGCCATTGCCTCGTTCACACTGGCACGCACATCCCAATAAAGTCTATGCCACACCACTGGTGTCTAACTGTGAGGTGTGTTGATTTGATTGTCCACTCGTGTGCCACAATGAGCATCTTCCCTACACAGGGAGGAACTGACTGAAGCATGTGCAATGGGGGTGGGTCCCTTTTGCAAGCTCAACCTCTGTGAGCCAGACATTGTTTTGGGATAGGTGGCTGGCCGACATGTGTACTGATGTGACTTCAGCAATGTGAGTATGGTGTCCAGCCTCTGACCATGTGGAGCAATGTCATACATCATAAAAGAATGTGTCCACACAGATGTGTGTAAGTAGGTATGCGTCGTGAAGTTCTGTTGTCACATGTGAAGTAGGACACCACTCCTGGCCTGCTACCAATTTGGTCACTTCTACACATTTCCCTATTCAACACATAGACGTGTGTGTATGTTGGGGGTTCGTGAGATTGCTGTTGATGTGCCACGGGGCCACAGCTAGTACTCACCTTCACAGTCATCCAATTTGTCATGTGTCTCAGGGATACACATGCGCATAGATGTCAGTTACCATGGTGTGCCTTCATGTGCAATCTTTGTCCCTACATCCAGCCATACATCCATACGTTAGTGAACATAGTAAAGACATATCCATGTGATTCTGAATGTTTAATTCACATACAGGTGATTAACGGAGCTGGAGCTGTACATTGCCATTCAAGCCCACATCACATGGAAGCCCAGTGGTGGACGAACCACAGTCCTTCGGGGATTGAGAAGTGATTAGGAAGTGGGAGGGTGTAGTCCGCAGCAGGATTGCTGTGTAATTGGTCAGCAGTGATGAAATTGGAGTGCGTGTTGGGGTCCGGGTGAATGTCGCTGAGTGTTCTGGGGGTCAGTAGGAGGTGTTTCCCAGGGCATGAAGCATAGGTCATCACCAGGCAGGGACAGGGCATATGGTGATGATGGATGGTACTGCCTCCATCCTCACACAGTAATTCCCATCCCGTCTTGCTCCCCTGATACAGGTTTTGTGTCCAGTGTGTCCGATGTGTGTGGCGGGGTGATGGCTGCATCACTGTGTGCTTCTGCCACAACAGACTGCGAGGGTGATGGGGCAGCATCACTGTGTGCCAAGGACATATCAGGGGTCAGAGCTGTGTGTGTTGATGCTCCCGCTGCAGTCATCTGGGAGCAGCTCATTGGCAGCAATGGCAAGATGAAGCACTGCAGGGCATTGAAGTTTCCAGTTACTACTTGCTGGTGTCCAGCCGTGGCACACATGCTTCCAGCTTGCATCTGCTCCACAGTCTCCATTGGACTCCGCATCTGTGCCAACTCTGTGCTGTAATCACTGGTGCCTGTCTGACCAGACAGTTCTTGTAGTAGATTAATGGCCCCAGAGAGGTCAGCCAAGGTCTGTGGTAGAGCATGGCACGTGCAGGTGGTGTCCGATAGGGACTATACGTTGTCCCTGATGGGACTTAGACACCCACGTATGGAATCAAGTATGGCTGCCATGAGTTGGAAACCCACCCACAGCTGTTCAGCCAAATCCAGCTGCCAACTCCACACACATTGTTGGAACTCCATGTATTGGTCGGGGGATGCTGGGAGACAGCCGTGATGGTATGTGTTTCCTGCTGTGTGGTCTGTGCAGGTGGTGGAGGGTGTCTTGACATATGTGCAGGTTGTCCTCTTCGTCATCAATGATGTGAAATATGGTGTGCCCCGCATGAGGTGTTGTTTGTCCCTCTGCAATGTGAAAGGTGAGATGCTGGTTAACAGAGTCACACATGTATTTTGGACTTTTGCAGGTGTTTACATTCAGACTGCATGCTAATGTATATTGTCACAGTTTTGGTGGAGCTGGCTATTTGATATTTCAAAAGACAAAGGTCCTGAGCAAATTAAGGAATATAAACAAATATAATATAGAACACGATAGTAACTATATAGTTCTCCTGTCCAGCCGGACCAGGGATTTATTTAAATTGAATAACACAATAAAATTAAATACAAAGTCATCAATTACTGAAAGTAGGGCACAGTCCTGTACCGTACTAGTGAAAAGGACAGAGTGGTAGAGAAAATAGAAAGGAGTTTCACAGGCAAAGAAACTGAGCAACCTGGACACTTTTTAAATCAGTGTAGGTAGTGTTCTCCAGAGTAGACCATACACAAAAATAAACAATGGTTACATGTATGTCCACTTAAAAAAGTCGACGACGTTTCGATCCATTGCTCTAATTAAGAAGGATCATCATCAGGACCAGAAATAAGACTATTTTGCCTGGTTTTAATAATACGCCTGTTTAGAAAAAGAACAGGGAAAAAAGAACAAAAGGTTTTTTTTTAAAAAGAGGGTCAAAGTACGAAAAGTCAGCATTTCAAACAGTTTCACCAGATTTTCATTATTCAGAAACGCAGTGAGCCTATTGTTGTTGTACCACTTTTGAGGACATGTGCAAGGGTGAATTACGGCATGCAAACTGCTATGAATCACGAGATGAGATTCGCGTTCTGAAGGGAGTGCGGGTCGGAAATAGCCACATAGCGACGTGAGTGCTAATCGCGGTGTCAATTTCAGGGAGAATAATTGTAAGCATCTGAAATCCTTGTCATGCCTGGCGTATGTAAACAAGCTTTATAGAGGAATACAGACATAAATTGTGCATATCGGTCTATAGCGATGTTGGTGAGGGGCTACGATGGAGCTGGTTTAAAGGCTTACCTCGGGTGGGTGTCGTGCCACTTTGGGACATGTGCAAGGGTGAATTACGGCGTGCAAACTGCATTGAATCACGAGATGAGATTCACGTTGTGAAGTGAGTGCCGGTCCGAATTAACCACGTAGCGACGTGAGTCCTAATCTCGGTGTCAATTTCAGGGAGAAAATTCCAAGCATCTGAAAACCTTGTTGTGCCTGGCGTATGTAACCATGCTTAATAGAGGACGTGAGGGGCTACGAAGGAGCTGGTTTTAAGGCTTACCTCGGGTGGGAGGGAACGTAATGCTGAGGGTAGCACACGCCGCTTCGAGCCGTTAAGGGTTGGAGTTGCATTTATTTTGGAACACACTTGCGCTATGGAGTCAAGGAATGGAAAGTTAATTAGCTCGAGGGGGATATGGCATGCATTGGTAGTTGGCGGTGCTGATGCCAGAGACCTACCGAGAAATAACCCGGTCTGCAGCAAGTTGAGATATCAGCTTCGGTGTAAGATTACACGTCCTTCCGGGCGGTCTTAATTGAGAAGATCCGCTGTGAAAGACAAAAGAAACGAATTACAGGGAGCAGGACCCGGGGGTCCATTGAAAGTGAGGGGCGGGCAGCTAAAGGAATGATAGACTTACCGAATTGCTGAACAATGTCAGGTTGTACGTGCAAGGACAGGGAAATTTCGCCGAGGTGCTCTTGCCGTTCGATTCGCCTGGGATTCACAACGCGCCATGTTGATAAGCCAAAGGCTCTTAGTCAGGTGATTGTGAGCCTAAGTCACGTGCCTGTGAGTTGGAGAGGCATGATCACGGGAGCATGCAACCGTGGCAGACATCTTGGAAGGGTGAGTGGTGGCTTGATTATGGGAAGTGAATAACTAGTGAAGTGCGTTTAAAAACAGCGCGAGTGAAGGGCAACCAGCGCGGGGACACACAGTTTTGTGCAGCCAGGCGCTTTATAAATGTTTTATTATTATTATTATTATCAGTGACATTGAATTAAAACCGTGAAGTATACACAGATTGAAAAAGTTTTTTCATATTCATATTTCAGAGGGCAATGCTGTGGTTGGTAGTATGGCCCATCTAGATAGAAGTTCGAGGTCATTTGACAAGGTACACAGTACAGTTCATGAGGTCAAGTTCATTTGTGGATTTCCAAGCTACAGCAAAGTAGTCCAGCCCTCACTCCTGTTGAGGCCAGTCCATATAGTGTCAAACTGGATTATGCTCTTGAGTTCTTCGCGGTTCAGGAGTTGAGCTAAGTTGCCGCCTCTTTGTGGTAATTTGACAACCTTGAGGATTGTTCATCGAATATCATCCTCAGTGTGGTTCTTTTCTGTGAAATGTTCAACCAGTGGTGCATTGGGAATCCTGCACCTAATCCGACTCCTATGTTGACAAATGCGGGTCTTGGCTTTCTGAGTAGTCTGCCCCACATACATTGTAGGGCAAGGGCACAATATCGTGTAAACAACATTATTAGAATTACAATTGGAAAAAGATTTCAATTCAACATTGACATCATTATGACTGAAATCGCGTGTCTCAATTGTATATCCACAAACGTTACATCCGCCACATTTTACATGTCCTAGCAGTGGGGGGAGATTCCAATTTGATTCAATAGTTGATCTAGGGGCAGGGGCAGGTAGTGCTGCTCTAACCAGGTGGCCCTTAAGGTTCTTGCTTTTGTGGAAGGCAAAAAGGGGTCTCTCTAAGTTAATTGGGCCAGCATTAATCGTGGGCCAATGCTTGAGGATAGATTTTCAGATTTTATGCGACACAGGCGAAAAGGTGGTGACACAAGCTATCCTTTCTGATTTGTCACATACTTTCGGTGTCAATAAAACCTCTCTTGGGCAGTACCATGCCCTTTTGGATGCAGTTTTAACTAACCTTCTCGAGTAACCACAGTGTTTTAGCTCGTTGGATAGAATGTTGGCCTCCCTAAAGTAGTCTGATTTGCATGAACAATTTTGTCTTATCCGTAAAAACTGGGAATATGGCAGAGAGTCTTTTAATGCCCTAGGATGGTTGCTGTTATAGCTGAGGAGCGTGTTCCGCTCCGTAGGCTTTCTGAAGAGGCGTGTGAGTAATTCACCTTCTTTGAGATAGATTGGTAGGTCCAGGAATGCAATCTGTGCTTTGTCATGCGAGAGTGTGAAATTAAGGTCAGCGCAGTTATTATTTAACCAGTGCAGGAACTGATGTAGCGTGTTGATGTCCAGATTCCATATAAGGAAAATATCATTAATATAATGGCGCCACAACCCAATACCTGAGTGAAAAGGGTTAGTATCTGACAAAATTGAACCAGTTTTGAGTGCGTCCATAAAGAGAATTGCCAGGTTGGGGGCAAAAATAGCCCCCATGGAAGTCCCCTGTATCTGTTGATAATAAACATTTTCAAAGGTGAAAAAATTCCTAGTCAGACATAACTCCAGAAGTTGGAGAATGAAAAGAGTTGGTATTTTATGTGGCCGTGGGTGAGAGTCAAGTTTTTTCTGGATGACAAGTAGAGCCGCTGTCTGGGGGATGTTCGTATACAACGACTCTACATCCAGTGTACATAATGTATTGACTAGTGGATCAAAGGGGCAGTGTTCAACTAGGTTTACCATGGAAATCCACAAAGGCACCCAATGTCTCAAGGACTGACCCGTAGGCGGAAACAATTGGTCTACCTGGGGGATTGTCAATGATTTTGTGCACTTTAGGGAGAGTGTATATGACTGGTAGACGTGGAGTTTTTACATTAAGAAAATTGAACTCCTTCTTGCTCAAATATCCTTCAGCACAAGCGTCGGAAGTCAGTCTAAGTACAGTTTCCTGGATATCCTTAGTGGGGTTCCCTGCTAATCTTTGCTAATGGTCTGTATTTGCTAGTTGGCGTAGAATTTCCTCTTTGTAGGAATCAATGTTCTGAAGGACAATCCCGCCTCCCTTATCTGCACTTTTTATTATTAGTGAAGGATTGTTCTTAAGTGTGCTTATGGCATCCGTCTCTTGGCGGGAGATATTGTAAGGAATAAATAATTTTGTCTTCTCTAGGGCATGAAGGTCCTTTTGAACTAGTTTTTCAAAAGTCACGATTTCTGAGGGAACCATGCTTGCAGAAGGCAGAAATTTGCGGCTATTTGATGGCAGTCAGTGTGTTTTTCGACTACATGACGGATGTGTGGTAGTACACGTGCTTTTTCATCACACAGTGTCAGGCAATGCCAAAAGTGAGTGGACAGTTACTATGCACGCGAGGGACCTGTTGTGGGCCGTGGCCTATGCTGTTGGTGTTTCACTTTGTACCATATTTTAGTCATTTCTGATGTTCTGTGATTGCTATGTGTGTGTGCTGCATTGTACGGGAGTTGCCCCTGCAGCTCTGATTTCATGTAGCCTTCTCCCTTTGAGAAGGTGTGCCTTTGAATTGTGTGCTTTTCGGGCCCTGATTTGATTTTGACTTGGGTCATATGTGCTCTTGGTTAGATTTTGTGGCCTGGTGCATTGCTCGTCTGCTGCGTGTATTGTACGGCATGGGTTGTGCGTGCACGTGGACATGTCAAAGTGTGACGTGCTCCTTTACGGATGTGATCCGCTTTGGGCTACCTCCATGTCGATCCGTGGGCCATCTCATGTTTTTGGGCTGCTGCCATGCTATCGATCATGCAGTGTTACTTGCATAGTCAATGTGGGTCACAGAGCCACTGTTTTGCTGGATTCAGCACATGTGCATGGGTCGGTTGTGATATTGGTGATATGGAGGGGGTCCCTTTGTGCACATTGTGGATGGGGGCCTGCTTGACATTTCTTTTTTTGATTTTAAAGAGTTTTATTGCAATTTATGAAGATAGTAAAACATCATTACAAGGTAAATAGTTTACAGTGAAAAATCGGATGATAATATATTATTATACTTTCAAGATTAGTCCCAAAACTGGGAAATAAAACTATACACAGGAAAAAGAGCTTTTTAAGATTTTTTTTTTAAAGGATAAGAAAGAAAGAAAGAAAGAAAGAAAGAAAGAAAGAAAGAAAGAAAGAAAGAAGAAAATCAAAGATAGAAGGGGAAGAGGGAGGGAAAAATATTAAGGAAAAATGTCAATATAGTATCTATAGCATCTGTAAGAGTTAAAAATAAACAAATATTAAAGAAAAAGAAAGGTACTTTAAATGAAAACATAAATAGTCAAGCAGCATGCTTAGAAAGATACGTTGTAAAGGGTGACCACAACAAATCCTTTTTGATTAATAAAGGCATTGAAGTGGCGAAAGCACGATCAAGCCTGTGGTGATGACATAACAAGTTCCACCAATTTTGGAGGTGTCTTTCCAATTAGTTGTTATAATTTGGAGGGAAATAGCTATAAATAAGTCTATGAATCTCCGAACATTACAATGGGCATTCCATATTGGTGAAGAGCCTCCTAAGAATATATGTGTAATATCAAAAGTGAAATTTGTGGATGAGATATGGTTTAATTTGGACCAAATACAAAACCATAGGGATTTAACTAATGGACAGCAAAAAAACATACGGAGAAGGTCTCTGTCCTCACATGGACATGACCTGCATTTTTTAGATTCAAGTAATTTAAATTTATAAAAATCAGAAGAGTTTGTGTAGTGCTAGCGGAACGGGATGAGGTATGTATTTTGGACCAAACAGATTCCCAGAGCTGAAGTGAAAATTCCTGTGAAAAGTCATTCTCCCATAATAGTTCTATTTGTGACTTCGATTTTTCTGATACGGGACAGGAGAGCAATGTATAGATAGCAGCAGCTCTAAGTGGGATAGAAAAATCAACTGTAAAAGATAAGGCCTGACCAGGAATGGCTGTAGATGAAAATTGAGAAAAAATTTGAGTGAGAGAGGCTGTCAAGAGAGGATATTAGAGAGAATGCGTGTTAGAGATGCAAAATGATTCTTGAATAGCTAAGAATTCCCTTGGCAAATTATCCTTCATTAAATGATCGAAAATAATGCTGCCTTTGTCTAGCCATTCCTTCCAAAAGAGTGTTCTATTATTTGTCTTTAAGAATTTGTTTTACCATATTGGGGTTTGAGAGAGAAAGTCCTCAGGAGAAAGATGGGATCAAAGTAGAGAAAGAGCGGGTGCTTTGGAATGTCTAAATATAGGAGTGGAAAGACTTTTCAGTGGTTGAGTTAAAAGAATAGCAGTAAGGAATGTAAATGTTAGAGGTTGAGCGAGTTCAATTGAACTCCAAGCTGTTACTGGAGGATAAGAAGAATTAGATAAAAAAGGCCAAATTTGCTTTAATGTAAGGCAGAATGATATTGGTTAATGTTCAGGAAATTGACTCCACCTAAGACTTTGGGTTTCTGAAGATGGAAGAGAGAAATCCTAGCTTTGCGATTATTCCATAAAAATTTCATTAAGGAACGATTAAAAGTACTAAAAAAGTAAAGTGGGAGGGAAATAGGAAGCATTGAGAGATACAAATTAATAATGGGAGAAGCATCATGTTAATAGTGGCAAATTTTTCGGCGCTATGTACGCTCTATACAGGGTGAACAAATGATTCTGTTTTAAGGCGGCCGATTTCACCACTGTATTAAGCAATTTAAAAGAATCTTCCCATAAATTTGGCAAGTTATCACATTGCAAAGCCTCCGCTTCTCCCCACAGCTTGTTAGGTTCAAATTCTGTGACTTCGTCTTTCTCGTTTAGTGCCTCATACCAAAAGGAAATCTCTTTTTTCCAACTCCCTTTTCTCTTTACCAGTTCAAACTTAGGGTTAGTTGTTAAATCCCATGGTATGGTAGTCCACCAGCTAGATAACTGATAATATTTGAACCTAGTGAGAGTTCCATTTGTCAGCCTAAAGAGTGAGTCCCACCCCAATAGCTGTGAGTTACTGAGGAGATCCTGCCACTGCATAATACCAGCTGCTTTGAGGGAGAGCAATAATCGGTCTCTGAGGCATTCCGGTGTCCCCGGGGAATCCCATATGGGGGCCTGAGGTGTGTAATACGGGATGTATAGCTTTTTTCTGACAAACACCCAATTCCTCAGAGCCGTATCTAACACCTTTAGTCTAAACTTCTTGTAGTATCTAGGGTCTCCAAATTTAAATAAAAAGAATTTGTGCCCTAGAGAGATACAATGTAATAGCGCCTGAAATAGTCGGCCTAAACAAGATGTATAAGCTTTATCCGCCATTTGTCTAAAGTTTTTAAAATGAAAAGAACAGCAGTAATGAAGTATGTCTGGCATAGCAAGTCCACCTGTTTTCAATTTTCTTCTAAATTTTTTCAAGGAGATTCTGGGCGATTTAGAGTTCCAGATTAAAGATCCAATCCTTCCCTGTAATTTGGCTATATCTTTAGGGTTGAATGTCAAGGGTATTGAATTAAAGAGGAAAGTAACCTTTGGCAAAATAACCATCTTTATTAGATTTACTCTCCCGAAGATGTTTAGTGGCAATCCAGACCAACAATGCAAGAGCCCACAGATGTCCTTATAGACTCTATCTAAATTTACTTTAGATGTCTCCGAGATGTTCTGAACCAGATGTATTCCTAAATATCTCATCCGGGGCTTCGTTTCGGGGAGTAGATCCTCTTGGTTCCACTGCATGACCTCTGTTTTCTCTTTGCTAATTCTATATCCTGAGGCCTCTCCAAAAACGTCCGCCTGATGAAATAGTCGGCGGTTAGCTACCTCAGGATTAGAAGTATACATTAGAAGATCATCTGCGTATAGTGCGGATTTTAGCTCTAATTCATTTATGCAAAAAGGTTTAATTAAAACATCCAATCTTAACTGAATAACCAAGGGCTCTATATATAAATTAAACAATAAGGGAGAGAGGGGGCATTCCTGTCTGGTGCCACGTGTTATTTGGACCCAGTCTGTAAGTAAATTGTTCACAAGAATCTTGGCCTTGGGATTAAGATACAAGGCTTTTATGGATGCTATAAAATTTGTTGGAATACCAAACCTTGATAAAGCTTCCCACAAGTACAACCAACTAACTTGGTCAAAGGCCTTAGTGGCATCGATTGCTACAATAGTTAAGGGGATTTTTTCCTCTGTAGCAAAGTCAATTGCAGCAATGGCCTGGAAAGTCAGCTCATTCAACTGCCTGCCTGGCATAAAACCCCTCTGATCCTCATGGACCACTGATTTAATTACTTTGGCCGATCTCGCCGCCAAAACACCTGCAAAGATTTTATAATCTGTATTTAGCACCGAGATTGGCCTATAGGACTCGACGATCAGGGGGTCCTTATTGGGCTTCAAAACCAACGTAACTGTGGCCTCCAGCCAATTCAGTGGGATAGGCTCTCCTTCCTGATGTATTTTATTAAATAAGGACACGAGGATAGGAACAATGATATCAGATCCGATTTGGTATACTTCCACTGGAAGACCTTCTGGGCCGGCTGCTTTTCCCTAGCCATTCTTTTCAGCTGATCTTGGACCTCCCCCTCTTTAATGACAGAACCCAGAAACAAACTATCAGCCTCAGTTAACTGTGGAACGCATAACCCCTCTAACCAATGAACTGCAGCTTTGGTTGTTGTTTTATCGTTATTCCCCGTGTATAGATTCTGCATATACGTTTTAACTTCTACAGAGATCTCACATTATCATATGATATGTCTCCAGAGCTTTGTATCTTAATTCTGCTTATTTGATTCCTAGCTCGATCAGATCTGACCTTCCATGCCAAGATGCGACCACCTTTTTCTCCACAGGAGAAGTTCTGCAGTCTGCTTGCATACCACCTTTCTTTAATGATTTTATCCAGGTTAGCCTGATAGTTAGCTTTTAAGCTCTCTAACTCTTTCTGTATAGCAATCAAGTTAGTCTGCTGTTCTAGGGAGGCCTTCTGTAGCTGTTGTTCTTTTTGTTTTATTTTGAGTAAGGAATCTTCCTCTATCTTTCTTCTGGTCTTATTTCTCTGTGTCATTATGGTGGTAAATGCCCCCTTTAAATCAGACTTAAAAGCTTCCCACACTTGTTTGATCGGATGCAGAGGCACTATTAAACTCAAAATACTCCACCATTTGCTTCAGCAGATCATTTTTTAACCCTTTCTGTAAAAGTATGGATCTATCTAAGGTCCACCGTCTGACTTGTATACCCTGTGAAAATTTAACCATTTATTCTACCATGGAATGTTCTGATAATATGGCCAGAATATAAGAAGTGGACATGGTCTCAGGAAGTAAACCTTGGTCAATGAGGAAGAAATCAATGTGCGAATGATGCCTGTGTCTATGGCTATAAAATGAATAGTCTCTATTTTTTTGATTCTTAACTCTCCAGACATCCAATAGGTTGAAATACCTCATTATACCTCTGAGCTCACTCTTTGATTTATGTAGTGGAGGGGAGGCAACCCTAGAAGTGCGGTCCAAACTTGGGTCAAGTACCAAGTTAAAATCACCACCTAAGATAATAGGAGCATTCAAGTCAAGAAGACTAGTTTTTAGACTTACCAGAGCCTCTGGAGAATCCTGATTTGGCCCATAATAAATTACACATGTCAGCCGTGTATTTTTTATGACTAAAGATGCGGTCAGCCATCTACCTGTACAATCAGTTTCCTATTTCTCGACTCTTATACCACTATTGGTGCGAATAATTATGGCCACTCCTCTGGTGTTACCACTCTGATTAGAGCATAGGAGATCCTGCACCCACTTTTGATTTTTAAAATTTAGCTTACATTCCTGCTGCTCAAGGTGGGTTTCTTCTAGAAGAAGAATATGAGCCCCAGACGTATTCAAACATTCGCAGATTCTATTAAATTTCTTACCCTCCCTCAACCCGTTGACATTCCAACTTATTATTTTTATTTTATTCTCCATATTCTATCATGGAAGAAAAGGTATCTGATAACTAAATTGGCTCCAATATCTACCCTATTTAGGACTTGAATCATGTCTAACCCAGCTTTTCTAGAAATATGAGTAATATTTTTTTCTTTTTGAGACCCTCCCCCCACCTCCTCCCTCCTCCCCCCTTGAGGAGCCCCCCCCTTATAAGCCTTGGCCATTGTATCGCCATTTGAGGGCCCCATCCCTAATCTTGATTCCGGCCCCAGTAGTGACTGCTATATAAATCTATGTACCTACACCAATTTCCATCTTATGTTTTAATGTTACTTAATTACTTATTTATGTATATATATATTTTTTTTTAAATTAATTTTCCTCTATAAATAAGTGCCCCTCATATATATATATATTTTTTCATTTTTTATTTTCCACACCTATGTATATGTGCATCTGTCTATATATGCTGTGCTCCAATTATCTAAGCCCAGTATACTCTCACAATCAGATTTTTACAATATTTACCTCTCTCGTGTAGTTTATCTATAATTTATATCTAACGCTGAGTTTCTTACAGGCTAATAAGAAAACTATCGACTTCCTGGGGGGACGTAAAATTATATGTTTTATTATTCCATACCACCCGTAGTGCGGCTGGGAACTTCATCATGACCTGAGCTCCTAAACCTCTCAATTCCTGCATCCGGGATCCCAATTCCCACTGCCTCTGTGCTATCACTCTGCCTACATCCGAGCGGATTAAGTACTTTGAGGAATCAATCTGAAGTTTTGGATCAATGAGAGCCCTACCTAAAATCAGTTCTTTTACTGAGTATGTAAGACAATTTACCAACATTTTTCTAGGGGCACTCCTATCAGGATGACGTCTAAAGGGATCTCTATGCGCTCGCTGTATTTCATTCTCGAGGTTGATATCAGGTCTATCCTTCAAGACTCCTTCCCTCAACAGCTTACAGACCAAGGACTTTACATCTCCATTTTCAGCTCCTTCAGGAATTTTCAAAAATTTTAAATTATTCAGTCTTGCATGTATCTCCAAACGTTCCATATCCTGCTGTAGAGTCTGATTCTGAGCTTTCAATTCAGATATTGTTTTCGAATGCGCTTGTGAGACTCTCGTAAGAACTGCTACCTCCCCTTCTAACACCTCTGTTCTTTTACAGATGTCATCTAGTTTACTTTCAAGGTTAGTACACTTCTCAGTAATTTCCTTCTGATTCCCTTCAGATATTTCAAATTTGGGCAGTAATTTTGCCAAAAGATCTTCACGGAGGGATCTAAGTAGGCTCTCCATATTACCGCTTCCCTCTTCCTGTTGCTGTTGGCAATCCACTCTTAAAACACCCTCCCCAAGGGGATCGGGAGTCTCAGATTAGGAACTGCCAGCAATACTGGCTGCTTTTTGTAGGATAGTACCTGTTGGAGGACCAGCGCAAGTCTGAGAAATGGAATTCTAACCGCTACCATCCTGTAGATTAGTGCTAAATGTGATATCTCCTAGGTCCGTCTCCGGCTCTGACGACAGAGGAGCATACTTATTTTGAGACATCCAAGAGGTACTGGAGCAGGACGCAGGGGTAGTAGTAGGCACCTGAGATTCGGTCTGCGGTATCGCCTGCTTGCTCGCCGCGTCTAAACTAGATACCGTTTTCTCCATTATTTTGAAATATGATTTCAAAGAGGGGACAGGTTTTAGTATAGCCAAACTTTTTTTCTGTTTTTTCACCTCTTCAATTTTATTTCTCTCCCTCCTCTCTCTTTTTTTTTGTCGCGGAGTCAAGGGGACAGGGAGCAAGCAGTCAGCTTGATTCAAGGGCGAATGTGAAAGTTCCCTCTCAGGTAAAGAGCGAAGGAGATATCTGCTCCTTATTATAGGGGGAGCTGTGACTGTAGCTTCTAGTACTCTTGGTGCTTCCTCTATCTCTAAACTGCCATTTCCCCTCTTTTGATTCTCCTGTTGCGGGAGAAGTTTTTTTGATGTTATTGAGGAGGTCTATATAGCCTTAAAGTTTATATCAGTGTCCATCACTTTGGGACCTGTGGATGCGCCAAAAGAGGTCTGTATCCGTAACTGTGGCCTCAAACAGTCCCTGTGTACGTTTATGACACTCTCCAGGCACCCTACATATGGTAGACACACTACCGGCACCTGACAAATTTCCTCCCTCTTTTCTGGCCCCAGAACGATACCCGCTCACCGCCGTAATCCCGCGTCTTTGAGGGTAGACTCTTGCTGCTGCTATCTGAATCCTGCGCCATATACTGGAATGGCTCACTAATAATAATAATAATAAAGAGCTTATAGAGCGCACAGTAACTCCATCACGGCGTGTCCCCGCGCTAAAGCTGTCAGTGAGCAACGAGAGAGCCTATGATCTACGCAGTGTATAGATGTGTTTTAAGCATGGCCCTAAACCGCAATTCACTGCTCTCCAGTCTCAGAGCAGGGGGAAGTTTGTTCCATTGTTGAGCTGCTTGGAACGCAAAAGAGCGTCCACCCATTCTGGCCTTCCTTATCCTGGGGACTGTCAGTAGTCCGGCGCCCTCCGAGCGGAGGGTCCTGGTTGGTTCATATCGGCTAACTAAATCCTTTAGGTATGCTGGCGACCCATCCCAGACAATACGGTGACAGAAGAGGAGACACTTAAACAATACACGTTTCTTCACAGGCAGCCAATGAAATGCGTCCAGCGCCTTTTGTGAGTTAGCTCTCCTGGGTCTTCTTAACACCAATCTGGCGGCAGAGTTCTGTATGACTTGAAGGCGGCCTAGGCTGCCCTCGGTTGCCCCAAGAAACAGAATGTTTCCATAATCTAACCGCGAGGTCACCAATGCCTGTGTTAGTGTCCTTCTGGCCGCTAAGGGTAAGAGGTCTAAAGTTTTATTTAGGGTCTTTAGTATACCAAAACACTTGCCCACAAGACGCCTTATGTGGCCATCATAAGAAAGAGAGGGGTTCATCCAGATTCCTAAGTTCTTAGCCTCGTCACAAGGTATGGGAGTAGGGCCCAAGCATGAAGGCCACCACTCAGCCGACCAGTTTTCGCTTTTGCCCCCCACCACCAGCACCTCTGTTTTAGAGCCATTGAGTTTTAAGCAATGGGAATCCATCCATTCAGCTAGTGCCTGCATACAGGATTTAAAGTTGGTGGCGGTGTTGGAGGTGTTCTGCGATAAGGAGATCAACAGCTGGGTGTCGTCAGCGTACGACACCAATTCCACCCCAAATGATTGTACAACTTTCGCCAGGGAGGCCATATATAGATTAAAAAGAGTGGGGCTCAGAGCAGAGCCCTGAGGCACTCCCTGATCTAGTGGCATCTCGACTGATCGACATGTCCCTTGCTGTACCTGGAAACATCTTTCAGTAAGAAACGACTGTAGCCAGCACAGCGCAGGACCAACGACCCCGGCTTCGCTCAGACACCGTAGCAGAATGGAGTGCGCTACGGTGTCAAAAGCCGCGCTTAGGTCGAGCATAATCAGGGCCATTGTATGATCTGCATCTGCCCCTGCCCTTAAGGTCTCCGTGGCTCGTAGGAGAGCCGTCTCCGTGGAGTATCCTGCCCTAAATCCTGATTGTGAGGGATGGAGTAAATTCCATTTCTCCAGGTGCTCCGTAAGCTGAGCGTTGACCACCTTCTCAGCCACCTTCGCCACGTACGGCAATAAGGAGATAGGTCTGAGATTTTCCAGCACCTCCATGCTTACATTCGGTTTTTTCCTTATTGGCAGTACTATGGCCTTCTTCCACTCCATGGGGACTTGTTGAGGGGAAAAGGAGGTTTGTAAGACGTGTCTAATGTGGGGTTCTAGGGCTATCAGGCCCTCTGAGATGACCCAGGCCGGAGCCGGATCGTTGGGAGAACCAGACTTCACACTTCGACAGATCTTTATTAGCTTGTCAGCCATGGGAAACTCGAAAGTTAGTAATGAGGACTCAGGGGCTGCAGGTGAACTACCTGCTTTAAAATCTATGCCCTTGTTGGGTTGTTGAGAGAAGGAGGCATAGATCGCTTTAACTTTGTTAGAAAAAAAGTCAGCGACTCTATTGCAACCCTCCTTGGTGGTCTTTGTGGGGGTGTTAGAGCTAGAGACTAGAGATATTTCTTTATATATTTTAAACAGTTCGCGCGAGGAGCTCTCGGCAGCCTCAATGCGTGTGTGAAAGTATTTGGCTTTAGCTCTGCGCACCGCATACTGGTAGCTTCGGTGTGCTGAGCTATAACTGTTTTTAGCTTGTTCACTCGGGTTCCTTCTCCAGCTCCTTTCAAGTTTTTTGCAGTTAGACTTGATTTGCTGGAGTTCGGGAGTGAACCAAGGGGCAGTGCGTTGTCTGCCTTCTCTAGCTTTACCCTTTCTCATTGGAGCTAGCTCATCCAGAGTGGCAGTCACAAGTAGATTAAATTCCTTGTTAGCCTGATCACTGTCCGTGGCACATAATGGTTGTGCTTTCTGGATGGCACCTATACATTTTTCTTGAGTGAATTTTCTCCATTTTTGTCTCATAATATTTCCCATACCATTCTCAGTAGTCCTAGCAGGCTGATAAAAACATTGGAAAGGGACCAGAAAGTGATCGGTCCAAGGGAGCTGACAAGGAGTGCGTGCTTTTATCAAGTCCCAACTGGCGAAGATAGGGTCTAAACAGTGACCCCTCTGATGTGTAGCTGCAACACTTAGTAGATTGAGCTGTAGTTCTTGCAGAACAAGCCGATCATCCTCTGCCTCCTTCTGTAAGGGATCCTCTAGATGTAGGTTCAGGTCACCCAACACCAACATCTTGTTGTGTTTAATCGCAGTCTGAGCAACCCCCTCTAGTAGACTACTACGGAAGTTGCCCAGAGAGCCAGGAGGTCTGTATATTAGGATGCCCGAGATTGCCTCGTGTTGAGTCAATTTGATACTAAATTCACCTGCTTCGCTGTCATCAATTTTCACTGGTTTTAGAACGCACTCAAAAGGGTGTTTAACAATGATGGTGATGCCGCCTCCCCTTCCTTTAACTCTGTCAAGTCTGTGGAGGGTATAGCCTGGTGGAATAGTATCCACTATATCTGGATCAGAGTGTTCTCCTAACCAGGTTTCAGTTAAAAATAATATATGCATGTCCTCATCCAATAAGAGATCCCACAGCTGGAGGGTATGTTTGCTGACGGATCTACAGTTTAAAAGACCCCCATTAACAGTAATCGCTCCAGTGTCAGGGACAGCGGGCGCTAAACAGCTTCCTCTAAATGAACAGTGAGAGCAGGGCCCTAGGTCCAGTGGCTCCATCGCGAGGCGACAGATGGTAGGAGGGACGGGGCAAAGGTCTCTCAGCCTCTTACTTGTGTAGGACTGCCTGTGGCACGGGCGAGATGTAGGGGTTTGGGCCCCTGGCCCCGGTCGGTCTCGGACGGGCGCAGACGGGTGCAGACGGGCTTGGCTTAGGCACGGCTTCGGCGCGCGTCCGGCGCGCCCGCTGCGCCAGCCCGCTGCGCCGTCTGAACCCTACGCACATTTTATAGGTGGTGAGGAGGGTGGGAGGCCGGCGCGACTAGAGCGCAGCCCCTGCCCACACCCAAGATGGCGCCCGCCGCCGCCTCAACCGGGAGTAAAGAACGGCTGGGCGAGGCTGTCAGCGACGAAAGTAGCGTGTGTAGGGGTGTCAGAGTGCCTCAAAACAATTCCCCTTAAATTCTAGGAATAAAAGCCCCCCTCTGATTAAAATTTGTAGCAGTCACAAAACACGATCTAAAATCAACAATACTATCGCTGGTATAGCAGAGGCTCGAGGCTGCTCGTCTGGTAGCTCGCAGCCCTAGTCCTCCCTCTAGGGAGAGCTCTAACAGGCAGCGAGCAGCTGAAGAAACCCTGTTAAAATAGTCTGGGAGGGCGGGAGGCCGGCGCGACTAGAGCGCAGCCCCTGCCCACACCCAAGATGGCGCCCGCCGCCGCCTCAACTGGGAGTAAAGAACGGCTGGGCGTTCACCTTTCGCTCGCCTCGGTCCTCAGCCTTGCCGCGCCTGACGTTGATTTCGCCATCCACGCCCATCGAGCCTCTGGGTCCTAGTGCGCGACCTTCGGCAGGGCACGGCTCGGCTCGCTCTCAGTGGGATCACGGCAGAACAGAAAGGTACCACAAATTAGTACAAGAGGAATGTTAAAAATGAAATAAGTATCCATTTATGCTCACCGCTTAATTATCGTTTGAACAGCTTTCTAAAAAGGTGCAAGTACTCCGGTACAGCCAGACATCTCCCGATCCGGGACAGAGCTCTCACGGCCGTCGTCAACCTGCCGCCATCTTCCTCCCTCAATCACCCCACCAAGATAAGAAAAGAGGGGACCATCTTTAAATGAGAGCAGAACGTTTTTTAAGTATATCTTTATGATTAATCTTAATGGTTTCCCTAATGGTGTTAGCATAAAGGATGCCAAGACATTTGATGTTGTTGGGATTCCATTCAAAACCCGAGCCATGAAACATGTGGGATACACAAAATGTGTTTAAGGGTAGAACTTCAGATTGATCAATATTCAGTTTATAGCCAGAAACTGATGAGAATTCTTGTAATAAAGAGAAAAGAGCCAGCAAAGAAGTAGAAGGATTGGAGATGTAAAGGAGAATATCATCTGCATATGCAGTACACTTAATGTCAATATTCCGAAATTGGAAGCCTGTATATGAGGGAGAGCACCTGATTTTCTCCAGAAAAGGCTCTAAAGCTAGAATAAAAAGAAGTGGGGAAAGGGGGCACCCTTGTCTTGTTCCTCTATGTAGGGAAAAATATTTAGATTATCGACCGTTAACCCATATGGAAGTGGAAGGGTCAGAATAAAGCAGTTGAATGTATCGAATGAAAGGGGGACTAAAACCATGCCATCTCAATGCTCCAAACATAAAGTCCCCTGCTTGGCATTTCTATGTGTGCTGTAGTGTGCCAAGGCTATCAGTGACATGTTCCACTATCATTGAGGGTGTGCAGTGTGCTACACATAATTGTGCATGTGTGCCATTGTGCCCATCTCACCGTTCCCCGTGTCCCTGGTCGTTACTCACCCTGTTGCTGTTGGGTCAGGTCGTATTGTGCTGTGTCCAGGCCCCCAATTCCTTCTACTGTCTGCACACTGCTGACTGTGGCCACCATTTCCTCCAGCTCATTCAGCTCCTCCTGTGTAGCAGGACTCCCACCTCCAGTCGCCCTTGCTGCTTTCCTGTTGGCAGAGAGTTTCTCCTTGGTTTGGCTGTGCACTTCATGCCAGCGCCTCTCGTCCTCTTCCAGTGACCTCCTCGACACTCCGACTGCATTGACATTGGTGACGATGGTCTGCCTTATTTCCGTTTGGGTTGCCAGTGTTGCAGTGGAGTTGCCGAACAGTTGTTGGTGTCCTATGACTTCCGTGACCATGATCCGGTCTTCCTGCGGACTGAACCCCGTCTTCCTTTTCCTATTCTCCTTGCTCTTCCCGGAACAAGGGTTCCATGGTGGTCCTCCATTGGGCTTGTGGGGTTTGGCTTGTCCTCTGCACTCGGTCCAGGTGCGTCCATGGTGCTACGCAGTTAGAATTGGTTCTTTTTGTTTTTTCTTTCTTTTATAGTGCATTTTCCTGCATGACGCATGGGATTTGCAGGCCTGTGGCAGGTTTTCTCAGATTTTTGTCCTACTGTTGGCCTCATTGCATGTTTTTTTGTGTTCGCGTATTGCATTTTTGCCATGTGGCATTGATTTTCACACGGACATTTGCAGCGTTTTCTGGTGTCTATCGCATGCTACCGCCGCGTTCTTGTGAATATACCCCATAGTGTTAATTCTATTCATTGTTTTATATGTTTAACAAAATTACCACATGTGTGATTGTTTTTATTAACTTACAACAATAAAAAGATTGATTGACTGAAGGTGTCCCACATAATTTACGCAATTTTTCAGTAGTGCCCCTGCACGAATTATGGGTGGGCGAAGTCGTTATTTCTATAAAATGTCGAGACATTGCGTGAACTTTCACCAAATTTATTTTCTTGTGTCTTGAGTGAAAACTGATCACCAGGACATGCAAGAGTGTCATTAGGAGACTAATTAATTAGAACATTTCTCCTGTTTTACTGTCGCCATGAGCTAAAATCGGATGGATACCCCAACCTGTTGGTAAAAATCACGTAAAATTTTGCATCTGTGGATGCTTGTGAAATTCACATAAAAGAAATGTTGTACACAAAAAAAAATTCTGGTCCTAGCACAAAAGCTCACATGTACTTATTATGCTACTGATCATTTGAAATGTTTTGCACTTGAATTGTAAAGCTACTTCAATGGAATTTCATGTAATGATTATGCTGACAATGTTTGGTGAACGCAGACATAAAGCACAGTTCTCTCAGAATATTCAATGCATCACATTGTGAATAGAATGTGTCTTAAACATCAAAACAGTGTTTTAATGTGAACTACCAGGATTATCTAGCTCGCAGCTCAGCATAGAAAAAAACAATCCTACTACATATATTCCCTACAACTCTTTTACTTAGCTGCCTATAAAATGCCTGTATTTTAACACATCTCTGTAAACAACTGAACGTGTGAAGCAATAGTACTGAAAGATGCCCAGTTCATTACAGGAAATGTCAACCTCAATAGTTCTCTGTGAAGGTTGGCTTTCAGGCAGATGATACAAGCAGTGCCGTCTTAACACATGGGCATGCTGGGCAGTTACCCGGGAGCCCCACAGGCATAGGGGCCCCAGCTAATCTATGCATAGACCAGAATTCAACAATCACCCACCTCTACATTCAAATCTCCTGCTCAGTATTTTATCGATAATTTACATTTTTATTCCTGTGAATGGTTGTGTAGGCAGGGCCCAGTGAACTGCTTTGCCTGAGGGCTTATTTTGCTTTTAAGATGGCCATGGATACAAGGTGCTGCATCAACACAATGAAACTGCTAAGCCTTATTTCCAAAGCATGATGCTGTTCTGTACTTCACATTCTAAACAAATAAATGTGGTTCAAGAATCACAAGCATGGTTTAATTACAACTAGTAGGATTATGTAACTTTATGGTACTGCCAATTTCATATATATTTTTTCCTGCTTTAAAAGAAAATCATGGAACATTTGTTAAATGTCTTCCTAATAGTGCCACCAATGAATACTTTAGCTCCCACGTTGTGCAGAAGCTAAAATCTATTCATGAAGCATAAAGCATTATACCTCCCTTATTCAACCAATTAGAAACTGTCCTTTTTTGGTGGCGAAAAGTAGCCTAAAATCTCCGAAAACCTTGACAAGGAAAAAGTGACACTCATTAATCCAAACCTTGGAGGGGCCCATTAATTATGCCTTTTATACCTTATAATTACAGTACATGGCTTGTGATTCTTGTGTGCCCCCAGCTTAAGACAGTCAACAATCTTTTGTTATCAAGTACCCACACTCGCCTCATATCACCAGCACATATCAGTGGCTTCAGAGAACCATCTTTGGATTTCATTTGGAATCGGATGAAGCCTAAATAAAGTGAAATAGGTAGTGTGTTTTCAATTGGAGCCTCAAAAATGATGTGCAATTTGTCTCATAATTGTACAAGTTCCTCCTATGTAACCTATAGGCAGGTATTACCCAAAATATGAAGGCGCCCATCAACTATATGTCTGGATGCGTTATGTTTTTTTCATGGCAGCTTGTCCTTTAGTAACAGTTTTTTGAGGCTCCACACACTAACAATCTACAGACTTCATCTTTTATAGCGTAGGCCCAGCCTCACAATGAATGTTCTTAAAAAAATCTCTGAAGGCCAGCCAAAACTGTTGCTGAAGTTGGATATATTTCTTCACCTGGCCGTCAGCAATGAACCATTCCACTATGCCACCCCTGTAATTTTCACTTCCTTAACTGTGCAGCTTCCACAACAACAAGTTGTCTCCATGGAATACATGAAGTTTAAGATTCCGACTAACTAAAAATAATAATGTGACCATTTGGCCCCTAGTATGAAACCTTTCTTTTTTGTTTTGTTTTTTATAACTTAGGGAGGTTCAAGTTTATACACAAGTCCTTTTAGGCCAAAGTTAAATATGGCCTAGCCAAACGTAAAAAGATGGAGCCAAAACTATGCAACTCCAGGCCCAACCTTGGCCCCCTGCATCCTTACAGACCAACTCTGCCTGTTCCACTGAAGTTCTCATGCCTTAACCAATGCAATTACACCCCCTTCTTTGGGACTCCCTCACAACGTCTCTGACTTAGTTACCAGCCCATCCTTTTTTTTATACTTGCATCCTTTTTGATTTCTCTATTTTGTGCCTACTTTCAGATTTAACTCTCAGGCTCTGACCGATTGGAGTCCTGATGATCATCTCACATCGATAATGAGAACAAAACACCGTCGGTATTTGATCGAGGACCCATTCTGATATTAATTCATGACATATGGGCTGTATTTATGAAAAATAATTATGATACACAGACACATTTTTCTTTTACCACATGTGTATCACACCTGGTTGAGCACAGAGAATGTTTTTATCTCACTGGCACTTCTAGTTAACATTGTTTGCTACAAGTTATCTAATTCTCATTTGTGATTGTACTTGTTATATTTGTATTATCTATCATTTTCTTGCTATGGAGACCATTGTTTTGTGAAACTTTAACTAGACCCCAGATCTTTAAGAGATTTCCTTGCGTCTTAAACGTATATTGTTGCTGTGACACGTGTGAAAAGAGTGTACATCTGGAGTTACGTTAAGTGGATGTGTAAGACAGTTATGTTCAGATGCATGGTCCACATGTTCTCATTGTGGCTTGGAATGAAGATTGGTAGGTATATTTATCAAATTTTCAAGCAACATAGTGCAGCTAGCCACCTTGCTGCGCTGCATGAAAGGGAGAGGGCAGGGATGTGCCGTATTTAACATTGTATGGCACATTACTGCTCTTTGGCTGCGCTGACACACAAACTGCTGCCAAGCGCCAATGCACAAACCGGTGGTCCATGGTATAAAGGTGCCTGCATTGTGGGCAGGATTGTTTTTTGCAGGAAAGGGCACCTTCCTGCACAAAAGCAACCTTCAGAGGTATTTTCCTCTTTCTAAGTGAGCTGAAGAATGCAGCACACAGAAAGAGAAAACAAGAAGGAGAAATCAAGATATTTCTCCTTGGTTCACCTCTGGTGGGGAGGCATACAATTCTGGTAGATTTTCATGTCTACTGGCGTTGGTAAAACACCCATGCTCCACCAACGGCACACCTCCCTGCTGCAGAATAATGCAGGGCAGCGATATGAGCTGCCTTGCGGTACTCTAGATTTATCAAGCCACGCAGGGCCACACAAAGTGAGCTTCCATTGCTTCATGAATCTCATTTAGGTTTTGCGCAGTCTTTGCATCCTCTTGTGTGACTTAAGGGCAATTCAAAACCTTGATAAATATGGGCCTCAATTTACATGAAAGAACAGGTGCAGACAAGCACACTGAAACCAGATTGCTGACTACGAGATGAGTGATGCCAAATAATTCTCTGATTTGACCAGAACTGGTAAAACATACCGGAGGACAATTTGCTGTGGAGAATCCACTGGAAGAATTACTTCCAATACTCCATAACTATGACAGATGAATATCCGTCTCAGCCAATGAAGTTCCATTCTAGGTCAGGATTTACACTTCATCCACAAATCAGAAGTTTTCCCGCACTCCCCAACTTTACATCAGGCCCTAGAAACACAACACAGACATCTCTAGGATTTCAAAGGATCATATTTGCAATGAGTAAAAATATAGAAATCACCAGTGGATTAAACACTCTGATTTATAGACCATCAATCTACGGACCAGATGGAAATGTTGAAGAATATCATATATGGGTTTACTTTACTGTACTTGGTACAAGATTGAGAATTGTATAGATTATCACCTATAAAAAAATGGATGTCTTTTGTAAAGATATTGGTAGCATACAGACCCCCTAAAGACATCAAGAGAACTGCTGTTTTTTTAGAGGGGCAGGACAATGAATAGTGGTTTGAGAGTACGTTTTCACACAGTTGCATACAAAATTATAAACGTGCAGAAAACGTGTATTTCTAAAGAGTAGAACATTATAAGCTCTGAGCAGCACCCCAGGGGTGGGAGGTAAGTCATGATATGAAGTGGAGACCATAAGAGTATAACACACATAGTGCCACTCGTTGTACATTGTAGGAACTCTAATAAGTTAGTCATATGTACACTATATCATTGTAATAGGATGAACACACAGATTGACAAAATCCATAAAAATGTAAGCTTAATTTAGAGTTGAATAAACTGTGACAGAACCATAAGGCCAGAGTCATAGAACTTAAGTTGAATGATTGAAATGTAACAAGGCACATGTCGGTATTGCGACTGGGGCATTTCAATACCTAAACCACAAAGGCGACTTTCATGTTTTGGGAGGGCTGGGAAGTGAGCACAAGAGCTGTGCTAATTCTGCGGTCATATACCATCGAAGAGAAAGTATATATCAGGCATACAAGTGGCAGTTATTAATTGTATCCTGTCACTTATGAGATTGGCAGTTCATGGCTTGCTTTTGTCAGATGTTCCCTCACCTTTGTTACTTTATTATACAGGTAATTAAACCCGTAACATACAAACATCATATTAATACTTGATAAAATGTAAGGATTAAAATATAAGGATTAATAAAAGATTGTATACACATTTATTAATCTGGCAATACAAAATAAATATCAAATCCAAAAAGCAGCATTTCGTATTAATGGCAATATATCACAGTTGGCCATTTAGTCCAAAAGAGAATTGTATGTATAAAAGACAATAGCAAAAGTGTGACAATGCTTATTACTGAAGATTTAACTTTCATCGACGTTCATTTATGCAATAAGAATAGAGCTTTTCAGTTTCTTAATACTGGGCATTATGCAGTGCAGTCCAAATAATGTTAAAAAACCTCCCAGCTCTTGCTAGAACTTGGGCTGAGTTACTACTGAAACACAAATCAGATGCTTCCCTGCAATGGCTCAGTAACTTTTCTTGATAAACTGGGACCAGTAGGCGTCGGCGATCATTGGCAAGATGAGGGCAACAACATAGCAGATGTAACCAGGACTCATGTGGATAATTGCATTCCCTCACCCTCCATGCCCCCAGGTAATGGGAAAGATATACAGGGATGGGCCTTTAAGGTGTTTTACTAAACAAAAAAAAGTTTTCTTTTGCCTTACTATTTAAGCATGGGAAGTGATCTGCATATCCCTATACTGATGCAACGGCTGAGCAGCCATATAGTAACTAATCATGGAGACAGAGGTCAAATGTGGTTCCTGTCTACTTGGCACACAGAAGGAAGGGTCAAGATATGTGCATCTTTCATAGTTATATTTTGTGAATTAGCTATGCACTACCAAATATGCTCAGCAAACCCACTTGCTAACCCAAAGATCAAAGCAAGGCAGTGGTGTAGCAGTGAAAGGGTGAAAGGGGTCTCCAGATCTGCTGTTGGGTAGTAAAAGACAGTCATAATGGGAGTGAGGTGGTCCATTACACTTCTAGACCCAGGTGCCATTACCCCTGCTCCACTATTGGCAGCGTTGCCACCTGCACAAATATGAATTCAATTGTGTAGAAAGTTACACAGTTTCTCCTTGTGTGTTATAAAGCACAAGCTACTTTTGTTAATCAGAGTCCTCAAGTAAAGTGGCTCTTAAAAGTCAGAAGGCTCCCACCTGAAGGAGATGACGTCAGTTTGATATTAGTGGTTTCAGATAATAGAAAGCTTTTATGAATCAGATTCGAAACAAAAGGAGAATAGACATCACCCAAATAGAGACATTGCAGACAGTTTACGTAATTTGGACAAAAAGATCATTTTACTAAAAGCTAAAAGAAAGCTTGATCTTTAATTAAAGTGCAACCAGAAAGCGGAAACGTCTATACATCAAAAACCCATAATTAGATTCCAAATCACAGCATCCTGAAATGTGCGCTGAAAGATGACGCTGGTGACAGAAAATTCTTGGAGGTCACGTCAAAGGAAGTTCATTGTAGCATGATGAGTGCTTCTACAATCAGTATTTGTAAAGACAAAAAATGTAAAATGGTCTCCATTCCCGTCTTACCACTATGATCAAAATCACACAAGTAGGATATCTGAGTCAGAAATACCACAGAATCCACAATGTATGCAAATAAATGCTTATAAATATATTAGACACAATTATGTGTGTGTCATCAAGTTATTTTTAATTAAAAGCAAAACATATGTAGAAAAATATCAGACAATTTTTACAAATTCACTGTAGTAATTCTATTTTTATCGGCGACTAACGCGCATTAATTTTAAGGTTACTAAAAAGCAATAATAAACAGCAATTCCTTTTATTATCCTACAAAAACAACAGTTTAGAACATGCTGGCCAAACTGAGGTTAAATATTTTGAAACCCACAAACTAAAGCTCGCTTTACCCGTTGAAAAAAAGAGGTAAAGCTTCAGTTACATGCATGACTTTAAAACACCTGAAGAGAGAAAGTTAGCCGATGAATAGAGTGAGCAAAAAACAGTACATAAACTGTTGTTCCCAGCTGATTATAGTTACATAAGCAAACACCCAAGGTTTGATTAAAGTTCCATTTTCATGTCAGTTCTCCCGGAGGAAAGATAATATAGCCCTCTGTTAGGTAAAAGGATCTGGTAGGTCAATGCACTCTGGTCAATACGGCTTGCTTTTTTCGGCACTGACTTAAGAAGACTTATCTGGCTACAAAAAGAGGCCACGAAATGCGCACTAACATTTTGCAACCATTCTTTAATTCTGTTATGCAAAATATGTGATCCTGTAAGGCATCGCAAATTCGATAGCTGCACGGGTCACAGACTGACTTGACTTTGTTGACGGCCCAGGCTGTGACTGAACCAATTTGCCACAATATTACAGACTGAAGGAGCTAGAGTGGGCACACAGGAGTGCTCCAAAGCTCAAGACTTCTTCCTGTACAGCAGGACACTTTGTTGACATCCAGGGCTGGGGCTGGATTCAATTGCCCACAATAGCTTTGCCTGATGTAGAAGTAAGGGCGGCTTGGGAGCCCTAAAAGTGAATGTCCGCTTCCTGCGACACGGGACACTTTGTTGGCGGCTGGAGCTGGACTCCACAGGCCACAAAACTGCCACTGGAAGGACAAAGAGGGGCTCTACAAAGCGCAAGGCTGCTTCTGGGGCCAACGGCAGGAGCTGGACTTAATTGCCCACAATACCATCGCCTGGAGGGGAAGGGGCTGCATGGGGGAGAGTTACAAAGCACAAGGCTGCTTCCCGTGCTAGGGAATGCGCGTGGGACATGCCCAGGCATGGCCCGGGCAAAGACCAGGCCAATAGCAGGCCCCTCTGTACCAGTCAGAACCCAGAGGAGGCTGGACTGAAGCAATTCTCTTCGCACTAGTCTTCTCTTATTTCTAGTTTTACTGTGCCAATACAGTCTGCTGTGTTCGGAAACGGAAATCCACGTTTTCCCCTAGAAAGCAATGTCCTATGGCCAACACCATCACCAGCTTCCTAACGAATAAGATGGGGGTAATTGATCATAAGATTGATGTGGATGCAGAAGAGATAAGTAATGCTAAAGGGACAAATGAAGTGTCTATCGCCGCAGTGGCGTAACGAAACTAGAGGCCCCCCCCCCTGCAAAGAACATGGAGGGGGGCCCCCCACGTTCCAGACTCAGTCAGGAGGTCTCAGGTCAGGGGCCAGATGCCCATGCACCAGTGGCGGCTGGTGACTCCCAAAGGGGTGAAGCGAAAAGCTGAGAACCAAGTTGAAGGAGCAAGTGAGTACAGCAAGCACACCAAAGTGAAAGAGGAGTGTTCGGGGTTGGCCTTCCCAAGTGGGCCCTCAACCAGCAAGAAATAACTCCCCCAGCAAGAAACAAATAAAAAGGTTCAAATTGTGCTTTGCATATACAACATAAACTTCAGAAAACTTGGTGTAAAATTTTGAAAAACACATGGTGCAACATGTATATGAGAACATATCATGCAACATGTATCATCACCATGTATCACCCCAGAGGGTAGGCATGCCAGAGGGGATAAATAAACTGGCGCATGACCGTTCGAGGTCTTGGCCCATACACCAATACTGTTTGTGCGTCTGTTACTGCAGCGTTACATTTCCTGCAGAGGGCCTCGTAGCATGCCGGCAGGTCACGCGCCACCATCCCTACCACAGGGGAGACATTTAAGCTAACGCTGCAGCAACACTGAGCCCAGGAGGGACACGTAACATTCCATTGCGGGTTCAGTAAGTGTCATATACTTAACACTATGCAGTGCTCACGCTACAGCAACAGCGAGGATAGGTTACTTCACCTCGCACTGCAGGGACACTTCACCTTGCACTACAGGAACAGTGAGGGAGATACTTCACCTCACACTGCAGGGAAGGTGAGGTGTATACTGCACCTCACACACACTGCAAGGAAAATAAGTGAGTTAACACTGCAGGAACAGCAAGGAGAAGCTTCAGTTCGCAGGGCAGGAACAGCATTGGATAGACATGTTACAAAAACACTTGGGTCTGGCCACCTCACCGTATACTACAAGAAAGAGGAGTGTTTCACCTCATAATTCAGAAACTACAAGGGCATGATCCTTCCCTCCCCCCCAGGGTGCAAGTTGAGAGTGGGAGTGAATGGAAGGCGCCATTGCACTATTCTTAAAGATTGGACTCTTCGCTTCAGGCTGAGGGTGGATTAGATGTGTAACTATTGATGTTAATAGGGTCTAGATGTCACGTTATGCCCTACCACAAAAGCTGTCTATATAATAGAGATATAGTGGCTCAGACTATCGTACACCTTCAGTGTGGCCTCACATGAATGTTCTTAACTTGCCTCGGAGGTTCTTTATTACCACAAAGCCAATGCCTTTATAAAAATCACATATTTACAAGTACCAGCCTTGTCATTAGAAATGTTACAACTCTCAGTGATTTCATTTCTATCGATTATTTGTTGTTTCCTTATATGTAGAAACATGCAAATGCTTTACCAAGAGTAAAACTGAAACTCTCAAAGTAATTTCCGCATTTCTATGTGTGACTTGGCATAGATATGTATAGCGCTCATACTGTTGGAAGGCCACGTCGGAGCATAAATATAAAACAAAACACGACTACAAATGTGCAATCCTCATAGACTAGGTCATACTTTTTATCTTTTAAACATATTTTCCTTTTACTTAATTTGTCAATCCTGATGTGACATGATCCGTTGTAAACTGTAACAGTTGAAGAGTGCGTTGCTTCTTAAATAGATTCCATATTCCTACATTTCTGTTTGAGAATCAGGTATGCAATCTTGAACTCCTTGACTTGGACACGTTTGAAGGAGACCTGTTCACCTTCCCCATAGCCAGTATCCACACTTGGGCAGCCTACCCTACCTACCACAAGCGGCGGGCCAGCTCCTCGAACCTAGGGCCGTGTTACTGACAGGCTCTCATGTGGTTCTCTTCCGTTGCTCACCCGTCAGTGATAATGTCGTAGGACGGGTTGGCTTTGGGGTCAGTAGTTGCTGTGGCATACAGGCGCATCATCCAAACTTGCATCGAGGACCGTCTGGCATCAACACAGAAACAATCACTTTAGTCTAACCTGACAGTTGCCCAGTGCCTACCAGTTGTATAGGTGGTAGCATATTTATTAATTAAATAAAACACCCATAGAAAGATCTAAGCACCTTCACATTCAGCACTGTAAACTGTGGAACCCGCTTTCTTGGACCAGTTGTACAAAAACTGCCTACATAGCGAAGGCCGGTCCCGGGCGTGCGCACATCTTAATAAAATGAAGAGAACCTCAGAGAGGCCCGGTTGGGGGCCTGGCGTGCGCACCATTTAAATAATGAAGATGAGGCTTGCTGCTGGCTCACTGAAACTACGGGGGGGCCCGCGTTGCCTACCCTTCGCCACAACACGGGGGTCTGTGTTACTCGGGCCTACACTATATTATGTTTTAAACTTTTACTTTTATTCCCGGCCGGGCCCCACCATGATGCCCTCCCTGATTCCAAATGATCATCTTTCTTCTTATCCGATGCGATTACCATTCCAGGTCCTCACCCACTGAGACTCTGTCCATGCCACCACCGATGGACCACTCCTGCCTCAGACAGACTCTGACTCACCTAAAGGGCTGAGGGCGAGGCCTGGCCTGCAGCTTCAGAGGCAGGCACGAGACAGGGCAGGCAGGGGCTAGTAATAATTTTAATTCAGTCTGAGGCCCAGCTGGGACCTGGGCATGTGTCGCAGCACAGCATTTAATTAATGAAGACGAGCACCTGAGGCCCGGCCGGGGCCCCGGGCCTGCAGCTGCACACCATTTTATTTATTGAGAGACCGGGCGTGCGCAATGAAGAGGCTTGCCAGCTCCGCTGAATGAGGGGGCCCCTGGAGCGCTGCCCCCCCCCCCCCCCAACACGGGGGCTGCAGGGGCCTGTGTTGCGTCCCTGTTCCTGCCAAAAAGAAATCCCGCCTGCAATGGAGGCATCCTTGCACCCCTGTGCAAGGGAACCTACGTTGGCGCTAGTCAGCAAATTGTGCTCCAGTGCAGGGGAAAGGACGGGAAAGCATAGCATTCCTGTCCTTTTAAATTGGTGTAGGGCAGCACAGCAAGAAGACTTTCGATGCTGCCCTACAATATTTCCTCATAAACTAGGCCCTTTCCCAATGATAGTCAGGTTTCAGACCTAGGGAATCAAAGCTAATACACTTGATACACACTCATCAATTGTGTATATTTGGGATTAATGTTGTGCTGCGTTGTTGATGCCATTGATCTTGTTCTTGAATATTGCTACTGGTCCTGTCCTTAGATAATGCTACTGGTCTTATCTTGAATATTCTTGACCACCTCCTCCCCACCTCCACTCACATATCTCAGTATTCATTTTCATCTTCTGCACCAACTGCTGTAGCAACAGGGTGTGTCATATCACATGCATGCAGTCCACCCAAAGGTTATTTTTACACTTTTATCTTTCCCTGAGCAAAACATAGGTACTGAATGTACTTCCTTATACACACAAACCGAGATGAGTAACACTGAATAAGGCTCAATCACAATTGAACTAAAATGTTAGTACTTGATTTTTCAAACTTTTCCAGGAGGCTAGAGAAAAATAATCTCATTCTATTCAATTAAGGGTACAGCTACTATTATCACTCTTCACTCGACAGTGAAAACTCATGGAGTATATTTTCATACAATTATTGTTATTTCAAGCTACAGCATAGAATTTCTCTTCTTTTAGCCCTGAAAGTGCAGACCCACTGTTACAAGGGCTACTATTGGCACGCAAATAGATTACTGCAATGTGCTGTTACTTGGCAAGGCACGAAATTGCTTACAACCACCAGGTTATGCAGAACTAGGGCACCAAGAAGATTAAAAATGAAATGAACACATAACACAACTCCCCTACCTATAAGAAGCTACAGTCACTTCCTGTTACAACCACAATTAATGTTAAATCTATGAATTTCACCTGTGAGCCTTTTTGTGGGGATGAAATGAAATACAAGAAAAACAGGCAAAGTTTCATTTTTAGGATTCAAATTATGCGATACCTCTACAGCGGCGTAACAAAAGATTAAGGGGCCCCTCTGTAAAGTAAACAGAGGGCGCCCGCTCTGGATTTTATCCGGAGCGCTCAGATGTGAGTGCTGCGCTGTTGGCCCAACGCCCCCCCCCCCCCCCGCACCGCGAGGGATGCGGGGCCTGTGTTACACCCCTGTCTATCCGCAGTATAATTTTGGATAATATACTGCTCATTCCAGAGCCACTTGCAGGAAAATGTCTAGATAAAACCTACAGGTCGGTCTCTTGTGTCTCTGACGCTTGTTGTGAATAGAGCAAATTAAAAACCAGGACTTAAAGTCAGATTCAAATTTCTCTGTATGCCACTCCAGCCAAAAAGAAAAAAGAAGCTAAATGTGCTTCACATGTGAAAGGGAAATCAAGGCTTACCCCTTTTCAGAATGAGTCTCCCCACGGCTGCCATACCCAAATTTGTGGTGAGAAGTGACCCATCGCACAGGGTTGGATTGATTTTCAAAATCGGCCTAGGCACTCTAAAAAAAATGTGGCCCACATTTGCATATTGCCTTTCTGCAAAACACTGGTTCGGAGAAGTTTTATAAAAAGGAAGGGGTGGGGGTCTCTCACAGAGGCATGTTTTCTTCACTTTACTCAGATAAAAAAAATGCACAAATTATTTCACACTCGCGAAACTCACCTGAAAACAAGTGAGGCCACTTCTGCTCAGGCCCCTGCCCCCTCTTAATATGCAAACATTAATGGTCCTGCCCTGCGAGAGAAAGGGTGAGACACCTCTGCCTGTTGATAAAAGGGAGGTAATTGAAGCAGATCTGCATCCAGAAAGGCCACATCCGAACAACACAGACACCGCCCACATCGCCGCCTAGGCTGCACAAATAAGCAGCCCACAGTTGGAACGTTGCCGAGTGCCTGCATTACCAATCCGACCCTGTTATCACTTTTATGTTATGCAGGAGAAATATTAAGGTCTTATGGCAACCTGTATGGACTCTGTCTTAATGAGACTAGGTGCTTTTGAAGAGTTTATTTCGGAGAGTTACAGGCCATCAGGTTGCCCATACTGAAAAAGAAACAGCACCATCTACCCCAAAGGGATGGCTAGTTGACAATCAATGTCCCACTAACTTAGCAGCCCCCATCAACAAGCAAATGACTTGCCTCAACTCTAAACCTGACTGCAGGCAATCACATCAGGAAAGAGGTGATAACACTCTTCAAACACCAGGAGAAATGATTTGTATGTGCTACAGCTTCGGTCTGAAGCTATGCAATACACTAGAGGAAGTGAAAGGAGTCCCACACTTCATGGCAGATGGAAGGCCATGATCAACTTGTTAATTAAGTTACCAATTGGATCAAAGGAAGATTAAGAGATAGAAACACACTACACAAAGAGATAACCATTGTCCAGAGAGTAGCATGGTTAGGGAATGGCCCCAAAATCGAGCCAAATGACTGTAGTGTTAAATTCAGGCATGAAGCCACTGTGGAAATTATTCTCACCAGGCTTAATTCTATTAGCCATGGCTATAACAGGATAGAGAGTATCCCCTTGGGGTACTTTTATAACCCAAGCCTGAAAGACTCGGCATTTATTCCTTCTAGTAATATGCCACAGGGACCTTCATTCTCTCAATGTTTTCCCCTTCCAGTCACTAATAAATATGCGGCCCTGTCATGTATGAAATCATAGATTGACAGATCAAATGTTTAGTTTCATGCGTCATATCAAAATGGCGGATAATTTTATTGTCTCTGAATTTTTAGTACACCTCAATAGTTCCATCGTTTTACAGGATGAAACTGTTCCCAAACAACACTTTGCCACAATGCCATTCAATCATAAGCATACCCCATCTAAACCTTCAGGGAAAATTGTCAGCTGGAATCTTAGAGATTTGGTCACAAAGATAATTAACCAGGAATAGTTAGAGTTTATAAATGGTTATTACATCATTTTTTGTCAGAAACATGTGCTTTATATTTTTATGACATTCAGGATTACACAACATATTTTACTCCTGCCATTCCTGCACTTGCTGGCTGAGCCAAGGGCAGATTGATCACCCCAGTGTATCTCACCCTTCCAGGAAGAATCATCAGGACAAATCTAATGTCACTGTATTGCAAACTTCTATGGCTAGAATGCACCTCAAAGAAATTCTTGTTACGTACTTTCTACAATTATCATTTTGAAATTAACATTGTCAACATCACCAATGTACTATGTGGATGAATATTGAGGGATTTTGATTCAAGTGTAAAAACTCAGGCTCATTCTTGTGGCTGGGAAATGTTAATACCTGTTTATGTAACAGCTTAGGCAACATTATGTATGGTGCAACATTCACTTAAGGTGAACCCCAAATGCATTTTATTCAAACCCCTTATGGCAAAGCAGAAAACACGCAACCTACTTCTTTCCAAATGTTGTTTACAGCTTGCTTTTAACTCATGCACTAATGCCGGTTTTAACAACACACACAAGTAGAAAACATTATAACATCGTTTTTATATTGTTCTCACGTGATTTGTCTAACTTTTTACTCTGTTCCAGGAAAAGCGTTTAACGGGTGCCCATTTTCTTTAAAGGTCTACTGTAGCACTGCTCCACTAGTTGTAATTAAGAATAATGTTGCCTTCCAGAGATGGGAAAGAGTAGACAAAATTACTTTATAATATAATTTCATGTTATAAAGCAGAATATTTTTAAAGTTTGGATGAGGATGGCAACGCTGCTGACATCACCAGGTGTTTTAGTAAACTATGTGAATCAGACATAGTTTGTTTCTGTCCCCTGCAACTCTGTAGGCCAAGAAGGCTAAGATGGTTCCATTCCCACAGCCCAAAAACCTATAGAGATCTCAAAACAGACCTTACAATGGTACAAAGGAACGCAGCAGCTGGACGGCTCATAAGAAGGCACTCGCTACGAGAAGGAAGTCAATCAGAGTTGATGCATGCAAGTCCTTATTAGCAGCAAAATCCCTCAAAGATACTCGAGCATTTTGGTAAGGTATTTAACCATCCATTCTTCAGCAAGGTTTTGATACTGCAATCCTGCCCATTACCAACTCAGATGCAGAGATTACTGCTAGGGGGATGACACAATGGGTCAGCAAGAAGGTATTGATATTGAGCAGGATTCCAAAGGATAAAGCCACGGGCCTGGATGGGGACCCTGTGACCTACTGAAGGAGGATATGACATTATGGCTCCACTGCTGACAAATATCTTGACGAGCACCCCAAAATAGAAGTCACATGTCACAATAGTTCCCATTTTTAAGAAGGAAAATAAAGTTGATTACAAATGCTGTAGTCCCTTATCTTTCATCAATTCTACTGCAATGATTCTGAGAATGGTTCTATTACAGCGGCTCAAAGTTTGGGATCAATATCATAATATCCTCTCAGGCCTGCAGTTGATTTTCATTCTGATCTTAGCACTGTTGAACAGCGCCTCAACGTTTACCAATTATTTAACAATTCTCAACAGCTAAAGAGGGGAGCATATACCCGGCCTTCATGGTCCTTTGCTCGGCATTGGATAAAGCGAGTCGCTTGAAGCTTTGGGATATCATGATAGCCATGAGGGGAACGTAATACAGTTAGTTTTCTTAGACAGCTCCACATTGATGTAACTGCAAGTGTAAGAAATGGTATGAATGGCGAGAACGTAAGACAGTTTAAATATAGCTCTGGAGTAAGACAGAGTTATCTGAATGTGGCTTTTTGGTTTATGCTTTCCATAAATCAGGGAAACAAACTAAGACCCACCTAATGGTTTATGGGCTAAAGAAGCACAGAAATATGTCATACAAGGTAATACATTTAAAATATGCCCATCTGCGTTTCATTATTTAGGGGTTCTATTTGATGATTCCCACACCTGGAACCCATTGGGACATGCTTTGATAGTCTATTTTGTGAGGAGCGTATAGGCACTCTATATATTTCCCTCAAAATTAGGTTTTAAGCCCCTTAAAGGGACGGTGGAGGTATATAAAGTGAAAGGTTTATTGATTGTTCCCTATGGAGCTGGGATAGGGGGAGTCCTAGATGATCCCGCTATCCAAAAGATTGAGAATGATTTCCTTACAAGACTTTTGACGGTACCTTGGAGCCCCTCAACATATATTTGTCACTCTGAATTAGGATTAGGTTATATCTCTGATTGTAGACTACAACCACTTTTACTTTCCTTGCCTTTTTGAACGAAGTCGGAAACCATTTTTACTTTTAGGTTGTATGAAAGTAGACAATTTGATGAAGATCCCATGGTTATATAACAATTGATAGCCATAGTCTGGATATTCCATAACTGTTTAACAACACTGAGGATCTCACTTCTTTCTGTAAGTGTTCATTTTTTAGGTCGAGCATTCGAGACCTCTTGTATATACTTTAGTATATACTTATATATTAGTATATACTTATATGTAGTTTGTGGGCTCTGGAGATCAGCCCTAGGACTTGTCTGCTTCCGCTTAGGGACTTTTTTTTCTGTTCAACTGCCTCTATTTAAGTGTCTTAATAAAAAAGGACCTGTAGAGGTCATTAAAATACCAGAATTGCTTTCTGCTGAGGGACTTTTTAAAAAAAGTTTTTCTGCCGACAGCCTGTATTTAACTTTCTTGATACAAAACAACCAGCAGAGGTCAGAAAACGCCACAATCACCTTAGCATTCTCTAGATTCCAGGCCATAGAAATTGTCTTCCACGAGCACCTGTAGACAATAATATTTTTTTCAAAACTTGTATTTTCAGTGATATGACCTCCAAAGGGCCTTATCTTATATTAAAAACAGAGCTTTGGACTAAACCATTTTCAGCTGAAAGGCACATTTTCTCTCCATGTGTTCCCATACCTGGTGTGTCACGCAGTTTGTGGCTTACTTTCCACCATGTTAAAGAACAGTAGATGTTTCGGCCCCAGGCTAATGTGCTGCATATCTAAATACATATAAGGTCCCAAAGGTGAGGCCGTTGCATTGCAAATGCTTGTTTACTGAAAGTTCCAAGTCTGCAATATTGTAATATAGGTTTACAAAATGTAGTCCTGGTATGGAATCATATCTTCTTTGAGTCTCAAAAAGTCATCATAGATATGTACTTACCAGGTAGAGACTAATAGTATGCATTTTATGGTTGCTTTCCCAGAAACGGTTGTGTATTCTGCTAGTCTAATTGTGTGCCCGTGTGACCGCTGCGCCCCTAAGACTACATTACATTTTATGTTCTTTTCTAAATTGTATTCTTTGACAAGAAAAAGTGTTTTAATACCAATTTTGAAAGAGGCAAACGTTAGACAAGCTTTGTTTCATGTTCACTCGTTATTCATATTTGCTTGGCAGTGATTAACTTTATTCAGCGTTCAATCATACTGAGAACGAGAATGGGAATGACTTTTGCTTGCTAACTAACGGCACTTTCTGCACTTTATCCTAATTGGTGTGTTTACCTGATTTCATGTGGTTTATCAGTAGATATGGATTTTTTTTTAGATGCAAATTTATCTATACAAACGGACACTCTACGGTCTTTTTTAATGTGGTATTGGATGTATTTTTTATGCTGTTATGCTTGTTGATTGTATGGCCTACGATGCCCAATAAAAATATTTGACCTACCTCGACCTGCCTAATGAATATTAATTAGCTATGTTGCTATTTGCAACCCCCTGGGCTTGGCAAGAGTCAAAGGTAAGGTGGGCTGCAAGAAAAAGTAAACCACCTTTCCTGTATTTATTATTATAAATTTTATAAAGCGCTTGGTTACACCTGCTGGTGTGTCCCCGCGCTAGAGGCTGCTGTTTATTTCCTTAAAAGTGGGATTCTGGTTGCGGCTCGAGGCCCTATTTGAGGCATTGAGGGTTGGGGAACAGGATTGTTTTCAGTTCTTTACGGAATATCCGCTCGGATTTTTCCAGTCGCAGCTTCTCTGGCAGCGTGTTCCATTTCTATTCCCAAACAGGGAAATTTATATAATGCAGACCTTGTTCAGGAAAGAAACCGGTTCTGTTCTAAAAAAATGTTTTTCCTTTTGAGGTGGGGGGGGCAGGCATTGGTCCCTTGGATCCCTGGCTCCTTCACGAGTCGAATTGAACCATGCAACATCTCATTTGAGGAGTCAGTAACTGATCAATGCTTTTGGGTCGCAAAGCATTGATACATACTATATTTAATCACAATAAGGAGGGAAGCTCTGTTTAGTGCTCCTTCCTCGTTCCTATTCGATATGGCTTGGAAAACCCATTTTGCAAGTCGGAAATGTTTTTCAAACTACAACATTCATTTAATATATACCAAAAAAGTTGTTTTGTGGTCACAAATCCTGTGATTTTGTAAATCGCAAGGTGTGAGATCATATAATGATATTGTACATCACAGGCGATCCACTTAAGACAATGTTGTAACTGAGCATAATAGGTAAAACTACACAGACCCTTTTCTTAATTCAGAAGTAGGGTTGCTGTCGCAGAAGAAAAAGACAATAATATTTTTAAAAAATATGTTGGTCTCCCTCTGCAGTGGCTTCTCATTGGAATTATCTTACAGTTCAACTCTATATAGGAAGTGTTTAAGGTAATTAGCATGATATATCAAAGTTGCGGAGATATCACACCCGCCAAACTTTCTTGCTGCCTAATATGGAAAGGGCATTTTTTACTCTAATTGTTTTCTTTGCCCACTTCACTGATGCCCAAAATGGGATTCCCATGATATCAAAGATTCTAACACGAGAGGGAACAACATTATTCAAGTACAATTTTTGCTCATCTTCTGCTTTGCCTCAACAACCAAACCAAAGGAATTGGGACCAGAAATGTGTATTCTAGGCAAACTTTCACAAACCAGGCCAATACACATGCAAGTCTGTTCTCTGTGCATGTAGGATGCAGCGTTATTGTCATGAAGTAAAAGAAAGACTGTTTTATGTGCCACTATTGGCACGTCATACTCACACATTTTAACATGAAGTTTATTGACAAAGAGGTTAAATAGGAAAGAAACCAACGTACAACTCTGTGGAAGGAAAATGTTCACCTTAAATTATTTCTGATACACAGGTCTTTTGATATAGAGCCTGAAGGTGTTTCCTGATTATTGGTTATAGTTCTATAAAGTTCAAAAATCATAAATTAAATTATAACCAGTTAGTTTCTCTCATAGTCTATATTCTCTCTGTGTTGTCCACATTCTGCATGTCTTTCTTTCTTTCTTTCTTTCTTTCTTTCTTTCTTTCTTTCTTTTTTCTTTTTTCTTTCTTTCTTTTTCTTTCTTTTTCTTTCTTTCTCCTGACCTGGTAGTGCTCTGTTTTTCGTTTTTTTTAAGTCTCTGACCTTTTGTCTTCTGCTGTCCCACTTCCCTGCTGTTAAGTGATTTGGCAATCCCCAAAACATAGCCTCTACGCTCTCCCATCCTTCCGCCATCACCCGCTTAGTTCCTGTGGCCCCAAGACCACCCCTGTACATACTTGGGCTGTCCCAACAACCCTACCGTGAGCCATGGTGGGTCCTAGACATGAAGAAGTTGTGCCTCAGCCTCTGCCTACTCTTTGACATCTCACATGCTAATGGCCTGGTAGTGCTGACTCCTCCCATCTTTTAGCCATGGCATCCTTTTGCACTCGTCCTTTCCGCGTGGCAGTGTTCTCTGCTTGACTGGTTCCTTAATGAGATTTACAGGTTGGGTTTTTTTTCTGGGCCTGATGTTGGGCAGTACATTTTGACTTCTTTTTTCGCATCTCCTGGCTCCTCCTGTCCACACCACAAAAAGCCCTTGGTCAACCTTTCATAGTTTTTCTTTCGTGTCGACTCCAACTCTGGTTGTCCATTTTCACTTTCTTTCCTTTCTCTTCCTGCTATGTTTGTTTCATTTTTCCAACTGTGTTTGGTTTCTACCTTCTACAGGCAGTGAGTGTGCAGAGCATCTTGCGACCGTATTGTAGATGTCAGATAAGATTATTTTACAAACTCTGTGCTCAATACTTTATAAATATTTAAGTTCTCTGTCAATCTACCAGCATGACTTAAGTATATTCAGGACAGTGTATCTAAATGAAGGGGTGGACTATCTCAATCAACCCAGCATTGACTCCCATATTTTTCTTGACCTAGAACAGGCAATTACATCAACAGCACTTCTAAGATCTTGGAAAGCTCAATAGCTATTTTCCTCCTTAAGCTCGATTTTTTTGTCATTATTGCAGGGATTCATAACACTTGTTCCATCGTACTCAAGCCTGTGGAAAAACGTGTCTATGAATTAACCACTCCTGGAGGCTATAGAGTGCAAGGTTCTAAAATATTTACAGAAGAATGTCCATGAGAGAGCTAAGGCACTAATTCCCTGGCAGCACCCTGTCACCTTCCTTTAAGATTGATATATTTTCAACTCTATTCTAGGATCTTGGAATATGCCCACTTTTGAGAACAGTGTTTGCTAACTGTAGGATAAAGGCTAACCATTTCACCGATTCATAAGTGGAAATATCATGTGGCGCCCTATCTGGCTCATGGCCCTTCATCTTCTTTAAAGCCACTCAATGCCTTTACTTCCCAGACCCACGTTCATTCACATTCTTGGGTACCTTCCTCTAAATAGTATGAAACAAAGTTTCACAGTTCTTTTGTTTAAAGTGCTTTTGCCTTACTATTACTTGAAAGACTATTTTGTCTTACTAATAATCTGATTTATCAGTTGTAATATCAGCATGTTTTGCTGTTTTTATCTGGGATATCAATATATATTTCTGTTTCACACATACATGTCATGGCAGTCATTCCTCCAGAATGCAAGGTAACAGTCAGTTAGTGATCTCAAGAAGTTGGTTTTCTTCAACATAACTTTTCCTCATTAAAGTTATATTGGAACTTTTCCCATAAAGCAATAGAAAACACAGGGCAGATATAAGGAAACCAATGTAACTACTTCACAGTTTGATATAGTCTGCGTATCAATGCTCCCAAATTGTTCAACACTTAGCAAATTGTTACCAATTACATTTCATCTAGAAGCAGTCAAGAAAGTAGTTTTCGCTCGCTAATCTTAGACAGAATGACTGTTAAGATACAGTTCATATCTTTCATTTGGTGTTTTAGCTGCTTAATAGAGGAGCAGACATACCTGATAACCCAAAGCCTTCTTTACTAATATATATTTGCATATGGGACCCACCCGTTATGCCCTTAAGTGGAGCGGCAGCACAAAATGTAAATAAACAACAATTGTTCTTGTGGTTCATTTGTCACCATACATCCTTGATGGACTTATTGGGCTAGGACACTCAGGCACCCCGTACGTTGGCAAGCTGCAGCCTAGTGTTGGAAATAGCAGAATATAATAACATGGGAGTTAAGTATAGTATATCATCAAAAGGATACACAAAAAACGTTATTAAAATTAAGTTATGGTTTCTTTTTCATAAGGCAAATTATGTGAAAAATCCTAAAAACTTTCCCTGAAAAAGCACAGTTATTATGACACTATAGTTGTAAAACAACACCTCAACATTTGAAGTTGGCCAGTTATGTTTATATAATCATTTACTAATATCATGCACATCATAATTCATGTATTCACCATGCACTGTCCCCACGTCATCACTGATGACATCTCAAATGAGATCATTGGTGACATCACTGATCACATCACACTCATCATTGATAACATCCTTGTTGTGAACACATAAATTCATGGCTTGGTTCAACAACTTCATCAATGCAAACATGAAAAAATATTTTTTGAGAATAAAGTTTAGGAGATTGTATTGCTTCATACCGCCTACTAATACTACCACATGTGCAAACTATGTTGTTGACATGCACGCAATAGGACCTACATTAAATGGTGTATACATTGTTTTGACTCGAGCAAACACCTATCCTTCAAAATGAATGATTAGAATAGATAATACCGTTCTCAAGTATCTCCCACGGATATAAAGATTCTGAACAACATGCAGGTATAACCTTCAGCCACATTTGGTAGTCTGACTCTCTCTGCAGCACCCGCCCCACATATACACAAAAGCAGACCAGGGCCTTCTCTTACCTAGGCCTTAGAGCCTGGAATGACCTCCCACGACACATCAGACCCTCCTCCTCGCTTTTTGACTTTTGCACGAAGGACAAGACCTGGCCTTTTGAGTACTCCCCCAGGGCTGGCCTCACACACCTGCCACAGAGTGCATGGATACTCTCACAGTTGATTAGTGTGCTATATAAACACCCATAACATAACATAGTTTGCCTCCAGGTCACACTACGTACACACTATCCTTACTCTCAGTCAATATTATAATAAATGTGGTGTTGTTTTTATGAACAATTATTATTAGTTCACTTGTGTCATCATACACTACGCAACGCTTCATGGGAGAAACATACAAGAACATGTGTCCCACATTCTCTTCTTTTGTCCATTTTATGATGCAGTTTGGAAAAGATGGATTCTACCTGTTTGTCGCAACTTAGGTGTGCGCTCATATAAAGAAGCGGAAAGGATCCTTAAGGCCGACACCAGGCAGGTGATAGTTTTTGTTGTCAGTAGATTCCTATTAGCAGCGAGTTTTCTACGCAATAAAGTAGGTCTGAAGCTTTAAAGATATTGGTAATCCAACTTTAATGTAATTGGTTACAAAATGTTACTGCTACTTGTGTATATATATTTTTAGATCTCAACGTGTTATCCCTGTTTGGGAATTGATGATGAGATGGATTTAAGCAATGATTTGTAAGTGTTTTTTATACTTAGATGCCTTTTAAGCCTATTTAAATTATTTTTTATGCTCTGTATAGATTTTGTCGTAATTGTTGGTTTTATGTATCTTTTATGGCTCTATAGAGCCGAAATAAAGATTTACTACTACAAGAACATGTTAACTGACTAAACCATGTAAACTATCTGTCTTTCCTTTATCAATGGAAATTTATCAAATTGTACCTTTACAGGTGTACAATGTTTGTGAAGTTCAAACATACATGAATCATTTTCAACATCTTCCTGAATCTTGTGCTCATGCAGTGTATTTCTGAGCTTGGCATATTTTATACGTAGTCCATATTTTATTCACCCCTTGAGGCTGCAACCCTTCACATCTACTTTTAGTGCCAACAACATTAGGAGGTGGCAATGTCTCGCTTTACTTGATGCGCAACAGTCATCTGTGCATAGTTATAATGTGTGTCTTTAACCATTTGAACACTTAACCTTCCCCACAAAGTGCTGAGTCTGTTATTGATCTTTGGACCAGTTTGTCCTTACACTTTTATAACTTTTCCCCACAAAATGCATCAACAGTGAATTCCTATATCCAAAGTTCTGGGGATTGTGAAGGCACCCACGGATTGTGATTTACCCTGTAGGTGCTTGAGAAGTTTGCCAAAATAAAACAAAAGTTTTAATTCTCAAAAAGGAGAACATGAAGAGCAAACAAATTTGTGTTTTTAGATCTGACATATCAACAAAATATTTACTGTGCAAAGATAGTGCACCTTTCAGCTTTCAAAAACAGGCAGAAGGACAAAAACATTTTTTTCTCATCAAAGCGTTTGTAGTTTCCGAAGTGATGATCAGCAGCCATGGCCCGTGGAGGGAGTTTCGGTGGGGCGGAGAGGAGGTGCGGGGGAGGGGCAGGGTGGGGGGGTGCTAAAAACTGGAGTGTGGATAATTGAAGGTAAGTAAACAATTTAATAAATAAAACGAATTTCGTAGCGCCCTGCATCGCAAAATGCGATGCAGGGTGCGCTACGAAATTCTCAGTTGAAGCTGTGGTTGGTCTGAGGTGTGGGCCCTGAGTCTGGGTGCCTGGTATGGGCTATTGTGTCCCAAGATTCTCAGCATACACTATGCCGCACAGCCAGGTTTCTTCTCCTCAGGTGTGGTGGAAAGCTCTGACCAAGTCCCCGGTCAGAGCTCCAGCAGGCCTGTAACACAGACACCTGAGCCTGGGCTCTAGTCACTGTATTGTAAGGTTGAAAGGTGCTCAGAATTCTGTTATGCAGTCAAGGGGGCAGCTCCCCTGCTTCATCAAACTGAGAAGATCTGACCAGATCCCCATTCAGAGCTATCGTAGGTCTGGGGCGTGGGCTCCACACCTGGGTGTCAGGTATAACTTGTTGGTACCCCAAGCTACCAAGCTTGCAAATAAGCAGGCTAGGATAGCTTCCCCTCCAAAGACAGGGTAGGCTTGGGGGTCAGGCCCCATGACCAGGGCTCCATATGTCGGTGTGTGGTGTTAAAAGGTACAAGGACGGGGCTCTGCTGGCCCACAAAGGACTCCCCTATCTTGTAGGGTGGGAAGCACTGATTGGATTCCCAATCAGAGCGGCAGAAGTCCTAAAGCATGGGCCTTGGGCATGGGTTCCAGGCACTGACTGTTGGTGTCCAAAGCAATCCAGGATACATGAGGAAGTTGCATCTCCTTCAACATAGTGGAAAGTTATGATTGTTGACTTGGTCAGAGTGTAGGATGCCAGGAGTGTGGTCTCAGGACTTGGGATCCATTCTCTGGCCTATGGTGCCACAAAGTTCCCATAATGAGGTTGTGTAAGGTTGGTGAGGGCTCTCCTGCTGCAGCAGGGAGAGAAGCTCTGATTGGGTGCCCAGTCAGAACTGCAATAGGCTTGAGGCGTGGGCTTTGAAGCTGGCTGTCAGACACTTTCAGTTGGTGTCAAAATCTACCCAGCATTCACTTCTACATGCCCAGGGAGGCTTCCCCAAGGACCCCATTTGGGGTATTCAGGGGTCACAGCTGTGACCTCAAGCTTGCACTCTGCTGCTCCTGGCACTTCCTTTGTGATCCCTGGCATCAGTGGGGGCAAAAGATGTGCCTCTTCTGAGCCCAGGAGTCGCAAAGGAAGTGCCAGGTGTAGCATGGAGCAAGCTAGAGTTCACAGCTGTGACCCCTGACAACCCCTAAATGACATCCATGGGCTTTTCCCTCCTTGGGCAAGGTAGAAAACTGTGAACAGGTCCCTCGACAGAGCTCCAGCTGGCCCAGAAAGGGGGCTCCTATTTATGGGCTCTGTTTGCCATAGATGGTGTTCTACAGGCCCGGAGATGGCTCCCTTTATCAAGCAGGATGGGAATCTCTAACTTGGTCTGCTGTTAGAGCTGCATAGGGCTGCGGCTGTGTGCAGGCACAAACATTGGTGTTCAACAGTACTCAGCATACATCTTCAGGCCCCTGCAGGCTCCGCTTCCTTCGTCAGAGTGGGGTCTTAGTCTTAGTCACAGTTCTGGCAGGCCATCTGTGCGGGCCTGTGTGAATAGGATGCATTCACTAGCCGCTGAGGTGACAAATACCCCGTAACAGGGTTGCGCAAGCTCCCTACCACTGCTGGGATTGGAATGTCTGACTGAGTACAGAGTAGCTGATTTACTCTAATGTGTGCTGTTGAATGTTTGCTTCACCCTAGATTGGTCAAAAAACACAGGGGGCCCCTGAAAAAACTGATACAGGGCACACGGGCAGGGCAATCAAGAACAATTCAGTACAACAAAACAGTCTGCCCCCTCAGATACAGAAACGGGCTCATTTAGAGTCCCCACATAGGATAGTCAGTAGTAAGCTCACCAGAACCAGCTCACGAACAAATCGGAGTCGAAGACTAGATGAGCAGATAGCAGGACAAGCTTGAAGTGCCAACACGCGTTTCGGTGCTAGGCCGGATCGTAGGCCACACATTCATCAGGGCACACAGTAGAATGGAGAGGGGAGGAACAACAGCAAGGACCTCACAATTGCAGATCGGGTCATAAACTCCTTATATAGCACCCAGGACACAGGCAGGCAGAGGTATAAAGCACAGTATCCAAAATGGGGCAATCCTAATTCATATATAAAGGGGCGATCCAGAAATCACGGGGCGATGGTTCCTAACAGGAATAGCAGGAGCCAAGAATCGTATAGAAGCTGAGGGTCTTCACCGACCGATAGTTATGGGTTTAAAATTCACGCTTTGCCACGCATTAGCAAAATCCACTAGGGGGATCCAATTATTCCGGAATGGATGGGGGTCGGAGGATGTTCACGTGCTCACTGAAAGATAGATCAGTTTGCACAGGAGCCCTGACCTCGTACACGCGCTGCAGAATCTCAGCGCGGAAACGCGCGTTGGCACTTAAAGCTTGTCCTGCTATCTGCTCATCTAGTTTCCGACTGTTGTTGTGAGACTTTTTTGGACCGGATACCTTGTCTATTCTGGCAACTGAAGTGTTATATGTTCTGGATGTCTGAGGACTGTATGTGCTTGGTTGAGTTGAATTGTGTGACTGAAGGGATGTGTGGAAAATAGGTTGAATGATGAAAACTGGATTTATGTTGTTGTAATCATGTACTGTTACTTTTGAAAAAGATGTTGACTTTATATATTTTTTTTTTAAATGAAATAAAATTTTGAATACTCTCTTCTAATTATGAAAATGTGTTTGTGAGCTGGTTCTGGTGAGCTTACTACTGACTATCCTATGTGGGGACTCTAATTGAGCCCGTTTCTGTATCTGAGGGGGCAGACTGTTTTGTTGTACTGAATTGTTCACCCTAGATTGGGCCAGTGATTACCAGGATTCTTTGACTTATCTTCGAGCTATCATACAGTGATTCACTGTTTGTGCAAGAGCTCTATTGAGACATGTCATTTTGCACAGTATAGGATTTTTTCCCCTTCTCCAAATGGTCAGCCATTTTTCCAATGTGGCACATAGTCCTGCAGATGGTCTCACGTACTGTTGACTTGCGAAACAAAAATGTCAGCAGAATTCCACATATTGGCCTCCAAATTTCTCCACAGATCCTTCTTTTATTATGAGCGCAAATACATTTTAATGGGTTCTTGATAGCTGAAGGGATACTTCTCTGATTGATGCCACCTATACATTTGTGGACATTTATCAATTTTGGGCCAAATTTCAGTGAGTGTGATTGCTATGTCTTTAGATCCTGATACACCACCATTATTTAAAATTTACTACTGAAAAAACTTGCTGTCAAAATTCATTTTCTACGTCATTTGTTTTTCTCCTGTAAACAACAAAACAACAAGCCATGCTCTGCATATCAAACACAACAGGTGATGGACCGAATGTGGATCAATGTCACACACTCAACCCAGTCCAAAGATCTGGGCCCAAATCCATCGTTATTTTGCACTCCACACCACCCCGGGTTAGACAATGGCGATATGCAAATCAGCTCTGACCCTGTGCCCCATGGGAACAGTCCAGTCCGAACTACAAAAGCCATGTCCTTCCCAGAACGGAATCAAGCATCCGAGGACCGGACCGGTTTCGAGGTAACACCTCTCATCAGCCCGGCTAGCTTGACTCCAGTGGTGTGGAGTGCCTGGGACCCACGTCTGGGCATCCCCAGCGCACTTAGGGCGGAATATGCAAACACAACAGGTGATGGACCGAATGTGGATCAATGTCACACACTCAACCCAGTCCAAAGATCTGGGCCCAAATCCATCGTTATTTTGCACTCCACACCACCCCGGGTTAGACAATGGCGATATGCAAATCAGCTCTGACCCTGTGCCCCATGGGAACAGTCCAGTCCGAACTACAAAAGCCATGTCCTTCCCAGAACGGAATCAAGCATCCGAGGACCGGACCGGTTTCGAGGTAACACCTCTCATCAGCCCGGCTAGCTTGACTCCAGTGGTGTGGAGTGCCTGGGACCCACGTCTGGGCATCCCCAGCGCACTTAGGGCGGAATATGCAAACACAACAGGTGATGGACCGAATGTGGATCAATGTCACACACTCAACCCAGTCCAAAGATCTGGGCACAAATCCATCGTTATTTTGCACTCCACACCACCCCGGGTTAGACAATGGCGATATGCAAATCAGCTCTGACCCTGTGCCCCATGGGAACAGTCCAGTCCGAACTACAAAAGCCATGTCCTTCCCAGAACGGAATCAAGCATCCGAGGACCGGACCGGTTTCGAGGTAACACCTCTCATCAGCCCGGCTAGCTTGACTCCAGTGGTGTGGAGTGCCTGGGACCCACGTCTGGGCATCCCCAGCGCACTTAGGGCGGAATATGCAAACACAACAGGTGATGGACCGAATGTGGATCAATGTCACACACTCAACCCAGTCCAAAGATCTGGGCCCAAATCCATCGTTATTTTGCACTCCACACCACCCCGGGTTAGACAATGGCAATATGCAAATCAGCTCTGACCCTGTGCCCCATGGGAACAGTCCAGTCCGAACTACAAAAGCCATGTCCTTCCCAGAACGGAATCAAGCATCCGAGGACCGGACCGGTTTCGAGGTAACACCTCTCATCAGCCCGGCTAGCTTGACTCCAGTGGTGTGGAGTGCCTGGGACCCACGTCTGGGCATCCCCAGCGCACTTAGGGCGGAATATGCAAACACAACAGGTGATGGACCGAATGTGGATCAATGTCACACACTCAACCCAGTCCAAAGATCTGGGCCCAAATCCCTCGTTATTTTGCACTCCACACCACCCCGGGTTAGACAATGGCGATATGCAAATCAGCTCTGACCCTGTGCCCCATGGGAACAGTCCAGTCCGAACTACAAAAGCCATGTCCTTCCCAGAACGGAATCAAGCATCCGAGGACCGGACCGGTTTCGAGGTAACACCTCTCATCAGCCCGGCTAGCTTGACTCCAGTGGTGTGGAGTGCCTGGGACCCACGTCTGGGCATCCCCAGCGCAAAAAAATGATGGATTTGGGCCCAGATCTTTTGACTGGGGGAATGTGTGACATTGATCCACATTCGGTCCATCACTTGTTGTTTTTGCAATTGCCGCCCTAAGTGCGCTGGGGATGCCCAGACGTGGGTCCCAGGCACTCCACACCACTTGGAGTCAAGCTAGCCGGGCTGATGAGAGGTGTTACCTCGAAACCGGTCCGGTCCTCGGATGCTTGATTCCGTTCTGGGAAGGACATGGCTTTTGTAGTTCGGACTGGACTGTTCCCATGGGGCAACAGGGTCAGAGCTGATTTGCATATCGCCATTGTCTAACCCAGGGTGGTGTGTAGTGCAAAAAAATGATGGATTTGGGCCCAGATCTTTTGACTGGGGGAATGTGTGACATTGATCCACATTCGGTCCATCACTTGTTGTTTTTGCAATTGCCGCCCTAAGTGCGCTGGGGATGCCCAGACGTGGGTCCCAGGCACTCCACACCACTTGGAGTCAAGCTAGCCGGGCTGATGAGAGGTGTTACCTCGAAACCGGTCCGGTCCTCGGATGCTTGATTCCGTTCTGGGAAGGACATGGCTTTTGTAGTTCGGACTGGACTGTTCCCATGGGGCAACAGGGTCAGAGCTGATTTGCATATCGCCATTGTCTAACCCAGGGTGGTGTGGAGTGCAAAAAAATGATGGATTTGGGCCCAGATCTTTTGACTGGGGGAATGTGTGACATTGATCCACATTCGGTCCATCACTTGTTGTTTTTGCAATTGCCGCCCTAAGTGCGCTGGGGATGCCCAGACGTGGGTCCCAGGCACTCCACACCACTTGGAGTCAAGCTAGCCGGGCTGATGAGAGGTGTTACCTCGAAACCGGTCCGGTCCTCGGATGCTTGATTCCGTTCTGGGAAGGACATGGCTTTTGTAGTTCGGACTGGACTGTTCCCATGGGGCAACAGGGTCAGAGCTGATTTGCATATCGCCATTGTCTAACCCAGGGTGGTGTGGAGTGCAAAAAAATGATGGATTTGGGCCCAGATCTTTTGACTGGGGGAATGTGTGACATTGATCCACATTCGGTCCATCACTTGTTGTTTTTGCAATTGCCGCCCTAAGTGCGCTGGGGATGCCCAGACGTGGGTCCCAGGCACTCCACACCACTTGGAGTCAAGCTAGCCGGGCTGATGAGAGGTGTTACCTCGAAACCGGTCCGGTCCTCGGATGCTTGATTCCGTTCTGGGAAGGACATGGCTTTTGTAGTTCGGACTGGACTGTTCCCATGGGGCAACAGGGTCAGAGCTGATTTGCATATCGCCATTGTCTAACCCAGGGTGGTGTGGAGTGCAAAAAAATGATGGATTTGGGCCCAGATCTTTTGACTGGGGGAATGTGTGACATTGATCCACATTCGGTCCATCACTTGTTGTTTTTGCAATTGCCGCCCTAAGTGCGCTGGGGATGCCCAGACGTGGGTCCCAGGCACTCCACACCACTTGGAGTCAAGCTAGCCGGGCTGATGAGAGGTGTTACCTCGAAACCGGTCCGGTCCTCGGATGCTTGATTCCGTTCTGGGAAGGACATGGCTTTTGTAGTTCGGACTGGACTGTTCCCATGGGGCAACAGGGTCAGAGCTGATTTGCATATCGCCATTGTCTAACCCAGGGTGGTGTGGAGTGCAAAAAAATGATGGATTTGGGCCCAGATCTTTTGACTGGGGGAATGTGTGACATTGATCCACATTCGGTCCATCACTTGTTGTTTTTGCAATTGCCGCCCTAAGTGCGCTGGGGATGCCCAGACGTGGGTCCCAGGCACTCCACACCACTTGGAGTCAAGCTAGCCGGGCTGATGAGAGGTGTTACCTCGAAACCGGTCCGGTCCTCGGATGCTTGATTCCGTTCTGGGAAGGACATGGCTTTTGTAGTTCGGACTGGACTGTTCCCATGGGGCAACAGGGTCAGAGCTGATTTGCATATCGCCATTGTCTAACCCAGGGTGGTGTGGAGTGCAAAAAAATGATGGATTTGGGCCCAGATCTTTTGACTGGGGGAATGTGTGACATTGATCCACATTCGGTCCATCACTTGTTGTTTTTGCAATTGCCGCCCTAAGTGCGCTGGGGATGCCCAGACGTGGGTCCCAGGCACTCCACACCACTTGGAGTCAAGCTAGCCGGGCTGATGAGAGGTGTTACCTCGAAACCGGTCCGGTCCTCGGATGCTTGATTCCGTTCTGGGAAGGACATGGCTTTTGTAGTTCGGACTGGACTGTTCCCATGGGGCAACAGGGTCAGAGCTGATTTGCATATCGCCATTGTCTAACCCAGGGTGGTGTGGAGTGCAAAAAAATGATGGATTTGGGCCCAGATCTTTTGACTGGGGGAATGTGTGACATTGATCCACATTCGGTCCATCACTTGTTGTTTTTGCAATTGCCGCCCTAAGTGCGCTGGGGATGCCCAGACGTGGGTCCCAGGCACTCCACACCACTTGGAGTCAAGCTAGCCGGGCTGATGAGAGGTGTTACCTCGAAACCGGTCCGGTCCTCGGATGCTTGATTCCGTTCTGGGAAGGACATGGCTTTTGTAGTTCGGACTGGACTGTTCCCATGGGGCAACAGGGTCAGAGCTGATTTGCATATCGCCATTGTCTAACCCAGGGGGGTGTGGAGTGCAAAAAAATGATGGATTTGGGCCCAGATCTTTTGACTGGGGGAATGTGTGACATTGATCCACATTCGGTCCATCACTTGTTGTTTTTGCAATTGCCGCCCTAAGTGCGCTGGGGATGCCCAGACGTGGGTCCCAGGCACTCCACACCACTTGGAGTCAAGCTAGCCGGGCTGATGAGAGGTGTTACCTCGAAACCGGTCCGGTCCTCGGATGCTTGATTCCGTTCTGGGAAGGACATGGCTTTTGTAGTTCGGACTGGACTGTTCCCATGGGGCAACAGGGTCAGAGCTGATTTGCATATCGCCATTGTCTAACCCAGGGTGGTGTGGAGTGCAAAAAAATGATGGATTTGGGCCCAGATCTTTTGACTGGGGGAATGTGTGACATTGATCCACATTCGGTCCATCACTTGTTGTTTTTGCAATTGCCGCCCTAAGTGCGCTGGGGATGCCCAGACGTGGGTCCCAGGCACTCCACACCACTTGGAGTCAAGCTAGCCGGGCTGATGAGAGGTGTTACCTCGAAACCGGTCCGGTCCTCGGATGCTTGATTCCGTTCTGGGAAGGACATGGCTTTTGTAGTTCGGACTGGACTGTTCCCATGGGGCAACAGGGTCAGAGCTGATTTGCATATCGCCATTGTCTAACCCAGGGTGGTGTGGAGTGCAAAAAAATGATGGATTTGGGCCCAGATCTTTTGACTGGGGGAATGTGTGACATTGATCCACATTCGGTCCATCACTTGTTGTTTTTGCAAATGCTCTGCATATCAGCCACACCAGCCAATACCTGTCGCATCCACACATTTATGTGGACACAATCATTACTGATCAAAATAACAGCACTTCAGACTGCATGAGTAGTGGCAATGTACAATGGTATTGATATTTCCATTGACAATCTGATGCATCATGGGCTGGTCTTGCTTATGCTCATCTAGGATAGGCTGTGATGCTGAGATAGGGGACCTTTTGAGCAGTCTGCAAGGGATACAATTATTGAGATTATTGGTTATGATTGCCAGTGTTTGTGTGGTCAGTCTGATACCTGTGTTTGCTGGCTGCACTGTTTCCCACACAGTGCTTCACTTCCATTTCATGCAGATGCAGCACTTCAGCAATGTTCTATCCAGAATATCCCTACCCCTGCCACATCTGGCCACAAGCACTGAGAAATATGTCAATATAAAAAGGCCCACTAGTTCCATTTGTGTACGGGGTCATGCTAAAGGGATATTTTGTCTTAGGATTTTGCATGCTCCCTCTCATAGCCTTGGTCTTCCCATCTGGCAAATGCCACACTTAAAATGGCTATGAAAAGAAAGGTTGAAAATGTAATTGCATCTTTATTTGAAGTCTGCTTTGAAGTCTGCTTTCGAAGCCAGCGGATGGAGAGAAGCCAAAGAAAGACATGTTAAATACATATTTACAGTATGCCGAATCTTTGTGGATTTTTTCAGGTTTTTGCTCTTCCCTCTCAACTTCTCTGTACCAATTATGTACTGTTGGGCCCTTACTGGAGTCAGAACTATTCACTTTATCCATGGCCTTAAAAACAATCGAAAATCGATAGACACCAAAAGCTTTATATGTAAAAGAATAAGTGCCTGGCCACGAAGTTTGGATCAGAAGCCCACAGTAGGCACTATTGAATGTTGATATACCCAATACCAAGTCTGCATAGTCTTGATTGCACCATATGCTTCTTTATACCATCGGCACTAGACAATTCTTGCCCCTTTATCTCACTCCTGAGGGTTCTTTTCCTTCCCTACATTCTCCCTTTGTCGCGTTTTTTTGGTATCATAGGAGCAAAAATAAGTGATACAGCCAAAGGCTCAAATTAAGCAATGCAGTTAGCAGGTGGGAAACGATCCTTCTCCATTTGCTCCATTTGAAATTAGAAGTAATCCCCTACCCCAAAAAAATAATAAGCTGAAAAGTCAACCCACAACTTTAAATAGAAGTATACCAAAAAATACGAGAAACAAATAAACATTTTCAAATTAAAAGAAGCCCACAAAACCCATTATCGACCTAATTATAAAATCAAATGCCATGCGCCGGACTGCTTCTGGTTTGTAGCCCTACCGTGTCTGTCTAATAATGGCCATTATTTCTTTTTCATTTTCTGTGCATCTAATTCGCTTCTCACTCAGATCCTTAAGCATTTTAATCACTTCAAGGATTGTATTACACCCGTTGACTGATTTGCATAATCTCCCTATAAATTATCAAATTCAATCCAATATTGACCTGCTGATTTATAGAACATCAAACAAGCAACCACTGAGTTGACAGCAATGTCTGATTTGGCAATGAAGAATAGATCCACGCTATTCCTACTGGACCAACGACATGGACAGGTTCCAACTCCATCTGCTCGTGAGTGCCGTTGTGTTTTTCTTTTACCCATGATTGTAAACGAGGTGCGATTGGAGAGAATGTTAAATATGAGAGCCCTCATTTTTTTCAATCATTTGATTACTTTAAACACTGAAGGCTACTGTATCAGGCAAAAAATCAGAGGTACACTATTGAAGTAGACAGAATCTACACTATCTATTCGGTACCAATGCAGCCATTTTGGGCTTCCAATAAACACTGAGGGGCAGATTTATGACGACTGGTGCATCCCTGCAAATCAGCAGGGATGCGCAAGGTAAGATGTGTCATGCAAGTTTACCCTGCCGGCACCACAGATACGCCGCATTTAATATACGGCGCATCGTGCTGCAAGGATAAACAGATGCATGACGCATCTCCCGTCGGAAGCGTGGCGCATTGCTGGAGTCGCGTCGCAAGCGCGATGCAACTCCAGCAATGCTCTTGGCCTGCCCTATACATAACCTGGTGCGTCACGGCTTGCGCCTGCTTCAAGCAGGCGCAAGGTTTTGACGCAGAGGCGACGGAAAAGTGACTGGGTGGAATCTTGTAGATTTTACTCATGCACTTTACTGAGGCTTTACTGCGCCGGAACGCCCCCGCGCCAAAACTTCCCACATGAAACCTGACGTAGGTTTCATGTGGCGCAGGGCTTTACAATGTGGTGCATCTCCCTAGATGCGTCCCATTGTAAATAGGGCGCAACGTTGCGCATGGTTTATGCAGCAACTGCATCACAGAAGTGATGCAGCGGCGGCGCAAAAGTGGCGCAAGAGGCTCATAAATCTGCCCCATAATTTATAGGGTGCAACCAATATTTAGGATTTCTCCTTTTTTTTTTCAATCTTCAAATGTTGCCACTCATTAAGCATATCCATTGATTTAATGTTACATTTGTTAACAGTTCTGGTGAGACACAACCTCATTCTAAACAGTCCTAATTCAAATAAAGTAAGTGGAAAGTTTGCAAACTGTTCTACTGGTCATTGACAGCTGAATGTTAAATTGTTTGATGAAAATGATTAATGATATCTAAAACCATAATGCCCACTGTTAGAAATTGGGTCTGTACGTCAGATACATACCCTAAATTAACCTGTACTCCCCCCTCGTAGCTTGGCACAGAGCAGTCAGGCTTAACTTAAGAGGCAATGTGTAAAGTATTTCTGCAACACTTAAAAACAGTAAAACTGTGAAAACACCACATGCAAATATACCACACATAGACAAATAAAGCTTAACTTATTGAGCAAAACAAGAACAAAACAGCAAAAACCAAATAAGTAGAACTGGAATTTTTAATATTTAAAGAATATCTGCAAATATAGTGTTTAAATGCACAAAGAGCCAACCGGGGCTATCTGGTCATGCTTGACAGGGTCAAATCCAAAAGTTCAGGCTGACCCCGATGGAGCACAGTTTGGATACAGGGACCAACCTTGCCTGCTGAAAAAGTACCTTGTTGCGCCGTCGACAGGGCCCAATGCATGGAGCAAAGGAGGCGATGTGTAATCAACGATCCCTCTGGATGTAGGCGGTGTATCGGTGCAGAGACGAGAAAATTGAAATGCGTTGTCAGCTCCTTCAGATGATGGTGATGCATTGTCATCGAGCCCTGCAGCTGACGTTGCAATGTCTTCATCCTCTGTGGCAGCGGCAATGCCTTGGAGTTGAGGAGAGGTGTGTTGATTCCAACCGGAGCAACAACATCAATGCGTGGATTTTGATAGGAACAGTACAGAAACCCATTTACAATGGCCTAGGACTGGATTGGCACCACTTGACAGGGTAAACCTCTGAGTTGGCAAAGTCCAGGTGCTGTAGCAGGGTTGTTGGAAGTTGCTGATGTCCTGAGATTTCAGAACAGGAGGCAAACGAACAAGCCCTTGGAGTAACTTTGGTTCTGGGGTGTAGAGACGCAGGTCCAGTCCTTCTCACTCCTAGGCAAGGAGGGCAGCAGGGCAGTCACAGCAAACCAGGAGACCTGGAAAGTCCAGCAGAGTTCATCAGAGTATCAATCATTTCAGCAGCGCAGCAGTCCTTCCTCCTGGCAGAGTATCCTCAGATCCAAAAGTTTACGGATTTGGGGGTGTCAGGGGTCCAGTACTTATTCCCAATTGTGTCTTTGAAACAAGTGGGTGGGAAAGACTTCAAAGAGAGGCCATTGAAGTGCACTGAATACCTCCCCTTCCTGCCCTGGCTGCAGACTCACTGGAGGGGGGTATAAAGCCCTTTGTGTGGTGGCAGACACAGCCTATTTTGGTGTAAATATCAGCTCCTCCCTCCCATCCAGCCCAGGATGACCCATCAGGATGTGGATGGCCCATCAGTTACACCTAAGCTCCATTTATTTTGTGTTTGTCTGGAGGGTTAGCACAAAGCCCAGCTGTCACCTACCAAAGACATGTATTCAGAGACAGGCAGAAGGGAGAGGATGTAACCTTACGGCTAGAGCGGTTGAACTTGAATCTGGGGAACCAGATTCCAGTCTCGGCATCGACGCTCAACATCCTGTGATTCTGGGAAAATCACGTAATCACCCTGTGCCTAACAAAAATGAATGTGTCCATCTGTAACAAAACTGTTGCTCATGTGAAGTGCTCTGATACCTGATATCTTCGGGTCTAGTTCGGGCTATATAAAACTCTAACAAAAAATATAAGGAAATACCAACTTTCTAAAAGTGGCATTTTCAGACTTGCAACTTAGAATGCAACTTTACCATAAGTTGTGATTTTAAGTTGTGAGTCCAGAGACACCAACCTTGAAAAGTTTATATTTTTTCAATTGGAAATTACACTGATAAAGTGTAATAAGGTAATCTCAATGTTAACCTATGGGAGAGATCGACCTTGCAGTAGTAAAAAAAAATGTAAGAGTTTTTCACTATGAGGACATGTAAAACTTAAAAGTATATGTCTTACTTTTTGAATACTCTGCACCCTGTCCTTGGACTGTCCAGGCCCTACCTTGTGGGTGATATACGTATTAAAAATAAAGGTTTGGGCCTGGCAAGAAGGTTAACTTGCCAGGTTGACATGGCAGTTTAAATCTGCACTCACAGGCTCTGCAGTGGCAGGACTAAAACATGTTTAAAGGGCTACTTAAGTGGGTGGTGCAATCAGTACTACAGGCTCCCTAGTAGCATTTAATTTACAGGCCCTGGGTACAAGTAGTGCACATTACTAGTGACTTATAAGTAAATTAAATATTTCAATTGTAGTTAAGTCAATGTTACCATGCTTTAAGTACAGAGTACATGCACTTTAGCACTGGTTAGCAGTGGGAAAGTGTACATAGTCCTAAACCCAGCAGAAATTAAGTCAGCAAAACAGGAGGTAAGAAGGCAGAACATCAAGGGAAACCACACCAAGGATGCCTGATCTAACACCCACCAACTTCCTGGTCTCCTATTCTATGGATGCCAAATTTGGCTAGATGTCATGTTCCAACTTGAACTGTTATAGAACTTGAGCCTACAAGGATATGGCCCAGCTTTTAACATCTTAAATGTCGAGGTGACATTTTTTTTATTTGTGATTGAATTGTTGAGCTTTTCACAATAATTTTCAAAGGGAAATTGAGGAGGGTGCTGAATTATTGAACTTTACATAAAGAATATACAAGAGGATTGGGCAGAGTGCTGTATTTACCATATCATTCAAACTCCTATTTGCACAAGGATTTACTCCCACTGTGTAAACAGACTCTAGAGTACAGGATCTATTTTCTCTATTCAGGCAATCAAAGCTTGGAATAAAATCTTATACACCCATATTTCATTACTGACGATCTGTCTTTTAGGAAAGTCATAAAAGCATATGTTTTTGGGTTGTCTCTGTCACTCCAACTAGCTACAGTCCGTTAACTTCCACCAACCAACCCTAAGCGCATTTTATTTGGTGATTGTTGCCCTGTAGAAATTCATTATAATGTAACATTGCAATTTATTCTCAGTGGATGTTATGATGATGCCTGCTAAAGCAGCATAATTTCCAACATCTAACTCCACCACACAGCCCACGAATACATCAAGGTCCAAGGCACTCATTTGCCACTTTCAGAACTCTGGGCCCGATTACGATGGTGGTGGTCCCACTGCCATCAGACCCTACCTGACCCCTGCCACATTATGATGGCAGGCGGATGGAGGGTGGGCAGAGAGATGGACTGCCACACATCCGATGAGCTCAAGGAGCCTGTTGGTGTGTCGGAGGGACTGCAATCCATACAACAGTGGCAGTGCCTGCTCAGGCACCGCTGTAGGGATTACAATGTCCCTTTCCGTTGGCCATTTCATGGCGGTAAACCCACCATCAAAAGGCAGGTGGAAAGTGACTTGGTAGGCCCGTAGCAGACTCCCTTCCCAACTAGCTCTTTGATATGGTGCCCCCCTACATATCCTTGCACCGTGTGGCCGGCACTGCATGGTGCCTGCCACGTAGTGAAAGGATATGGGCCATGTGTATATTTTGGACCGCGGCATGTGCTGCAGCCCACCAGCATGTGCCGCAATACAAAATATGAAGATTGTGACCGCCTTCGTAATCCCGGTGGCGGGACTGCCGAAAACTAGTGAGCCGGTCCCGTTCCCGACAGGATGGCGATCGGACGCTCAACCGCTCGCCATTATAATCAGGCCCTCTATTTTTTGTTTAGCTTCTGATTAGTGTTTTGATATTAATAGTTCCCTTATCAGCTTATTATTTTCATTTGCTTTAATACATGTACTCGTAAGATGCCTTTATGACTCCTAAAGTGTATGCGCATTGGGGTCACATTTGCACTACAGTTATAATTAACCATGACAAGACGAGGTAGGCATGAGCCCTGAAACAGCACATCCATTTCTACATTCAAACCCATAACATATTGACACGCGTTTGCAAGGATAGCTCATTAAAACAAAATATAATCACTGATGTATATTTTGGAAAAGGAGTTACGTAAATAAAAGAAAAACAGATGGTATTTTGAATTTCAAACATTATTTCAGTATTCAGTCATTTTGCTGCAATCTGTTTTGTAGATTCCAAGCAGGCTAGGAGCAGCCGAGCTGCAGAAACTGAAGAGCATGAAACATGTCTGCACCACACGGAGCATCCTTCAGCAGGCTATCACACCGTGGAAGTGCTTCCCACGTTTTTTGCCTGTCAGCATAGGGATCGCATGTGGCGCACCTAAACTTTCAAAGTAAACACAGCCAGCAATGATATACAAAATTATACTGATAGCAAAAAGCAGACATATAATGCGCAAACCTTCTTAAAGACTTCTCATAATAGGCAAATATAGTAATAAATATTCCAGGCAATTTATTTCATTTTATCAACTTTATAAAGGTTCTTATAGAAGGCTCATTATTGGTTTATTGTCGATACTGAAAGATGCATTTTTATTTGGAAATACCTCATTCCAGCAGAGGAAGCACAGTTAGACTGTGCATCATTAATTATTATAATATTCCCATGTCTCTGGAAAATACATCCTACAACTAAAATGAGAGTTAAGGCTAATGCTCCATTTTCTCGCCTTCTTTGCTAATGCTGCCAATTAGTAACTGGATATGCGCCAATTACGATGATAGTTTTATGGGTGTTTTCCCAGAACATATCCTTCTTTAAGCAAAGTAAAGGACTAGGCAAAGAGAATGTCGTGCACTGAAATAAAGAACACACTGGTCTTCAAGGCCCAGCTATATATCAAAAAGTTTCCTTCAACGGGCGGCAACTGACAAACCTGGAACCCTGCGCATGCAGAGACCCCTAAGGATAGTAGATAGGGTGAGACACATTGCAAAGATCAAGACCCAACACATCCCACTTCCTTATGACCATACCTTCATATTGACTGCTGTCTTGGGCACAGAAAAGTTGTTACTACCTGTATGTACCCACTCGTTCATATTTATTCGTTCTAGAATACCAACCCTCAGCTCAATCATTATGTACATTTTTTTTGTTGTTGCAGATTTTATATGGAGCGAACTTGACCGGAAGGTCTTGGAGCGCTTTATATGAGCACCAGTTGCATTACAGACTGACACATACATTTTTAGGCACTGGGAGATTAAGTGATTTTTTATTTTTTTTGTTTAAATTTCTTTATTGGGTTTTTGTTTGCCTTTTACAACCAACATAGCAGTGATTATACAGTACAGTAATGCATGACCATAGGTACATTGTTCCTTAGAAAAACGCTCAGTGGTCTACCCCCTTCGGTGGTCCTGTGTCCATCGACCACATCTAACCGTGTGATCCAGTAACGTTTACCTCATGATCCCCTACAGGGTCGGTTGTTCACCCCTTAGCAGAGCAAGGACTGTCCATGGCGAGTGGTCTGCTATTCTCGGCATGGTAGTGACCTCGTGGTGTAGCAACTGTTATGGGAGATTAAGTGATTTGCCCTGAATTACAGGATGTTGAGCAGACGCAGAGACTGGAACCTGGGTCCCCAGTTGCAAATCAGCAGTTCTGGTTGTTAAGCCACATTCTTTCCTTTCGCTTCATATTGCTCCTTTGCTGAGCATCTCATGTCACATGCCACCCCATTTAACTTATCTTCATTCGCAAGTTTTCATCTCCATGCATTCTGTATGAAGCATAAACTCACCTATGCTTCCTTTATGTAATGATATTCCAGTACTTGCATGCAATGTAGTGTGCAGTTGTATGTCAGATGATTGTGCATTTTGTATGCTTGTAGATACCTTGACTCTGGCTCCTCTTTTATGCAGCACCTTACATCTGGGAAGTCCCATTGCTCTGAATATGCATTAACATGCTTACCGTTCAAAGAAGGAGCGCAATACAGTATTTCTTTTAGTGCTAGCACCCTCAACTTGCTTGCCACACCCTCCTACCTAGGTTTTGAATGTTCAGTGGGCGATTCCTTGATGTTCACAGCTCTCCCATCCTGACCTCTGAAGATCGGATGTGCGTGTTGAGTGGGGGGAGCTTATGAAATGGCAAAGAGGCTTGGAGGCACACATATTCTCCTTAGCAGATGGCAGGATGAAGGATGCCTTGTCTCACCCCAGTTTCTTAGTCCAAACCTCCTCTTCTATCCCTCCACTATCTTTCTCATTCCAAATAACTGACTAACATATCCACCGCTCAAATTACTTTCATGTTTCACCATACTAATTCACCACTTATCCTCAATGGGTTCTGGAGTAGCGTGCTACTTGCCGAAAAAGCACTTCAACACCTCATAAGGGGTAGCAAGCGCTATATAAATTTAAACCTTTTTCCCTCTTCTATCCTCCACTATCCTTCTCAATCCAAATAACTGACTAACATACGGGGCCAGACTGGGAACCGAAACCGGCCCTGGCAAGCTAATCAGCCAACCCCCTGGGGGTGGCAGGGGGGTGCGGCCGAGCTGGGGGCCAATAATGCAGGCCCCCGGTAACAAAAGGGCCATCAGGGGCCAAAACCAGCCCTCACCATGGCGGCCCACTGGGGAAACGCCTGGTGCCTGCTACGGCCAGTCCGGCCCTGTTAACATATCCCCCACCGCTCAAATTACTTTCAGAATTCACTGTACTAATTCACCACTGATCCTTTATGGGTTCCAGAGTAGCATGCTACTCACCAAAAAAGCTCTTCAACAGCTGATCAGGGGGAGCAAGCGCGATATATATATATATTCAAACCTCTTCCCTCTTCTGTCTCTCCGCTATCTTTCTCAATACACATAACTGACTAACATAGCCACCCCTCAAATTACTTTCATACTTCACTATACTAATTCACCACTAATCCTTTATGGGTTCCGGAGTAGCATGCTACTCACCGAAAAATCGCTTTGACGCCTCGTCAGGGGTGTTAAGCGCTATATAAATGCAAGTGCATTACAATACAATACCCTGAACAATCTACATCCTGCCCGTTAACCACAAAAGATCACCACTAACCACCAATCACCTTAGAGGTACCAGAATTCTGTGTAGTTCCTCAAAACAAGACCTTGACATTGACCTTTCAACACTATTGAGAAGAGAGCACCCTGCACCTCCTAGCCATGGTCCATAGAAGATCTCTGCATACGGACACCTACCACATACACACTCCCTCTTCTTGTAAACCGCTTAGAGGTAGCTAAAGCATGAATTCCAGCGTCTTTTCCATCAAGTACACCTTTCTTACACCTACAGGAACTCACTGCTTTTTTTTACATAAAACGAACTTCCATTTCATACACATTACTGCCATTGAGTAAAAATTCTCTTTCGTTTCCTGCCTTGTTTTCACCTCTTTATCTCCCAGAAACACTTGCAGCTTGTTCCTACTATGTGTGTGGGTAACGCTGCAGTATGCAAGAACCCTTGGGCCTCATTTATGAAAAGTGACGCATCGCTGCTTGAAAACAGCGATGCGTCACTTTTCACTGCGCACTCCTTGCGACACCAATGATGCGTCATATTTAATGTATGACGCATCATGTCGCAAGGACTTACAGATACGTCAGTATTTCTGACGTATCTGTAAGCGCAAAAGTGACGCATTGCTGGAGTGTGTCACAAAAGTGACGCAACTCCAGCAATGCGTCCTTTCACATGGGGAAAGCCCCATGTGAAAGGGCTTGCGTCAGTCTTACGCCTGCTGTGAGCCAGGCGCAAGATTTTGATGCAACAGCGTCCTAAAAGTGACGCAGTGAAATCTCATAGATTTCACTGCGTCACTATTACGAGGCTTTTTGCGGGGGAACGTCCCCTCTGCATATATTATACCTGACGCAGGTATAATGTGGCGCAGGGGTTTAAAAAGTAACGCATCTACCTAGATGCGTCACTTTTTAAATATGGCGCAACAAGGCGCATTTTTTACGCCGCTGGTGCGTCACAAAAAGTGACGCACCGGCGGGGCAAAACTAACGCAAGGCCTCATAAATAAGGGCCCTTGCATGCACAGCATATTAAGAATGCCACATAAAGTTGTTTCACACAGCATTGGCTTCTGCGTCAAAGCTTGAGCAGGTGATGCCACCCGCACCAATCATAAAAAAGCAAGATCATATATGGTGTATGACGCACTAAACAATGAATAATCATTTTATGGTTCGTTTTGGCAGCTCCCCAATCATTAATGCTAACAGTGGAAGCGGAACAGATTTATTCGATTCAAGGCGAAGCAAAAAGGTCACCTTTTTCAAAACCGCAAACTATTTCACAGAGATTTTAGTCTACGCATTTGCATTCTTTCATCTCATTCTGCTATTAAGAATGAATAATTGGCTGCAGAAATTATATAAATGAAATTGTAATCACAAGGGTAACATTTGAAATGCTGCAAATCACGCGGATGCCCGTTAATGATCAGTAATAAAAGTGACAACAACATCAGCTAAAAAAAGATGTGTCCCACAGAGTGCAAACAAAATACAATTTAGTCAAGTCATTAATCTGTGTATGGCTGGTGCCAAGTGTTCTCAATTCAAAATTAATGAGTTCTCAGCAAATCAGCTCCTAAGTGGTTAATGGGGATCATTCCTGTGACTACACTTATGCTTTGGAAATGAGATAACGTGTTCAGGATACCAGTTAACAGCTTTCCCCATCAAGCCAGAGCAGGATTTGGGAGCATTGCAGGCTTTTTACTCGGAATAAAGTCAGCACTTAGTTGACATTAGGCCTCGCGGCCTAGCGATTTTTACCTTTACTGGCTCAATTGTATAGGGAGCTGGCTGCGTCCAAAGTATAAATAATTAAAGATAAATTATTAAGAAAGCAATTTTTCCATTTAAGTAACTCAATTAGACGACAGATGGTGCTCACAGCAATTACTGCATTCTGTACTGAAACATGAAATGAACAGCATGAAAAGGATTTTATGTCACATGACACTGCAGATCATTAAAATCATATTGTATTATCTATATAAGGTACAATAGACATATTTAGAACAATGCCTGCAATATACATGGCGACACATTATTTTTTCCCTTTTTTAACATAGAGGTAATCGAAAAGAAAGCTAGTGGAAACATTTCTTCTAAGGAACATCAAAATATGGCCTCACTTCCGGTGGTCTTGGAACGTTGGACTCACATAGGCCCCAGAAGTGACATAATCACCAGTAAAAACGGGTCTTCTTCAGACGGCACATATCGTCACAGAGATGTAGCAAGACGGCTAGCCATGCCCTGTCCTTGCCCTGCCTGTTGAGGTTCCAGTCAGGAGTTTTATATGTGTAATGCGAGGATTCTGAATTATGCATTATAGTGGTAACTCACACCACATATGTGCATAGCCTTTGCTCGCGCCCTTGATGGTTGTGATGGCAGACAGAATCTCCCTGGGCTTACTGAAAGAAAATATAATGGGACGTTTCAGGAATTACCAGATGCATTGTAACTGCAGCTGTCTAGAAAGGGTGCCAGAGCACCTAATGCCAGCAAAAGTAGCATAATGTCCCAAGAGTTGGGCAGTAAACGGCAGCCATTATTAGGGTGTGGTTGGCCTCCCAGACACCAGGGCCATGCTGCTACTTCACACCTTGCAATGTTGAGAGCTATGCTCCTAAACTGCCTTGTTCCCTAGGAATGCCTTAGGTATGATTTCACAACACTACTGTGTGCTGGTGTTTATATTTGATGCATTCTTTAATTCAATTGAGTATATAATGTAGCGTGTCTAATACCAGCGCACTATTAAGTCCTTGTCATGGGTACAGAGTGAAATACTTTGGTCTCAGCATCCTGAAATCAATGTGACCAAGCTTTTTTTTATCAGTGTCACTGGGGTTGAGGCCTACTGGACCACCTGGGTAAAGTTCAGATTTTATGTGTATGTCCATACCCTTGTACTGACATCATGTGTGCATGTCAAGCGTGTATCTGTGTGTGGTGAGTGTAACACATGCATGGTGTGTGAGTGAGCCAGATTAATGGAAGCTAATGGAATCCATTTTGGATACCACTTGCCCTTTCTAGCACAAGAAGGAGGGTGAACTGTGCTCTCAGCCAGTGAAAATATATTGTCTGCATTCCTGTAGCTAGAGGGAATAGACACCTTCACTGAAATCAGGAGGATGAAGACTAGGATACCTTTAAAAATTGTTATTGGTCTTTTCATTGGCAACAAGATGGTGATTAATCTTCTTGAGCACTGCTATTTGATGACTGGTAGAGGTGATGGGTGGGACTGCGGACCCTGTTCTGAAAGGTGATGATGTTTCTAAGTGAGGCCTGCCCTTTTGTCTGTCCCTGATGACTAGTTTAGTTGGGCTGATGACAGTTAGGTGCAGAAACCTCGCAACTCTTTGTGCCACTGCTGTGTGTGCACGGCCGGACCGGGTACGCAAACCGCTCCTGGCAATTGAGTCAGACCAGCCGTGGGGGGAGGGGGAAGAGGGAGGGATGCGTGTAGAAAACACTGCAGCTGCTTTTGATACAGGGGGCAGATATTGCAGCTATGCTGCAAATTCGGCCCTCGGTAACAAAAATGACCCCCCCCCCCCAGGGGTCCAAAACTGGCATCCCACCCTGGAAGCCCACAGGGGAAACATCCGGTGCCCGCTATGGAGAGTCCGGCCTGTGTGTCTGCTCCAGGATGGAGATAGCCACAATGTTTCCTGCTGTGACAAACGTCAGTCTACCCAAGAGTATGTCTTGATACCGTCCTGAAGAGGGCACTTGAAAGAGAACCACCCTTATCAGGTTCCACAGTTCGAGGCAATAGATCGATATCACCTCTCTAGTAGTGGTGTATAAAAGTGTGACACAAGTATCACTTGTTGTTGCAGTTCCAATGCCTTGATGACCAAGGAAGGGAGTGCTCTGCAAAATACTAAGAGTACTACGTTGCAACCAGGACTGGGGTATCCATGACAGCCAGTTTCCCAAAGGTGATGCAGAGTTGATTGAAGTCTGACCTTTCTGCAGGAGCTGTGGATCCCCCCTGCATCACCTAGAAGCCTATCTGCCTGCTAGAAGAGGAAAGTAGTCTTCATGGCCCTGCAGGAGGCCCAGCATTCCTGTGTACCCCTGGTCTCTCATCTCGGCTCTTGGCAGGAACCATTGTACTGTGCTCCTTATCAGCCAAGTCAAAGCTGTGACTAGGGGATTGCTGAAGGTGTCAGTGAGGGTTGCATCTACTTGATTGCCTCAGCCTGCTGTACCTACTTTGGCTCGGGGAGGGTTTCATCACTGCACTAGATTAAGACTGGCACAGCTGCGTCCATCCCTGCACCTGCAGAGGCCCTGGCACAGATGCTTCTTCAACTGAGCAAAGCTGCTAGCAGAAGCATGCTCCAGTCTGTGACAGTGGGATAGAAAGCAAGAACTACCCTGCCAGAGTTTAATTAAGTGGTCCCATCAAGGGGATCCAGGGGATGAGGGGGGGGGGGGGGGTGACACAGGTCAACGCTTCAGAGCCAGGGAAACATCATACACATTTTTTTATTTTTTTTATTTTGTTGTCCAGTCTGTAACAGACCAGTGGTCTTGCTGGCTCAGCGGAACCCTTGCTGAGTATTGAAAAAGTATCCTACGGATAAAATGTAGTAAACAAGGACTCATAAAGTGTCACCCATTCCGTGGTGGGATAACACGAAACACTAACAGAGCACATTTGACTGTGGGCATGTATATGTTGTTCCTGAATCTTAAACACACTACTCCTGATTTTAAAAAGAGGTGCGAACTACAAGCTAGTGGGACCACATGAAAGGGGATAGTGGAGGGAGGATGAAGGGTGTAGTGCCTTCAGGGGGATCACACTCAGGGACACTGACTTGCATAATCAGTCAATTGTGTTGTATGTAGTGTGAGAGAGCGCAAACTGATCAAAATGTAGAAATGCATCACACTTACACGTAGTAAGCACAAATCATGAAGAGAAATGCCATGAGTGCTGATAGTAGCCACAGTTATATTCTGATGTGTAGTTAATATAGAAGTTTAAATAGAAGTGGAACTAATACAGAAATGTGTGAAGTAATAAGGCTTATTGAACTTGATTATTCCTGAATCCATGTTGTGAAGCTGCTAAAATGTAAGATGGCATATGGAAACGTTGAACGTGGTAGGCCTCAGGGCCAGAGCTAGGAGGGAGGGGGAAGGCGATTAAATTGCATAATGTGGATTGCACTAATGTTTAGTAATAATGAGTAGGGTTTGATTTATAGATGTGTTTACTTAATCAGTAGAATAAGAGTATTAACATGCTAACAATTAAAGAAGAAGTTGAATATTATAAAACTGTTGTAGAGCTGGAAAGCCTTAAACGTTGATTTACACATATTAGTCTGGGACGGGGAATGTTGCAACGCGGTTGGAAAACCATGAGAATTGGGATTTGGCTCCAAATGTCTGTCTGGAAGAGAAAAGGGGGTATTCAATTATTAATAATGAATAGAAGCCTGTTCGTGAAATGGACCAGACATGGAGGAGGGTTCCGGAATGTTTAAGGGGTATCAGCGGGCCGGAGAAGAGTCTGAGAAGCAAGGTCGAAGCTAACCACAAGGCCTCATCATGGAAAAAGCCAGAAGCTACACCACGTGAGGGGCGTCTCACGAGGGGCGTCCTAAATGTTATTGTATTTTTGTATTAGGGACAGCACCCCTGGGGGGAGTTAGAGCAGAAGCCTGAGGACCCTTTAGAGAGCGGATGGGTAGGCAGAGAGGGGCCATGACTGGAGGACTTTAGGTTTTCACCAAGAGTTTAGAGTGAGTGACTTCCCTCGGGAGTCATTCACTGCTGACACCTTTTTGATAGGTTGAGACCTGGTTAAGTAGGGATACCATCTAGATCAGGGTAGGGAAAGCCTAACCTGTATTTTCCCTCCGCCTGTAATGACCGATAGATTTCAATATGTGTCTATGCTAATAGCACTATTGTTTTTAGAACTGGTATTGGTAATTTCCGTTGTTCGTCTGAGGGCTTTCAGAGAACACATGTACGTAGTTGGGCCTGTGTATCTGGTTAATCTCATTTTGAGATGCTTGTATTTGCAACTTATCTTGACTTTATAATAAACCTTTGAAAGCTAGAAGTTGTTTGTGATCCTTTGAGCAGAGTCCTTTATTGGGAGAACTAACTTGGTAAGAGATGCACTTCTTTCCTCAAAGACAGGCAATAAAGGTTCAGTCGACCAGATCGGGGTTTTAGATCGATAGTGATAAGGCATTGATCAAAATCTCACCCTTCCAGTTGGTAGCTATAGAGGATGGTTGCCTTCTTGAGGAAGGTGATCTAGGCCAGGTTAGATTACCCCCAGGCCCCTAGAGATCGATGATCGGAAGAACCGCCCGCGGAAGAAGGACCGGATGAAGTGAGACAGAAAAGCAGCAGTATCGGTCGAGAGTGAGTATAAAGGGTCATGCGTGTTAAGATTGCGGTGTTTTGTATTGTATCTATGTTGTAATGTCTGGCGGAGTTGAATGACTGTAGAGTGACTGAGGAACAGGTTGTGAGCGCGCGCAACCGGGGGAAATCTTAAGTTCAAAGAGAGCTTAAGTGGTTCGGGGGTATCGGACGCCCAGAGTAATTGTTAACTAGTGTGAAGGGGGTCATGAGGTACCAATGATCACCCGAAGGACCAGATAGGGGGAACGTAAGAGTGAGTGCGTGAGTAACGGACGCTGGTCGGAAGTTACTGTGTGTGTAAAGAACCTATCAGAGAGACGATAGACATCTCGTCAGTTGTGTTGACAATTACAGATAGACTGTGGACGTACAGTCGAGAGAAGTGACCGCTTGGTCGGAAGTAGTCATTTTTCGGTGTGTGAATGGGACGCATGCATGACCGCGAGGAGAGCTGAGAAAGGAGGGGTGCTGCTGCGAAGCGGAGACTAGTGACGTCAGGAAGTGCCGCGCTGGGATTGGCCGGCCGGTGAAAGACCGCGCTGCGATAGGCCAGCTAGCAAAGCCGCGCTAGGATTGGTGGATTGTCATCAGGAAGTAAACAGAGTATTCAAGCTGGAAATTTTGCGCATAATTATGAAGTGTTTTAAATGGTTAAGAGCGCTGTTTAAAAGAGAGCGCAGGGGATCGTATGAAGGGGAAGAAGCCCCGCCGGAGGGTACGCCAGCGCGTTTCATGGGGACAAATGTTGGGTTGCACACGATTCTGTGGATCTCAGAGTGGAGTAGGATGACAGATGGAAATGAGGAACTCACGTTCCCGAAGTACGGGACGTTCAGATTAGAGGTGTTACACAGATTAAAAGCAATTATGACCGCAACTAGACCCTTGCCTAGACCAACTCAGTTTGAAGCCCTTAATGCATGGATTAGGGCCGCGCATGAAAAGAACATGAACAGACGGCAAGAAAGAGTGAAACGTTCGGTAAGGGCAGTACAGGACGCCAAGTGGGATGAGGATGCTAAAAGATGGAGGGTGCATAACATGGAAGTAAATAAATTATATCCAGTGTTAGAGATGCCCGGGAACAAAAGCCCCCTAGAAGAGGATGAAGAGAGCGAGACAGAGGACAGCCTGATAAACAGATTATTGACAGACAGGCCACCCCCGTATAACAGAGCAGGGGGAGATGCCGAGAACGGCGGGAAAGGGGGGGGCAATGCCGGAGAGCATGGGCCGCTTCCCAGTTCCGATTGGGATCCCGCTGCAAAGAAAGAACTGTCCCAGCCTAGCCAAGTGCAACAGGTGGTCGGGAGGTTTGTGGTGCAAAGAGCGCCAGAAACGGCGTGTGCCACATCCTACGCATTACCTGATGCACTACAGGTACCTGTTACCATAGGTCCTATAGTGTCGGTATATGACCCAGACAGGGCTAGAGGGGAAGAACGGGTACGAAGGGACAGAGAGAGAACAGAGATGGCAAGAAGGAAAGATACGATCAACTCCCCAAGTCAGTTGCCGATACCAAGAGATTGGAGCACCCCAGTACACACCACAGGAGATCTGGGGGACATTAGATGGCCAGAGGATATGAGGGGACCAGGACGGAAATCTTTTCAAGAGTTTAACGAGTACATGAAGAAATGGGATGAGGCAGTCGAGGCTCAAAAGAACATCATAGCGGCAGAAGCTGAAAGGGAAAGTCAGGACAGCAGAGCCCGGACTCACTGCGGGGCTGAAGAGAGCAGTCCGGAGTGGGACGGGAGGGAGAAGGACAGTAGGAGATTCACCCATTGGGCCCGGAGTGGAGATAGATCCGACCTGGAAAATGGGGGCCCAGAGAACGAGGGGGTGTCTCGCCCGATACATAATGAAGAAGACAGGAGGGCTCGGGAGTACAGGGACAGCTTTAAGTGTATCCACTGTGTGCCCGGCAGGAGAGAACAGAGTGGGGGTTGCATGAGACCACACCATAGTCCTTGTGACGACGGACATGAGCGCAGCCCAGGGAATATGGGAAACCAGGAAGGATCGTATCAGATACTGAGTGATACGAGGCCAAGGGAGAATGGAGACCGAAGGGAGAGTAGCAGAGAGACTCACTGTGAGAAGAGAGGAGAGAATGGGCAAGGTGAGAAGGGGGGTAACAGGCCCGTGTTCCATCACCTTCCAAGACTGGATGGCCGAGCATGGGATCTGGAGAGATGGGAACAGGAGAGAGCACTCCCCAACTCTCCCGAACCCAAACGTAGGGCCCGAAGTTGGGATGGGAGAGACACCTGTCAACCTCCCTCGAAGGAATTATTGCGAGCAGAAATAAAAGCCAAAAGACTCGATGTCTCCAGCTTAAAGTCAGATCTGGATGACATGGTAGACGGTACCCTGCCCTTAGAAAGAATGGACATGTATGAGCAGGATGAAATTCTGTTCATGGCAAAGGACGTAACTCGAAAGGCGAGAGCAATCCATGAGAAATTAGTCGAACTAGCAGGCAAATATATGGTAGACTTGTCAAGAACCAAAGCGTTACAGGGCAACCACAGGCTACATTACACAGACCGAGATCTAGATGAGAGGAGGACCATCGGATTGAAAACACACATAAGGGAACTGATCACTGGAATAAGGACATGGAGGGCCCTAGATAAGTGGGAAGAGAGGTGGTCCAAGAGAGGGACCGTTAGGAGAAGTACACTTGGGATGACACCAGGAGGACAGCAGGGAGTAGAGACGTACCCTTTGAGGGAAGTCGCAAATGGGACCTATGTCCACGTCCCTTGGAGTAGGGGGGATTTAGCTGCTTTTACCACCTCTTTCCCCAAACTGCGGGAAAACCCTGTGGAGTGGTATAAGCAAGTTGAGAGATTCGTAAAAATCTCAAAGGTCCTATGGATAGATTTGAACACGCTGTTTGACATAGTGGTGCCAGGAGATTTGTGGACCGCCTGCAAGGTTAGCGCTGAGTGGCCCATCATAGAGCCAGAGAGAGATGCTAAGACTAATGGGCCGTCCGAGAGTGTGATGGCAAAATTCGAAAGAGTAATGACGTGGCTGAAAGAGAAAGTGCCAATGCAAGACATAGATTGGGTAAAAATTGACCGAACGAGACAGGAACCCAAAGAGACAGTACACGAATACTATGAGAGATTGCTGAAGGCGTTTAAACAGTATAGCGGTCTGGATGTCATGGATCCGAGGGACATAGGGCAATTTGTGTCCAAATTTGTCCTAGGCCTGAGACCGGATATTAGTTTAATGATCCAGCAACACTTGATTTGTTGGCAAAATAAACCCCTGGACGAAATACTGAGGTATGCCAGGTACTGCTGTGATGAGATAGATTCTAAGGCTAAGAAACTAAAGGAGAAACTGATGGTGGTACAGATGCAGGCAGCAGGAAAGGGGGGACAGCAGCAACAACAACCAGGAACCGGTACTGGAGGAAGGAAACAATACAGCCAGAACAAGGGCAATGAGGAGAACTCCACCTTTAGACCTAGGATAGATATAGCTACCTTAAAGAAAACGACTAGGTGCCACCAGTGTAACGAGGTGGGGCATTGGAAACGCGAGTGTCCCTATAATATTGAGATAGGAGACCAAGGGGTGGAAGAGGAAGAGACTCAGAGTGCGCCTACAAGAGGGATAACGCAATACCAGGGAAAGGTGCTCAAAGGGGGGCCTCCTCCCCGAGCCCAGTTCCCGCAGGCACCCAGAGTAGGGACTATGGGTAAGACATATAGACAGATGCCCCTGTTTGTAGGAGGAGAGGAATGCTATTATGTGGACCCACTAACTGGACAGAGAGTGGAAAGAGATGACTGCATCCTCGGGGCAGCTCTGGAGGTAGACCAAAGGGGACCCTATGTAGAGGCCGAAGTGGCAGGGTTCCCCACGACATTTCTAGTGGACACAGGAGCCACTCGATCCACGATCAGATCAGCCGCAGTCCCAGGCCTGCCCATGTCGGGGGAGACCATACAAGTGGTGGGGGTCGCTAACAAGAGAATGACCAGTCCTTTGACTGAGCCCGTGCAGGTGAAAATAGGGAAGTACAGTGAGGAGCACCAGTTTGTGGTTTGCGATTCTAGTCCTGTATGTCTGCTAGGAAGAGACCTTTTGTGCAAATTGAACTGCACTATATACTGTACTCCGCAAGGAGTGGAGGTACTGACAAATGATGATGATGCAGATTTTAAAGTCGCGAATTCCAGAATATGTGTGGAACTGTATCCCACTCTGACGGTAGACGAGCTTCCCTGGGATTTGAGAGGGACAGTTGCTCCAGAAGTGTGGGATTTCACTGGGGAAGAGATTGGGTTGGTGAAAGGGGTGGACCCAGTGAAAATTGCAGTGAAACCACATGCTGAGTTCCCAAGAACCCCTCAGTATAAATTGACTCCAGAAACGATTGCAGGCATAAAACCCGTGATTGAGTCCATGATTAAGCAGGGAATACTGAAGGAAATCGTGGGTAGTCCATGCAACTCCCCGATTATGGGTTTGCAGAAACCAAATGGGAAATTTCGGATAGTGCAGGACCTCAGAAAGATTAATAACATAGTCGTTTCATGTTGTCCAGTGGTACCGAATCCATCAGTGATACTGTTTCAGATACCGTTCCAAGCAGAATGGTTCACTGTGATTGATCTTTGCCAGGCTTTCTTTTCGATCCCTTTGGACGAAGAAAGCCATTTTCTTTTCGCATTTAAGCTGGAAGGTCGCGTCCTAACATGGTGTCGTATTCCTCAGGGGTATACAGAAAGCCCATCGATCTTCAACCAGCTCTTAAAGAAAAATCTTGAAAGTCTAGTGCTGCCCCAGAGGTCAGTTCTGGTCCAGTACATAGACGACCTCCTTGTGGCGTCAGAAACAGAAGAAGCTTGCAGGGAAGACTCCATTGCTTTGTTAAATCACCTAGCTGAAAATGGGCATAAGGTGTCCCCGGGGAAATTGCAGTACTGCCTGACAGAGGTACAGTACTTGGGACACAGAATTGAGAAAGGTAAGCGAAAGGTGTCACCAGACAGGATAGAGGCCATCATGAAAATGAATGCGCCTAAAACACAGAGAGAAGTCAGAATGTTCCTAGGAATGGTGGGATATTGCCGACAGTGGATTGCAAACTTTTCACTGAAAGCAAAGCCCTTGCAAAAACTGACGCACAAGGAAGTGAGCGATCCGGTACCATGGGACAAAGACTGTTTGATGGCGTTCCTGCAGCTGAGAGAGGACTTGTGTCGTGCTCCGGCTCTGGGAATGCCGGATTACGATAAACCATTCTTGCTCTACTGTTGTGAGAGAGAGGGATGCGCGCTGTCTGTGTTAGTCCAAATCCATGGGAATGCCCGTAGACCAGTCGCTTATTTCTCGGCTACTTTAGACCCAGTAGCCGCAGCGTTGCCCGGATGTCTCAAATCCGTTGCCGCAACAGGTGTCAGCATTGAGAGGTGTGAGAATATAGTTATGGGGCACCCGTTAGAGGTACATGTGCCCCACTCTGTTGAACTGTTGATGACCAGGACCAAAACACAGCATCTGACAAACAGCAGGCTCACGCGCTATGAGCAAGTTATTCTTGCTGCGGAGAACGTGACCCTCAGGAGATGCTCTGTTTTAAATCCTGCTACCTTGATGCCACTTCCAAACGATATTGAAGATGATGATGAATGTACAGACCATGACTGCCTCGATGTGACTGAACTATGCACCAAACCAAGACCCGACATCGTAGATGAGCCACTGACCGACCCAGATGAAATTTTCTTTGTCGATGGCTCATGTGTAAGAGACGAAGTTGGGCAGTTGAGAGCAGCTTACGCTGTTTGCACAATTACTGGAGTAGTGGAAGCTGGATGCCTGGAAGGAGTACACTCCGCTCAGGTAGCCGAGATTATTGCCCTGACGCGTGCCTGCCTGGCAAGCAATCAAATCCGAGTCACCATATACACTGACAGTCAATATGGTTACGGGGTAGTTCATGATTACGGGCAGTTGTGGTCTCAAAGAGGTTTCATGACCTCTTCAGGCTCTCCCATTCGCAATGGAGAGTTTGTGCGCCTGTTGTTAGAGGCATTGCAATGTCCAGCAGGTATCGCAGTTGTGAAGTGTACCGCCCACACCAGAAATATGGACTTCGTGTCACAAGGCAATAGATATGCAGACGAAGTCGCACGGTATTGTGCGGAAACAGGATACTCTTTCACAGAGATGGAAGTGGGTGGAATAAATGTAAGGACTGAATTAGCTATGATATTGGAAACTGTTGATACTTGGGACGAACTGAAGGAGATGCAAGAGAATGCTCCTGACTGTGAAAAAGAAACGTGGCAAAAGGCAGGATGTGTGATGGGTGAGGCCCATTTCTGGGTCTCAGCAGATGGCAGAGCAGTGTTGCCCAATGAGATGGTGAGCCCAATGGCCCGACACATACATGGTCCTGTCCACTTAGGAAGAGATGCTATGCTGAGAGTGTTTAGACAGACCTGGTACAACCCCAAGTTCAGAGTAGCAGCTGAAGCAGTGTGCCAGCGTTGTGTGACGTGCCAGCAGTTGAATGTAGGGAAGAAAACACCCGTTACACTGAGCCACATAGGGAGGTCAGGAGGTCCATTCAATAGAATGCAGATAGATTTTATCGAAATGCCAAGGTGCAGCCGCCTCCGTTATATCCTGGTGGTTGTCTGCGTTTTCTCCAGATGGGTTGAGGCATATCCTACACGCAGGTGCGACACCCTCACAGTGGCTAAGTTACTGCTTAGGGAGCTTATACCGCGCTTCGGGGTGCCGGCCTCTTTGGAATCAGATAGGGGAACGCATTTCAACAGCTCGCTTGTGAAAATGATTTGTGCCGCTTTAAATATAGACCAAAAGCTACATTGCAGTTATCGACCAGAAGCTTCAGGAATTGTGGAGCAAATAAATGGCACCATCAAGGCCAGAATTGCAAAGGTGTGTTCATCAACATCCTTGAGTTGGCCTGATGCGTTGCCATTGGTTCTTATGAGCCTCCGCAGTACCCCAGACAGAAGAACGGGGCTGTCACCACATGAGGTGTTAATGGGAAGAGCAATGAGGTTACCTTCTGTCCCAACTGCTGCACTGATTAGCATCACAGATGATATGATCCTGGACTATTGTAAGGGGCTGTCTGACGCCATTCATTCTGTGTCCCTTCAGGTGCAGGCTGCCGAGGTACCATCGTGCCAGGACCCTTGTCACGACTTGCTTCCAGGGGATTGGGTCCTGGTGAAAAAGCACGTGAGAAACAGCTGCCTGGATGTTCGTTGGCGTGGGCCTTTCCAGATCATCCTGACCACAAATACGGCAGTGAAGGTGGGAAGCCTGCCCAACTGGATCCACGCGTCGCACACGCGGAGAGTTCCAGCACCTCTGGAAGAAACAGCTCCTCTCTCGGATAGACGTCCAGCTGCGGACCGAGAAGCCATAGAGGGGGCTAGCCAAGCTGTAGAGGTGCCAACGGAAGCAGGGAACGAATCTGACCAAGCTGAGGACGGTCAGTACAACAGCGAGACAGACGACGCTACTGAAGGGGAAAGTAGCTGGGAGTACGAGTCAGACGCTGACAGGTCTGACAGAGAGCGGGAAAGGACAAGAAGAAGACGGAGTAGAAGGGTACGTGGAGAAGCTGATTGGCCGCAAAGAAGGAGCTCTAGCCTAAGGTCAACTCCGGAGAGAACCCTTCCTCCGATATCAGAAGACTCAGACCCCGAAGAAGGTGCTCAGGGCGCTGAAGCACCGGAGTTGAGGAGGTCAAGAAGAGTGCGTGTGCCTAACAGAAGATACTCCACCCCTGAGTGGACATACCTGGCGACAGATGGCTTCGAAGCCAGTGACAGGGAGGATCCGAGCGGTGGTGGTGTCCAGTTCTGAGCCCATCGTAACAGTGGAGATACGACTGTTAGTACCCGGAGTTGAACAAGAAGGGTCACTGACATTTATGCTTCCCCGACCTCCCCGCCTCAGCAAGATAAAGGACATGTTTCTCACAGAATTGCAATTCCCCGATTTTGGTACAAAGATATCAGCCGCAGAAGAGCACAATCTTCGTCTGGAAATATTGAATTTTGCTGTTGAAGCTGCAGGCGAGCGCCTGATAGTGGATGCTTAAAAGACTTTGTAAATAAGCGTGAAGAAAAGAAGATTACCTAGCGCCTAGGAAGCAGAGATTCTTAGGGACACTCCCTGAGATGATGGAGAAGGGCTAGGGTTGTCTGTATATGAACTAAAAAGAACTTTGGCGGAAAGGGTTGTCAGCTTCCAGTTGCGTGGTTCTCAGGACAAAAGGAGAAAAAGAGACAGTAAAGGAACGAAAAAGAAAGGAACTTTGTGCTGAGTTGAGAGAGAACCACACTATCTGACGAAATGGAGGCCGGTACCCAGAACCGCAGAGCGAAATGTATAATAGGTACACTAATAGTAGGAGTGATAATACTAATAGCTTTAGTGGTAACAGTCTCTTATGTAAAGGGACGTGAGGAGGAGGCTAAGGTAACTGATGTGGCATCTGCAGAAGCGCTTACCCCTACCATTGCTGGTGAGAAAGGGGAAAACACACACGAGAAAGCGTTATTGGCTGCAGAAGCCCGCAGGTTACACGTGGATGAGTCCCAAGGTGACTTTAGGTCAAATGCTTATGCTAAATTATTATATGAATATGTGGAGGCCATGGAGGTCAAGGACTGTTACGTCTGCATGCAGTTGCCGGCGTCTGTAGATGAAGGCATTCGATATCATCACCTCCCGCTGACATATGGCATTACCTGTAGCTTGTTGCTTAGTATATTTTATGGGAGAGATAGTTTTGACTATTATTTCTCCAATTATGATGCAGTATTACCAGAAGTCCCAAATTATAAAGAAATGAATAAATGGGACTACTGGAAGAGTGAAGACAGGTTGGCAAAATTTTTCATTCCTTGGATTACTTTAGATACTTCACATGCCCGCAGAAATAACCTGACATGCAAGGTGTCAGAAGTCGAGAAAAAGTTTATAGGGCAGGTGGATGATCGGAATAGGAGACAAAAGATTTTGAAAAAATCAGGACAATGGAAAACAGATTGGACCGAAGAAGAAAAGGCACACAAGAGAAAGGGTAGTAGTGGTCCAATAGCTTTAGATAGAACGCAGAGAGGAAAGTTATGTCTTCATAGAGCCAAAACGTATTATGAAAATGTATACGTGGGAGAGGTTAGTTGTGAACATGCCTTCAATTTGGAGTACTACACCAAAGACTTCCTGAAGGGAATGCAAGTGATTCCTAATGTATATTTTGTATGTGGGAGAAATGCCTACGTGAGGCTACCTGATAATTGGTATGGCTCATGTTACTTGGCAATTATCTTCCCTAAAATATATCATGCCCAAGACTTAGAGATCATTGAGGGAAAGACATCATCAAGGGGAAGGAGAGATGTGGGTGCAGAAATGGTTGGAGATGTCTTTGGAGCTGTGTTCCCACTTCTGGGATTAGCTCTTAATGATGTTAAAATTAGACGACTAGCAACAGTCGTAGACAGATTGTCTGCCAGCACTGCTCAGTCCTTAATGCTAGTAGAGGGAGAGATGCAATCGATAAGGGCTATGGTTCTTCAAAACCGCCTTGCGTTAGATGTCCTATTAGCAAAAGAGGGCGGAGTCTGTAAGGCTTTGAAGGTCCAAGAATGTTGTACTTACATTCCAGACAATTCGAAGCCCCTTGAGAAAGTTATTAGAAATATAACTGATATTCACAAGGAGATTGAAGACCTGAGCAGAGAAAATGTCTGGGAAAAGGTGGGCCAAGGAATGAGTGAAGCTGGAAGCTGGCTCACCGCCTTAGGCAAAAGCTTTGTGTGGAAAATACTAAAACCTATCATCATAATATTGATCTGTGGAATCGTGTTATGGGGTTTGGTGAGGGTATTTAAATGGAACAGAGCCAGAAGGTCAGAGAGAGCTCAGAGAAAACAGCTGCAGAGATTGGCTGCCATACAAGATAGTCAGTACCGGAGTCTGAGGGCTCTGGAAACACAGAAGCGAGTTATGCTAGCAATCACCGCAGTTTAAATATTTAGTGATGACCCCGAGAGGTCATCAAAGGGGGGAACTGAGAGAGCGCAAACTGATCAAAATGTAGAAATGCATCACACTTACACGTAGTAAGCACAAATCATGAAGAGAAATGCCATGAGTGCTGATAGTAGCCACAGTTATATTCTGATGTGTAGTTAATATAGAAGTTTAAATAGAAGTGGAACTAATACAGAAATGTGTGAAGTAATAAGGCTTATTGAACTTGATTATTCCTGAATCCATGTTGTGAAGCTGCTAAAATGTAAGATGGCATATGGAAACGTTGAACGTGGTAGGCCTCAGGGCCAGAGCTAGGAGGGAGGGGGAAGGCGATTAAATTGCATAATGTGGATTGCACTAATGTTTAGTAATAATGAGTAGGGTTTGATTTATAGATGTGTTTACTTAATCAGTAGAATAAGAGTATTAACATGCTAACAATTAAAGAAGAAGTTGAATATTATAAAACTGTTGTAGAGCTGGAAAGCCTTAAACGTTGATTTACACATATTAGTCTGGGACGGGGAATGTTGCAACGCGGTTGGAAAACCATGAGAATTGGGATTTGGCTCCAAATGTCTGTCTGGAAGAGAAAAGGGGGTATTCAATTATTAATAATGAATAGAAGCCTGTTCGTGAAATGGACCAGACATGGAGGAGGGTTCCGGAATGTTTAAGGGGTATCAGCGGGCCGGAGAAGAGTCTGAGAAGCAAGGTCGAAGCTAACCACAAGGCCTCATCATGGAAAAAGCCAGAAGCTACACCACGTGAGGGGCGTCTCACGAGGGGCGTCCTAAATGTTATTGTATTTTTGTATTAGGGACAGCACCCCTGGGGGGAGTTAGAGCAGAAGCCTGAGGACCCTTTAGAGAGCGGATGGGTAGGCAGAGAGGGGCCATGACTGGAGGACTTTAGGTTTTCACCAAGAGTTTAGAGTGAGTGACTTCCCTCGGGAGTCATTCACTGCTGACACCTTTTTGATAGGTTGAGACCTGGTTAAGTAGGGATACCATCTAGATCAGGGTAGGGAAAGCCTAACCTGTATTTTCCCTCCGCCTGTAATGACCGATAGATTTCAATATGTGTCTATGCTAATAGCACTATTGTTTTTAGAACTGGTATTGGTAATTTCCGTTGTTCGTCTGAGGGCTTTCAGAGAACACATGTACGTAGTTGGGCCTGTGTATCTGGTTAATCTCATTTTGAGATGCTTGTATTTGCAACTTATCTTGACTTTATAATAAACCTTTGAAAGCTAGAAGTTGTTTGTGATCCTTTGAGCAGAGTCCTTTATTGGGAGAACTAACTTGGTAAGAGATGCACTTCTTTCCTCAAAGACAGGCAATAAAGGTTCAGTCGACCAGATCGGGGTTTTAGATCGATAGTGATAAGGCATTGATCAAAATCTCACCCTTCCAAGTGCAACTGGTGAGAAAAGTACTTTCTTTCATGAAAAGTAAGAACTGATTCAGACTTTAAGCTCATTGTCTGTGTTATTTTTAAACAAACTTTATTGAATTTGACATAAAGTTCCAGTCAGTATCAATACATCGTGTGTTACTTTGATCAGGATCATAATTCCCCAATTCACTATACCCCTTACACAGTGGTGGGGAAAAGGTAGTAATGATCATTCCAAGTCTCATAAAACTCCCCCCCCCTTCCATGGCAACTCCCTGTGCATACTTCCATTAGTATCCAATTTGAAGCTCTCGTATGTGTCCTTGTTATTGAGATTATTGTCTGTTGATCAGCTGTTGAGTGCTGAGCTCGAGCACCCGCACTATCACCCTGAGAAGTCTGTGACTACAATGAGAGTCACGTGCAAAAGAGGTGGTACTTGGATGATTTACAGCATCATATTAGGATGGGTCCGAGGACATGAGTGTTAAATGACCTCAACTCCATGACTGAAGCCCAGTAGCCCCTGCCTGTCCTGTGCCCCCCATGAGTTGGTATGACAAGCTGCTTAAAGACAGAAACACTTGTCTGTGCTGCAGCTAACTACAATAGTTCATGTAAAAAAAATAACTCTTCAGATGTAGTCTTGAAAAAAGTAGTTTTACATCAATGCAATCTACAGAGCAACAAAAACATGGTTTCTCACTAGGCCTTTAACTCAGATATGCAGACTTGAACTAACACACCCACCTCTGCCACTGGAACAAGCCAATAAAACGAATCAGTTCTCACTGACTTCCTGCATGCCAAAACAGCCCTTATGTGATGTTCTGTGGAAAGAAAAGACAATTACCGTACATCCAGGTAAACATAGATGATTTCAGATTTCGCTTTAGTATATTTTTACTGACTAATATTTGAATGCTTGGAACCAGTGACACCAACCATATGTTTTTGATGGAACAGAGACATGATTTTAGGCTTGTGCAGTGTGTTCAATGGTATTTATGCAGTCCACATTGGGATACCCAGAGGGTAAGCGAGGGAAAGAGAAATCTCTCCTTATTCATTTTGATGGATGCCATGCTGCAGAGAGCAGTGGGGCTTGACTCATAGAGGTTTCAAAAAGTGAGGGTTAGTGAGGAATTAAACCCAGGGCCGGGGTGAAGAATAGCCTCTTTCTGCGAGTCATCCTTGCAAATATGGAGTTATTGGAGCAATTCTTAGTCGGGTAGTCTGAGATGTTAGTGAAGTGGTATGGGGTGTTGAGGGATTTCGCGAGTTATGATGTATAGTGCAAGTGACGTTAGGGATTGTAGGAAATTGGGTTACTGGTTGAGGTGGGTGAAGCCCTACCCAAGCAAGCACAAATCTTGTCAGGGGGCACGCAAGCCAACACCAAATTAACCTGGGCCCGATTCACAGAATGAACTTACTACTTTTGGCATTCACAGAATGCACTTACTACTTTTGGTATTCACAGAATGAACTTACTCATTTCGGTATTCACAGAAGTTAGGACTACTAACTTTAGGACTCCTAAATGCCTTCTGTGAATACCGAAAGTCTTAAAATTAGGATTTTCTCAATTTAGTAGTAGTAAAGTTAGGACTACTAACTTTAGGATGCCTAAACGCCTTCTGTGAATACCGAAAGTCTTAAAATTAGAATTTTTCTCAATTTAGTAGTAGTAAAGTTAGGACTACTAACTTTAGGACGCCTAAATGCCTTCTGTGAATACCGAAAGTCTTAAAATTACGATTTTTCTCAATTTAGTAGTAGTAAAGTTAGGACTCCTAACTTTACTACTACTAAATTGAGAAAAACCCTAATTTTAAGACTTTCGGTATTCACAGAAGGCATTTAGGAGTCCTAAAGTTAGTAGTCCTAACTTCTGTGAATACCGAAATGAGTAAGTTCGTTCTGTGAATACCAAAAGTAGTAAGTGCATTCTGTGAATGCCAAAAGTAGTAAGTTCATTCTGTGAATCGGGCCCCCTGTGTTTAACCCTCAGGTAGCTTGGCACAAAAGCAATCAGGCTTAACTTAGAGGCAATCTGTAATGTATTTATGCAGCACACAAACAGTAATAAAGTGAATACACAACACAGGAAAAATGCCACACCAATTTAGAAGAATAGTGTAAAATGCAATAAAATATTTGACACCAAAACAAAAATCAAATGACTAGAACCAGAGCATTGCAATTTTAAAGGTTTAGGTAATAATAGTGCTTAAAAGCACAATGCACCAACTGTGGTTATCTGGTTATTTTGGACAAAGTCAGAAGTTCAGACCGACAGTGATGAAGAGTGGGCCGGATACAGGGTCCAAGCTAGTCCCACAGTCAAAATATACCTTAAATCCTGGTGACTGAGCATTGTGCCATCCTGCTGCTGTCCGGAGAAGATTCAAGGTATGCATCGAAGATGGTTTGAGCAGCAGTGATTCTAATGATCTGCGAGGACCGTGATACGGGCATGCATTGAGAATGTGTTGTGCTGCTTTGGCTCTAATGAGAAGCTGCTTGGTCAGTGTCGAGGATACATCGAGCAGCGGCATTACAGATGAATTGTGCAGTCTGTGATGCGGGCTTGAGTTGAAGCTACATTTCGTCGCACTGGTTCCGATGAGGCACTGTGAAGAGCAGCATTTTTATGCATCGCACAGCATTGGTTCTGATCCAACCACAGTTGGGCTGGCTGAGCACCTTTATCTCCACTTCCAAGGGTCAAGGGCTGGAGAGGCACCACTGGGTGGACTAGGACTCACAGCATGCGCAGTCCAGTTGAATGGTTCAAGATGGTTGGAGCTTTTCCTGTCCCTGCTGCTCTGATTAGGATGCCAGCCAGCTAACCCTTGGAAGGAGAGTAGAAGGGCAGCAGAGCAGTACTTGTTTCACAAGAGCAGCCACACATCCTTATTCAGAGTCTTTCAAAAGTCCAGAAGTATACTGAAGAGTTGGATCTGCACATCCAATATTTATGAATGATGCCCTCTTTGAAATAGGAGAAGCTTCTGGAGTACCCCCCTTACAGAGGTGTCTGATGTTCCCAGCCTCCCTTCCTTGGAACCAGCTTGTCTATTGGCACAACACACTAGTATGACTATGAAAACCTTTGTGAGAGTCCTGAGGCAGTCTTTGTGATGTGTAAGTGTAGTAGGTGGCAGCTCACCCCCTCATCCACACAAATATAGCCCATCTTGACAACATCCATTCTCCCTTTGTTTCACTGTCTGTAAGTAATGCACAAAGACCACCTGATAGGAACATCTAGTCATGTGACTCAGGATATAGGCACCAAATGGATGGACCAAGAAAATACTAACTTGCTATAGCTTTTTGTCTTCAATCCTCCTGTTTTTGATGACTTAGCTTTTACTTGCCATCGGACTCTATGCACTTTACCATTGCTGACCAGTGCTAAAGTGCATGTGCTCTCTCCCCTAAACATGGTCAAATTAGCTGACACCCACTTGGCACATTGAATTTACTTGCAAGTCCCCAGTAAAGTGGTACTACATGTACCCAGGGCTTGTAAATGAAATGCTACTAGAGGGCATGTAGCACTGATTGTGCCACCCACTTAAGTAGCCCTTTAAACCTATTTGTGGCCTGTCATTGTAGCCTGACAGTGCTGGTTAGACTGCCATTACAACCTGGCAAAATAACCCCCTTGCCAGACCTACACCTTCCTTATTGATACACAGAAGTCACCCCTAAGGCAGTCCATAAATAGTCCACAGGGGAGGGTGCAGAGCATTTAAAAAGTTGGACATGGACTTTTGACTTTTACATGTCCTGGTAGTGGAAAGCCTTTGCATTTGTTTTTCACTACTGCAAGGCCTACCTCTCTATAGGATAACATTTGGGTACCTTACTGAAGTCAATAAGTGATAACTTTCAATTAGGAGCAGGTAGGAAAATCATGTTTGGTCTCTAAAGAATTCTAATTCAAAACCCTCTCAATGGTAAAGTTGGAATTTATGTCACATTTCTGAAAATGCTACTTTTAGAAAGTTGACATGGTTTTGTCCCAACTATTTAGTGCCTGCTGCTTGTATCCTGGGTCACATGAACAGGTGTTGCTGGCAGTTGGTTTTTGTCTATTACTCCCAGACAGGGAGACAATGGAGGAATAATTGTCTGCAGGATGGAACATCACTGACTCAATGGGAGACAGAGCTGTCACCTACAACACCTACACATCACAGACACTCTGCCTCAGCACACTCATAAAGTGTTTCACACTAGTCTTTTGTGCCCCAGAGAAGCTGGGCCAGGGCAGGGAGGAAGGAAATTCCAGACACCTCAGTAGCGGGTGGGCTCTACAAGACTCTCCCACTTCAAAGTAAGCACTGGGTATAAGTGGTGGACTCTAAGACCCAACTTTTCAGTACACTTCTGGATCTGGGGAAGACTCAGAAGAAGAATTGCTGTGCTGTTGGAAGAAGGTCTACCCTGCTCCTGCCTGAGTGAGAAGGACCTGGATCTTGAACCCAGGGCTACCACAGTGACTGCAAGGGCTAGCTCTCTGGCTTCCTGTTCAAAGCCTCAGTAATAGAAGAGACTCCAACCATCTTGACCCCTGCACCTGGATTATGCTTGCTGTGAGACCTAGTGCCCCCCCTTCACCCAAAGTGGTGACCTTCCTGTCCTGGACCCTTGGAAGTGGAGCTTAAGGCAGTCTGTGGTCTCCCAGAAAATGACACAGCAGAAAACAAACCCAAGGCGGCACTTTGAAGTGCCTCATTGGAACCAACGCAGTCTCGACATAAGCCTGGATCTCAGCCTACACATCCTCGATGCAAATCTTGCAGTTTCTCATTGGAACTGAGGCTTGACACAAACCCACATCCCATTTCTCGCAGCTCATCAGAACTGCTGCTGTGCGATGCGTCCTCGATGCACGCCCACATCACAGCACTTTCAGCTCATAGGAATCACCTCTTTGCAACATATCTTCGATGCAGACCTTGCATCCCTTCTCAGGACAGCTGTTGTGCAGCGCAGGACTCAGCAGCCAGGGTTTAAGCTACATTTCTCAGCTGGGCTGAATTGGTTGCAGTATATTTGTGAGCTTATCACGGTTTGGCATGACCAGATAACCACAGATGTTGCTTTGTGCTTTTAACAACTATTTTTACCTAAAACCTTAAAGTTGTATATATCCAGTTCTACTAATTGTATTTTTGTCATTTTGATGTCAAATCATTTATTGAATTTTACTCTATTTTTCTAAATTGGTGTAAGATTTGTCTTGTGTTTTCAGTTTATTACTGTTTGTGTGCTGCTTAAATTCTTTACACATTGCCTCTAAGTTAACCCTAACTACGCTTGTGGCAAGTTACCAAAGGGTTATACACAGATTAATTTGGGGTTAAGCTTGTGTTTTACCCTGACAAGTTGTGGTTGCTGCTTGCGGTAGCGTTTCACCCCATCAACCATTATCCCAATTTCTTACTGAGGGGGTCACCAATTTAACAGCCACCTTATTGCTAAACCACATTTTCGCACAAACAAAGACTTACAGTAGGATGTCTATGAAGAATGTATATAACCCTTATGAAACCCTGGCCACTGTGTTTGTGTAACACATATGAGCAAGTGCCTCTCAACTTATTCCTTGATTAAAGTGCTTTACTCGCAAACCTTTAATTTTAGATGTGTATTATTTCTGTAGCCCAAATGTTTAGAGTCTAGAGATATTTATTGCACTAAAAGCTTGTTTTTGTGTCTTGGCACAAATATGTGCCTGGATAGAGGACAGGGTCCAACACTCAAATTGTGGGTGATTTTAAGCCGAATACACTGTCATAGATTGTGTTCCTATGGATTGAGGGGGATTGCCTTACCACTTAGTTTCAGCAACCTAAAACACAAAGTCGCAGTGATCCATCAAGGGTATTTTTACATTTATTAAGAACGCTCCGTGAAATAGATTCTCATTGAACTTTACATTGATTTTCTCAATAAAACACCAACACCCAAAAATGTATGTAAGTATTAATGCCCCAGCACCGGTGCACACCCAGCTTCCATAATAAAACTAGAGTAAATATGACACACAAACCCTATGTTCTGACCTAGGGGTACAAGGACATACCTGACACACTTTGTACTATCCTATACTACCCATACTAGGATAGTTGCTAATTCTCTAAAGACCTTGTAAAGCAACAACAAGGGAGAAGTTACTGCTCCCTCAGAAGGTCCTAACATTGGGTCATCAGACCAGATGTTTTCAGCCTAAAGCCATAACACTCCAATGACTTCTGAAGGGACAACGAAGACTTGGCAATGGGAGAAAGAAGAACCTATTAGAGTCTAAAAATGTGAGAAAATATAATAGCTCCCGGATTATGTCAGAGTGAGAAAATACAAACACAGCGAGCAGTTCTAAAAACAATTGTATCTGACAATAGCTAATGGGAAAGCAGAACTCTTCTCAGAGCTGTCAGGAACAGACTCGCTTTTCGTTCTCATGAAAACAAATTGAAGATACATGTTGCCCTTCTTAACCATATAGCAAAAAAATCATACAAGGGATATGCATACACTTCTCAATCACACGTTGGGCTATCTTAGGCATCAATTGCCTCAGGAGGTACTTCGAACAGTGGGGAGAGTAGGAAATACCTGCTAATCAGCATTTAGGTGCAGGCATATTGCACAGTGTCTGTATCTGGCCAGTACTCCCATGCCAAAATCCAGACATTGGGCCCGAGTCACAAAGGTACATTTAGACCTGAAGCCTCAGTTTAGGCCAGAAATCTAAGTTTAGACCTGAAGTCTAAACTTAAACTTCAGTCTAAACTTAGACATCAGGTCAAAACTCAGGGCTTCATTTATGAAAAGTGGCGCATCGCTGCGTGAAAACAGCGATGCGTCACTTTTCATTGCGCCCTCCTTGCGATACCAATGATGCGTCATATTTACAGTATGACGCATCATTGCGGAAGGAGTTACAGATACGTCAGTATTTCTGACGTATCTGTATGGCGCAAAAGTGACGCATTGCTGGAGTGTGTCACAAAAGTGAAGCAAATTCAGAAATGCGTCCTTTCACATGGGGCAAGCCCCATGTGAAAGGGCCTGCGTCAGTCTTACACCTGTTGTGAGGCAGTCGTAAGATATTGGCGCATTTGCATCCTAGAAGTGGCGCAGTGAAATCTTATAGATTTTACTGCGTCACTTCTACGACCCTTTCTTGCGTCAATACGCCCCCCCTTGCATACATGTGGCGCAGGGGTTTACAAAGTGACGCATCTACCTAGATGCGTCACTTTGTAAATATGGCGCAACTAGGTGCATTTTTTACGCCACTGGTGCGTCTAAAAAAGTGACGCACCGGTGGCGTAAAAGTGATGCACAGCGTCATAAATGAGGCCCTCAGACTTTAGGTCTAAGTTTACCTTTGTGAATTGGGGCCATTATGTTTTTATGCCGGAATGGGGAATATCTACGAGGTCCTGCAAATACCCAGTGAAAATCGGCATCATTTCCCCAATGCAGGGACTTTTTTACTGAAATTTAGCACCAGCGTTGAGTCGGTAGTAAATGGACGGAGGGAGGCAGGTGTGGGTTGGGGAAGCGGGACAGGGAACAGGGAGGGTGTCTGCGGTGTGTAGAGGATGTGGCCTGGCATGGAGGAATGTTGCTTGTCACCCAGTGGTCCCTGAGGGGGCAGGAGAGTGCCAGGCTGTGCCTCTGAACAGCCAAGCTTTATCACGAGTTTACTCTGTACCCAGTAAAACTGGATAGGATTTTTTTCAGACCAAGTAATTTTGATTCTGGTACAGCAGAGAGGCATCCCATTGGGGGAGAACCATAGTAGATAAATGCAAAATGTCTACACTGATGAAAGAACTTTTAATCTTCCCAAAGGCAAAATGTAATAATGTATTTGCTTCTATTCTTACTTCTCTGATAAAATAATACCATGATAAAATCCTGAAAATTCGATCTGATATCTCAAAAATACATTTTCACTCACTATTGGTTTGAATCCCATTAATGTATCAACTGACTTAACTAAGAACCTCGAACAATTGCAATCGTTTAGTACGGAGAGACTTTTGTCAACTGTCAGCACAATGCAAGCCTTGGGTGGTGATTCAAGCATATAGTTGAAAAGACTGATTACCTTAATACCGAATATTTTCATTCATTTTTGGATTCCAGATATATGCATACTTTATGGAAGTCTGCGCTAGTGAAACCACCACTCAAACCCTCCCTAGTCTTGCAGTTTTGAGCAATTATCAACCAATCCAATTCCTCACATTCTTAGGTAAAATCTTTGAGAGTCTTACATTTGGTCAACCCCAGAGCACTATTGAACGCAATGATATTCTCAGCCATCATCAAGCAGGTGTCCATCGAGGCAGATGCACAGAACTGATAGGGATGTCTGTCTTGGATGACCTGTGTACAATAGGAAACAACAGAGGAATGTCGGCCTTTGGCCTCCTGAATTGGTTGGCAGTTTTCAACATAATTGATCATACTATTTTGCTCTCTAGGGTTGCTGACATTGGCATCTTAGTTACCAACCTGACTTGGGTTGCTGCTTTTCAGGAAGAGCACAAGCAATCAGCAGCTATTACACCTTTTCATGCAGAACCCAGAAAGAGCTGCCATGGTATTAAGGGTGGGTGTAACTCGTGTAATTCTATGTAGCATATTCACATGCAATTACCTAAGAAACAGCGAGATTGCTCTTGAATTATGGGTGAAGAGGAATTCTGCATTTCGCAATATTTCTTAGTGTGAAATGCCTAATCACATCCAAAATCCATGTAAGGATGCATTTTAAACAAAGAAATAGCGATACTGCAACAGAACATGAATAGCAGGTGGCTACTTTTGCGAGCTAAATGTGCTCTTGGGGTGTGATTTTTCCCCAACTTAGTACAGACATTTAGTGCTGTGTTTCTGCAAAATGCACCCTTGTGTCTAAAATGGACACGTGGATGCATTATGTGCTAATAAATAGTGCTAAATCCAACAGAACATGAATCCCATTCATAAGCCATTGCTCGCTTTCACTAGATGTGCTCTCGCAGTTGGATTTTCCCCCCAAAATGACTCTTAATTATGTGAAATTGAGTAATGGCGCAATTTTCGGTAATTTTGCGTCAAAGAGTAATGCATGCATACCGACATACTGTGATTTCTTCAGCATAAATGAAATTCTGCTCAGGCCTACATGGTATTGCCCAATACTTTATTTTGTCTCCTCTACTATCTGATATTCATTTGTTGCCACTGGCCAAAATATTATATGCTTCAGAAATATTTTTCTACAGGTATACAGACCACACCCAACTGGTTTACCAACGGTCTACTGACCTGCATTTACACCTGGCCAATGGTGTTGCCCTTCTCCATTGTTCAATCAGGGATCTAAGGACATTTTATCAAACTGAATCTAGATTAAAACAATAGAGGTTTTGCTTACATCTTTTCAAAACGCATTTTTGAGGCCAGGTACGATGAGCAGTTACCAGCCACCAGTAAAATCAGTTTCTAACCCTCGTATGCATATTGATAATGATTTAAGCCTAAAATATTCAGGTCAAGAAGGTGGCCAAATTTAGCTTCTAGCATCTTAAAATATTACAATTTATTTTCCTTTTCATTGATTCTAGGCAGCTTGTAACAGTAAGGAACGCATTGATTCAATTCAGATTGGACTATAGTAATGCCGCCTATTTTTTTGCCTTTCCAAAAGGTCTTTTTCATCGACTTCACCTAGACCAGAATACCGCAGCATGGTTTATCACTCACTGCTCCAAAACAACCCATAAGAATCCAGTTCTACACCAACTACATTGGGTGCAGGTGAAAAAAACAACAACTTTAAAGGCCATGTCTATTCTCCACGTGACTATTAATCAACACTCACCTGACTTGTTAGCTTCCATATTTTCTTTGTAGACACATGCCTTCCAGATTATTACACACAGGAAATACATTTGTACTTAATATCCTCAAGTCCCAGACTTGTAAATTTAGTGACTGAGGGGTCTTTTCTATTGCCTCAGCAAGAACATGGAACTCCTTGCCGCGGTTCTTCCAGTTGAGCATGACCTCCTTCTTTTTAGGAAATTGTTAAAAAAACTCTTTTACTTGCTTTTCTTTCCTCTCTATTTATTTACTGTATCTGTACTGTACTTATGTAAAACACCAATAAAATCTATCTTGAAATTATTATATTTTTTTATTTGATGAAATGTACCTTGATGATGTCTTGGTAATCTGTTTGATTAAATATTAGCATGTGTTTAGTACCATGATGATTCAGCGACCTGCTGATGATATACATGGCCATCATAGACCATAAACAGTCATGAGAATTTCGGTGATGTCATGTTTTGATCTCAATAGATTCTATTCGTAGCACTGTCCTTGTTCTCATCACTCACCAAAGGCTCCTTTGAGAATATACTTTCAAGCGCTCAACTTTCTAAAAGTCTCAAAGCCTTCAGCAACAACAGTGTAGAATACAGTCTCCAATACAGTGCTATGGTGCATTAGGTCCCACATGTGGAATGACTCGTAGGAGGACGGTTCCAGAAACAAGGTCTAAAGACTCTTGGGGGCATATTAACAAGCCCCGATTGCCACTGCAGCTTCATTTTTTCCTGACACTCCTGTGGCGTAGCACAATTTACCATATTTACAACATTTAGCGTGGCTTAACGCCAACTTGTAAATATGCCCCTTTCCGCTGCAGTCCTCTGCAGCAAAGGGGCGTGCAATGGGTGTTGCTATGGGCGTTCCACCGCAACTCCCATTGCTTTTTGATGCTGCCCCAGATTTACAAGGGCTGAGGTGTGGTGTCTTAGTAAATAAGTTAAAGGAAAACGAAGTGTAGTTCTTCAGTATGATTTATTCGCCTCATCCACTAACAGCCTAGGGTAATAACTGACAGAGAATACAGGAATATGCTTGTTCTAAGAACTATACAGGATTCACATTCTATGCAGTGTACTCGAGAAGGGAAGCAAGAACCTTAAAGAAACAGGTGCTTGTTAAAAGGACATAACATCACACATCTCCCTTCTTCACAACAACTTGTGATACCAAAAATCAGAGTTAACAGAAATACAAAAAGCATCAAAGAGAGAAGAAAAGAATTAACATGTTTTACACATAGTCCTTCATATACATAGGAGCACTACGTAGTCTCTGACTCTTTGCACGTTCATTAGGTGAAAAGTTGGAACAAGATGGAGTAGGATCAAACGTACCAAGAGGACCAGAGTCAGAATCACAGACAGAAAGAGTACTGTCTTTCGACTTAACAACCACCACCCGACTTTTGTTCCAAATTCTGCCATCTTGTGTTTTGATTGCATTACCAAAAACTTTAATGACAGGTCTGACATTAGTATATTTTGACCAAGACCTTCTACCTACAGGTGCTTTTATTTTTACTAGGTCACCAACTTTTACATCTTGAAACTTAACACATTTAACCTTGTCAAAGTATGTTTTTCTACAAATTTGCTTCTCCAACTCTCTCTCTCTCCAAGCACCAACACAATTGTCAACAAACCCCTTTTTTAGATTCATCCATCCTGGACACCACATTGTATTTGGAACTCTCCCTTTGAACAGTTCAAAAGGGGATTTTCCAGTGGTCAAATGAGGAGAGCAACGATATGCTTCTGACTCCAATCAGCCGCTGGGGAGGAAAATCGATTCAAGCAAGGCTGTGTGTTGAGGCGTCTTCGAGGTAGGATCGTCGCCAATATAAATGTGGTGTCTTAGTAAATAAGTTAAAGGAAAACGAAGTGTAGTTCTTCAGTATGATTTATTCGCCTCATCCACTAACAGCCTAGGGTAATAACTGACAGAGAATACAGGAATATGCTTGTTCTAAGAACTATACAGGATTCACATTCTATGCAGTGTACTCGAGAAGGGAAGCAAGAACCTTAAAGAAACAGGTGCTTGTTAAAAGGACATAACATCACATGAGGCAGCACCAAAAACTACGCCATGGAATACCAGGTGTTAGAATAGCGAGGAGAAGTTATTAGTTTCTACTCCTTTTTGCTCTTGCTATAGAAATCACCATTATTGATTGTTTATGTGCAGGAAAGTGTGCCTTCCTGCACATAAACAATCATCCCTGCAGCGCAGGCCCTCTTGCAACATGGCAGCAGGGTGCCTTTGCTGGGACTAGGTGGCTTTTTTTGTGAAGTATTGACTTCAAGATCAGGTGAGGCCTGCTTCTCTGAATCATTTTAACAAAGGTCATTTTAAAAGAGGAATAGTAACACTTACTGTGGTAGTGGAGCTACTGAGTTGAATGGTTTGTAGTGCACATCTGCCAGAAGAAGTAAGTACAGGTCACTGAACTTTGTAAGACAAAATTTAAAAACCCATGAGGATAGAATATGGTGGAGTATGATCCATGCATGGTCAACAAATAAAACATTGTAATTACACACAGTATGTGAGTCCGATATAAGTTCATATTTTGAAGATATTCATATGACTGCTTCATCCAACTCAAGCTGTATGCAACAGCTGGGAAATTGTATCAATAAATGTGACTCTAAAAAACAGTGAACAAATATTTGTGAAGCTGATGTGAAACTTGTTATTGTTTCAAGTACATTCAAGACAAAGGCCCTGATTTAGAGTTTGGTAGACAAGTTACTCCTTCATAAATTGTGTGGATATCTTATCCACCTTGATTATAAGCGTGATGGGGTACAATGCACTTCTAATAAAGTGGACAGGAAATCCTTCATGTTTGTGATGGAGTCCCACTCCCACACTTCTTTGCTGTTCACAAATCTCTATGGACTCCTAGTAAGTTGCATAGTCTAGGATTTAGTATGTGCAACAGTTGTTTACCTTGTAGTGATGTTGGTACTTTACACCCTCGGTTTTAAACTTTTGGTCCAATGCCATGGGAGTAAATATACAGACTTTTGAAAATAAAATAAATGTTATTTGCCTGTGTATTTGTTTGAAAGTTACTTTACTGAATCGATTCTCAAAATAAAAAAAAATATATAATGTTCTTATTTTGTTAGAACATAATCTATCACTTCTAGTTTGAAGCCCATTAAATTACTATTAGTCTATACTTGGCCGAGTTGAAGCTATTTTGTGAGATGGAACAATGGGTTTTCAGAGACCCACGTATTTATTGAATTCGAATATGAAATGTATTCATTTATTTCTTGTTGGCATGTGTGCATATATTTAGGCATATCTAGGTATTCAAATAGCATTGGCATGTTAAGTCTATTAAGTCTTTGCCAGCTTTACAGCTATGTACAGCAATATGGTTGGGCTTTCTTGGAGGAAGACGTTTTTTAACCTGATTTAGCTGCTGAGCATGAAGATGACCTAAAAAGCACCTTAGGATACAAATACATCAAACTGTTAATTTTGTCAACTTTTAGCAGCTTTTCTCAAATTGTTTTTGTGAAATGTAATTTGTCATAACAGAAAGTTTGCACCATAGGAAAAATAGTTGCACCATATTTGCTACATGGATGCACCTGAATGGGCAGTCACAAACTGGGGTTATCCATTTACGTCGGTACAGAAAAGCCATGCTCAGTATCTTCATTACTGATGGCATTTCTAATGTTGTAGTGCTGTTATCAATGATGTCCTAGAACATGTCATGAGTGAAGTAATGTGGGAGGTAATTAGGAGTGCATGACAAGGGTGTGAGTTTTAGTTACTCTAGGATGTGAGATACAGCTACTTGAGATACCTACAACTGGTGAATTGTAGTGGTTTTGTTTGTTTAAACCAGTATGTTTTAACAGACATTTTCATCTAACTATAATGTCCCTTTAACCATTGTTTTTTAAGTGAATTTTGATAGTTTTAATAATATAAAATAAGATGTCAAGAACCATGTGCAAATGTGGTTGTGTGCAGGCCTAGCCTGTAGCTCCCTGTGGGCACTCAACCTCCTGTCGTGCTTGGCCTTTGTCCATGTGTGGTATGGAGTTGTAGGCAGGGTATGTCCTCTAGCCAGACCCTGCACCCAACCGCTGACTTTCTTATGTAACAAGTTGAAGGTTCAGATTTTATTTAAAGCAGGCCTACTGGCTATGTTAAAGGATCAGAACACCAAAATATCAATAATGGGCATAATTGGGTTTATCCAGGGATAAGCATGTCAACAAATATCAATCAGACCTATTAAATGTGTGTATTCACAAAACAAGATCTAGACCGTAGATTTGTGGACAACTACAACCAAATATGTATTTTTATAAATTCACACATTGAAATGTTTTATAATAGTGAATGTTATAAAGTATTTTCAATAAAGCATTAAAAAACCATTACCATGCCTTTGAGTATTTTTAACACTTTTTCAGAACAGAAAGTGCAGCCACAAAACAAACCACAAGAGTTCCCTGCTCTCCAGCTGAGGAGCATACAACTCCAATTGGGAGTGCTTTAAAAAAAATACAAAAAGCTCTCCTGTGGTCTTGGACTCAATGACCCATGAGTCTTTTAAAAAAATGTTTTTTTAATGTTTATTTATTTATTTATTTTTGTAATTTATTAAGCGCGGCGAATACCCGTGGGCGTCTCGGCGCTAAGTGATTCCATTAATTCCCTCGTCGCTCATAGAAACTGTCTTAGACTACTGATCAAATAGCCAGGTTTTTAGTAATTTACGGAACTGCATAAGTGAAGGAGACGTCTTGATGCAGAGTGGCAAGGTATTCCATAGCTTTGATGCCGCAACCAGAAAGCGACGATCTCCCCAAGAAACTGTCTTGGATCGAGGGACCACTAGATGGTTCAGCGTGGTTCATCGAAGCAGTCTGGTTGGTTTGTAAGGTGTCAACTGTGCCTTAAAAAATTGGGGAGCCTGGTCATGCAGTGCTTTGTAAACTATGCACAACAATTTAAATTTTATTCTGTTGCGGATCGATAGCCAGTGGTATTTCTTAAGGGTGTCAGAAATTGGAGAGAATTTAGGTGTTCCTGAGAGAAGCCGTGCTGCTGCATTCTGCAGTGACTGAAGCTTGTTTATTATCCTGGTTTGGGCATTTAGAAATAGCCCATTACAATAATCAAGGGATGTTAGAACCAGGGAACTGATTAGTGTTTTTGCGGAAGTGACAGGAAGAAATGGAAGAATTTTCCTAATCAGTTTTAATTTATGATGGGCTGTTGCTGCTACCTTATTCGCATGTGCCATGAAATTTAGGTCCACATCGAATGTTACTCCTAGGTTCCTAACCTTGAGTGCTGGCCTGGGTGGCTCACCCATAGCTGATGGCCACCAGGTTGACGGCCAATCAGGTCTGAGGGGTCCGAAAATTAACACCTCCGTCTTATCGGAATTTAGCTTAAGACAATTAGATGACATCCACTCACGGATTGCAAGCATTCCGTGTCGAAATCGGTCAGCCACCTCTGGTCCATTAACTTTAATACCCAAAACCAGTTGGGTATCGTCAGCGTAGGAGGTTACGCTCATCTCATATGCTTTGATGACATTAGCAAGGTCCGACACATAGATGTTAAATAGTGTCGGACTTAGGGATGAGCCTTGAGGAACCCCACATGGTAATGACAGATTGATGGATTGATAAGGGCCAAGGGTGACTGCCTGTGATATGTCGGCTAGGAAGGAAGCAATCAGGGTTCTCGCTGAATGATGGATGTGGTGCTCTTGTGCTCCCTGTATCCCTCCATAAAATTAAGAAATGCTTGGTAGTTTCCCTGCCCCTTCTAAAGGCACCACCATGATCCATAAATATAAATAGAAAGCCCTTGAAGCGCATTATGGGATGCTCCTTCCTTGCAGCAGTGAATAATAAATTAGCGACTCCTGAAGCTCATTTATTCATCTTTTTATTATTTTTAAAAAATGTTTTGGGTGTTTCTTGTCCCACCCAGGGGACATAAAATGTATTTTAACTGTTGAGCTGCAGGGGGAACCCGAGGTTCCCTCAGCCCCTCCTGGCTCCCCGGCCACTACCCATAAGGGGTACTGGCAGGAGCTGGACATTATTTTAAAGTGAGTGCCCTGGTGCTCATCTGGGATGCCCACAACTTGACCAATGGTTGGGAGCTGCAAAATTGCTCCCCAGCCAGCACCCTTTGTGAGTGTCCGTGAGAGATGGCTAATATTTTGAAGTGGGTGCCCTGGTGCACACCAAGGCATTCAAAAAATGCTTAATGGTTGGGAAATCCCCAAGTCCCCAAGGCCCTTCTGGTTCTACAGCCAGTGCCCATTGAAGGTGCCAGCTGGAGCAGGTAATTGTACTGACCTGGGAACCCACAACAGGGCCCATGGTTGGAGGCCATGGGGCCAGCTCCAAGAACTCCATGGCCATTGTCGGCTCTGCATACAGCCACCATCCTGGGCGCATCAGGAGCCAGTTCCATTTGTTTGTTCCCACCTAGGCAGAGCAACTCATTTTGTGGTACACACCAGCCGAGAGCAAAGCAGTTTTTCTGCCTGGGAGAGTACAGGCAGGGAATTAAATTTGTATTCCCTATTCGCCCTAACCCGGGAAGGAAGCAATGCCCCAGGGGATGGGATCCCTGTGACACAGCATTGGTCAGGCCCTGGGTGATGTGGTGCATAAGTCTGGTCTATGGCTCAGGGAGGTAGAACCAAGACCGCCACCCACATAAAAAATATTGGCCCCAGGGATTGTGTTGCCAGGGCCTCTCAAGTATAAATATAAAACCAGCCCTGGGGAAAAAAAAGATTGCGCTGATGCCCTAGGCCCTGCTCACCCCAGGGGGCTTATATTTTAAAAGAGCTAGAGCCCCGTCATGTTAAGAATATATTTTTGGTCCCATGGTGGGGGTCCCAGTGCGGAAGTGTATCCCTACCCAGCTCCATATATGCTTTTTTATTCTTTTCCTAGGACAGGAGGTTGAGTACCAGAGTGTCAAAATGGCTGTTGCCACATCTGTATTGATGTGGCGGCTGCCAATCAGATCTTTTATCGAAATCCACCAGGCACATACCACACTCCGTTTAAAATGGATTTTGCCTTTACGCTTTTCTGTCAACACAGTGATGTTGCTCACACCACGCGCAGTGGTTAGGTGCCATTTTAAATACCTATACAGATCATTGGCCAAAAGAAAGACTCTGTTATTTACATTATTTTTCAACAATGAATGTATATGACTGAGCTTGAAATACAATTTAAAATAAAAGTGGTACTGGCTTAACAAACAATCTGAGTTTTTAACAAGCAAAAGAGAAATTACATAAACTCAGTTTCCAACTGATTTCTAAGCAGCTACTTCAGTCTCTTCGTATTAACGATTTCTATACCACGTATTCTTAATCATAATTGAAAATAGGAAAAATCATTCATTGTTTCAATACATACATTTTTTAAAGCTCCTGCAAGTATTGGACCTTTATACACACCCTAACATGATGTAACCTCTTAAAGTACAAGTGCATACATGATTAATGGTCGTATCGAATATATGGTCATTATCCAGTCCATAATTGCTTCATCTGATGTATCAGTTGACACCAGATAACTGTTTCTAATAAAGACAGATTGAGCTATAGAGGATTTGTATGTGTTGTGGACTATAATGATCATTTTTCTTACAGGTATAAATTTCCTGTTGGTTCTTAATGACCCATCGATTAGACTGAATGCAAAATAACATTGTTAGCTTAAGGTAATACATGCCCCAATACAAGATCAAATTGAATTCTGAAGGTATATGCTTGAAAGATACAAGTTTGAAGCACAATTGACAGGAAAGATTCAAATGCAAATACATTTCAGGAACACATATAAATATATATATACACACACAAGAACACATATATATATAGAATAATTTGGATTTATTCCACAATTATTCAAAATTGTCATTCATTCATTCAGGCAGAAGATACAGTTGAGGAAAACAACTTTCACATTTCTATAGGAGCACAGAATTGGCGTGTGAAGTTTCAAAGTTTTTTCTCATGAACCATGACATAAATATAAAATGCCCACAAACGAAGGAATGGAGGAGGACAGTGGTTGATTGTATACCCTAGAGAGATATATTGGATTGAACTAAGTTTATGGCGATGTGGCTAGATGTGGGAAGTTACTCGTTATTTCCCTATGACACTCCCACACACACCCCAGCCCTCAGATCCAGGTTTAGTGTGGCCAAGGTCTTCGGCCATCTTCAAATTGCCCTGACACATGGCCTTTTGGAACGTTTGCAGAAAGGCATTCAGGAACTACTGAAAAAGTGAGGAGGTGGTCCCAGAAACATTTTGTTTTGGAAGAGGCCAGGAGTCAACCCCACCTACTAGCTTGTGCCCGGCATAAATTTGGCACTTCCAGACACCTACTTCAGGACATGTTCTGGGACTATGGAAAACTAAATATGCTCAGTATCAAAGAAGGTACTGGGCTGTTCCTAATAAAAGGGAGTGTTAGGTTCGCTCAGTTGTTTGGATGTCGTAGGAACCAAGTGGAGTCCTACGGATGGACATCCATTTTGTTGGATGTAATGGCCTCACACACCCTTGCAGGTGTCATGCTTCATCATTGGCAGTGCTCCTCGTTGGGTCGGCGGTGCAATACCCAATGGGCAACACCTCTATGAGGGGCTCTTTGGTGGAGATCTTCTAAGCAATTGCCGTATGGGTGATGTGCGGGTATGGGGCCATGGTGATGTAGACGTTGTAGTGAGTTCAAATGAGGCTAACGGTGCCAAGATCAGGTTTTTTCTGGGGGTCTCTTGCTTCAATTAAAAGAGAACTAGACTGTACTCGAAGGGAGGTTATGTTCCCTTGTGCGAGACTAGGCTAGTGTGTGTAGGACTGGGTCGACATGTTTCTCGCTATTGTACACTGACTAGCGATTCATCAGGACCAATGTCGGAATAAGATTTATTGAGAAAACTGTCTACAACGTATATTTTCCTCCATATCAGGGATAAAATACTGATTATCAAATGGAAAATGACGGTGTACCTGTGTTGCGCTGTATCTGCCTAGGCTGGGAGACAAAAGAAAGGAAATCACAACAGGTTACACTCCACAATCAATAGTGCGTGACCTAGTACACTCAGTGTAACATGCCAGTGAGGGTGACGCCAGCATGTGAGTTAATAACAAAATGTGTCATCCACAGTGAGCACAGTGAGTAGCATGCCCCTGTGGGAAAACACAATTAAAAAACAATGTTAACAGCAGTATTCTCATGGTATCATTAGATAATTAGCACTCACCTATCTGGTCAGTGGAGAGCTACAACAACAGCACCCGGCGGGTAGTACATCGGGTTACAACCTCTTTCTTTTCAGGTTGTATATGGCAAACAAGTGGTATTGTGAATCTGTGCGCTCACTCAACTGTCTTCTGTACAAGCACTCACACTAGACTAATGGGCAAACATTGTGCTCGTGTTGTGATGTTTTAATACAGCAGCATCAATAATGAACTGCCACAACTCGGTAAAAGCGGCGAATGCCGCGGGTCACTCAGTTATTAAAATACCCTTTGCTATTAGGAATGAGGCCGGGAATTGTGGCAGCAGGATGAGTGGTTGCCGGCTGATCCATAAAATCCCAAATGTCGTTATTAACGGCAAATGCGGCTGATCACTCATTCATGTACACACACACACACAGAGTGGTTGCCGGCTGGTGTATAGACTGCCGCACGTGGTTGCAAGCAGCGACATGCTGCGGGTTTCTCATTCTTTCGAAAATGCCCCTTGTTCTTAGGTGTGAGGCACAGTATTGTGGCAGAAAGAGGAGTGGTTAGTGGCTAATGCGGTAAATCCCGCTGACACACCCCCATAGTAGTTACTCAAAATACGGGTGGAAGGATTCTGCGTGAAACACTGGTAAGACTCATTATGCCCGGTTAATCTCAAAAACCTAACACTCACCCTCTGATCTTAGCCACACACCCCTCTCTCTCGTCATACACATGCAACAAGTCATACTGCCAAGACATGGAACGGCTGCAAGCTGTTCAGGTTTCGCCCGCAGGTATGCGGGCCAAACACTTACTTTGAAAATCCCTTGCCTCCGTGGATAGACCTACCCCTCATCGCCGGGTTCGGAAAGGTAATCCGGTGTCCGGCGGCCATCTTCTTATGGGCGTGGTTTAACTGTCACCTGATCTTGGGCGGTGTTAGTGTTGGTGCACAGTAGGGTCGTATGTGGATAAGCTTGCATGGCGGCGGCCATTTCTAAGTGGTGATTTAGAGGAGCTTAAATATGTGTGCATATCCCCATAAGGTCTGTCAGAAGAGCTTGGCATTAAGGGATGGTATCATTTGCATAATATTAGCTCCTTCCAATGAGCAAAATGCGTGTTACTTATGTGGGAGGTGTCAGTTAATACGTCACGGCTCACACGGTGGTGGCCATTACATAGTGGTTACTTCGATGTTTACCTCAGTCTAGTCAAGTCATTGAAAGCTGTTGCTAGAGCCCTAGCTAAGCGGTCTACTTTTACAGTTAAAAGTACTGATTGAATTGCATTACATTAGGTATTCCCAAATGCGGGGGGTAGGGTTGGAGGGTGGTGGGGGTAGTGGTTGATAGTTAGTTTTAGTGGATGCCGGCCGGCTACTAAATATGCTTCCTTTTGTACCTAGGACAAAGATGTTGAGTCCAAGGTCAGTTAATAGACCTCCTTTGTGACTACAGAGAGAGAAGAAGCTTCAAGTAGTCTTTTCCTTGAAGTACCCACGTGACCAGTGACAACTGGACATGGACTTGACACTGCTGTAGGCCTCTGTCTTACATCCAGCGAGTCTCAAAGTACCTCCCGTGAGATCCTTGGAGGCATTAGAATTGTACTCCTGCTCATGACCGGGACTTTTTTATGTTCAAAATGTTTTATACAATTTTTATATGTATAAGAAGTAGAAAATTAAAAGCCTGAGGGCTTGATTTAAATCTTGGCAGGGCTCCAGTTGTCCCTCTGTGGTTGCAGTTACAAGTACTCCATTGAGCTGACGTAATCCTGCTGCCGTATTTAGATGTGGGCTGGCTGTACCACCATTTGCATTAAGGCTGTCTACCGTTGCATAAGCAGCACACCTCCAGCAATGCCGAGTACTCCTCTGCTGGCTGATAGTATGTCGCTGTCAGGCTGGTGGGTTTGTGCCGAGCCTATTTAGATTTTCTCGTTGTGCTAGTGTTCTTGTAGTGGCGGATTCCTGACAGAGTGAGTCCCTTGTGTAGTGGAAAGAGGTAAGTAATACTTATTAATGTGATACTACACATATATGTTGTGTTTGCTGCAAAAATATATGTAGGTAATGTGTTATGAGCCTTTCCTACGTACAGCATAGCACACAAACAACATATAAACACTATTGAGTGTGCACCCACAGGACCACAAGCACAACACCCACAACCACCACAATAAACAAATAAGTCTTAATAAAGGTGTCTTCATTTTACATTGATGGGTGGCAAAATTAACACTACTGCATTGCACATAAGAAACCAATTGCATGTAGCAGCATTGCATACAGACACAAGGCTAAAGAAATTGTCAACACACAAATCATAGTAAGATAAGTGTAAGAAAAACTTACTTTAGACTCCCGCAATAACGGAGTTGATTAGCATTGTGGTCAAGTACAAGCAGCAAAGGGAGGACCTGGGCTATGGTGTTCAAGATGGAAACAGAAGTGGAAAACCATAAAAAGGTATTTTTCGAACTAATTTCCTTTGATTACTCCAACTTAGAGTAGAAAGTACTCTGCCACAGTTTCCTCAATCGAAAGGCACATCGTGATTGGTCCGGCGGTAATCTTGGCTGGACATCCACCGACAGCCACTTTTGCCTATGATGCCGTCAATGCTGGTGAAAAATCCTGGCAGAGTTGGTTGCACCCGGGTGGCCTTTTCTCCATATAGCCGCCAACAACTAAATAAAGAGGGAGGACCCCCTAGTAGACAGGAGGTGAAACTGTCAAATAAGTGACAGTGGGACCAGATCCATCAAGATCTAAATCAGGCCCTAAGTCAGAAGTTAAAATCTTTGATCAGGGTGAACCTAGTTGGTGTACCCTAGCCGCGTTTAATTGTAATCAGTCTGAAATTAGTTTTAGGTCCTGGTCTACTGTGACCAGCGATTTGTGCTTTCTGGTGCAATTTCAGATCTCGGGATCCCTTGACAGAGTTCTTGTCACTTTAGTCCCAATTTGTCTTTTAACTTTTACTTTATTATTCTTATTCAGTTTGAGTTTTTTTTTGTTTTGAATTCTGACTTCATTACTGTTTAGCACTGCATAAATTACCTTACATATTGCTATAAATTAAGCCAGCCTGCTCTGTGCAATCGCTACCAGGGAGTTGAGCTCAAGGTAATTTAGTGACTTGGAGGGTTCAGCTTGGCAAGGAGTGATTTATTTTTTGAGGTGGGTAGTCACCCACCCTAAATAATATTTCTTACAAAGCCCCTTTCTCCACTGTGAGTCTATGGGCAACAACAGAGTAGCTGCAGCACATGGTGCTCTGCCTCAAACAAACACCTTTATTACAGATCTAAATCAACACATGTCAGATTTGAATTTTGGATGGCTTCATTTACTTATGCCAAGTTACCCTCATATGTCCTCATTGTGGCACAAAAGAATGCTGGAATATTTCAGAACTCAGCAGATGACTGATGGATCTGGCACAAATGGTTGTTTGCTGGGCTTGTGATAGCAGCAACTTAAAAGTATGTATTGCTTATTTATGAGGTAACACTAAAAGGTTTCTGAGTAATGCAATAGCAAAATGACCATGATCTCATGTTCTGTGTCTGACATGAGTCAACTAGACATGGGCATAATTCCCAGTTGAATTTAGAAACAAAAAGTGTCAGAGCCCTATTACTTAGACATATGTGCATCGTAATATGGAGTCATTTGAAAATTACACATGGCTGTCAATCTACTTTTTGTCAATTAGGGGTGTGCAAAGCATGCATAATTTAGTGTTGCATAATTATGCAAACTTCGGGAAAAGCTGCGAAATTATGCGTAATTATGCAAAATAATACACATCTTTTGTGCTATAATGTAGCGCAAAATGTTTCAGTGCATCAATTTTTTGACGTGATGATGCATTGTGTGATAAATAGTGCAAAAACAAAAGCAACAAAAATACTAGCCAGTTGAGTTTGTTTGTTCCTATATGGCATATTAGCTGTCCAATTTTACTGCGAAAAGAATGTAACTATGTGAAGTGGCATAATATCATAATTTGGAGAATTTCACATAACAAATGTAACATGATACTAAGGGTGGGTGGAATTTGAGAAGTCACACTACGCAAAGTTCTGTGAAATAGTAAAAAATCTCCGCGAGCACGTGGAATTGCTTGCCCCACCCATTCCTAATGTGTTTTTGCGTGCTCGCGGGAAATTATATCGCTAACTTGCCCATGCCGGCACTAATGGGCGCGCCCATATTGTTTTTCAACTGTCCCGCCCATTCACGATGCTTATTTCCTGTTCCTGGTCGCGTACTGTGTGCTCCCGCTGGTTGGCAATGAGTATTTACTGTTCAAGAACGCTTATTACGTATTAGCAATCCTTTTTGCGTGCATGCCGGGGAAATATCGTGCAAACTTGCCCATGCGGTCGCATTGGGCACGGCCATCTTGCTTTTCACACTATTGCTATCGTTCTGGGCCTGCTTTTCTATTCTATCTCTATGTTTGCAATGCTTTGTATCATTTTTATTTATTATCTATCTTTTTATTTTCCTGATTGTATATTTTGACTTTTTTAAAATTTTTGTGACTTTTTTACTACTTTTTCAATCTTTTTCTATAACTTGCTTTTCTAATTTCTTTTACTTACTTTTTCGAATTCCTCCCTTTTCTTTTCCACCCCCGAGTCCCAGAAACATGGCCAAGGGTGTGGGCAAGTCCAAGGGAAAGACTGATTGTGCTCACAGCCGCAGCCGTGACTGCCTTCCCTGCGGAAAGCAGCACCCACTCGGGGTGCAGGCACTTGCCTTATTCAGTGAGGAGGAGATGGCCACACTTGTTTTTTTGTACAGCGACACCTCCCCTTGACCCTGGCAGGCCTGAGTCCCAATACGGGCTCCGGGAGCTTTGCCAGGGGTGGGGAAAGGTGCGCCGGGCAGTGTTTCGCTGCTCTGTGGTCTGGTGCACCCCTAACCAGCTGATGCACCTGTGGTCAGATATCCTGGACCGGGAGCAGGACCTGCTGGACCTGCTAGGAGTGGAGGTCCTGGGGCTTGGTTAGTAGCTATTTAATATTACTACTTTGTGTTCTTCTGCTCTGTGTTATATATAGCGAATATTTTTTTGCCCCAAACAGCAAGAATGCTGCTGTCTAAATTGCAGGTAAATTACGTTTAAATGTTATTTGTTTCACTTTCACACCAATCATCCATGTTTGTCTCTTTCTTTATTACATCTTTCATGACCAGCACCCAGGGGCAAGAAGGCAGGGTCGGAGTCGGCGGGAGATGGAGAAGATGCCTCCCAGGGATGCTCCGCTACCGAGGGCTCTGCTCCTGGCCCCAGTAAGTCTTCCTGTTGTTAATATTAATAATTATACTACCCTAACTTTTACTACACCTTATTTTTTCCGAACTATTATTTTGATTACCAAATTCATTTTTTTACAAAATCTTCCTAGATCTAGACAATCTGTTTTTAAATTCTTGTTAACACTGCCCCTAACTGCCTCGGCTATGACTTTCTGTACTACTACTATTAGTCTGTCTGTAGCTAAGCTTGCCCAGGTGGCCACTCTTTATGTAAAAGGTTTCAAATAAAACTCAGATTCACCAATCGCTCTAGCCACTGAGTCCAGTCCTTTGATTTGTCCATTTCTAGTCTTCTTAATCTTGAGGCTTTTCGACAATTCCCACCAACAAAAGGCCAACTAGATATTTTACTATTTTGTATAGGATACATAGGACATACTACTACTGTTTAGGGATTCTGCGCATACAGAACTATGCACAAGAAAATAGGATGTTGTTGATAGGAGGTTGGACCTTCCTCACACCGTCCTCACCCACAATACCCTGACTGACTAGCTTTAGTGTCTAATTAGCTCCCCGAACCCCCCCAAAGATACCCAATGATTAGACAACCCAGAACATAACGCTACACTCCCGACCTCTTACACTCTTTCATTCCCTCACTCTTTTAGGTTCAAACCAAATACCACAGAGTCTATGTAAGTCCAAAAGGTTTCTTTTCAAATAACAAACTCTGTATGTTGTTCTATAATTCGGTATACAAGCCAGCACCAACAGAAAATGCATACGTTTAAAATAATAAACATTGTTCCAACTACAAGTCCATAGAAGGCAAAAGGGGAAATAAATCATGATGATAACTGAACAGTGGTGGAAGAACCATCCTCCCCTTGGTAGGAAATGGAATATAGTTGATATAAAATTATAAATGAAGATCTCTGAGGGCCCAATTCACAGAATTAACTTAAGACAAAATCCTAAACTTACCAAATTTGGTATTCACAGAATGGATTTACGACGGAGCTTCTGGCCCAGAGGCAGAGCTTCTGGCCCAGAGGTGGAGCTTCTGGCTTGGAGGTGGAGCTTCTGTCCCGGAGGCGGAGTATCCGGCCCAGAGGTGGAGATTTCGGCCATGGCTAAATCTCCACCACCGGCCGCAATTCCCACCTCTGGGTCGGAATCTCTGCCTCCAAGCTGCAAGCTCCTCCCCTGGGACAGAATCTCCGCCTCTGGGCCGGAATCTTCGGCCCGAGTGTGGACGTAAAGTTAGTAGTTATAAATCCATTCTGTGAATACCAAAAGTAGTAAGTGCATTCTGTGAATACCAAAAGTGGTAAGTTTAGGATTTTGTCTTAAGTTAATTCTGTGAATCGGGCCCTGAGTCAATTCTGGGGGACCCCTCATCATAGAAGAACCTAGAAGTTATATCATAAGCTCTACAAAGCTCTGGTTCATAGAAGGGAATCTTAAGTCTGTTATGAGAAAAATTGTGCGCATTAGTATATTGCAAGAATTTCTCAGTCGTGCCAAAAGTTGAGCATGTTATGGCTAAGCAATACAGACTGACCACCAGAACTCCATTACAAAGTGGCTTGTTTTTGCGACCTAGTACGCAGGGCTCGGACAGTAGCAGTACTATGAGGTCATGTGGGCTCACAGGCGTCTTACACAACAATCTGCGAGGTAACAGTCACAAAAATAAAAGACACAAAGCTAAAATGGTTGCATGGCTCAGGCTAACTTAGCAAAGGCTAGAATGACCCTAGGGACCATGATATAACACTACTAGTGTCTACTGCACTCAAGTACCCGATTTGTACTAGTGATGCATGTTGTATATGTTTGTATTAACTTTTTTTTCAATCTTGCTAGTGAAAATGATTAAATAGGGGGATGTGTATATGGCATCTAAAAAATGTGTAATGTTTTTTCTAGGTGTACTACCGACCACCAGGGCAGAGGCCAGCGGTAATGGTGATGCAGCCAAAGAGGGAGCAGGGGGAGAAGGAGATGTGGCAGTTGCAGGAGCTGCAGGGGGTGAGCCAGCAGCAGTGGCGGGCGGTGGTAAGTTATATTCCTTACTTATTGACATTACACTCGCTGCAAGGGTGTACACTGTACTGTTGAGACTTAGTAAGTAAGAAGTTGTTGTGAACAGTTGGAGAAGACACCCTTTACTTAGTATTAGCAATAGCATTAGCGGCGGGAGTGTTGAGTAACCAATGGCCTCTTCTATCTGACTTCAACTGAACTGTGAAAGTTTTATGGAGAAGACTAAAAGTCAGATCAGATGAACTTGATGGATGCGTTGAACGAAAGGGGAAAGAAGGGTGGAAGGAGTAAGGACGTGCGAGAAGTAATATTTATGATTGGCAAAGAAGAGAAGGATAAGAGTTCCCCACCTGCAGACAGTAGTAAATAAAACTAACGTGAGTCTGTATCATGACTCGAGTATGTTTGTTTTGGGCGCAAGCTGATTGAGTTGGCATGCCGGCTACAACAAGGTTACGTCATTTTGCTAAACAACAAGAGAGGGGAGAAGAATGGTGTACGGTGTACTTGAGTCCAAAGTGCTAGTATAATTCCTGAAACTCCCATAATTGTTTGAGGCTGAGGAAGTGGCAGGATACATACATACCACAAATGTTATGTACTGTGCATGCAAGTGCTACTGTGCAACTATGTGTTGAATGAATTTTGGGTTACTGTTTTGCTAAGACTATTGGTTACAACAACAGTATTTTTTCTTTCTTGATATAGATCCTCCTTCCCAAGCAAAACCAACCAGGAAGGAGATGGCAGTCATGGCCCGGTGCCGGAAGCTGGAGGCCATCAGCAAAGAAAACCGGCAGCTGGTAGTTCTGGTGGAGGAGGAAGAGAAAGAGGCGGCATCAGCTGCAACCTCCTCCAAGGCCCTGAACCCCAGCCAGGCCCCTCCAGTATTACGGCGCCCCCATCTAGCAATTGCCCACCACCATACTTCTAAATCTAGCACTCCTGCCCCCCGTAGATGCAATTTACGCGCATTGAAGCGCCAGGTGGCCAGCAAAGAGGAGCAAATTAAGGTCCTGGAGAGGCGAACCCGCCGATGAGTTCTGACCCTGTCAGATTACCCCTCTTTTATTGCTTCATTTGGTGGGTAGGAATTGGGCTTTGGGGGTTATAATGGACATGGACAATTGGTTGGACTTTTTTGTTTCGGACATTGGTTGGGGTTAGGGAGAAGGGTGAGTCAGGTATTGTTTTTGGGATTGTTTACATAGTTTATTTTTGTTAGGGGATTAAATTATATTTATACTTTACATATGATGTTGTTAATGTTTAGTGGGTGGCGTTACAGTTTTACGTCACACTATTTCCTTGCTACTGCAGGGCCACAGCCAGTGTTTGATTTAAATAATCGGCTGACTTTGTAAGACACATACAGATAGATGCAATATCCCTCACTGAGTGACTTGTCCTACTAGTACTGTCAGTCTCTCCTCCTAGTCCATACATTCTGCAACTGGACTCAAGGGGTGTGTGAACTAATAAAAAAAATTCCATTATTAATTATGCCTCCCCCAAACTTCTTATCTTACCTGTGCTTGATGTTTAACTTAACATCGTGGGGGGTGGTATGCACACCGTGATTTCTCTCAATATAGTCCATTGTTTTAAACTTTATACTTGAGCGTGCAAAACTGGGCCGTGCTTTGCCCTTTAGCACCATACTACATATACCACTATGGGGAGCGCTGTTCAAACGCTCCACTCCCAGATGCACAGCTTGAATCGGATACTAGATTATATTACTAATTCAACCTTCATCTTGATTAATCACATTTACTCCATGATTTTTACAGAAGATTTCCTTGGTCTCCTTTCAATTGTCCACATATACGGCGTTGTGTTTATTTGAATGCTTCCCGTATTTAGGTGTGCCCATCCGAGCCTCTTCAAAAATATGGTCAAACAACACAGGATCGTTCTGATCAGCATTTCTTTATTTAGCACCCAATGCATTTCGGGCTTGTGACCAGCCCTTCATCAGGGGTAACTGAAGGCAGAACCTTTAAAAAGAATACACAATTACTCGATAGTCCTCTATGTTACATGACTAATGTTCATCGCTTAAAATCATGTCACATTTTGCAAATACCTTCTTAAAAAGTATCAAAAACAATCTCATAAGATATTTAAACTAACCCATTCCTTATTATCCCCATTAATTGTCTTCAAAATCCCTAGTTATACCGTGATGCAAAAATTCACTTGGATTTTAAACGACTCCCCGTGGCCTCCGTTTTCCCATCTACTGAATCACATGCCTCCCTAATTTCACTCATTCTTGCTTACTCACCCACAACTACGTCATCCATCCTCCCCGTATTTCACAAAACTAGCCACTTCAGCATTAATTACGTGCAAGTCCTAACTTTCTCGCAACACCCTACTTTCACATAATCACCACATTTGCTCAACTCACTTATCTGACAATTTTTGCGCTTGAGCCCACTCTAATACTCCAGTAGCTAAACTACCGACATACCTGCTCAAAGAAAAAACTTTCTTCTGGCGTACAAGACGCACGTCCAACCGTTTATCACCCATCTAATGAATTGACCATAGAGACCAGTGTTAGGCACAGCGATGGCTGCATGGTGATGATGATGGTTTGGTTTCCCAACATGCCATGGCTGTGGTGGCAGTAATAGACACTGGCAATAGCAGTTGCAAAAAAAGAAAATGAGACAATCAGTCACCTGAGAGAGACTGCAGGAGGAGTAGTAGAATGAAGTACAGTACAGAAATTACTGCCAAACAATAATATGCCAAAATAAAATAAAACATAATGGTGGCAGGGATAACCTAGTAGAACAAGTTACAAACTGTAGTTGTGTCGTCACTCAACTAGGCCTACACCCGACACAAGCGTATCCTTTAGTGCTGTGTAGAAGCATGACAAAGCCAATTGATCCTGGATATTAATGATGATGGATTAGGTTCCTTTGGAAAAAAAATGACCTTGCAAATATACTGATCATGGGTGGGCAAGCAGAAAAAGCTCCTCGCCCTGCCTTGAAACTGAATTAGTGTTGCTTGGGCCACACCCTCCCCAGTAAGCCTGTGATGAATTATTGGTGTACATTTAATTTAGTCACACCTCAATAAATCACACAGCCCGGGTGAAGAGGGTTAGGGTTTGATGAATGGTTGGGAAGGAGAATTTGGGGAAAGGTTTGACAAAGAAAAAAAAAACACTACGCATGGAAAAACAAACAAACACTTTCTTGGCAGATGACCATATCCATAAATCTATTAAGCGAGAAAAAGAAATGCAGGTATGATGATGATATTGATAACTTGATGGTTAATGATAAGTAGTACTTACTAACTACTACTAGACAATTAGACAGTACACAGCAGCTGTATTTTGTGCAATGTGGCTGTGCCTTGCCTGTCTACCCTCAGAGAAACCAAAAATGACTTACAGTTTCTCTTCTGTTGTACCTGGCTTACTTTTAAAGATAGCAAAGAAAATTTTAAAATAGCTGTAGGGATGAATTATAATAAGCAGAGAGCAAACATAATAAAAACAACACACAGTTGTAATGATTGTAGATAAAAAAATTAATCAAATTACTTAAAAGATGATGAATGTAGATACTTTTACTGTATTTTGGTATCCTGGTCAAATTGGGGAGCTGCATCGCGGCATTCCTCTTGGTCCTCTCATCCATGGACGCTCCTTCCACTGCCTACCTGGCAGATGTGGATTGGTAAGGTAAGTGGGAGTATTTTTTCTCAGTATAGCTCTTGGTAAGGGCTGGCCTGTAATTGTGGATGGAAAAACAAAAGGGTTATTGAAAAATCAAAGAGAAAAAAATTGCATAAATTACAGTGGAGTGAGTGGAGTGCAAAGAGAACACTTTCAGTGGCAGAATGGATACATCATGTCTACTCTGTTTCCAACAACACCAGGACCGCGCAGGCCCATGGCACCTGTGACTAAGTATGGGCGGAAAATTTGTTCCGCTCGCGTAATTTGCGGATTTTCCGCAATTTTGCAATCCGCGAATCACGCGATATTGCGGCAAAATCCGCGAATCCGCGAGCGGGACGAATTTTGTTCAGGAAGCACACACAGGTTACAGCAGGTGCCCGAGTTGAAGCTAATTTCTTTGTAACCATTTACAAAATGGTTACAAAGAAATTAACTTCAACTTGGGCACCTGCTGTAACCCTGTAAGTGCATCCTGAGCAGCGCCTTGTTGCCTACTTGCAACTATTCTCTGACCCTGCTCTGACCCTCTAAGCGCTTTGTCGAGGCTGGGCAGGTGTGCTTTCTCCCAATAGCTACAGTCAAAACTTAGTTAATGCTTGATGGAGGCCTTTGCATCCCTGACTTTCATCGGTGCAATCCCCGTGACCAGGAGCTTCTTTCTCCTCATCTGCTGCTCTGATCGGTGTCTGACCTTTTATACAGACAAGAGGCATGTGAACTCGCATAGAAGCCCCCCCACGTTTACCCCCACACACTAGCGGTGTGCACCGTCTTCCCACCGTTTACACACTATGATGGACAGCTCACTCGAGGGACCCCGGCGCCCTTCGGCGCGATGGCAAAGTTACACACACATGGTCAATGGAGGCAACTCTTCTGGCCCTACGCAGCTGTAGTGCAGGAAAAGCACTTTACATTTACCCAACGAGGTAGCACTTACAAGTTTCAATACTTTATTCGACAGCATTGTCATAAAAGCATTTTATCCCTATTCTAAACATATATAAATACTATTCTAAATTTAAGATCAACTTAAAAATACATATTAAATACAATTAGATACAGAAATGCTGGCGAATTCTTACACCTTAAAAACATTTACATATTTAAAAAAAAAAAAAAAAATCAGAGTCACAGTGCCTAATTCATAAAAAATGAGATTGATCTTAAAAGAAGCTAAATATTTTCCGTCATACATGATCAATTGTAGTTAAAGTGCGAGTGCGGATAATCCATGCCCAGCCCAGGTATTTTGCTAGGGCGATTGCAAGAGTGGGGGCACAATTTGATCTTAATATTCTTAGTGCTTCTAGATATTTTCTTACACCCAAATTCTTACAAACCGGTTTTAGCCATCTACTTCTTGGGGCGGCATATAGTGGGCAAACAAACAAAAAGTGTGGGATGTCCTCAACATGTACCTTACAGTAACAACATGTGTTAGCATTGTCTGGAGACCATTTAGAAGTAAAAGCATTTAGAGGTAAAGAACCAACTCTGAACTGGAAATACAGCTTTCTGTCCAAGGGTTTTGTGATCAAATCCCAGTATTGTTCACATTTTGGGGTTAATTTAGACTCCAAATACTGGGATGTCAACTTAGAGGGTTGATTGGAAATTAAAACAGAATGATATACCATGTCCCAATACATTTTTTTCAACAACGCCTTGGAAGGAAAGGTGGAGGGGTCAGTGGTAGTCCATAAGTGGTCTAGATGCAGTTTTTGAAGCAAGTTCCTAATGTCTTTAAGCCAGGTTATTTTGTGGAACAGATCAGAGCTAATGATGTCCTTAAGAGCAGAGGCATAATGTCCCAATTCAGGAGTGGTCTTTATGCGCCTCCAATATAGAAGTGGGCGCAATCGCGCCATGTCCTCGATCTTTTTTCTCCCAAGATCATAGAGGAGCGGGATCGATGGAGTACTCTGCGGGACACCAACCGACCGGCGAAAAAATGTGTTCTCTGCAATGGTCAAGACACTCAGATTGGTGAAGCCCCATAGCTCTGATCCATAAAGACAGGCGCCCAGCACTTTCATGCTATAAATCTCCATTATAGGCTGAATAGGTTTTGTTAATGAGGATTTATATTTTTGTGCTATGGCCCCGGCCAACTGATGGAACTTTAGAACCACAGAGTCTATATGAGATTTCCAATTCATACTACCCTGCAAGGAGATGCCAAGGTAAGTGAAAGCATTCACTTCTTCCAAAAAGGATCCATTAAAATGTATTTTTCCCTTGAATTGCTTAGCGGGATTCAAATTCATAAACTTGGTCTTTGTAGTGTTTAACTCCAAGCCCCGGATCCGACAGAAATCTCCAAATGCATCAATTGTCTTTTGTAGTCCGCTAGGGGTCCGCGAGACCAGTAGGGTGTCATCAGCAAACATTAATACTGGGACCCGCTCCCCATCTAGCGTAGGAGCATCAGTTGGAGATTTCTTTAAAAAGTCTACTATGCCGTTGATATAAAGGGAGAATAGGGCGGGGGCCAGGACGCATCCCTGCCTTACCCCACGTTCCACGGGGAAAGAATCTGTGACATCCCCCTGTGCACCCCACCTAATCCTTGCGTAGTTGTTTTCGTGCATGCGCACGAGCAAAGTCAGTAACTCAGGGGAAATTCCAAGGTCGCTCAAAACAATCCAAAGTTTTTGACGGGGTACTAAGTCAAATGCTGACTTTAGATCAACAAAAACAGCATATAATGGGCCATTAGTCAAAGTTACGTTTTTCCAGTAAAGAGTTACAAAATTGAATACCTGGTCGACGGAGCTAGTTAGGAGTCGGAAGCCAGCTTGATACGGGGAGAGGATATCCTTATCATCTATCCAGGCTTGTATTTTATTTTGTATCATTCTGCCCATCAGTTTTTGTGCTGAATCGATAAGGCTGATGGGCCTGTAATTACTTGGTAGAGCCTTATCCACTTTTTTAAAAACTGGAATGATCTCCGCGCCCTTCCATGATGCTGGTATCATTGCTCCTTGTGCGATAGAATTCGCAAGCCATACAAAGTATTGGCACCAGTTAGTCCTGTCAGATAGAAATACATCTGCCGGTATTCCATCAATTCCTGGAGCCCTACCTCTAGTCACCCCGTCCAATGCTACATTTACATCTTTCAGTGTGAATATTTCATGGCTAAAAATACCATTGTGGGGCACAGGTGGGTTGACGAAATCAATTTATCAACATATTGTGGTTTAAAAAAATCCACCCATGCTTCCTTTGCCACATGATTTTTTGGACACTCTGCAATTCCTCCCCTGCCCCATTTTAAAATGGCCCAGAACTCTTTCTGTTGTTTAGCTGCACAGGCTTTTTTGAGGTCTAGCCATTGGTTTTCATCCCACAACCTTTTCGCCCTGGCTTCAGCTTTTCTATAATTATCCCTGGCCTTCAACACTCCTTCTTTAGTCCTCAACGCTATGCTGAGGTTCTGCCGTGCCTTCCTACAAGAATGATCATACCATCCTCGATTTCTCTGGGGGCAAACACCCTTTCTCTGGTTAGATTTTTTTAAGAAAAACCCCTGTAAATTAACAAAAAACTTAGGATATGACTCTTCAATTAATTTATTAAAATATGGTTCGTTACAATGGTCCTGCAATCTCCTAACCTCTTTTGCGACCGTCTCCAATAAGTCCTGCATATCCCCTGCCTTATCCATCATATTAACCCATTTAATATGGCGGAGGTTATTAGTTGAAATGATGTCTAGTGGTATAACACCCCCTTCCTGGTTGGGCGAGATTAGTCCATGATCCAGCTTGAAGAGCAAGCACAACGGATTGTGGTCGCTCTCAATTCTTGGTGTCACTTTCATGTCTATTATCTTGTACCAATCTCTAACATCAAGAAGGATGTAGTCTATCCTACTACTTGCCCTTGTATTGTCAAAGGTGTGAACACCCTGAAGATCTGAGGGGGTGCGGCCATTTACAGCCCTCAACCCCCTGGCCAAGCACAAATTTTTCACTTGTATTGCCACCTCAGTCCATTTCTTTGCCACAGGTAAGTCCAGTTGAGGAATTCCCCATTTAGTATTTTCCTCTAGGGACATTTCATTGTCCTCTTGACCTAGTGGTTCGAATGTGGTGTTCATGTCTCCCCCCACTAGGATGGTGGTATGTGTTGGAAGATTCTCTAGATCATTATCTAATGCTACTACCACCTCAGCGGCTTTGCCCCCTTGTGTTCCCCTAGCGTATATATTGTAAAGGGCCGTATCTTGACCATCAGCCCATGTTATCACAATTGGGAGTAAATCACAGTTGTTAGCGGGCCTCGCTCTAATAGTACATTGTAATGATTGGCGTACCCATGTGATTAATCCCCCTGAGGGCCGCCCTTTTGGGTTCTTTTTCGCAGGGACAAAAAAATTTAGGAAACCCTGTCGGTGAACAGGGGTCACTGCCCAGGTTTCCTGGAACATGATTATATCGTAGCTATCAACAAATTCACACCATTCAGGGCACTCTAATTTGTGGAGGATTCCCGCCAGATTCCAAGAAAGAAGTTTAAGGTCCATCTTCGACTGACTGGCCCTCCCATGTGATGGTGTTACATGCAATGGTTGAATAAGAATAGGTGGAGGGCTAGTTGCCCGCTATATTCAATAATGCGGGGAATGGGAGATAAGTGTCCCACAGTACAAGGAGAATCCCCACTATAGCAGAGTATCCTACCATTACTAGGGTTGGTTTCGGTAAGCTTCGTAGCAATGCCTGTTCCCCTCACTTGAATCCCTGCTGTATTACCCTTGGCTGTACTCGTCCGCCCGTTCAGTCAATCACACTCGTTAAGGCCAGAAAGGGCAGAAAATCTATTCTCCATCGGTAAGGTCCAATTACTACTTACACCGAGGGATTTGCCCTTTCTTAACACAGGGTTCCACTTTGTTCTAAGTACTGTGGGATTGAGGTTGTTCCCTTTCTTTGCATAGATGAAATCTAGCGTTAACGGGACTATTTCTGTGGATCTACGCTGGGGGGATATATATTTGCTAAGATGTTTGGCAGCACCTCGGGGTCAGAAAAGTGTAACACCACACAATCCCCTTTAAATTTTTTGATACCACCCCCGATCCATTCTACTCTTCTAGGTTTCACGACTTCTTGTGCCAGCTGGTCCATACCTCCCGGGGAGAAGGCCATGTTCCTTGATAACCAGTGGAGTGATTTATTTATTAGGGAAGATGTGTTCTCTACTTGCCCAGTTTCTATGAGGGGAACATTTGCCAGTACCTGTACCAGGGGAGATGACTCCACAATTAATTCTACAGGACCCTTCCGAATGCTAGGATCTACCAGTCTGTCCCTTTGACTTGCCCTTTCAGGATCGCCGCTGTTAATGCCTAATCCCGTGGAACCCCCTCCCCCTATATCATTAGTCAGCACAGCCTAATCCCGTGGAACCCCCTCCCCCTATATCATTAGTCAGCACAGGGAGGAAGGGGGATGTTTTCCAATAATTCTTGTCTGGGGGCTGTCTGTATATTTTTTGATTGAAATCTAAGTGTCTCCTGCTTAGGAATATTTGCTGCTTCTTCTAATGACTTTTGCAGAGACCCCCCAGCCTATTCACCTCTTCAGTGAGGTGGTCTATTTTGCTTAGGAGAGGTTTGGTTATGGTCTTAATTTTGCTATCTAGGGCGTTTAACAATTTCTTAAATTGGTCATCGTCCACGAGTAGCTTCCCTCCAGAGTTTCCCCTTGTGTCTTCTCCAATGTTATTCAATGGGGAGGCATCAGGGCGTTTTTTACTAGAACGGAGCCCGCCCCGTTTTGAGAGACTCTTCTCCCCCCCCTTAGCAGTTCTTGGGGCTGGTACCGGCGCTGGAGGCTCCTCATCTAACAGTATTATTTCTTCGTCAGGTATACTCTCGGAGGCTGAATCTGTTATAGCTACTAATAGCTGGGTTAGTGGAGTATTCTCAGGTGTCTGAAAAACCTCATTACTAATTTCAAAAGCAGGTGTAACTAGAGGCATGTTATCAGGTGGCAATATTGGGGAAAGACTCAACCCCAGTCAGGATCTTCTGTCATTGTTTATTTTTGCAACCACCTGGACCATATAATTCTCAATGGTGTTGACCGCTAAAGTAGGTTTCGCCTTCGACATACTAGAGGGCTGTGTAGATAATGGCACACAAGTAATGCCGTGCAATAGCAGAGTACCAGAAGGCAATAGCAATAGCAGCGACAATGTTGGTAAGGAATAACTTATGAAGAGATGATCTAGGCAGAGTATTGGGCCCTATCCCTGTCTCTTCCTGCCGATGAGGGCCATAGAGGGCCCGCCCTTTGCTCGGGCTTAGCCCGGCTTCGCTCCCGCTCGCTCCCGCGTCGCGGGGATGCGCCGCAATTTCTAGCGCCTCCGGGCGCCGAGATGACGTTGCGGCGATGCACCGATGCTGGGGCGCCGGGGAGCCTGGGTAGTGTAGTCCTCACCAGCCGCTGTAGAGCACTGCGGCGGGAGGACCAACAGAGCGATGTTGTGGCGTCCAAAATGCTCCTGTGGGACCCTCGCTCCTTGTGGGTCAAGGAAAGGCTTTCTGTGGCTCTGCAAGGAAGGCAACCCGCTCTGCCGGGATGCGCCGCAATTTCTAGCGCCTCCGGGCGCCGAGATGACGTTGCGGTGATGCGCCGATGCTGGGGAGCCTGGGTAGTGTAGTCCTCAGCAGCCGCTGTAGAGCGCTGCGGCGGGAGGACCAACAGAGCGATGTTGTGGCGTCCAAAATGCTCCAGTGGGACCCTCGCTCCTTCTGGGTCAAGGAAAGGCTTTCTGTGGCTCTGCAAGGAAGGCAACCCGCTCTGCCGGGATGCGCCGCAATTTCTAGCGCCTCCGGGCGCCGAGATGACGTTTCGGCGATGCGCCGATGCTGGGGCGCCGGGGAGCCTGGGTAGTGTAGTCCTCACCAGCCGCTGTAGAGCGCTGCGGCGGGAGGACCAACAGAGCGATGTTGTGGCGTCCAAAATGCTCCCGTGGGACCCTCGCTCCTTCTGGGTCAGGGAAAGGCTTTCGGTGGCTCTGCAAGGAAGGCAACCCGCTCTGCCGGGATGCGCCACAATTTCTAGCGCCTCCGGGCGCCGAGATGACGTTGCGGCGATGCGCCGATGTGGGGCGCTGGGGAGCCTGGGTAGTGTAGTCCTCACCAGCCGCTGTAGAGCACTGCGGCGGGAGGACCAACAGAACGATGTTGTGGCGTCCAAAATACTCCCGTGGGACCCTCGCTCCTTGTGGGTCAAGGAAAGGCTTTCTGTGGCTCTGCAAGGGAGGCAACCCGCTCTGCCGGGATGCGCCGCAATTTCTAGCGCCTCCGGGCGCCGAGATGACGTTGCGGCGATGAGCCGATGCTGGGGAGCCTGGGTAGTGTAGTCCTCAGCAGCCGCTGTTGAGCGCTGCGGCGGGAGGACCAACAGAGCGATGTTGTGGCGTCCAAAATGCTCCCGTGGGACCCTCGCTCCTTCTGGGTCAAGGAAAGGCTTTCTGTGGCTTTGCAAGGAAGGCAACCCGCTCTGCCGGGATGCGCCGCAATTTCTAGCGCCTCCGGGCGCCGAGATGACGTTGCGGCGATGCGCCGATGCTGGGGCGCCGGGGAGCCTGGGTAGTGTAGTCCTCACCAGCCGCTGTAGAGCGCTGCGGCGGGAGGACCAACAGAGCGATGTCGTGGCGTCCAAAATGCTCCCGTGGGACCCTCGCTCCTTCTGGGTCAAGGAAAGGCTTTCGGTGGCTCTGCAAGGAAGGCAACCCGCTCTGCCGGGATGCGCCACAATTTCTAGTGCCTCCGGGCGCCGAGATGACGTTGCGGCGATGCGCCGATGCTGGGGCGCCGGGGAGCCTGGGTAGTGTAGTCCTCACCAGCCGCTGTAGAGCGCTGCGGCGGGAGGACCAACAGAGCGATGTCGTGGCGTCCAAAATGCTCCTGTGGGACCCTCGCTCCTTCTGGGTCAAGGAAAGGCTTTCTGTGGCTCTGCACTTACTGGTTAGCCAGTAGAAAGTACTCCAGTTGAGTAGAGGTATCCCACAAAACGGTGGAGTCATCTTGGACAAATATGCAGCGCAGGATTCATTCTGGCACGATGCTCCTGTCACAAAAAGTAAACGTCAACAGGAAGCACTTACAGATATAGATAAAGCAGGTCCCTGAGTTGAAGCTCAAATTCAGTACCTCCTTAATCAGCCCAAAAAAATTGTGTACTTTGTGGAGGCTGGGCAGGTGTGCTTTCTCCCAATATCTACCGTCGAAAATTAGCTAGGATGCTTGATGGAGGCCTTTGCATCCCTGACTTTCATGGCCGCAATCCCCGTGACCAGGAGCTTCTTCTTGCTCCTTATCTGCTACTCTGATCGGTGTTTGACCTTATATACACAAAGAGGCATGTGAACTCGCGTAGAAGCCCGCCCCCGTTTGCCCCCCCCACCCACTAGCAGTGTGCACCGTCTTCCCTCCCTCTACACACTATGATGGAAAGCTCACTCGAGGGACCCCGGCGCCCTTCGGCGCAATGGCAAAGTTACACACACATGGTCACTGGAGGCAACTCTTCTGGCCCTACGCAGCTGTAGTGCAGGAAAAGCACTATACATTTACCCAATAAGGTAGCACTTACTGATTAGCCAGTAGAAAGTACTCCAGTTAAGTATGGTGCAAATCGCAAAACAATCCTCGATTTCGCGGGGAAATCCACAAATTTGCAGATTTTTTTGCATTTTCGTGCAAATTCATTGACCGCAGATCCGCAAAATTCGCCCATACTTACCTGTGACCCATCCTCCATTTGGCGTACATTTTTTGACAGAGGCAGACAAAGCACATATAGAGCAACATAGCATTTTGCAAATTAAGTGACTAAATCAATGCACCGCTGTAAGACATACAACTACACCAGACTCGACTCCACCACTACACAGACATGTAGGTCTGGTGTGGTTGTTGTTGACTTGTTTACCTTTTATGCCATTCAGGCAACGTCCAATGCAAGCCATCATACATTACCTGTTCCTTCTCATCTTAAGTTGAGGGGCAGTTCTCGGCGCAGAAAGGAGGATAGCTATAGTAGTCATCATGTTTCACTTATTTTGGAGGGACTCATCGAGGCAACATTTTCATTTTTCTTCTATTATACGTCCAATCATCATCTGCCTTGAGGGAAATGGACTTAGGGTGAGTATGGAGGATGGAGGAGCAGGACTCGGGGGAGTGGACTTCTGTGAAATGCAGAGAGCTGCAACTGCAATATGGCAATAAAAAGACTAGAAGATGGTTGTGATGGATTTGTTGTGATTCGAAGTTTCGAACCAGAAAGAGAGAGACACACACATAAAAGTAAATAAGGGAGGAAGAAAGTAAGAAGTTCAAGACTAGTTGTCAGGGAAGTATAGCTCGTCCTCAAACTCTGGGGGTTCAACCAGAAGTAGCTAATCATCATCTAGCACACTACTTCCATCACCTAAGTTACTGTCCTCATCTTCCTGCGTTGATTCATGCATTGTGTAATTCAGTGGTAAAAAGTGCTGATTCATTTTGATCCTGGTTAACTTTTCCATGTTTTTGGGCGAGAAATTGGTTCTTTTCATTGTTACAATGGTACTAGCAGCACTGAAAACACGACCAGAAGAGACATTTGTGACAGGGCAAGACAGATAGTTTATCGCCAGCCTGCTGAGCACTGGCCATTGGTTCCTTTACCAATACCGCAATGGGTTTGATCAATGTAGACCTCTGTAGGGTCATCCAGATAGGCCAGACCATCAGCTCAATGTTCAGGGGTGCTACACTTTGTTTGGCCTCTTTGTCTTTGCATCAGCAGCCCTTGCTGTGATTCCAATCCTGCACCAAATTTACTGGGGCTGAAGATCCGGTTCTTGGTTTTGTTGTCGATAGTGTTGGTGACCACTCTGAGCCAAAGGCAAGGCCCTCAGGCTCTGAAGTGAAATTTGACGCCGGATGCCCTGCTGCAGTATTTGTTGTGGGTTTGAGTAGTGGGCCTCTAATTGTCAGCCGTTCATTTTCAAAGTGAGTGGCTACTTCAGCTATCCAATTTTTGTACTGGGAAACGTTACTTCTGAAAAAGGAATTCATGTCTTACTGTTCAGTGCCGATTGGTACCGTAGATCCAGAATTGTGGCACAAACTTACTGCTTTTCTGACACAATCTTAGTTTGCACCCTTGTATTTCCAGCTAAGCGACAGTTTAAGCTCTCCACCAACTCATATGTTTCACTTTTTTCCTCCACACCTTTGTACGCTTCAGACACCTCATTCAGCGGTTGCTGTAGCATGTGCAAAAATGGGATAACTTGGCCCATAGTACAGTACTCCTTGCTGACTTCACGTGTGAAGACCTCGAAAGGAAGAAGAATCTCTATCAGGCATTTAACTAGGCACCATTGTTCCACCTGAAGGGTCATGCATTTCACAGTAGCTTTTTGCATGACATTTTCATTGAATGGTCTGTACTGCCCAAATAGACGGTCAAGCATGTAATACGTTGTGTTCCAACGTGTTGCCAACTCCTGGATGAGTGAATTGACTGGCATTCCATATTCACGTTGAATGATCCTCAGCTGCTTTGGGGATTTAAAATAATGGCTGAAATGTGTGTATATTCTTCAGCAGGTGGCCAGTAAGTTGTTGACTATGGCTTCTTTTTTCAGAAAGTCTTGAACAATAATGTTAAAGCAGTGCACCAAACACGTGACTCTGAAATAGGCACCATCCTCCATGGCCTTAAGTACATTACTGCCATTATCCGTGGCAACAAAACCAATGTTAAGCCCTCTTTGGTGCAGCCATTCAAAGACCTTGCTGTTAAATTCTTCCAAAATGTTTGCAGCAGTATGAGATTTCTCCATGGTGAACATGGCTACAGTTGCATGTTTCCGGGTAGCATTAAAAATCTCAGCACACCCCCACAAAAGAGATCCAGTGTGCATTGATGCACATGTAATCAGTGACTTGGCAACTGGTCCACATGTCTGTGGTCAGGTGGATATTATGAACAACACTCTGCTGCAAAGCTTGTCCAAGCAATTCCAGCAACTCTGGCAAAATAGGACGGCTGGGAACCTTCAATTTAGGGCAAAGGGCAGACACAAATTCAAAGAAACCCACCACTTCCACAAAAGAAAAAGGGAGAAGGTCCAGCCCTAACATTTTAGCCAGCTTCGCATTGTACAAATGTGTCATTGGGTGGGTGCATTTGTACTGCCCCTCTGACCTAAGCATGCTGTCAATGGTAGGCTGTATTATTTTCCTTTGTGGTGCAGCTGTCTTCTTGAACTCAGTTAGGCTCGATAACGCACCTTTTTTCATTGCAGTACTCGGTTGCCTTGGTATCTCAGTCTGACTCTGAGTATGACTCTTCTTTCTACGGACCCGGTGCCACCGAGATGTTGCTGAGGATGTGGGCGGTACCACTACACTACTGGGGACAGGGCTAGAAATGTCCCCCTCTTGTTCACCTTCCACCGCAATCATATTTTATTCTTCTTCTTTATCCCCACCAACAGCAATGGGTGCAGTTTTACTTTTTTGTAAGCGAAGTAGGTGAGCCTCCCACTGTATCATGTGGTGTTTTTTTAGACGACTTGTTTGGCCTCCGCTACCATAGTTTGTACCAAGCTTACCCCGCCTAACAGGGTCCCAACAAATTGAGTATATAGCAATGTTCTACTCCATACTGCTAACCGAAAAGAAGTCTGGTGCTGCTGAAGGTGCCACTTCCAATGCCAAATGAACTGGAGGGTGAGCGGGGAATTTGACTCTGTGCATTTACAGTACCACTACCTACTGAGGTGGTGGTTGAGCTGGATGTAGATGTAGATCCCTGCCGGGCATTAGCAAATGAAAATATGGAAGCTTGGTGGTATCCGTGCTACATCCCTCCAGCGATTTTGGATAGGTTAATAATGTTGGTCTCCATCTCCTCTGGGTTGGGAGTGATCTTCCTGATGACTGGCTCGTCATCATCATCATCATCCCCTCTTCTACATCTACCTCCGTAACTCTAAGGCTTTCTGGAACCTTTCTTTTCACCAGCCTTGTCTTGTGGCATACATCACTGTCAGACTGAGCTGGTGGATTCCAAGTGGCACCTAGATCATCAGAAGCGGGGCTTGAAGAAGAAGTTGATGGGCTAACCCTCCTTTTTTTGCTGGGGAACTGGAAGACAATGGATCTTCTGAAAGAGTGGCTTGCTCCTCTTTGTCTGCAAGAAGCTCGATTTCCTGAATTGCCCCTACTTCAGGAGGAACAACTACTATTGTGGGCTGTTGTGGCTGTTGTTGCCCACTTATCTGCTGAGTTTCTGCCTGCGTTGATTGGGTACTACTTTGCAGTAATGACATTTCAATATCACTGCTCCTTAGTAGACTGGCTACCTCTGTGAAACTCATGGGCTTTGGCCCAGGTTGGTGGGGTGGGCCCGCTGATGCGGAGGTGCTGCTCCCAGCTTGGTGCCCGCCGGACACCGCTGCTGCAGGCGTACGTTTTGTTTCTCCCCAAAAACAACGCAGGCGGCACACCAGTATTGGCAAGTGCCACTTCCTTCTTTTGTTCCTTCTTCTCACTGGCAACTTTCTTGGTACTGGAGACCCTGGTAACTTTCTTTGGGGCCATCTTCTTCCTATGTCAGCAGGACTCTGTTGCACAAGTTGCAGAGATGTCTGCGGCCCCACGTCACGTGACGTTGTGTGCAGCAGGACTTCTGTCTGGCAGTACAACTGGTGATGATGCTGACAACTCCTCCTCTGTCTTTTTGTGCATGTGCACCTAAAAGCAAAGTAGCCAGGAGAAGAACCTCAGTGAAATGTTGCATTTGTTGTTGTGGTTCAATTACTACTAGTACAAACAAACAAATAAAATATATAATTTAGTGTGTCGTGGTCACACTTGTGTCATGGTCACACTTGTTAGTGTTATATATTATTACATTTTATTAACTCAGTTCAACTTATTTAAAAAATAACAGTGTAGCCATTTGTGAGACTTTGACAACAAGAGCTTTCATGTAACACTGCGTACACTCAGGAAGGATAGGAAAGAAGAAGAACAAAAACAAAAATACAAATGTAATGGAAGTGGAACCTGTTTGTTTGGCATTAAATTATTTGCTCATCACGTCATTCAGGGAGATGCAGCTGGCAAAGGGGATGGATGGAAGCAGTAAGACAAGAGGAACATAGGAAAGAAATGCAGGCCTAGAGCAAAAGCACACTGACTGGCTTCAAAATGACCACCAGCCACATGGCCAGGCCCACACCAACAATGAGAAAACAAAGACAGACAATGTAGGCCTATGGTAAAAGCACACTGCCTGGCTTCAAAATGGCAGCCAGCCACATGGCCAGGTCCACATCAACAAGAAGCCTAGGCCAAAAAGGAACAAAGGAAACACATGCAGGCCTAGATGGCAAAAACAGCACACTTATAACTACCACCACAAAATGGCCACTAGCCACATGGACACTCACAGTCACAAGCAACAAGCAGGAGGCATGGAAAACAATGATAGCCAGGAGGCATGCTAAACAACACAGCTTAATGAAATATTAAATGCAAAAACAATAATCCACAGGGCTAAACACGGTGTGCAACAAGCACATCACACAAAAAAAGGCATTTATTTAACACACACCAAAAAAGTGAAATACCCCCAAAAACACATTTTGCAATTCAATCCAATACCATCAATACCCTAAATGATGTTTACATTCAACAGAACACACAGAAACAGTTGCTTTATGCACCCATGACTACCTCTGGGCCTACTGGATAAAGGCATGTTGCCAGACTAGTCCACAAGCTTGCAGGCCTACGGCAAAAGCACACTGCCTGGCTTCAAAATGGCCACCAGCCACATGGCCAGGCCCACAACAACGAAAAAGTGAAGACAGACAATGCAGGCCTATGACAAAAGCACACTGCCTAGCTTCAAAATGGCGCTTGACACATGGCCAGGCCCACAACAACATGGACACTCACAGTCACAAGCAACAAGCAGGAGGCCTGGTAAAACAATGAACTGAAACAAGCCTATATAAGCCAGGCAAAGGAGGCATGCTAAACAACACAGCTTAATGCAATAAAAAATGCAAAAACAAAAATGCACAAAAATCCAAAGGGCTAAACAAGGTGTGCAAGGTACACAACAAACTCACCACACACAACAAAGGCATTTATTTAACACACACCAAAAAAGTGAAATACCCCAAAAAAAAACACATTTTACAATGCATTTATTTAACACATACCAAAAAAGTGAAATACCTTAAAAAAAAACATTTTGCAATTCATTACAATGCCTTCCATGCCCTAAATGATGTTTAAATTCAACAGAACTCACAGAAACAGTTGGTTCATGCACCCATGACTACCTCTGGGCCTACTGGATGAAAGGCCTGTTGGCAGACTAGGCCACAAGCTTGCAGGTCTATGGCAAAAGCACGCTGCCTGGCTTCAAAATTGCCACCAGCCACATGACCAGGCCCACAACAACAATGAGAAAGAGAAAACAGACAATATAGGTCTATGGCAAAAGCACACTGCCTGGCTTCAAAATGGACGCCAGCCACATGACTAAGCCCACAACAACAAGAAAGGTAGGCCAAAAAGAAACAAAGGAAACACATGCAGGCCTAGATGGCAAAAGCGGTACAAAAGGGGGTGGTAATGGACGGAGCATCAGAACCAATCAAACACTCACACCCAGTCAAAAGATCTGGGTTTAATCCATCACCGTTCTTTAGCCCACTCTGCCACCCCAGTTCAGAGATGGGTATATGCAAATCAGTCTTTCCCTGTGCCTCATGGGAACAGTCCAGCCCGAACTGCCAAGCTATGCCTTCCCTGGACCGGAAACAAGCTTCCGGGGACCTGTTTCTGGCATTTCAGCCGTCTTCAGCCCGGCTTGCTTGAATCCAGTGGCAAAGTGAGCAAGGGACTCACGTCTGAGCATACCCTGCCACACTTATGGTGGCCAAAAGCGGTACAAAAGGGGGTGGTAATGGACGGAGCATCTGAACCAATCAAACACTCACACCCAGTCAAAAGATCTGGGTTTAATCCATCACCGTTCTTTAGCCCACTCTGCCACCCCAGTTCAGACATGGCTATATGCAAATCAGTCTGACCCTGTGCCTCATGGGAACAGTCCAGCCCGAACTGCCAAGCCATGCCTTCCCTGGACTGGCAACAAGATTCCGAGGACAGGTTTCTGGCATTCCAGCCTTCTTCAGCCTGGCTTGCTTGAATCCAGTGGCAAAGTGAGCAAGGGACTCACGTCTGAGCATACCCTGCCACACTTATGGCGGCCAAAAGCGGTACAAAAGGGGGCGGTAATGGACGGAGCATCTGAACCAATCAAACACTCACACCCAGTCAAAAGATCTGGGTTTAATCCATCACCGTTCTTTAGCCCACTCTGCCACCCCAGTTCAGACATGGCTATATGCAAATCAGTCTGACCCTGTGCCTCATGGGAACAGTCCAGCCCGAACTGCCAAGCCATGCCTTCCCTGGACCGGAAACAAGCTTCTGAGGATCGGTTTCTGTCATTTCAGCCGTCTTCAGCCCGGCTTGCTTGAATCCAATGGCAAAGTGAGCAAGGGACTCACGTCTGAGCATACCCTGCCACACTTATGGCGGCCAAAAGCGGTACAAAAGGGGGTGGTAATGGACGGAGCATCTGAACCAATCAAACACTCACACCCAGTCAAAATATCTGGGTTTAATCCATCACTGTTCTTTAGCCCACTCTGCCACCCCCAGTTCAGACATGGCTATATGCAAATCAGTTTGACCCTGTGCCTCATAGGAACAGTCCAGCCCAAACTGCCAAGCCATGCCTTCCCTGGACCGGACACAAGCTTCTGAGGACCGGTTTCTGGCATTCCAGCCGTCTTCAGCCCGGCTTGCTTGAATCCAGTGGCAAAGTGAGCAAGGGACTCACGTCTGAGCATACCCTGCCACACTTATGGCGGCCAAAAGTGGTACAAAAGGGGGTGGTAATGGACGGAGCATCTGAACCAATCAAACACTCACACCCAGTCAAAAGATCTGGGTTTAATCCATCACCGCTCTTTAGCCCACCCTGCCACCCCAGTTCAGACATGGCTATATGCAAATCAGTCCGACCCTGTGCCTCATGGGAATAGTCCAGCCCGAACTGCCAAGCCATGCCTTCCCTGGACCGGAAACAAGCTTCCGAGGACCGGTTTCTGGCATTCCAACCGTCTTCAGCCCAGCTTGCTTGAATCCAGTGGCAAAGTGAGCAAGGGACTCACGTTTGAGCATACCCTGCCACACTTATGGCGGCCAAAAGCGGTACAAAAGGGGTTGGTAATGGACAGAGCATCTGAACCAATCAAACACTCACACCCAGTCAAAAGATCTAGGTTTAATCCATCACCGTTCTTTAGCCCACTCTGCCACCCCAGTTAGACATGGCTATATGCAAATCAGTCCGACCCTGTGCCTCATGGGAATAGTCCAGCCCGAACTGCCAAGCCATGCCTTCCCTGGACCGGAAACAAGCTTCCGAGGACCGGTTTCTGGCATTTCAGCCGTCTTCAGCCCGGCTTGCTTGAATCCAGTGGCAAAGTGAGCAAGGGACTCACATATGAGCATACCTTGCCACACTTATGGCGGCCAAAAGCGGTACAAAAAGGGGGTGGTAATGGACGGAGCATCTGAACCAATCAAACACTCACACCCAGTCAAAAAATCTGGGTTTAATCCATCACCGTTCTTTAGCCCACTCTGCCACCCCAGTTCAGACATGGCTATATGCAAATCAGTCTGACCCTGTGCCTCATGGGAATAGTGCAGACGGAACTGCCAAGCCATGCCTTCCCTGGACCGGAAACAAGCTTCCGAGGACAGGTTTCTGGCATTCCAGCCGTCTTCAGCCTGGCTTGCTTGAATCCAGTGGCAAAGTGAGCAAGGGACTCATGTCTGAGCATACCCTGCCACACTTATGGCGGCCAAAAGCGGTACAAAAAGGGGGTGGTAATGGACGGAGCATCTGAACCAATCAAACACTCACACCCAGTCAAAAGATCTGGGTTTAATCCATCACCGTTCTTTAGCCCACTCTGCCACCCCAGTTCAGACATGGCTATATGCAAATCAGTCTGACCCTGTGCCTCATGGGAACAGTCCAGCCCGAACTGCCAAGCCATGCATTCCCTGGACCAGAAACAAGCTTCAGAGGACCAGTTTCTGGCATTCCAGCCGTCTTCAGCCCGGCTTGCTTGAATCCGGTGGCAAAGTGAGCAAGGGACTCACGTCTGAGCATACCCTGCCACACTTATGGCGGCCAAAAGCGGTACAAAAGGGGGTGGTAATGGACGGAGCATCTGAACCAATCAAACAATCACACCCAGTCAAAAGATCTGGGTTTAATCCATCACCCTCCTTTAGCCCACTCTGCCACCCCAGTTCAGACATGGCTATATGCAAATCAGTCTGACCCTGTGCCTCATGGGAACAGTCCAGCCCGAACTGCCAAGCCATGCCTTCCCTGGACCGGAAACAGGCTTCTGAGGACTGGTTTCTGGCATTCAAGCTGTCTTCATCCCGGCTTGCTTGAATCCAGTGGCAAAGTGAGCAAGGGACTCACGTCTGAGCATACCCTGCCACACTTATGGCACCAAAAGTGGTACAAAAGCGGTTGGTAATGGACGGAGCATCTGAACCAATCAAACACTCCACACCACTGGATTCAAGCAAGCCGGGCTGAAGATGGCTGGAATGCGGGTTTCAAAAAGCTGTTACATAACCAAGCTGCGGTGACTTTTTTGGAGGAGGCGGATATAATCTGCATACAAGAATCTTGGCTGATTAACCCACTCTCATTAGGAGGATATGCAGAATATGGCAAAGCAGCAACAAAGACCAACATATTTGGAAGACCATCAGGTGGGACATGTTTCTATATAAAGCACACGCTTAAACTAGAATTTACGGAAATAAACAACCTACCAAACACGCTCCAGGCGGGTATCTTGAAAGGCTTCTACCCGTCAGATGGAACAACTTCAATCCTAGTAATAAACATCTACCATAACCAGAATGGGCACACAGCAAACCTGCCTATGCTAATAAACCATCTAGAGTCTTTGTTGCTACAATTCCTGGCATTAGATTGCATTATCCTTGGAGACCTCAACATTCATAATATAGGGGTCTTGAGTACACAAAACCACAAGTCTGGTGCTACTAAGGCAATGAACGAACTACTAAAATCGTACAAACTGGCCTCAGCACATTCAGTCCATATCAAGAACAATCCAGGGTTTTTTGTCGCCCCCACGTATAATTACCAGACGAGGATCGATTATATCATTTTAAGCGACAAATTGCAACCCCTAATGTCAGATTACACAGTCCATCCGCACAGTGACAGCGACCACGCCGCCCTAACAATCACTCTGAACTTGACAGCAGAAACACGCCACAGGCTGCAATGCATGGGGGCTGCTAACGGAGACAAACTGATAGAGCTCCCTAGAAGAATTAAATAGGGACACGTAGCGACCTCCAAATTTAATAACTGGATAAACTCGTGGGCGGGCTGGCCATCGTGTGAACAGAAGAAGGGCGCTATGACAACATGGGATGGCATCACTGGGACATTAGCGGCGATACTTCGAGAGGACTCAAACAGGACTCCCCACTGGGATCTACCAGCTGCATTCGGATTCAACCGGGTAATCAAAAATAGTGCTAAACACCTGAACATGAAACGAAAAGATTTCCGTAAAAATGGCACAGCCTCAGATAAAAAACAACTACAAGAGGCTGTAAAAAACCATTCCAAGAATGTATGGGCTGTAAAACGCGAATATTGCGATGGACAATGGCTGAAGATCTTTGACCTGCTGAGCCCCGGGAAAACGCAAGAGTTCTGGAGCTACCTAAGTAATCTTGGCCGAGGCACTAATCGCAGAGAAAACTCCCTTGAGGTCTCAACCTGGGTAGCCCACGTAAAAGCTCTATACAACGAAGACAAACCGATCTCCCAGGAAAATAACGGACCAATAGTAAGAGACGAGCCATACTCCACCACCGACAAGAACGCCTCGCCTTGTAAATTGCTAGTCTCAAAAATCCTACAAAAAAAATAAGAAAAAATGGCGCACCAGGCCCAAATGGCCTTCCTGGCCAATTGTTTAAAGCGAACATCGAATTCTGGTCCGAAAATCTGTCCCATCTATATGACGAATGCTGGCTCTTGGGGGATGTGCCTGATTCCTGGAGAGGCTCGCTTTTACACCCAATCCATAAGAAGGGGCCTAACTCAGAGGTGTCCAACTACAGACTGATTGCCCTCTTGGACATCGAGGGCAAAGCCTATGCCAGTGCAATATTGACGGACCTCGCAGATTGGGCACGTGAAGAAGGTCTTTTGCCTTTCTGTCAAACTGGTTTCAGACCCGGGTCTTCGACCGTGGACAACATCACTGCACTCTCCTATTTGGCCTATCAAGCACGGTCACGTAAAACCCTCCCTCTATTCGCCTGCTTCATCGATTACTCTGCCGCTTTCAATGGGGTAGACCGCGCAATTTTATAGAGTAAGCTGGCACAATGGAACATCAATCCGACTCTGCTAAGAGCAATTCAGTCACTTTATCAAAAAACTTGGGTTAGAATTAAACTCTCGAGTGTTTCAGCATCTGAGAAGATTAACACGGACCGAGGCCTAAAGCAAGGGTGCATGTTAGCGCCACTGCTGTTCAATCTGTACACAGCAGATATGGAGTCAGCCCTGTTGGGGGCAGACCTAGCAACCCCAATGATTGGGGGGGTCAAAATCCAGTTTATGCAGTACGCTGACGACTTGGTACTCCTGGATCACATTAAAATAGGACTACAAAAGATGCTAACTGCCCTGGCAACATATAACAACGAAAACAGGCTGATGGCAATTCCTTCCAAATCAAAAATAGTTATTTTTGGGCACTACCCACATAAAAAACGAGTAAAATGGAATCTTGGTCATCTCTCCTTGGAAAGCACACAACGATATACCTACCTGGGAGTCTGCTACCACGAGTCAGGTCTCTCCGGCGCCCAGTTAAAGAAAATCCAAGGCAAAGGGAAAACCATCACTTATGCACTCTGCAAATTACAAGCTTCCTTACATAGCCCAACTACAACGGCCATTCGAAGAGTTTTAAAGGCTAAACTAATGCCGGCCCTCAACTATGCTCAGCAAGCGTACCAGGGCAAACTCAACAAGGAACTTGAAAAAATTCATTGCAGAGCATACAAGAGAATATTTCACTTACCGAAGTGCACTAGAAACACCCTTATCCGCTTAGAATTCTCGCTCAACCAACAAATTCGGGAAGAGATGGCGGCCTTAAGTAAATACTACTACCTTGCTTCAACCGCAAAAGATAAGACACTTAAGGCAGTTTTGAAATATATCTCTATGGAACCCAGGAATCCCTGGTCAGCTACCCTTACCGCGGCAAAAGTACGCCTCAATCTGGCCACTGAGCTTTGGGACCCCGAACTAGTCAACTACATGGCGATCAAAAACGCAATCAAGAAACAAGTTCAGGTTCGCTCCTGCGAATTGGACTTGGAGTCACTAGCGATAAGAGACCTACACGAGACCCTATGCCTGCCGCATATTGTGTACAATCCCAAGCACTATCTCACGCAGGCTGTGGACCGCACAGCTCTCCATAAGATTCCAGCCTACAGGCTACACCATCTGCCCCTTAAAGAACTATATGCTGTTGAACAGGCAGAGCTGGGTGCATTGGAATGCAGGCTCTGCAATTACAAACGTGAGTCCCACGCTCATCTGCTATTTTACTGCCCGGCCCTGCGTGGAGCACGCAGTCTCGACCTTAGGCCCATTCTAAGACAAGCGGGGACCCGCACTGTAAAGAAGGCGGTCCATCAATTATATACACTGTCTACAGTAAAAGACATGGCCTTATTTGGGAAGTTCATCCAAGAGACGCGGTCTAAGTTGATGGCCACTCAGGGCTTAAATTAATAGAGACTCCGTAAATGCATAGACTATTTCGCTAACACATTCCCTGTTTTAACTTTTGTAATTCCTTTTTTATACGTTTGTTTTAATGTAATGGTTTTGAGTAACCAAACAATAAAAAGTTATTCATTTATTCATGTTGGCAGACTAGGCCACAAGCTTGCAGGCCATTGGAAAAAGCACACTGTCTAGCTTAAAAATGGCCACCAGCAACATGACCAGGCCCACAATAACAATGAGACTGCAAAGACAGACAATACAGGCCTATGGCAAAAGCCCACTGCCTAGCTTCAAAATGGCCGACAGCCACATGGCGAGACCCACAACAACAAGAAGCCTAGGCCAAAAAGGAACAAAGGAAACACATGCAGGCATATATGGCAAATGCAGCACACTTATAACTACCACCACAAAATGGCCACCAGCACATGTACACTCACAGTCACAAGCAACAAGCAGGAGTCCTGGAAAACAATGAACTGAAACAGGTCTATAATATCCAGCCAAATGAGGCATGCTAAACAACACAGCTTAATGCAATAAAAGATGCAAAAACAAAAATCCACAGGGCTAAACAAGGTGTGCAAAGTACACAGCAAATACCCCACTCATAACATAGCATTTATTTAACACACACCCAAAAACTGAAATAACCCCAAAAATACACATTTTGCAATCCAATCCAATGCCATCCATGCCCTAAGTGGTGTTTAAAATAAATTCAGCACACACTAAAGGAACAGTTGTTTCATCATGCACCCATGACTAGCTCTGGGCCTACTGGCTCCCCACAATATTTTTTTTAATGATGAAAAATTGTAGTTGCAGCAACTGCAATGCCCCAATCACACAAATAACAACACCAACTTACTTGTAAAATCTCAAATCCAAAAGTCCTCAAATCCAATGAAGTGTGATGCAGCAGAGAGCAGACACAAAGAGGGATCCTTCCAGCTCCAAATCCAAATGAAAAATGAACAGGAGAAAGACTAAGCACTGAGAGGAGCCTGCTGGACAGGGACAGGAAGTTGGATTATCTCTGGCACTTCCTTCCTCTCCCCCCAAAAGTGTTTTTTTTTAAAGGAATCCTTGCACACAAAAGTACAGCCAAATATCAATCTGAGGAGTTTTTTTTCATCCAAATCATCATTTTAGAGAAGGTTTTACGCTGCTCGATATATTATTCTTCTCTAGATTGTAAATTGTGCGTGTTCGGCATCGCAAGCGTCACCTAACTTCCGCCGGATGTCTGATGACGGGTCCGAATGACGTGTTCGTGATCGCACACTCTTGCTGTGTTCGTTGGCGCAGCGAATGCCGTGTTTGCGATCGCACACTCTCATGGGATCACACGGCCAGCCATCAAAATCTCATGGTGCACGCGCACGGACAGAAAAAACTCATTGGCGAATGCAGGGATCCCGATAAGTCGCTACCGTGTGCGTGAAAACACATTTTAAAGCACAAGCAAGGACATAATTTGCTACGCCGCGGATTGCGGATTTTCCGGTAATTCCGCCTTCTCCACTGAACACGGAATTGCCGAAATTCCGCAAATTGCATGTGCAGAGCGGATTTTACCACCCAGGGTTACATGATACCCCAAATCATGCAAATTACACTCGTTTAATTTACATTTCCCCTAGGCCTAGAGCGAACCTGTGATACAACAGATTTTAATATGCATGTAGATAGATTTTCCCCATTGAGGTAAATGTGACATGAGACTTGCAGTCAACAGACAAAGTGATCTGTTAATGCTTTACCTTACCACCATTCTGCTATTGATTGAGCCTCCTGCTCCACTGTACCTTGAACCAGGGATACTGAGTGTGTGGCTGGGTGGACAAGTTCAGCACGTCCTATACCTTGAGATATGTCCAGCAGCAGAGAGCCTCACAGTATTGCTGGTACTTACTGATTCAATAGATGGTGACTCCCACTGTACTGCAATGCTAGGCAACAATACCCAGGTCACCAGTTGTGCTGCATTGCTCAGCTGGGTAGCCACACCCCCATTGAGCGGAGGGTATTTCTGGAGAAACACCTCCATTTCCTCTGGTTCAACCTCTTACCTCAGCTCTCAGCCATTGTGGGGGCTTCTGAGATGGATTCAGTAGCAGGATGGAGGAGTATTGTGATCTGGTTCAAGGATGGCTCAGGAATGGCAGTGCTGCTGCTTCCACTTTGCAACTTCCTGTTTGTCGCAGTTGGTGTAGAATTCTGACCTTATTATAAACTTCTCCAAATTGTGGGTGGAGAAACTAAAAAAACGGAGAGGTCATGGGGGCAACATCCCTGTTGGTGCCACACACCACTGAAAGGTGTCATGGCCCACTGCGTCATGTTTTCATAGTTTAGGTCTAACCTAGAAATATGCCTTCCTAGTCTATGTGAATGTTCTGTAGTTCTCTGAACATGATCTGTAGGGGTTGGTGTGAGGCATGTAGGTGGGCAAGGTGTAGCATGTGATTGTACTTGTGATGAGGGTTAGCAGTTAAGTATACATGGCATGGTATGGTTACAAATCTTCTATTCACAAATGCAAGTTCAGTGTCATTGAGTGGCTGTGTATGTACTTGTGAAATGTGTATTGTGATGCTGAGTATGACTGGATTACGTTGACATGTGAATGCATGTGAACTTGTATGTCACTGATTGTTTCTTAATCCCAAATGACACAACATATTAATTTTAGAAATGTAGTTTTAGTGTTTCCAATCTCATTTGTTTCCGCTTGTATGTGGTATTTTGGGTCTGTGTCAAATTTTTATGGTGACAATGGTGTTTTTCTCTGATATTTCTAGGTGAACTGCATAATTTGTTTAAAGGTTTTTATTGTTTGCCTATGTGCTGATTGTGTTAATCCATGCCTGTTTTGACTTCTGTGTGAATGACTTGCAGTGCTTCTGAGTGGCCAGGTTTGGTGTGTGGCTTACTCGAAGGAGTTTCTGGAGTAGATATGAGCGTCTATGGGCTGTAGAGACACTGGTGTAGATGGGGGGCGGGGATATACATTCTGTGAATTGCAAGTGAACCCCTTTCTGCCCCTGCATGATTTTCTCTTTACTTCTCCCACTTCATAGTATATTTTCCAAAAATGTTGGCCACTCCCACACATATTTAAAAAAGTATAGCTACCTGTGTGGAATTTTCCACAACACATATGGTGGAGAACATCACACCCAACAGATAGGACCTGCTAGTCAAAAATATCCACCTGCAATTTTGTGAAACACATTTTGGATTTGTATGTGCAATACGTAGTACTACAAGAGTACCTTTTCACATGCTGAGAACTGCCTTCCTGAAATAGTCACATTTACCCTTTTTTGGGCCCCTTCTGGCAATCTGCTTTTTGAAGATTGGTAAAAAAGAACAAAAAACTTCAGGACGACTAAAGATCATCAATTATTTAACAAACATATTAACTAAATTGTAATTGTATATTTTATTTAACTGACTGTGACCAATTTGGAGTACAAATAGAGTGCTACAAGAGTGAGTGACACCAGCATGTAGCAATATCTCTGTGATTCAAGTTTAATGTGTGTGTGACTGCTGACAATGAACTTAATATGAAATTACCTTATTATTGCTATTTAATAACAGTAGTTTCACATGAGAACTTTTCTAGACTCGCTGTGCCTGATTCAAAAAGATTTGGATGTGAATAGATGTGACATACAATTGAAGCACTGGTAAGCCAGGACTATTTCAAGAGTAAGTAATATATCCAAAAAAGAGAAACCATTAATAGCAGTTTAACTATCATACATTCCACTTATGTTCCACAGCAAACCCTTTGCAAACATGCCCTTCTGAATCTCTTCCAAGCAAAGCATGTGTTCCAATATCCAAATGCTAGATTTGTAAATTGTAATAACTTTGCATTTCAATAAGAAAAATAACTATTTTTCATAATTTTGTAATTATGTATTATTATAATTGTTTTATTTGATTTACTGTTCAGCTTGAAAACTATATTTCTAAATTAAATATCTACAAGATGTTCTCAGCAAGAAGATTAAAGCATGTAATCCTAGTTATGCATATTCGAAGGCAGCCAGGCAGCAAAGTCAGAAATAGAATATGTCAAAATGGCCTGAAATGGTCGAAACATAATTTTCTTGTTCTTTTGCTATTTTAATGTTCACAAAAATTGACAAAAATGCTCTGCTTTTACCTCTACAAGAATGACAATGTTTGTTATATTTTAAGACACACTAACGTTTCTACTGAGGGATTATTGATTGTACCAGGAGAATTTAATATTCAGAGAATTCTTAGTTTATGTGTGGGTCCTCTGCTTTTTCCGAAATTGAGCATACATTCACTTGGAAAATCTGAGTTAGTGCATTAGTTGCAGACAACAAAGTTCAGATCACGAAAGATTTCTACTATTCGATGGTAGGTAAGGCAGTGCTTGATGTAAATACCTTTTACCACAGTATTGTAAATGCAGATGTCTTAAGATGGTCATATGTGACAAGAAAGTTTGCACATCCTTGTGGATGGTGGTGGTGATGTTGCTTGTGGCGTTGTATTTTGAGCTGCATTATTGCATTTCGATGTTATTTTGAATCGTGGATGTGTAACACCATTTGGGATGCTGTGCCCCTTTTGTTTTAGTTGTTTGTCAGTGTTCCTTTGTGTTAATGTAAAATGTTCAGTTGTTTTACTTAGGAAAGTGAAAACATTCTGCCACATTTTCAGCCAAAATGTACTCTTCCAGTGACAAACAGCCACTGTTTAAAGTGGTAAAATACCACTACTCCATCTCTTTAACTATTTAATATATCAGTTAGACCAGAACTTTGGCAGAGACAAGTCTTAAATGAAATCATCACTCCTAGTGTTCACTTCATTTGCCTTACTGAATTTCTGTGCTGATTTTAAATAAAGACAAAGCAATGGGTCTACTCTGCGTCTGCAAATCCCTAAAAGGGATCGTGATGTGGATGTTGCTTTTATGGGCCTTCAAAGATGTCTTTTAGATAAAAAAAATGTTTGCAACATTTATTGGTAGCATTCTTTAAAAATTGCCCTTCTTCTTTTGGAGCGAACTTAAAAAGTGATTTTTAATTTTTTTATTTTGTTTACAATAAGGCAAAAGCATCTGATCTACGCCTACGCCTGGCAAAAGCAAACATGATTTTGACTTTTTTATGTTGTGTCAAGGGACTAGGAAGTGGATTTTTCCAAATGTATTAATCTAGCTGATTTGGATTATTATTTAAAAATATGGTGCCAAGCGTTATATTCATTTTGACTGCAACGCTAACAATCTACTCAGCTAAAAACTTTGTTTTATACTGCGTATTGTTGCACAAAATCAATCCTGCATGCAACGCAGGCATACTTGTACTGTGGTGCAAGGTGCTTGCATTGGCGCTAAGCTGCCAAAAGTGCACCAGCGCAGGGGAAAAGACAGAAATGTGCCATATTGACTTAAATACAGTCAAGTTTAATAACATGTTGGTTGGATTCACACACTTAGGACCATATTTATCAAGCTTTCACGCAGTGCAACGCAGCAAGACAGCGTGCTGTGTTGCCCTGTGTGAAAGAGGGAGGGCAGAAGTGTGCCATATCTTTCAAGATATGGGTCATTCCTGCCATGTGTCTGTGCTGGTACACAATTAGCAGCCTGGCAACCATGCGTCATGATGCAAGTGTGTCTGCATTGTACCTTTCTGCACAAATTCAATCATTTGAGGCATTTCCTCTTTCTATTTATGCTGCAGAATGCAGCACACAGAAAGAGGAAAAAATGAGGAGATATAAAGATATTTCTTCCCATTACGCGTCACGAGGGGAGGCGTATCATTTTGACACATTTCCAGGTCTACCGTTAATGGTAAATCTGGGAATGAACCAAAGTCCATGGATGGATGCGTGGGAACACTTACGCTCCACTCATGGAACGCCTCCCTGGGGCAGAGTAATGTATCTCAGTGATTTGCGCTGCATTGCGTTACTCTAGGTCATGGGTACACACAAACTTTCTCTCGGGGCCAAATGTACAGTATGGTTTGTGTCCGAGGGCTGCACCAGTGGGGGCGGGGTCAGTGGGGGAGGGGGCGGGGCTAGAGCAACAAAAAAAACAGTGAACATGAGGTTGATCACAGGTCCCTGCAGCGGACGCCTTCGTCCACTGAGCCACCAGACCCGACATACACACATCTCTCTCTCTCTCGCTCTCTCTCTCTCTTTCTTTCTCTCTCTATCTCTCTCTCTGTCTACCTCCCTCTCTTTAGCTCTCTCTCTCCCTCTCTCCCTCCCTCCCTGTCTCCCTCTGTCTCACTCACTCTGACCGTCTCACTCCCTCTCCCTCCCTGTCACCATCTGTCTGTCTCTGTCTCTCGCTGTCTCCCTCTCTCCCTCCCTCTGTCTCCCTCCCTCTACCTCTCTCTGTCTCCCTTTCTCTGTCTCCCTTCCTCTGTCTCTCTCTGTCTCCCTCTCTTTCCTGTCTCCCTCTCTCTGTCTCCCTCTTTCTGTCTCCCTCTCTCTCTCCTCTGTCTCCCTCTCCCTTTCTCTGTCTCACTCCCTCTGTCTCCCTCTCTCTGTCTCCCTCTCTCTGTCTCCCTCGGTCTGTCTCCCTCTCTCTCCCTCTCTCTTCTCCCTCTCTCTGTTTCCCTCCTCCCTCTATTTGTCTCCCTCCCTCCTCCCTCTCTCTGTCTCTCTCCCTCTCTCCCCCTCTCTATGTCTCCCTTCCTCCAGCTCCCTCTCCCTCCCTCCATGTGTTTGTCTCCCTCCCTCTGTCTCGATCTGTCTGTCTCCCTCCCTCTGTCTCCCTCTGTCTGTCTCCCTCTGTCTGTCACCCTTTGTCTCCCTCCCTCTCCGTTTCTCTGTCTCCCTTTCTCTGTCTCCCTCTCTATGTCTTGCACACTTGTCCAAGTCCCTCTTGTCATCCAGCATAGAGTTCAATCAGATTTGCTTGTTTATAGTCCTTTTGAAAACACATCCTGAATATGAGAGGGCCCGCAGGTCAAAAGCTTGTAATATCTGAAAGGATGAGGCATATAGTGTCTGTATAATAAACCAGAGGGTGCTTAGCTTTTGCCAGATCAGATTATTCAGGGTTACTTGTTTTTTTGTTTTTTTAAATCAATGGTACGCTTTCAGGAATGTTCCTCGTCTGGTCAGGCTTTGTTTTGCAAGACAAAACTCCCGGTGCACTTGCGATTGGGAATAAAGTTTGGTAGACAAAAGGTAGATTGATATGTATTGGCTATTAACCTGTCTAAAAGGTCAGAAACCCTCCTTCTCATTAGTTCTTTCCCATAGGTTATATTGGGAACCAGCTTGGCATAAGTATTTCTCAGAAGGAACCATAGGCCGGACCTTTCAGTAGCTTTGAAAGTAAACCAAATGTAAAATTGAGGGAGTTGGCTGTGGTTTTCATTTGGAGCTTTTGCTGGTTGATTTCCGATTTCTTTAGTACAAACCAAGGAGGTATGCAGTTCCTATTAGGGAGAGGAAGGGAGATCCTTACTCAGGATAGACAGGTTCTAAGCGCTGCAGCAAGTGCAGGGTAAGTGGTCGTCTTTAAAAAGAAAAAATTACATTGTCTATGTCAGCTCCCCCACCACCCCAGCCCCCCACCTCATTGATCTTATCTGCACCAGCTGCGGCTGATGCCCAGAACTAAGTAATGACTTAAAAAAAGGCCTCTGGTAAGCTATTTGCCCTGCAACCACATCTGGTTTCTAATTTTTTTCAATATCTTTGTTTTTCTTATACAAATGCAACCCCCCAGATCTATAAACCCCATCTGGTTTCGATTTCAATATTACCTACAGTAATTAATCTTTAGATTTAATTTGTTTGGTGGTTGACTCATCATTGTCATCTTGCTCAGCCTCCATTAGTACAATATTTGCTTTCTCATCTAAAACAAAATCGGGGATAAAGTAGGCCTGGGCAGTAAACTCCTCTCCGCTGTTGAAGTATGCAGATTTTGCCACTGCGAGCTCCGCTTGGAGCATGGAGTTTGGCAAAACTCTGCCAATTGCCGGCAGAGCAGAGTTTACCAGCGCGCGCACCCCTATTTGCGTGTGCACATAACTTTTCATCCACTGACGATTTATATAGCCCATGCTCGTCCTCTGCCTCTTCCCAGTTGCATTCCCATTGGTCGCTGTGGGTGCTCTCACACTTGGGATTGGCCAGCTGTGGCACCTTGCTTGGTGCTGTGTGCTTCAATGTGAGCCAGAGGTCTATGAGGTGAGGCAGCCTCAGAGGGTGACAGAAGAGCCATGCAGTCCCACTGCCTCAGTGATGCTCACACTGGTCCTTGCTTTGCTCTTCAAGACACTCCTGCAGCAATAGAGAGCACTTGTCACCTCTCCCTGCATCCGATGCTGGATAAGCCTGTCGCTGCAGCTGACTCGCCTCTGTGTATTACACGTAAAAGTTTCATTGAAGCTGACATGTCAAACTCAGACCATTTGTGCGAAATCCACCGTTAATAATACTGTTTTATTTCCTTCAAATGAGACTTGACTGCATGTAAAATGGGAAAGGATATTTAAGCCCTCACAATATGCAGATGTCTTGCCGGAGTCCGATTTCGCTAATTGACTTTAGTTCTGAAGTGTTTATCATGCGTGCTTTGCTCCCTGCTCAGTATGAAATAATGGTCCTCTGCACTATGCCAACAGAACTGCTGTACTTAGCTACAAAAAGTCAGCAAATCATGTTTTAAGATAGAGAGGGAGTGCTTTCTCTTGTGGAGTGTGGGCTGCTGAAATGAAATAAATTAGTGTTGTAAAGAGGGATGCGATGTGCTGGTGGCAGCATTTGTTTTCCTCTTTAGAAGCAATATGCTTCCACCTCTGCTAATGGATGGATTTTTTGATTGTTGAAGATTCTCCCCTAAAGTGTGTAATCAGTGCTTCGGGTCTCATTTGGGTGGTTCCAGCGATACAGGAGCGCTCACGGAAATACTGCTGAGTCAAATTAGTGGTGGGATACCCCGCCTGCTTGGGGAACTCTGCGGAATCTCATGGAGATTTTCAACAACTCCGCGTAATTCCACTGGGTGAAACTCCACAAACTCCGCCCACCCCTAGGATAAAGTCCTTATTAGCTGAAGTTCCGGTTGAAGTATGGATCTACTGTGACTAGAAAGTATATAAAGGGTTTGCAGGTAGGATACCCAGGCCAGTTTGTCTATGTTAGCATTGTAAGCTCTTCCATTTCCATTCTCAAGTGTATATATGGTTTCCCAGAAGAGAAGTGTGTTCCTCTTTTTGAAGGCACATAACAATTTAGCTGAGAGGTCATCTTGAGGAGTTTTCCTTGCTGACTAAATGTATTTTTGTACTGTTGCCGAAGAGTTCTAATTTTGGCATTATGACTGTCATCATGAGTGGCCAACTTTAAGTGATGTAGCTGTTTAGAAGCACTTTCTCTAGTTTCCTTAGTGTAACAATGAACCATGAGGTGTTGTTCCTTATGCTCAGAGGATAATATTTTTGACTAGGTTTGTTGGAGCATGCTGCAATGATCCTCTACAGGAGTTCATTCTAAGTAGGGATGGAGTTTCCTTCATTGAGGTTTAGTTCATTCGACACTTAAATCTCTTTATGATTTCTGTGTGCGTATTTGCATGCAAGATGTTGGCCTTTTCATATGGGGTTAGACTACTGCAAGATCTATGATCTGCGGTTGGTGATCATTCCATGGGCAATGATTGTGGAAAAAGTTTGTTATCTGTTTGAACCACTCTAGACTGACTAATGTATAGTCAATTATGGAATAAGCTTTTCCTGAGGTGTATGTCCACCCAGGTGATGTGTTCCCAAAAAAGCTTCTTCTTAATGACTCTCAGTCCAGTTGCCAGTAATGCAGAAACCGTTTTCTCACCCATTGTATCTCTGCACCTATTATCATTGAGCACCTGAGTAGGGACTTTCCAAATGTAACCTTGCACGTTTGTGTGCTCATCATTATAATCCCTTTAATTAACATTTAAAATAAAGACTGCAGTTACTAACAATTGGGCGTCTGAATGGCACAGTCTAAGACCCACCACAACGCCTTTCATTTTTCAAGTAAAACTTTTTATCTTTAGAGATTTGGGTTACTCTAGATGTTAATTATTATCATGGGCAAGTTGTGGTTCTCGGTCCAGCCAACAACCTTCACAGCCTGCAACTAGGGTTCCCATACGTCTAGGACCTTGACGTTGAATGGAACCTCAGTGCTGACATACTAGGCTAAACTGCCCTTTGAATGCTCTTTTCTGGCCAACTTATTGGTAGGCGGTGGAAAGTTCTGAGAAGCAAACTAAGGGAGTTAATACTTCCAACCAGGTTTCTTGCAGGATGATAATGTGGAATTTTTGCAAGTAGGCACAAAAGCCTTCTTCGTCTAGTTTCTTGGGCAAACCTGACACATTCCAGGATCTAAGATCTGAGGGCTTCAGATCCCAGTGCAATGCTGGAAAGGCTTAGGGGCAAACCAGAGGCCCCTAATTGGGTTCAGGAGTCAGAAGCCAAGGTGGCAAACAGCCAACCCTAGCCTTGTGTGTTGTCACATTTATCATCTCCCAGGTTATTAAAGCATGTCAGTGTGTTTTGTGTCAATGACGTAGGTCTACTCATTGTTTTGTCTTTTTCTTTGTTTGGGATTATGTAAGGTGGAATATGGGCTTCTCTCTCTGTTTTATAACTTGCTGGCCTGAGCTCTGTCTCAATGGGCTGCATCAAGGGCGAGGCTACTCCCTAGACTCAGGGAACAACGCTAGGGGGTATGCATATTTGCAAAATACTGTGACCTTTATCCCCTATCCTTGAGCTTCTATGTGAGTCAGTAGAACATCTGTGCATGTGTCCCAATGGCGAACTAACTAGGGTGGGCTCTGTACACTGAGAGCCCCTTTGGGGTTGGGGTTTGATAGAGTGAATGTCTGGTGGATCAAATGAAGTGAGGTTGTGCAGGCCTCTTAGAATTCTCAGAATGTTGCCCCAATTTAGGATATTATACCTTCCTCTATACTTCAGGCTGAAAAAGGAGCATGTTTCATATTCCATTATAGGATGCTTATCTGGGTACAGCCTAGAACTGATTTGGGTGCCTGTTGAGGAACTAATACTTAGTTGCTTTCTCTGAAATCCCTCATCCTGTGATTCTAATATGATTGTGCGCCACATCTTGCAATTACCTACACAGAGAATTCGATGCTCATCGAGATTTGGGGCCATATCCTGGGGTGATTCCTTATATTTATATTCCAGTGTCATGATATCCTTTGTTTCTCTGTTTGAAATCATCTTTGTTGGATCAGGTGTATTTAGACTGTATATATCATGCCCCAAGTGATGCTTCAAGTGGCCCAGATGTTCTGTGAACTGCATCTGTGTGTTCTATTTGTGAATTAGATAATTTACCTGTCTAATACTGAGCTGTTCTGGCATTGCCTGAATTAGGAATTGTTTAAGGTGGACATGGGGGCATCTCAGGGGATGGGTAAGACCTAATATCATGCAAACAGCAGCTCGTCCATTCCACTTGGTCTCAATCGGGTCCCGCTAGAGACTTTTAAATTAGCCCATAATGTATCTCAGTGCAATTGTTAGAATCCCATCAACCCCATGTCTCTCATCTTCCTCACACCTCCTGCCGTCACACTGCAATCACCCAGACACCCCCAACAAACACCAAATTGTCTTTCCTCCAAGGGCACTGTCCCAGTTCATCAAGATTTTTAACATACGAACATTGCACATATACAGTGGTAGACAGGTGTTTGGTCACCCCCGCTCACACCAATATTGTAGTTGATTATCACATTAAGGAGCATATTCACAAGCCCCTATGGCCAGCAGAGAGTCACTTTGGTGGTGTAGCTACATTTTCAATATTTACAAGGTGGTGCTTAGCTACTTAACTCAATGTTGTAAATATGCCCCTTTGCCATGCAAGAATAGGCGTTAGAATGGCGCACGAGGAGAAATGCTTTTTTTCTGCTCATTTTTGATTTTTCAATGTGTGCTGCATTCTTCAGCACACATAGAAAGAACAAAAAGCCATTCATGATTGTTTATGTGCAGGAAGGTGTCCCTTCCTGCACACAAACAACCATTAAATAATGACACTTTGCTACTTCTATGTGTGCTGCAGAATGCAGCCCACATAGAAGTAGAAATAGCCATTGTGGATTCTTCATGTGCAGGAAGGGGTCCCTTCCTGCACATAAACAATCACTCCCTGCAACACAGGCAACCTTACACTATGCTGCAAGGGTGCCGTTATTGGCAATAGGCAGCTAATTTAAGATCCAGCACTAGGGAAAACACAGGGGTGAGCCGATTGTAGTAAATAAGGCGCATCCCTGCATTTTAAAAATGACAGAGAACTGTGATGCCAAATTTAAAACTGGTCCGTGCTCTGAAATTTTCTAGTAAATATAAATATGCCCCTAAATCTGTTCCCACAGCATCTTTTTCATTCAATGTAAAAGGATCTCAGTCAGCCACGGCCTGCAGGGCGGTGACGTTGGGAGGGGGAGGGGCAGGGTAGGGGGGTAGTAATGTATGGATTACGGAGTTTTACTGGTAAGTAAACATTTAATTAAATAAAATGAATTTCGTTGCGCGCACTGCATCGCATTTGGGGATGCAGTTCACTAAACGAAATTCGTTTTATTTATTTAAATGTTTACTTACCTGGGAAGCTCCGTAATCCATACATTACTACGCCCCACCCTTCCCCTCCCCACGTCTTGGCCCTGTAGGAACTCCTACTGTAGACCGCGGCTGGTCTCAGTCTGTTTGCTGCAGTGTCGATGACATTTCGAAAATTGCACAATTTTTGGGTTTTCATTAGGATTGATATATTTATGGGGCACATGGTAGGGTAGAGAATTGTCCCTTAAATTATAAACACCATAGGCTAATTACAAATTCTCTCAGGGAGTAAGTCATGGTTATCCAATAGGTAGATATTTTCCAAAACCCCAGATCCAGGTGCATAATACAAATGTGTAAACGCGGGAGAACTACTACAGGCATTTGCATTCTCAGCAGTCATCGGTGTGCTACTCTTACTTTATTTCAGAGTAAATGTATATAATACATGAATGAAGCAGTCCACTGCTCAAAACACCATTTAAAATGACTAGCAAAATCAAAAATAATCTGCCTGAGGTGTACAAGTAGAAAATAAAGAAAACGTTTTAAACAATAAGCTAATTAGTTCCGCGAGGTGAAAGTAGCCAACGGCATAACCATTAGTGGGATCAGCTTCTGAAGCATGGGTTGTTTAGCACTAGCTGAAATATGACCACCCCTCATTGTTGGTGCATGGATCTGCTCACCGCTATGACCACCAATTCATAGTTGTCTTCCTGAGGCACTAGAGTAGGGAACAATCAAGATTTCAGACAAGCGGCCAGTTAGTGCTGCCAAATGAGAGCAACCTGCAGCGGAAACATCACTATCAGGCAGGAAGACCTTCTAAGCAATTTCCTATGGCATGACTATGAGCATTTTCCTAGGTCATGGGTGTCATGCACACTATTTTTGTCCCAAACAGGGAAATTACAAAAATGTGCCCACACACACCAGAAGAAAACTCCCAGTGGGTCAGGGACATTATTTTTATTTTTATTTTCAGTGTGAAGACTACCAATTTGATGAACTGTTATGAAGAAATAAAGATACCTACCTTTACTGAATTTAGCCATGGCAAGACAGAGGAGCTATTCTTTTCTTTTTCTCAAGGGGTTTCTTCCATGGATGCAGGAGCCACTTTAGTAAAAAAAAAGGCAGCCAAGCTGTCAGTCAATTTTGGCTTTAGTGAGTCATCCACATTTGACCAGCAGATGCTTTACCTCTTTCAACGCATCCATATTCCATGATACCAGCCCAATTTGTGATGAGGTCATCAATTGGACCAATATCAAATACTTTTATCTTCTTTTAACCCCAGATATCATTATAGGGTATCCATGATGACAACACTTGTCAACACCACAACTCCGACGCTCATGCCAACTGAACAGTTTCTTCTAATTTGTTCTTCCCTGTGTGGGAGCAGACAAATAAAGTCTGAAAATAATATTCCTTGGATTCCAACTATTCATGCTGTCTTCTTCTACGCTTCTGTGTTGCTGTGCTCATTAATTTAGAAGATTAATATTTGCTTAAAATTAGCCATAGACATGTCTCTTCTAAGTTTACCATACCTTATCTTATCTTATGTTTATTTTCATAGCGTGATATCACCTATGAGGGTGTCCTGGATCTTTGCAGGTCTGTGGGACTACCCTACATAACAAGCCAGGTCTTCAGCTTCTTGTGGAATTTAGGAAGCAAAGAGGAGGCCATAATGTGGAGTGAATGGTCATTGAATGCTTTAGGGGCGTTGTGTAAGAAGACACAACTTCCTGCCCTGCTTTTTTGTTCGCATGGTACATGACCGAGTGAGATTCCGGCTGAGAGCAGGTGCTTGAACTGAATGCAGCTGTTCTGGTAGGCTGGGCTTGTGTTGCATATTGCTTCAGATGCATGGAAGAAGAGCTTGAATTGTGTGCTCTGATATATAGGTAGCCAGTGTAGTTCCCTTAGGTGAGGTGTGATGTGAGACCAACGTGAGCTTCCCTCTGCTTGATCGCCAGTTGGAGACATTTTCTGTGATGGGTCTTTAGACGATATAACATGGACGTCATCCCACATGAATATTTTTTGTTCATCCCTCTATGGAGGACATATTGAGCATTGCACTAGTTTTGCAGCATTTTTTTAGTTCCCCAGATGGGATTTTTAAAAAGTTTCATGATACACTCCCTCACTTTTATGGAGGCTCCTCTTCTTCCAAATCGTCAATCTCCACCTCCTCCACATCCTGGTCCTGTTGTATTTGCTGCTGACCCCCATCTCCTTCCTGTGTTGCCATTTTCGATGTAAAAACGGGCAAAATTTCTCCACAAAAAGATAGATCCACCTGTTCAATGAAAGAAGATTTAAGACGGAAGAGTGGGTGTGTACTTCCTATTCATTTTGCTGAAAAGTACATTAACCAATGATATTCCTTGCTTTCACATTCATGTGATAGTCATGGTGACTGACATAATCACGGTTAAAGACATATGGGCTTCACAATTTTGAAAGGGATTTCTGATGCTAACTCCCTTACAACACTTCAGATCGACTAACAAAGGATCATACAAACAATGGGGAAATATATTTGATGATTTCCCTAACAGTTTGAGGTGCAGATATCTGCCCACCATCAATATATTCAGACTTGATATCTAGATAAGTGAGGAAGGTTGGTTGTCCTTTCCTGATGGTTATGGATCACACACTATGTCAAAAATGTATAAAAATATAAAGGACTTGCATTAAGTAGTTTGCTAAGACAGTTAATGTAATATATAATTATTGATTATATATGTTTTAACGGGCTTGGACATTCTTTGTACTACAGTTGTGAGATTAGTCTAAACAAAAAGCATTTATAACAGTTGCCAACTCACTCATTTAAATCAAAATCAAAAGGAATCTTTTTTTGGATAAATATGGCCATAAAAGAAGAGACGAGACACATAAAAACATACGGGTAATACAAATAGATATTAAAAATCCAACAGGAACGATAAAGTGCATTTGCAATGAAAGTGGCATTGCTGGCCCAGAGTACACATGAAGTAACTGCTCACAAAGCAGGCTGTCCTATGCCCTTACGACGACAACTACTTTTGAGCATAAAAACAGCAATCATAAAATATACACAATAGAAGTAAGAAAAGTATAAAACCCATATGATGAAGCTGGTCGTAAAACAGTAGTATTTATAAAGTTACAAACATATAAAAAGGCCACTAATAAATGCTGCTCTTAGTAATCGGTTGACACTATTGGCAAAAAAAAGCCACACGTATAGTCTATCCGTCCATTGATTTTCTGGATCTTATTGCAGCTTTAAGAAAGGTGCTGACCCTTAAATATATATTAGAATTGTTCATCATTTGCAAATGAAAGAAAACTTCTCTACATCTGTGTTGCCCCAGTCAATTAATAGGGGCTTGAGAAAGTGTCTGCGTTGAAAAGTTAAAACATTACAAAAACATGAAATGCAACTGTGGTTGATCAGCTGTGCCATCGCAGGGGCAGGATGGGGCTGAACCTGCCAGAGGGCTGGAATCTCCTCCAAAGCACACGAGCCACCAGACCATCCAAGCTCGGAATCGGATTCGGAAGAGGAGAGACTGCTCCCAGTACATGAGATCTAAGAATACATATAAGGCAGGCTCGGCAGAAGTAAAGAACCTATAAAAGGTCAGGACTGAGGTTTTCAGTAATTCAGTTTTCAGCCTTTTTTCTCGCTATATTCTAAGAAATAGCTCTTGACTCGTGATTAAATCTTCTTTAGTAATACTCCAAGGGGTCATGAATACAGAGGACAGCCCCAGAGAATAAAAGGTGCTTGAAATATAATTCAGCCATGGGACTGTGTGCCTCTTGTCCAGACTGAGGCCATCCAGGATAATGTATCTACATAGTGACGTCTTTGGGTTAACCCACACACTGATCCATAACAACAGAGGGGGCCAAGTGAACCTTATCTGTATTATAATGCAGATTTAGCTTTGAGTGATGATAAAACTGGGACTAGATGGCGGGTGGTGCAAAAACCTCAGACAGATACAGTTTTCCTCAGCTTGGAGAGGGGAGGTGTTATGAAACTCCTAAATCCCTGCCCCATACATGGCAGCCGGGACACACTGAACATTGTAAACATTTATAAGAGGGGAAATGATCGCTTTCCACATAGATCTTAGAAGGTTAAAAATAGAAAATGCTACTCTGGAAAGTTTAAGACGTGAGCTGTTTAGCTGTGAGTGCAAAGACCCAGATGAATTGAAAGTTACTCCTAAGCAATTAAAGTCGCTAACACTACTAAAGGGCAGATGTATCAAGGCAATTTTAGTCGCAAACGCTGCGGTTTGCAAAAAAGCAGCGTTTGCGACTAAAAATTCGCTAAAAATTGTATGTATTAGGGAAATCGCATCGCCAAATTAAGGAATCGCAAAATTTGCGATTCCTTAATTTTGCGTAAGCATTTAAGGAATTGCAAATTGCGATTCCTTAAATGCTATGCAACAAGCATTTAATTTTTGTGAATTCTCCTTGAGAAATCGCAAATAACCACCAACTTCAAGTTGGTGGTAATTTGCGATTTCTTTCACAAATGCACTTTTTGGCATTTGTGAAGGTGGCTTATGGCGCGCATAAATGCCCTTAGGGCATGTATGTGCGCCATATGCGCAGACATGTTCATTTCAGGGGTCCATCCGGGTGTCCTTATGACACCCTTGCACCCTTGAAATTATTCTCAATTTGCGATTCTCAAATTGCGAATCGCAAATTGAGAATAACTTCCCATTGATTCCTATGGGCCTCCTGGCCCATAAAAATAAATGGGAAATTATTCCTTAATTGCGATTTGCAATTTGCTAATCGCAATTAAGGAATTTTAAGAAATCGCAAAAAAATTGCGATTTTCTATATACATCCCTATTTGCAACTCTCAAATAGTGATTTCTAAAAAAATCGCTATTTTAGATTCGCAAATCAGGATGTTGATCCATCTCCCCCTATGTCATTGGCCACTGATGGAGAGTCTGGGGATGTTGGTTTTTACCAGGCCCACACACCATAATATGCGAGTTCCCATAGGTGGTGGCCAGGTCAAGACTGCTCATAAAAGAAACAAAGCTGTCCACCAACGTAAACAAGGTGTTAGGGGTACGGGCTAGTAGAACAGCATCACCTGCATAAAGCAGTGCAGGCACATGGGTATGGGCGATCCTGGGGATGTCTACCAGTGTTGAAGTCAGATGGGAGCACAAACCATTTTATAGAAGAGAATAAGTAAAGCGGCCAACATGCAGCCTTGGCGCACTCCTAGCTTAAGAGAAATATCAGGGGGAATTTCTCCAATACTCCCAAAATGCACTTTTGCTACAAAATCCGCATGCATGGAATGCAAGAAATTCAATAAAGACAGCTCCACCCCCAAGTTCATTATCACCATCCACAGTTTGGTCCTGTTGACAGAATCAAAGGCTGTGGATAGGTCCATGAAGTTCAGGTACAGTGAGCAATGCCTGACAAAGATGTATTTATTCACTAGCGAACTCAAATTCAGGCATTATTCCACTGTACACAGCTGAGGGCGGAACCCAAATTGGAAGAGGTAAAAAGATGTTATGTTCTTGGACCCATATAGCAAGGTGATTGTAAACAACTCTTCCGATAATTTTGACAGCGCTATCGATGAGTGAAATAGATATAGCGATAAAGCGTTTCCTAATAGGGTCAGTCCCCATAGGCACAGCAAAGGGCCCCACTCCCCTGGGGTTGTTCTATTTTAGAATGCTCAACATAAAACGCAAGTGCTCTGAAGTAAACCAACAATGTTTATTGGTTATCTATCTTCTTTGAATATTCTTCAACATATCGCTTAATGTCAGCAATAGAATACAAACAAGGTTGTATGGTATGGAACAATCTTCCATCCTTTACTCCGTCCAGATGCATTTCGGGCAACCAGCCCTTCTTCAGGGGTTGATTGTAAAGAAACACATATAACACAGGCATGAGAAAACCATATTATCGTAAATCCATGGCCATTAACCAACCGTGGGCGTAGTGACTGATTAGTAAAGCTAATGCAGTGACACCCTTAATAATTAAGGTGGACCAATTTAAGGTGGCCATGAGTGCATACATTCATAGTAGTACATGTTAAAGTCAGTCCAAGAATAATGGATCAAAAGACCTTGTGAAACTCGAAGTACTCGGTGTAAACCAAATGGAAAAAAGTGCCAAAATAAACGATGTACTGTTTCTAATAAGCCTTGAATACACATCTCAGTAATAACGGAGAATCTTTCTCAAAAGTGCAGAAATCAGCACCAAAACCGAACGTGCCACCAGATGCTGTACCCCTAAATAAAATGTGCAATTCAAAAAAGTAAAAAGGCAAACTCTGATGAATCAATTAGTAAAAGTGCCCGCTTCACACCAAATACATGCCGATGCCTTGTTTATCATCATCTGCATTACCACGTTGTGTATGAAAAAGTTCCTGCTACCCGTTTTACATTTCCGTGATCATGCTAGCGAGCAAACATGCAAGGAGTTTATAACGCGTGAAGCGTGTATGCTTGAACATAATTCTATCAAGCTAGCATGTGAGAAAGTTCTAACGCGTGAGATGTGCACTTAGTGTTTCCTGACTTCTCACAAACTGACACTTTCACCCCCATTTGCGAAACGAATAAATATGCAAAATTACTCTTATTGCAGATACTTACAAGGCAGGATTTCAAACTTCCAACACAATGACATAGTCCTGAGTGCCTTACGACTCAGACCGTTTGGCCAGCATTTAATTAAATAAAGCAACAGTAGTGAAGGACTGAAGACGGTGTGACATAGAAAATAGTAGAGTGTGTTCATCCAGTGATTTTTTTCATTGAAATGGATATATAATATTTTGAGGGCATGAGATCTCCCTTTTTAAATATAGGCACATTAGTGGGCAAAGTACAAGAGTGGGGGAAGTTTGTGTTCAGGGAGCAATGATTAAAGACATTAAAAATTAAAGGACAATTGATTCTGCATTTTATGAGGTCAAATGGGACCCCATCAGGGGCTGGGGCTTTCCCACCTGAGCTCTGTCGTACTGCTGGCTCTTCTTCCGGCAGGGATACAAGGAGGAGCGGCAACTGCAGCAAGCTATTTTGTCAGGAATTGACCACATCTGTATTCTAATATGATATAAAGTGGTAAAAGGGGAGTCCAAGTCAGACCCTAGGATATTGCTCTAAAGAAGAGGGTTTTCTTTCGTGTTCCTATGTCTGATTTTCTTAACTCTGCCCTAGAAGAGCTTGCTGTTCTTTCCTACAGCAGCAAGCTACAAAAGTTCCCAATTTCCCTCCTGAAGAGCGTCCTTCCTGAATTTAAGAGCCAATCAAACAATCAGCATTTGTAAAGTGCAGATTGTCACCCCTATGGGTATCTGGGCACTGTGTCTCTGTCAAAGAGCCAGGTCTTGAGTCTGTTTCTGAAGTCTGCCAGTGAGGGGGCCACACAGAGCTCGAGGGGGAGGCTGTTCCAGGTCTTGGCTGTGATGTAGGAGAAAGAGTGTCCGCCGCTACGTCTGTCACAGATGAAGGGGGGAGTGTGTAGATATCTAGCAGGATGGTGGAAGTTCAGTCAAAAGTTGAGATAGGCATGTCCTAGGTCATAGAGGGCTTTGAAGGCATGCATGAGGATCTTAAACTTGCAACTTTCCGGGATCCAGCGGAGGTCTCTGAGGTGCCGGGCGATGTGGGTTTGTTTGGACAGGTCCAGGATGAGTCTGGCAGCAGTGTTCTGCATGGTCTGGAGTCATATGAGTAGCTGGATGGGGATGCCAGCCTAAAGGGCATTGCTGCAGTCGAGGTGGCTGGTGTTGAACGCCTGAGTGACAGTCTTCCTGGAGATGAGATCCATCTGATGATTATGCAGAGCTTGCGAAGTGTGTGGAAGCAGGAGGACCCAGCTGCATTACCTTGTCATTTCGTGGGCAGTTGGCTCTTGAGGATGATGCAGAGGTTGCGTGCATGGTAGGTTGGTGTAGATTTGGGTAATAGTTCTGCAAGCCACCAGCTGTGGTCCCAATGCTGAGGTGTTCTTCCCGAAGATCAGTACTTTAGTTTTATTGGAATTGAGTTGGAGGTAGTTGGTTTTCATCCATTTGGCTACTTTGGTCATGGCATTGCAGAAGTTAGTTTTTGCCTTGGCAAGGTCCTCAGTGAGTGAGAGGATCAGTAGTGTCATCTGCGTGGAAGATTCTGTTGAGTCAGTGGAATCTGACGACATCTGCAATGGGGGTCATGTAGATGTTGAACAGCGTAGGGGCTGAGGGATGATCCTTGTGGTACTTTGCATATGATGCCTTTGGGTGCGGATGTGAAGGGAGGCAGTTGGATGCTCTGTGTGCATCGAGTAAGGGTGAGAGGTGATCCACTTGAGGGCATCTTGTTGTATGCCTATGTTTTAGAGTCTGTTGATGAGGGTGTTGTGGGGGACTGTGTCAAATGCCATGGAGAGGTCTAGGAGGATCAGGTCCAATGTTTCTATGCAGTTGAGGAGTATTCTGATGTTGCCTGTGGCAGCAATTAGCACAGTCTCAGTGCTGTGGTTGGCATGGAATCTTGATTGAGAGGCGTCCAGTAGGTGACTTTGTTCCAGGAATTTACTGAGCTGCTGGTTGATGGCTTTCACAAGAACTATGGCCGGGTAGGGGAGCAGCGAAGTCGGATGATCATTTTTGAGATTGCTGGGTCCAGCAGAGGCGTATTTTAGGAGGGGGCTGACATCCAGGTGTTTCCATCTGTCTAGAAAGGTTGCTGTGGAGAAGGAGGTGTTGAGAATCCTGGTGAGTTGTGTGCTGATTGGGTTCATTACGAGACTGTAAAATTTGGGGCAGGGAGCGGTGACCAGGTGGTTATGGTTTGGCTATTGTTTGCTGTTTGGTTGAGTTTATCAGGGTTGGTGGTGGAGGGTTGGATGTGGAAATTATAGATATTGGTGATCTTATAGTGGAAGTAGTCCGAGAGGGTTTCACAGAGTAATTGGGAGGGGTGGATGGTGTTCACTATGGCTGTCAGGCTGCTGAATTCTTTTACTATTTTGAAGAGTTCCTTTGTGTGGCTGGCTGTGGAGTTGATGTGGCTGGAGGATTTGTTGTGGGTGGTGATGATGGCTGCTTTCTTGGCTTCTTTGATGTGCCGGTGGTAGTTGCTGAGGGCTGTTTTGTGAGCTACTCTGTCAGGAGGGTTCTTAGTGAGTGGTGCACCATCATTTCTCTTGTTGGGGCAGTTGCGCTTGGTGGTCCTGGGTTCGGGGGTGTGCCAGCTGGCATGGTTGGGGCTTTTGTTGGTTTTTGTAGGTTTCAGCGGGGCAACTCTGTCGGTTTAGTCGGAGATCCAGGCAGTGATGCTCTAGCATGGTTGAGGTCTGTGAGGCCTCAGGTTGGGAGGTGGTGAGGGTCTGTGACCAGTGAGTTTCGGTGACCTTGCTCCAGCTAAGGTGGCAGGAGAACTGGTGCCTGGTGGTGATGTGCTTGGCATCGGTGATGGTGAAGTGTACGATGGTATGGTTGATACAGGTGGGTTCTGTGATGTGGCTGAACTGGGTTCTGTCACTGGAAGTGAAGATGGGGTTGAGTGTTGTCTGGCTTTGTGCATGGGATTAGTGACCAGTGGAGTGAGACCGATATTGTTTAGGTTCTCCAGGAAGGCGATGGAGTTGGCATCATTGGGGTTGTTGATGTGGAAGTTGAGGTCGCCAATTAGGACGTAGTGGTATGAGTCAATTGCTGGGGGGGGCAATGCGGTTGGGGATGGCATCGCAGAATGTTGCTCGGGGTCCCAGAGGTGTATAGGTGAGGGTGCCTCTATTTGTGGTCTTCACATCAGTTTTTAGTGGGAAGTTGAGTGGATTTGTAAACCAGGTGGGCATCCTGAACCTCAGGCCAAACTCTTGGGGTAGCAATCAGCACCTTCCTCAAACTACGGTTAGCCGACGAACAGTACTCATTGAACCATCGAGAACCCCCCTTATCAGATGAGGTGGGTTTGGGTAGATACTGTTTAATGCTCTGACTTCGACTGTCATGGTGAGCTAACATAGTACCACTGCTTACGTCTGCCAAGCAGTTAAGAAACAACCCTTGTTGCAGCTTCAGTAGTGTGGTCAGGGTATCAATTCGGTCTTTAAGGTTCCAAATAAGCCTGAGGCTGTCAGTGGAGTGCTGATGAGTAATTCTCTGGATATGAGGAACAGAGGGTTTGTAAAAGAATCCTTAGGGGACCAGAGTAAAAGCACTCCTCGGGGCAGTGTAAGTGCCAGCGTCGAACAGTACTTTGAAAGACAAAAATTGAAATCTGAAATTTACTGTAACACAGTCACCCAAGGGATCAACTGGGTCTGAACTAATCCATGTGTATCTCCAAATCAACAAAATGTCTTTGGTTGATAAATAGGCATCCCATTGCTGTTTGGTTGAGTTTATCAGGGTTGGTGGTGGAGGGTTGGATGTGGAAATTATAGATATTGGTGATCTTATAGTGGAAGTAGTCCGAGAGGGTTTCACAGAGTAATTGGGAGGGGTGGATGGTGTTCACTATGGCTGTCAGGCTGCTGAATTCTTTTACTATTTTGAAGAGTTCCTTTGTGTGGCTGGCTGTGGAGTTGATGTGGCTGGAGGATTTGTTGTGGGTGGTGATGATGGCTGCTTTCTTGGCTTCTTTGATGTGCCGGTGGTAGTTGCTGAGGGCTGTTTTGTGAGCTACTCTGTCAGGAGGGTTCTTAGTGAGTGGTGCACCATCATTTCTCTTGTTGGGGCAGTTGCGCTTGGTGGTCCTGGGTTCGGGGGTGTGCCAGCTGGCATGGTTGGGGCTTTTGTTGGTTTTTGTAGGTTTCAGCGGGGCAACTCTGTCGGTTTAGTCGGAGATCCAGGCAGTGATGCTCTAGCATGGTTGAGGTCTGTGAGGCCTCAGGTTGGGAGGTGGTGAGGGTCTGTGACCAGTGAGTTTCAGTGACCTTGCTCCAGCTAAGGTGGCAGGAGAACTGGTGCCTGGTGGTGATGTGCTTGGCATCGGTGATGGTGAAGTGTACGATGGTATGGTTGATACAGGTGGGTTCTGTGATGTGGCTGAACTGGGTTCTGTCACTGGAAGTGAAGATGGGGTTGAGTGTTGTCTGGCTTTGTGCATGGGATTAGTGACCAGTGGAGTGAGACCGATATTGTTTAGGTTCTCCAGGAAGGCGATGGAGTTGGCATCATTGGGGTTGTTGATGTGGAAGTTGAGGTCGCCAATTAGGACGTAGTGGTATGAGTCAATTGCTGGGGGGGGCAATGCGGTTGGGGATGGCATCGCAGAATGTTGCTCGGGGTCCCAGAGGTGTATAGGTGAGGGTGCCTCTATTTGTGGTCTTCACATCAGTTTTTAGTGGGAAGTTGAGTGGATTTGTAAACCAGGTGGGCATCCTGAACCTCAGGCCAAACTCTTGGGGTAGCAATCAGCACCTTCCTCAAACTACGGTTAGCCGACGAACAGTACTCATTGAACCATCGAGAACCCCCCTTATCAGATGAGGTGGGTTTGGGTAGATACTGTTTAATGCTCTGACTTCGACTGTCATGGTGAGCTAACATAGTACCACTGCTTACGTCTGCCAAGCAGTTAAGAAACAACCCTTGTTGCAGCTTCAGTAGTGTGGTCAGGGTATCAATTCGGTCTTTAAGGTTCCAAATAAGCCTGAGGCTGTCAGTGGAGTGCTGATGAGTAATTCTCTGGATATGAGGAACAGAGGGTTTGTAAAAGAATCCTTAGGGGACCAGAGTAAAAGCACTCCTCGGGGCAGTGTAAGTGCCAGCGTCGAACAGTACTTTGAAAGACAAAAATTGAAATCTGAAATTTACTGTAACACAGTCACCCAAGGGATCAACTGGGTCTGAACTAATCCATGTGTATCTCCAAATCAACAAAATGTCTTTGGTTGATAAATAGGCATCCCTTTATGTCACACAAGCCAATCTAAGGTTTTGTTAAACAGCTCCTCTTAGGATTTGTTTTGCCCTTTTCGCAGAGTGGGTACCCCATTAAGTACTGCCACGTAAGGACACGCAGGAGAAAGGTTGACAATAGCCTGAGGGTGAGGCACCAGTTATTGGTTCAATCCTTTGTGTACCCGGCGGAATGGGGCCTTCTCCTAGGCTAGTTGTTCAAGGGGGGGGCTCTTTGAACACAGCTCGGTGGCTGACCCTGAAGGGGTTGCTGTGCTTGGTTGCATGTCTCTGAGCGGAGTTACACTCCTAGATATGATAATATGACTTTAAAAAGAAGGCTATTTAGGGGCTGTCTCCTCAAACCCTTCTCACCAAAAGGCACTGCTGCAGGGCGTTGCGATGGGTGAATGGTGTTGGGACTGTAATGTTTGCTAATTTGGCATCGATTAAATCTAAATGTTGAATGAAAGGGGAGATTTCAGAGCTCAACAATGATCTAAACCTCTTAAATTGTCCTGCCAAACTGTCCTGGGATAGGTTTAGAGTTCTCTCCTCTCTTCCTGAAGGTCGCATGGGATGAGGTGAGTTACTGGCAGCCAACATCGTGACCTGTAGAGGTGCGTTCTGTGATGCGGTGATAAGAGGGGCAAATCCGCCTGGGAAAAACACAAGGTGACTTTGTGATGTCAGTGGGAATAGTAGCTTGACCAGCTGTATTGTTAGGTGCAATTAAGGTGGGTGCAGGGGTTAGATGTACTGATGGAGAATTTAAAAGCCCATAACTCAAGTTTAAAGAGAGCCTTCTCTCAGTAAAAGCAATTTCTGTGTTTATGACACTCACAGCACCCTCTAGAATATGATCGATTAAGGTGGCTTTAGCAGTGGGGTTAGGAGCAGGGCACAACCAGCATTTTTCTTCTTGCCCATGTCGATACCAGTTGTTTGAACAAGTAGGATTTGGTGCACCACCTGGGCCAAGGAACCAGGGGCCTCATTTATGAGGCCTTGCGTCAGTTTTGCGCTGCGGTTGCGTCACTTTTTGTGACGCTTCCGCAGCGTAAAACATGCGCCTTGTTGCGCCATATTTAAAAAGTGACGCATCTAGGTAGATGCGTCACTTTTTAAACCCCTGCGCCACATTATGCCTGCGTCAGGTATAATGTATGCAAAGGGGGCGTTCCCCCGCAAAAAGCCTCGTAATAGTGACGCAGTGAAATCTATGAGATTTCACTGCGTCACTTTTAGGATGCGGTTGCGTCAAAATCTTGCGCCTGCCTCACAGCAGGCGTAAGACTGACGCAAGCCCTTTCACATGGGGCTTTCCCCATGTGAAAGGACGCATTGCTGGAGTTGCGTCACTTTTGTGACACACTCCAGCAATGCGTCACTTTTGCGCTTACAGATGCGTCAGAAATACTGACGTATCTGTAAGTCCTTGCGACATGATGCGTCATACATTAAATATGACGCATCATTGGTGTCGCAAGGAGTGCGCAGTGAAAAGTGACGCATCGCTGTTTACACGCAGCGATGCGTCACTTTTCATAAATGAGGCCCCAGGCAAGTTGTGTTGTACAAATAAGCCACTAGAATGGCTTCTAAGAAGATAAGAACATTAAGGACAGTAACTTCTGGCAGTAAAAACCAAAAGACATGGTCCAGCCCACACTCTTCTGGCCAAAAACTGGCAAAGACGGGCCTGATTTTGGCCCGGTCTTCACAAATCCGGGCACGTCCCACACTGTGGGAGAAAAACTGGCAATTTAATACACCCAGCTGGTGCACAGTTAACTCTCCGCCTACTCCGCGGTGCTCTGGGGCTTGTGGTCTAGCCCCCACCTCCAGTGTGCTCATCCCACACTGCGGGAGGAAAACTGCCAATTTCAAGCGCCTGGCTAGTGTATAGTTCACTCCCCGCCTACTCCATGGTGCTCTGGGGCTTGTGGTCCTGTCCCCACCTCCACTGTTCTCATTAAATGATTTCCGGGTTCTGACTACTATTTAAACACCTGAAGTGACTTTTGCTCTTAAAAAACAAAAAAAATCCTGGTTCAACCCGAAGCACGTATAAAATAACAATATGAACTTTTTATATAGTGCCGGCTACTTCAGTTTGCTTTTTAACACTGTAATGCTAACTTCTAATATTACCTTGGATAATGAAACCTATTAACACTGGAAGGAAAACCTAATCGAGGAAGTCAAGGCAGGTTTTAACCTGTGACCTGCATGTCATAGCCACTTCATTGTAGCTTTTGCTTCAGTGACTCAGCTTTGTTATCAGCTATATTACAAGGTAAAAGATTACCAGCATTCTGGTAATTGCTCTACAGCCAAGAATAGGTGTAGCTCAAGGTCGACAACCTTCTCTATGGTACGAGCTAGTTATGTTGAATTAAAATCAACCCAAGCTGCAAATGTTGTTGCTGTTTTTTTCACTACATATTTTTTATTGAGTTTTGTACCATAGGAAAGCACAAACTGTCAATGTTGTTAGTGTTTTAATACTGACTTCATCAAACAGCACCACATTAGTGGCAAGTGAATGAATGGAATTTAAATGGGGAGAATTCAGAGCTTAACAATAATCTAATGCAGGGTTGCCAGCAGTAATGCAAAAAAGACTTGGGGCCATATGTATCAAAATATCATTTTGCGATTCTCAAATAGCGTTTTTTTGCGAATCGCTATTTGAGAATCGCAAAATGCTATGTATGTAGGATTTGCAATAAATTCTGCGAATCCTACATATTCCTTAATTGCGAATCTCAAACTGCGATTCGCAATTAGGGAATACCTCCCTATTCGTTCCTATCGGCCTAGAGGCCCATAGGAATGAATGGGAAGACATTCTCAATTTGCGATTCGCAATTTGCGAATCGCAAATTGAGAATGCAATTTCAAGTGTGCAGGGTTGTCCAAAGAACACCCTGTTGCACCCCTGAAATAAGCATAGGTGCACATGTGGCGCACATACATGCCTTAAGGGCATGTATGTTATGTTATGTTATGTTAAGCATTTTGTAAAGCGCAAACAGCTGCCCCAGCAACGGGGCGTCCCGGCGCTAGAACCATAACACAACCAGCTGAGTAGAGAAAAGAAGGAGACCTACAGGGGGGGAAAGAGATGAGTTTTGATAGCTCTGCGAAAAGCTAATAGGTTGTCGATGCAACGGATGTGGAGGGGAAGGGAGTTCCATAACTTAGTATGTGCGTCACATAGCACTTTGAAACATGCAAAAAAGTGCATTTTTTAAAAGAAATCGCAAATTACCACCAACTTGAAGTTGGGGGTAATTTGCGATTCCTTAAGGCAAAATTGCACTTATATGGTGCTTCTTACATTGCATTTAAGGAATCACAAAATTTGCGATTCCTTAAATGCAATCGCAAAATAAGGAATCGCAAATTTTGTGATTCCTTATTTTGCACGCAGATTTGCTACATACATACCATTTAGCAAAAATGCGTTCGCAAAAGCCGAATTTCGGCGTTTGCGAACGCATTTTTGCTTGATACATATGGCCCTGAGTCAATGTGGAATGCCTCTACTTGGGTAAAATATAACAGCCACAGCTGCAATGCCCATGTCATCAAGGAAATAATGTCTCTCCAAGACGCCATATGAGTTATCACTCAAATATCTGCTTTAAATATATATTTAATTCAGCTACTTTTCTCCACATAGCAGTTTATCAGGTCTGAAAATACACATATTTTCGCCTCAAATACATTCTTCCCAATTTGGGTTTACACACATTAATTCACTCAAGCAAAGCCTTTGGATTTAGTAGACCCAGCTGCACACATGAGAGCTACTGATAAGTAGCTAAAGAGCTATGATTAGCTCATGAGCTACTCGGTGGAAAAAGCCTGCTGTAGATATATGAATTTCAAGCACTGCCAGCATGAAACTATTAGGAGGATACCTGAGTATCAAAACACAACCTTTAAGAGCCGGACTAGCTCAGGGACCCTCCACATGGAGTTGATTTACAGGTCTGAACTGTGTGCACCTGAACCGAAATTGAAGACACAGCGACTTGCTTGCACAATGTCTGTATGTTTGCATGACTCTACAGGATTTCTAATGACATGCTCAGTAGTAACAGGGCAGCAGACCAGTGTGCCATCAACAGCCTATGCTCTCTCATGGGGTAGTAGGTTTCCGCCTAAAAAGTCCTATCTTTTTAGTGGGCACTTACAGCCTGATTCATGAAGTAAAATTGCGCCCGCAATCGCTGCGAAAAGGCAAATGCGGGCGCAATTTACATAATCGGCATTCAACATCAAAATAGCGAATTCGCAAACACAGATTTGCGAATTCGCTAATATATTCGCAGAATCCCGGCAGGTGAGCATTAGCGAATCGGAAATAGCGACACACCACGGATTCTGCGAAAATAATAGCGAATTCGCTATATAATCGCAATCGGTATTCAAGAAAAATCGCAATTAGCGAAAAACCCAAAAATCGCTATTTGCACTGCGCAAAATAAGGACAACTCAAAGCAGGTGGTAACCATGAAAGCCATGCAAAAAAAACATTAAAAAAACCGTTGTCCTATCACCAACAGGTACTGGCCTGACCAATCACACATAAGGACCATCATCATCAGCAGCATTAGGAGTCCCACAATGCCAGGAATGTACATGGTGGTGAGGCGTCGAAGGCTAGAGCGATTAGCACGGAGGAGACGCAGGATCCAGGACAGGATATTCTGCCAGCGGGTCACCTTGCTGGGCCAAACCAGAGAGCAGATATATGCTAAATACAGGCTGAATGGGGAAATGATAATGCAGCTAATACAGGACCTTGACCCCCTGATGCAGCACCCAACAAGCCGTACCAATGCTGTGCCTACACATGTGCAGGTATTGTGTAGCCTGCACCTCCTGGCCTCCGGGAGTTTCCAGGGGATAGTAGCGGCTGCTGGGGGGATATCCCAGCCCACCATGTCACGCTGCCTCCACACTTTTGTTGACGCCATGCTCACCCAGCTACACCGTCACATCAAATTCCCCGTCAGCCAACAGGAATTGGACATGACCAAGCTACAATTCTACAATGTAGCCCATTTTCCACATGTGCTCGGATGCATAGACTGTACCCACGTCGCCATCTGCCCACCAGCTGGCATGGAGTATATGTTCCGCAATAGAAAGTCCTACCACTCCCTCAACATCCAGATGGTCTGCAATGCTAAGACATACATCACTGACATTGTCGCACAGTACCCAGGGAGTCCCCATGACTCCTTTATTTTCCGGCACAGCGGCCTCCACACACGACTGGTCACGGGAGAGTTTGGGGAAGGACACCTACTTGGTAAGTACGCTTTGTTGGAAATGTCACATTGCTAAGATGTAACAGCGCAGCACAGGCAATCACCATCTGCTCCTCTCATTCAGGTGACAGTGGCTACGCCCTCCGTGAATACCTCCTGACCCCATACCTCAACCCTGCTACACCCCAGCAACGGCGCTACAATATTGCAAACATACGGACAAGGAATTGCATAGAAAGGACATTTGGCCTGCTCAAGAGCAGGTTCCGCATACTGCACAAGACAGGTGGGGCCATGTATTACAGTCCTGAAAAGTGCTGCCGTATTGTGGCTGTCTGCGCAATACTACATAACATTGCAACCAAGCGCTGGATACCTGTTGACATGTCTGGCAGTGAATCTGAGGGGGACAACCGGCCACCTGCACATGCGCGCCATGCACATGAGGAGAACCCAGCAGAAGGGCACAGACTTCGCAACCACATCACAGTGAACAGTTTCTAGTACAACCACTTCCATCACCCCACAAATCAACAATGCATGCAAAATGTAATGATGACACAACGCTAATGTGTGTAGCAAAATAAATGTATTTGTTCAATTCACAAAAATAAAAATAAGGTTCCAGTCCAAATAACTACAACAAACAGTATTACGGCATACTGCTGTGTATCACTACATGGCAGGCTTAACGTCAGCCTGTGCCATTGATAGTCTGAAGTTCTCAGGAGCGCCTACTGCGCGTTGTGCCATAGCGCCTCTGAGGGGCATCCTCCTCCGGGGCTTCAGGCCATGGCGTGGGCCTGGTGCTGCGGCTGTGTGGTGGGACCTGTGAGGCAGAGTGAGAGCTGACGCTGGACGCCCCCTCACTAGCATCATCACCCCACACAGTGGATGGAATTGCTGGAGGGTGAAGTGCAATGACGGCCGTGGTGAGGTGCTCCAGCACCCTAGTCATGTCCTCGCTGCACTGTATTAGTTGGTGCTGCTGGGTCAGGGAGCGCCGCGCCAACAGAGAAGTAGAATTTGCTGCTACATAACTTGCCCTGCTGTAAGAGGCCAGCCGGGTCATAAGTTGGCGGTGGCGCCGGCGTGCTCCACTGCGCTGTCTCGACATGGCAGTGGTGTTGGCCTCCATGGCTGCAGCCATGCGGGCCATTCCCTCACCCACACCTGCCATGGCTGCAGTCATGTTGTCTAATCGTTCTCCCACACCTGCCATGGCTGTCCTCATGCCGTCCATGTGGCCTGCAACTGTGGCCCCATTGCGCCCTATCATATGGAGCTGCAGCTGTATAGCTCCTTGCTGCTGTGCCTGGCGCTGGTGAATCCGAAGCATGCGTCTCTCAACGCTGAGCCGTGCCAGTCCCTGATCATTGGCCCGCCTGCTTGCTGGAGTGAAGTGCTGGCGTGACCTGCCACGCCTGCTCTGCTGGCCTGAGTGTGTGGCTGGCCGCTGTGTGGAAACTGGTGCAGCCCCGGATGTAGAGGCGACAGCTGCTGGGGGTATGACCGCAGGTGTTGCAGGTGCGCCAGATGCAGGGGGTGTGACTGCTGGTGTGGCTGGTGTAGAAAATGCAGGGGGCACAGTGGTGACTGCCCTGGCTGCGGCTCTAGGTGGAGCAGCGGTAGCAGGAGGCACAATGGTGGCTGGCCTGGCAGCGGCTGTGGGTGCTGCACCAGTCGCAGGGGGGACACTGCACCTGGTTCTTGCTGCTGGTGTTGATGCAGCGGCAGGGGCTGGTGCCTGGGTTGGTGGTGGCACCTCCTCCTCCTGGACCCCCTCATCGATTTGCAGCCTTTCGCTGTCGCTGCTATCGCCACCTGTGGGGGTAAGTGGTGGATCATTAGTTGCATGTATCTGGCAGACGTGCAGTTGCTACATGCATGCTGGGTGACATTCCCTGAATGGCAGTGGCTTTGTGTGCTTTGGGACCTGTCTGGCTGCATTGTGGTACTACAACATTGTGGCCAGACTACATCTCCCACAATGCTTCAGGACATTCCTTGATGTGCAACTATGGCATGCCTATGGGACATTGGGGGAGCCTATTTGGTCATGGACATCCATAGGGGGCAGGGTCGCAGTCGCATGCCACTTACCTTGGGTGTCTTGGGTGGTGCGGGATGAGTCTAGTTGTGTAAATCCTACACAGGCCTCCTTCTCCAGGGTTTCCTCCACCTGGTCCTCCATGGCAGTATTGGGTGGGACAGTTGGTCCTCCTCCTCCAGTGCCCGAGGACTCCCCAAGGCGCGCCGCCACCTTCTCCTTGGCACGGCCTCGGAGGTCGTACCAGCGCTTCTTTAACTCCTCGAGGGACCTGTCCGCCACTCCCACGGAGTTCACAGTCGAGGCTATCCCCTGCCATATCCTGCGCTTCTCCTGTTCAGGGACCCTCCTTGAATCTTTGCCAAACAGTCTCTCATGGTTTGCCACCACCCCCTCTATCAGGTGTTCTAGCTCCTGCTCCGAAAATTTTAATTTTCTTTTGCGCCCAGACGAGCTGCTGGTGCCAGGTGCAGGTTCCTCAGCCATTGTAGCAGGGTTGTGGTTCTGTGGTTTTCTCCTGAATAGCTGCAGCTCTCCAAATTGCTCCCTCTCTGTCAGCCTCACTGTGGAGAATGGTGGTGGGAACCGGCAGCTTCCTGGTTGTGATGTCATCACTGGGCTCGAAATGCGACTTCCCGTTTTCCCGATCTCGCGAGTTTGCGATCTCGCAAATAGCGATATCGCTATTTGCGAGCTCGCAGTCCAGGCGCGGGTAGCCGAAAATAGCGATTATTCTGCGATTATCGGTCATCGCTAACGGAATTTGCGATCGCGTGCGAATCGCTTTTTTTTATCGCAATTCTTCATGAATTCGGATTTGCGATTTCTGATTAGCGATTCGCTTTTTTTCGCTATTACAGAATCGCAAATGCCGATTTTCATGAATATGGCGGTATATAGCAAAATACAGCTATATTTTTAAAAATCACATTGCACAATGCACGTTGCTAATAGGTGGTCTAGACAATGTCATTTTAAGGGTTGTTTGGGACCAGATAAAACAATTTTACCAATTTTTTTGATAAATAAATCCTGCATGTTGCCAAACAACATTATACATAACCGTTCACCCTCAAACAGCTGTAATGTCTTGCTCAGGGCCTAAAATGCATCACCATAACAGGGGGTAGAAAGAGACAGTGTCAAAGATAGGAAGAGAGGTTCTACTAGATAAATTAACAAAGGCGAGACAGAGTGAGAGAAACTCAGAATAATTATTTTAACAGGGGGAGCCAGGGTAAATGCCAACTTTGCCCATGCCTTTAAACTTCTCTGGGCCTAGTAGGTGGAAACAGAATGATTTAAAAGACAAGCTCACGCAAAAGGCACTGTTGCTTACTCTTCACAGTAGTCTGAAGACTACATTTCATGCTACATTATGTTTTGAGGGCTTTGAATTTACTTACCTCACATTTTGAATGAATAAAATAATATTTTCACCTGCAACAGAACACAACATGTGGGATTTGCTGTGTTCTCCATGTGATGTTTCATTTTTTTTGTTGAAACCCAGAACTGTTCGGTATGTATCACTAGAACTTTGAAGTAAATATTTTTATGACCAGAGAGTGGAATTCAATATGCATTTAGTTTGACTGGAAATGTCCCTGTCATGTGGTAATGCGTAAGGTCTCAAAGTAAACAGAAGACAGTTGAGTAGGCTAAAATGTAGGGCCATATTATTAGCAGCGTGGTACAGTGCAGCACAGCAAGCCAGCTTGCCTCGCAGCACTGAGTCACTGGAAAAGGGCAGGAATGCACCACATTTGAGGCATAAGGCACATTGCTTTCCTTCCCTCTTGAGCTGGTGCACAATGGGCTGCCTAGTGCCATCGCTGGAACCCTTGCACCATGGTGCAAGGTTGCCTGCATTGCAAGCAGGATTTTCTAGTGTACCTTCCCGCACAAAAATAATTCTCAGAAGCATATTCCTCTAACTATGCGTGCTGCAAACTGCAGCACGTATAGAAAGAGGAAGTAATGAGGAGCTCCTGGGGAAGCGATATTTTTGGTGCATTCTTATGTTTACCAGGTTCTGTAAATCTGGAAATGCGTCAAAAACACCCATACAAAGCCAATGGAGCACCTCCCTTGTGCAGGGTAATGGAACTGAGCGATTTGTACTCTATTGCATTGCTACAGATTTCTTGAGCCATTCAACGCCATGTAAAGTGGCTTTGCGTGGCTTCAAAATTATAACTTATAGTTTGCTTCGCTCTTGCACCACATTGCGTGGTGGTGCAAGAAGAACGCAAATTGGGTCAGAAATATGGCCCTATTTGTGACCATCTGTTATCTAAACTCTTTGAGAACCATAATTACGAAAATACCAATCAAACCCCTTGCTATCCCTGAGAAAGTAATGTGCATAACAAAAGAATATTTGCTTGTTCCATGGTCAAAAACTATAAACATGAAATAATTTTCAAAATGTCTTAGTGTCCATGAGTCCTAGAATGCGCATTTCAACTTTCTCAAAAGATGTTCCATCTACTTTCGTTGCTAAAATGGGACCCATAGTCCTTCTTACTTGATAGAAAACCAGTAGGGAAGGCAAAATCTATGTAATTCCTTGAATGGCTTGTCAGTCTATTGACTAGCTTGTTTACCCAAAGATGACTAGCCAAATAATTTGAAGGTCAAGTGGGCAGAGTTGCAGTTTGCCTGGATGGCTCTACCGGGATTATGCCAATGGACTCACATACATATTGAACATGCGAGAGCCAGCAGGACCTGCTTCAATTTTTAGGAGTTACTTGCTCCCACTGGTGAGTTTTAACAGCAATTAGGAGACATCAATATTATTTCCTGGCACCTCTGAATGTAAGCGGGCATCTGGTCTTTCCTAGTAAGACAGTGGGCTGTGTTAGGTTATCCGTCTTAGTCCTGCTGCCTCCATGATGTCTGGTCCATGAATGCAGGGGATGTTTTTCAATCCTTCATGGCCTCATTTCAATTTGCCTTTACTACTACGTTTTTTCTTCTTTGAGTACTATGTTTGGCAACCAGGCTTTGCAACCAATTGAACGACTAAGTAGCTGAGCCAACAGTGTGCTCATTCAGTGCTTAATTTGTGCCAGTGTTTGCTGGTGCTGACACTTGCACTTATTTCTAAACACCTGCGCACATTTATTAGCTTCTGCCACATAGTGGTGCTGTGTGTTTGTTTTTGTGTGCCAATACACGTTTAGCTATATAATACATTTTAAAACAAATGATAAAATGAGCACTACCAGGCCATTCCTAGAGATCAAGGTGACTTAGAATACTCGAAAAGGTCACCTTCATAAGAGTGTGAACCTTAGTGGGTAATACTGGCATAGGCATTAGTGGCAGGAGGTGCAGGTGACGCCAGCATCTGTCGACTCCTGTGTAATACGATATAATGCATTTGTAAAACTGCAGACAGGATAGCTGTCATGGCTGTAATGGTGTAACCCATCCTCCAAACTCTACCTAAGGCCCTTAAAAGTTCAAACTGTGTTCACATCTATGGGGTCAGAAAGCGGAAGACTGAAAATTCTGATTATTTTCTTTGAATCTGAGCCAAAACTTGGTAATGCTAAATAGCCAAGCACCACAACTATCTTTTGGTGAAGTTGAACCGTTTTTCAATTGGTGATTTTTGGCCCTAGAGGGGCATCTACCTGTAACCAACTTGCTTTCTGGTAGAAGTCAGTAAGGCTTCTGAAAAGGATTGCGCTTCTTCAGGAAGGTAAGGACCAACTTCTAGATTCATTTGCTGAAAGGTTGTGACCACAAATATTTTCTAATACTTCTAATGGCATGAATATAATTCAAGGTTTAGTATATGTTATGTTATGCTATGATACTTTACCTTATATTACTTGTTTCAGATGTCTGTTCAAAACAACACAGTTAAGTTTATATGGAAAATTAATGAACCTATAAATAATAATTATTTTATACCTTGGTTGTTTTAAGGGATTTTCCCCCAGATGCATCAACAACCCGATTTGCGGTTCCTTAATAGCGAAAAATACTGATTCGCTATTAAGGAATTGCAAAATGGAATGCATCAAGAAATCACTTAAAAATTAGCGATTTCTTACAATTCCTTAATTGCGATTCGCAAATTGCGAGTCGCAATTATGGAATACCTCCCCATTCATTCCTATGGGTCTACAGGCCCATAGGAATGAATGGGAAGACAATCTCAATTTGCGAATCGCAATTAGTAATTCTCAAATTGAGATTGAGATTTCAAGGGTGCAGAGGTGTCAAAGGACACCCTGTTGCACCCCTGAAATTGATATGTGCACATAATTTGCACACACACATGCCCCTAGGGCATGTGTGTGCGTAACATGAATCTTTGAAAAATGCACCTTAGTGCATTTTTCAACGTTTTTGAAAAATTACCATGAAGTTGTACTTCATGGTAATTTGCGTGCCCTATTAGCGATTTCGCTATTTGAAAAACTTTCATGCATTGCATTTAAGGAATCTCAATTTGAGATTCCTTAAATGCAATTAATCGCAATTTAGCGATTTCTAAAATTGCGATTTTTGCATTTGGGGTGATGCATCCCAAATGCAAAAATACTGCTCGCAAAGGGGCAGATTCTGAGAATCTGCCCCTTTGCGAGCGGATTTTTGTTTGATGAATCTGGGTCCTTGTCTCTTAGGTTTACTATGAGGCAGGAAGACGAATAAAAGAAAAGGAAGCTTTTGTTTTTTCCTGCTCTTCTGCTAATGAGCCAATGAAGTAGGGAGGTAACAATATACCTCTTTCATTTGTCCAAAATTTTAAAAAAAAAAGTGTTTTGGATTACACTTACGTTTTAATAGGGGAAGCATTATTGCATACTTTCTTGTGACACCAATTATGCAATCACAAGTTTAGGTGCTTGTAAGGTTGTTACATTCTGATCTGTGAAGTGAAACCTTCTCTTATGTTTTATGGCCATAGCCACCTTTATCACATGGAAACTTAGTTATATGCATGTGAAAGAAAGGAGGTCCTTGTTGTTGTTGTACCCCCACTTTTTCCTGCCTGGTATGTCTGGCTTTAGGTCTCTGTACAATATGCCACTGCAAAACAGTTTACACACTAATACAGCTGGTCACCAAAACCAGCACTCTCTTATTGTTTCACCTGTGTTTTACAAGCCAGGTGCACATTCGATCAGGGAACAGCTGTAACCCCTCCTTCCCAGCCTTATGGTAGAATCAATATTATTATACAATTAGAAATACATTCTGTACACGTGTTTGACTGTACATTAACTAAAAGTAAATACATATGAATTACTTTTTAAAATGACTTCTTTCATCATCAATATTTTTTAAGGTTCATTTGGTTTCTTGATCTTTTAATAAATCTCTATATCCAACATCTTCTCTCATTGCAAGGTAATGTCTAAAAAAAACTCATGCAATTCTCTCTGTTTCAAAATTCTTTATTTGTTTCACTTCACAGTAAATGCAACATTGACAGCCACCACGGTTGGTCCTTTCTCATGGGACTTCCGCAGTACTAATAATGTCAATGTGAATCCCTACAAAGTTTTTTTTTGTTTAGAGTAAATTATCGTTCTGGTATGCCAAAACTGTTTTTAATTTACACCATTCCTAAACGATCGGATACGATCGTCCCACATCCACAATTGTAGACTGCAACTGTTTTGGTCTATTTACGTATTGGTGTTGGAAATATGGATCAGGGGAACAAGAAGACGAAGACTGACTGACTTTCTATCAGACATGAAAGACTGAGTTTGTAGCACTTGTGGAGTATTAGAAGATGAAATTGCATGAAAAAGAAAAATGATTCAGCTTCAAGCATAATTTTTTGTCTTCGGCTGGTGTCAGTAAGTAAAAACGGCCATATGGACCTCATTGAAAAAGTGAAGATAACCTGTAGTGCGGTTCTAGGGCTGATGAATATTAGCGGAATAAGTTCTCCAGTTACCCAAACTGTCCCACCTGAGACAGAGGAAGCATGCAGAGAGTACAATGATGTTAAGAAGCAACTTTGGGAGATAGGTGTTCTGTCTTCCATTTAGGGCAGAGCAAGACTCAAAATGGGTTGAAAAACTATAAATGAACTATTTTATAACTTTATGCAAGCCTTCTCTTTCATAAGAGCTAATCCCACAAAGTAGAGGTAGGGAGTGAATATGCAACACTAAAATGTTTATGGTTTGAGGTAGACTCAGAGTTAAATTGTTAGGTTCTCTATGTTTGTACGCTTTATATACTTATGACCTCAGTGTGAGATCCTGTAATATCATCTGGGATGATATCAGGGCATAAACGTCCAGCCAAGTAACATATCAGAGCCGGCAAACTAAGACAGCTTTTAATTAGAATTTTAGGCTTTGGCATAAAGCGGCAGCTCTCCCTGAGGAAACAGTGTGTGCTTACTATTCAAAAGAGCATCCAACTACATTTAAAAGTCAAGAAAATAAACAATGAAATTCCCAATTCCATTTACCAATGACGAGGGGGTATCATCAAAATGGTAAACATCTACCGAACTAGAAAAAAAAGAATTAACAAAGTGCCAAGTCTATGGTCATGAGTGTCAGCGTCTTTGGAACCCCTTCTAGACAGTCACAATAGAGCATGTGCTTGATAGGCACACTTGGTGAACCCGATCACAACGGTCTACAGTTTTGCTTCATGCTTCAAAGAAGAAAACCAAATCCTTGACACCTCACTGGTACCTTCAGTTTTATTGCAGGCGCAGCTTCGCCAAAGCCGTGCAAAAACTACCCGCCTGATTACGAGTTTTTCTCATGCAGGTGGATGGTCTTTTTGAAGTTCCCATGGTGGTGCCAAAAATACAGACACCGCAATGGGAACAGCAAAATAGTTCCAGCACGATATGGACGGTGACATCATGCAGTGCTGGAACTGGGGGCAATAGAAACCAGGGGTGCACTTGCTGTACCCCCTTGAATACTTCTCCATGGCAGGGAGCATGAAGGCCCTATAGGCCCCTCTTTGTTCCTCCACAGCCAGCCATTTCCATGAAATGCCTGGCAGTGGAGGAACTCGTAATATGATCAGCGGGGCTGCACCAGTCCTGCTCAGCATGTTACACTGGGTCTTCGCTGCTCCACCACCAGGGAAGTTCCCAGGCGCAGACCCACTGCTGATTCAACTTTGAAAGTTGTAATCCGGCAAATAGGGGACACTGCCGATACGACTTTCAAAGTCGTAATCCGGCAAACTGTGGACTGCCACTGCTGCACCACCACGCGTGCTGCGGTCGAGAGACAGTTGCACTCGTAATCAAGCCCTAAGTCTGACATTCTGCTTTCTTATTTCTACTTGCCTGTGAATAGATAAGACAAAGAGAGTCTAGCCATTCATTTATCGGGAATTCCTGGCTTAGAACTTCTGGTCTAACCAAGAAGTCAAGACATAACCAAGGAGCCTGGCTCCTGACAAGAAAAAAGCCAATGGATAGTTTGACACCTGTAACAAAGGTCACAGCTTTGCATCAAAGACTATTTATTCTTTAGCCAAAGTCCCCAACACAATGTACCTGGTGCTCCCTCTAAAAGGAGACAGATTTGCAAGTGCTCCAGAATTCAAGGGCCTGGTGTATCTAAGGGTTTGCCCACTCTGTGTATATGGGGAAATGTATTGATACCAAGGCCATACAGACCATACAGAACACAGCAACCAGAATCGTCCTTGGCATCCCTCGGCACGGGCACATCACCCAACACTAGCAGAACCTCCACTGGCTCCCCATAGAAAAGAAAATCACATTCAAGATACTCATCCACGCCTACAAATGCCTTCACAACACCGTACCCAAATATCTCAGCAAGAGAATCCCCTTCCACACACCCAAGCAAAACCTAAAATCTGCCAACCTCCCCATCCAGGGAATCGCAGAGCCAGAACAGGGGGAAGAGCCTTCTTGTACATCATGGCCAAGACCTGGAACAAACTCCCAATCGACATCAGATGCACTCCCTCCCCTCCCACCTTCAGGAAGACACTCAAGACCTGGCTCTTCGACTCAACGGAGCTGCTAAACCCCCTCCCACCCACCCCCAGCGCCTTGAGACCCTCCCTGGTGAGTAGTGTGCTTACAATTCCCCTGATTGATTGATTGAAAATAATTGTTCTATCTTAGATTAATACACTCCTCTCAATGTTGTGATAAAGACAATCATGGCTGAAAGTCATTCAGAACAGGTCCACAAAACAGAACAGAAACAATAGTCTGACACACCTCATATAAGAGCAGGGCAGGATGTTTTCTTTGTTTTGTCATCATCATTTCCTTCCCCAAGAAAAAGAAGGGTAACCTCATAAGGTTCAGTTAGCTCATCAGAAGAAGTTGACACTGACAAGCAGAGGGTCAAAGCCACTATTATGGGAGATAAGGCAAAATAAACAGCTTACAGAAAGCTCAGAACTGTAATAAAACCGTCCTCCAACCTTTGAGTTTTCTGCACATTTAGGGAGAATCAAGAACGTATTGGAGATAGCAAAATATGCTATCCAAGAGTGCATCATTGTAAGTCAAGCCGAAAACATTCAAGCGTGAGCGCCATTTGAAAAACAAACATGCAATCAAATGGTCAGACAACCGTACTAGGGTGAGTGCTTCTCTTACAGCTTCAGATTTCAAAGTGGCTAAAGGAGAAGATAATGATGCCCAATTTTATTTGTGAGGACATGAAGATTTATAACCTGTACTGAGAATTAGTAACCTCTAGCTGACACATGAAAGAGGGAATTTTCATGATCATCACAAAGCATCCATGCAACACACGATGAGCATTACATAAATTACACAACACTATCATGACTCTGTTCTCCAAGGAAACATGGTATTGCTGAAACCACAGAATGGTCCATTTATACTGTGGGAAAATAGCAAAAAAAATTGGTGCTTGACTTCCTTCCATTTTCCATACTGGAAAAGGAGGAGTTTCTGGAATTAGTGCATACCATTTTCCAGTAATGGAAACTTCCAAGCAGGACATTCTTTTGAACTGTTGGTGTGCAACACCTGGTCAGGCATATGCAAGGACTAATATTTAAAACAGGGAATGCGAGAATCATACACACTTCCATCTCATAATGGACAAGTGCTCCATCAACAGACGACTTAAGCATTACTGCACTCTGGTTCACCTGTTAAGGCTATTACATGGAGAGTGCATGCCAGTTGTACTGCTGGTCAAGGCATTTGTAAAGATACAATAACTTACATTTTATTCATGGAGAAATAACACACTGCCAACATCCTGAAATATAAAATTCAGTTTCAAAATTGTAGAGGTTTTGAACTAAGGTGTCACAGGAATGCATTATTTGGCATTGACAATGACAGTAGCATCATCTGTGTCGTGTTAGATAGCGGATATTTTCAAGTTCACTGTTTTGCCCATTGAACCGTAATGGTTGTGCAGAATTTCCTCTAAAAGGAGAAATCAGTCCTTGGTATGGTGTTCTTCTTTCTGATGTTCACACATTTTAGCCATTCTGTAAAGGCTGGAATCAGTTAAGGATGCTTCAGCAAGTAAATTACTCCCCAAACATGCCCATATGCAATAGGTTCTAATTCGTTGTGACTGAGTCTCCCTATTTTTACAAACACCTGTTGTCACAGTAATGGGCTTTACATGATGTGACGAAACAGAGGAATGGTGAGGCTTCTGGCAAAGCAGTATTTTTGACAGTAGCGTAATAGGCCTGTTAGAAATGGGGTTTCTGGTTGTAAGAGTATGCTCCCTGTACAAGCAGAACCCACCGCTCTAGCCAGGGTAAGCTATATACACACTAAATAATAACCTGTGCTCATCCTCTGGTAGTTTGGCACAGAGCAGTCAGGCTTATATAAAGAGGCAATGGGTAAAGTATGTGTACATTACACACACAGTAACACAATGAATACACCACAAAACTACTCCACATTGAATTTGAAATTATTGAGCACAACAAAACCAAAATGACACAAATCCAGTAAGCAGAAGTGGAGTCATGAATGTATAAAAAATAAATAAAAAAGTAGTTCTTAGAAGGAAATAGCACTTAGCAGTTACTTGAGGTTACGCTGAACTAGGGTAAATCCAAAGTTAAGGCCGACCACGATGGAGGGCAGACCGGCTACAGGACTTATTGGTTCCCACTGAAAAAGTACCTTGGATGGAGCAAGCATCAACGTTGAAGACTTGATGCATCGGTTTCAATCCGCACAGGTGATGAATATTTTGTTGGTGACCCCTGTATGATGCAGGCACTGGGTTGTCATTGAGGCATGCTGTCTGTCATTGTTAAGCCACGCAGTCCATTGAAATAATGTTGTAGATCGGCTCCTGTGTTCGTTTTGAAAGGCAATGCGTCAGTTTCAAGCTCCGCAAAGTTGTCACAGAGTGGATTTTGATGGTTCTGTACAGCAGAAGCTCACTTTCAAGGGCACAGGACTAGATTGGCACTACTTGGCATGGCAGGGCTCACTGATGGCAGAGTTCGGGTGCTGTTGAAGAGTTGTAGCAAGTCTTTGGTGGACCTGAGACTTCGGAACAGGGGGTAAGCCAGCAAGTCCTTGGAGTCACTCTGGCTTCAAGTGAGATGGGTTCGGTCCTTGTCCTCAGTAGGGCAGAGATCAGAAGGTAGCAGAGAAGCACAGCAAAGCAGAAAAGCAGTTCTCCCAGAGCAGCAGTTAAGCGGAGTGGCAATCCTTGTAGCACAGCAGTCTTTACTTGAGAGTTCTTCATATGTCCAGTAGTGTACTGTCTTGGTAGGGTCAAAGCCCCCTATTTATAGCCAGTTGTGCTTTTGAAGTGAAATTGACTTCAAAGCAGGCTCCTGAATTGCACATGTCCCCCTTAATTCCCAGCTCTAGTTCCAGACTATAAGTCGGGGGTATTCAGCCCTTTTTGTTGGGACATGGCAATGCCTATTCAGGTGTAAGTGTCAGCCCCTTTTTGGATAATGCCACTGTCGCCCTTATTACTCCAGACTCAAGCTCTGTCGCAAAATTGTCAATGGCTAATATCCCAGGGCGATCTGATCCAGGGGCAAAAACAGACAAAAGCTCTAAATATCGATAATATTTTCTTTTCTTTGTCTGATCAGTCAAATTCATCTTGTGACGACTCAGAGTTAATATTTGAGGCCCATGCTGATGGTGCTGGTAGTGACCATAGCAGCGCTTATTTAGAAGACACTTGTGGGTTTTTGGAAGGCAGCCTTGAACAGTTCTCTAAAAGCTAGACAATAAACCTAGAAATATGGTAGTTGAGAAGAATTATTGCGACGGATTACAGAAAGAAAATATTCCTTCTGAAGACCGGGTGATCGGGAGCTTGGCATCACAGGGACCGTGGGTCCTAAAGCCTCTTTGAAGGGGCAGAAGGTGAAGCAGGGTGGATTGGGTGGGGTTTCGAAGAAGAAAAAACCACCAGAGCTCCTGGGTTCTTACAGACCAATTTCACTTTTCAACTGTTAAGGGAAAATTTTTGCTAAAATTTTGGCAAATCGTTTGGCAAAGGTCATTTCCCCACTGGTTTCCTTACAGCAACATGGCTTTATTCCTGGTCGCGGGACGGTATCCCATATAAACAAAGTAGCGACTTTATTTGATATTGACCAAGTGGAATAGGGATCTAGGGTTGATTTTAATTGACGCGGAAAAAGTGTTAGATCGAGTTGCCTGGGATCATTTGTGGGGCAATTTGTATTGGATGGGGTTCGGACAGGGGTTTATTCAAGCTATATAAGTATTACATTGATCCTCTGTGGCCAGGATAGGCTCTATTGGGCTGGTATCGGATCCTATAAAAATATCTGGAAGAACACAACAGGGGTGTCCTTGCTCTCCCCTGTTGTTTGCCCTATATATTAACCCCTTTGTAAATATGCTGGAAAAAAGTATCTTGGTGAAAGCTTTTACTGTTCAGGGAATTCATTATTCGGTTCTCGCGTATGCTGGTGATATAGCCATCATCACATCGGACCTGGTTAGAGCTATAACAGAGGTGGAGCATTTGGCACAAGAATTTGTTGATATATCCGCTATAAGTTGAATATACCAAAAACACAAATTTGGTGCACAAATAATAGTATGCATAATGATTTAAGAGTGGTAACTGAAGCTACATATTTAGGGATCAAGATCTGGACTTCTATGAAAGAGTTGGTTGAGGCTAACTGGAGGGCTATTATTGGTAGTGTCAAACAATCTTTAAATAGATGGGAGTGTCTTCACCTTTCATTGGTGGGTAGGTTCAACATCCTGAAAATGAATATACTCCCTAGGGTTCTGTACTTTTTATATCAGTTCCCCAAGAAGTGATGCACACCCAATTACATAATTTACAGGCACTTTGTGATAAATTTCTGTGGGCTCTGGGAAAACCAAAACGTGCCTCACGATTTATGACTCTTCCAATAGAGAGGGGTGGTGGTTGGTCGGTCCCTGATTTAACATTTTATCATCATGCCTGTCTTTTATCGAATATGCGGATATTATTGACAGGGGAGAAGAGGTCAACAATCTAGCAGAATCCCCCTCAATCTATCACATGCTATTAGGAGCAGAGGTTAAGAACTCTGTTTGAAAAACTAGACGGCAGCTACTACAAAAGAAAAAGTTTCAAAACCTTAGAGGCTGTTTTTACGGTATGGAAAATTATTTGAATTATTTTTTGTTGGAGGGGTTAACTTTTTATAAACTTATTAATACCATAGGGATACTTCCAGCAATTTTATGGGACCAAGTGGCAATAAGCTGGAGAAGTAAGGGTATTTCACAAGTTGGAGATTTTTATGAGATAGGAAGGCTGCATCCTTCCTTCTCAGACTTTGCAATGAAACATAATGTACCCAAGACTCCGTTTTTAAAATTTTTGTAGATTCAGGATTTTATGGGTAAACAGACTATAGTGTTGACACCGCATAAACTCATAGAGGCCATTAAGTTTGAGGAGAAAATAGGGGCTCTATATAAAATTCCTTTAACTTCTAGGACAGATGATCTGGAGAAACATAATTCTAAATGGGCCAACGGTTTGGGAGAACAGACAGTCTCCCTGGAGAAAGCTATCGTAATAGCGGGCGAAGTTTGTTTATCTGCGAATCTTAAGGGTCAATATTATAAAACTATGTTTAATCTTTATCCTACCCCAGGGAAGATGTTGAAGTGGGGGTGTAGGAACGATGGCAAATGCTTTCCGTGTGATGCTGATTATGCTGATAGTCTTCATATCTTTTATTCCTGTGGTAAAATGTCTACGTATATCGATCACATTGAAAAGTTTTTTTACAGGTGTTACTAGTGTGCCCATTAAAATGCCAGCTTCGATGATGTTACTACGGATTGGTGAAGATGTAGAGCGTGGTAGGCCTATGTATAAGTATTGCTAATAAACTCTTTATGGCCACAGCTGGAGCAAGGCTTTGGGTAGCCTCCTCATGGTTGCAGCATGAAGCACCAACTTTTTAAATGTGGCGAGCCCGGATATATAGTATATTTAATTTAGAGTTTAGTTTGTATTCAGCTAAAGGGCCTAGGAAACGGAAAATGGGTGTTTATGTTTGGAGGGCGTTTTTTTACCATATGAATATGTGAGTATGATTCCAGTAAGATAATTATATTTAGGTCTTTTTGTATTCTTCCTGATGTCTTGTATACTGTGAAGTTTTGTTTTCTCTATGTGATACTGTGGATTAATAAAAAAAGAAACTGGGTGTCTGGTTGTCAGAGTATGCACCCTGTACAAGCAGAAACCACCATTCTAGTCAGGGTAAGCTTGATACACACTAAAAGATAACCTGTGCTAACCCTCTGAAATGTTGGCACAGAGCAGTCAGGCTTATTTAAAGTGGCAATGTGTATAGTATTTGTGTAACACACACATGGTAACACAATGAATATGCCACAGAAATACTCCAAGCATAACAAGAAAATTAGATTATATGTGTATGAGTAAAACAAGGACAAAACAACAAAAATCCAATAAGTAGACAGAGTTATGAATATTTAAAGAATAATTTAAAAAGTAGTGCTTAGAAGCAAATAGCACCTATGGTTTACTTGAGGTCGCGCTGAAACAGGGTAAACCAAAGGTTCCAGCCAATTACAATGGAAGGCAGGTCAGCTACAAGACTCATGTAGGTCCCACTGAAAAAGTACCTAGGATGGAGTAAGCGACTAAGACTCAATGCGTCGGGTCCGTTCAGCGCAAGCAATGAAGACTTTGTTTCCGACTCCTTTACGATGCAGGCCCTGCACCACCATCAAGCTGCACAGTCTGACATAGTTTAACCGTGCAATTTGTCTAAGCGATGTGGTCGGTCAGCTCCTGCGTCAGGGTCGAACAGCAATGCATTGGTTCCAATTGGCGCAATCTCGTCTCTGCCTCGATTTTGATGCTTCTGTACAGCAGGAGCTCACTTTCAAGGGCCCAGGACTGGATTGATACCACTTGGCAGAGCAGGACTCACAGATGCTCACAGATGTCCAGGCGTTGTCGCAGAGTAGTAAGAAGTCTTTGATGGCCCTGAGACTTGAGAACAGGGGACAAGCCAGCAAGCCCTTGGAGTCACCATGGGTTCAAGCAAAATGGGTCCTGGCCTTGTCCTCAGCAGGGAAGAGATCAGCAGGCTGCAGGGCAGCACGGCAACGCAGAAAAGCAGTTCTTCCAGAGCAGCAGTTAGGCAGATTAGCAATCCTTGCAGCACAGCAGTCTTTACTCCTGGCCAAGTTCTTCACAGGTGTGTACTGTCTTGGTAGGGTCAGAACCCCACTACCTATACCCAGTTGTGGTTTGAAGTGGGGGTGACTACAAAGCTGACCCTTGAAGTGCAGGTCTCCCTTTCATCCCAGCCCTGGCTCTAGACTCTCAGTAGGGGGTAATCAGCCCTTTATGTGGGAACATGTCATTGCCTATTCAGGTGTAAGTATCAGCCTCTCACTCCCTTTCGGCCCAGTAAGAGCCATCAGAATGCCGATGAATGCAGATGAGTACTCAAACACGCCTAACCTTCATATTTTTATGGCTGTCTAGAGTCACAAAGTGAAGCTGTCACCTAACCAGACGTGTGTTGGAGACAGGCTGCAGGCACACAGAGCTGTAAGAGCAGAGAAATGTCCACTTTCTAAAAGTGACATTTCTCAACTAGTAATGTAAAATCCAACTTTACCAGTACATAAGATTTAACATTACCATTCCAAAGATATGGTAACAAAGCTTTATTTGACATGAAATATCTTAAAAGCACTCAGAAGGTGGTAGTGATCCCTAAAGTGATGGGGAGCACACAGTGTTGTTTGAATACCTCTCACACACCAACAGGCCTCTTGGTGTCACGCTTCATCATCGGGGCCTTCGCATCCCTCTACGGGATGTGGCGTGCTGCGACTCACGGATACGTAGGAGCACTGATAGTGAACTATGTGTTTGTGTGTGTGAGAAGGAGAGTGAGTGGTGAGGTGAGAAAAGTGAAGGTTAAAAAATACCTGGCTCGTGGGAAAAAAATATTTATTATGTCCCCGGCTGGTATTACTAAAAAGGGGTGCAAGGCGAGGTTGTCAGTTATACATATTAGGGTATATCAACCTCAAAAAGTGTGTCGACATGTTTCGGAGTACAGGGACTCCTTCTTCAGGACGAGGATATGCACGACTATCCTCACCTTACTCACATGGGTTTAGAATGTAAAAGTGTATTCTACAAAAAACACTAGGTGAAATGTACCTATAGGTGTTTATAGTATGGACAAGCTCTGTAGCGCCCAATAGGCGTTGACGATCTAGAACTTATGGACCAAGGTTATCTGACCTCATGAGCGTTAGCGTGGTATTGGGGGTTCCTTCCTCACTGCTCAGTACAGCAATGGTTACTGCATGACCTAGTAGGCTGCCATCTCCTCAACGCGGCTCCGACGACAATTTTGTTTAAACGAATTGTTAGGGGAGACTGAATCCACTTCTTCCTCTCCCTCCCTCCTCTTGTTGAATTTATTTCTTAAAAGCATACATATGATTAAAAGACACAGTTCATAAAAAATATGGAGAAAAAGAATTACATGAAGGATCATTGTTCCAATAAAAGAGTAAAAACGTATGAAATTATGACAGCTTTGAACAGGAATTAAAAATTAATAATCATATATAATCATCATAAAACTTTCGACCTTATGCACCAAATCCAGCTTACAAGTGTTGCCACCCCGCAGGCTATTAGCATCTGCTCGGAGAATTCTGAAGGCAGTAGAGTGATTCCTAATCTTAAGCTGCCGGCACGCAGGTTTTAACCATTTCATTCTGGGTTTGATGTAAGCCGGACATACAAAGAAGAGGTGTGGAATATCTTTGACTAAACCTACACAGTGTGGGCAATCAGTAGGGGTTTTATGCGGTGGACTCCATTTGCTCGTATATTCGCGAATGGGTAGAGTACCCAATCTGAACTGGATAAAAAGGGCCCTGTCTCTCGGTTTCTGAATAAAATCTAGGTAGAGCTCCAGGCGAGGGACCAGCTTGAATTGTTGGAACTCCTCGGTCAATCTACCTAGATTTGGATTTCTATGCTCCTCACTGTCGATCCATGTCGAGAAAGCTCTCTTGACTTCCCCTTTAGACAACACGATCCCTGAGTCCCATGCAGTTATAAGACCCGTGGCCAGAAGAAGCCTTTTTACATTTGTTAGCCAACCAATCTTATGGGATCTCCGGAGATTCATTACTTCTTTAAGGCCGTCTGCATATCTTGATAACTCGGGGGTACGCCATAATCGGGCCCAATAGAGGAGGGGACGCAAAGCGATTAAATCCCTAATTGAGCAACGACCCAAATCGCTCAAAAGTGGCTTATTGGGAGTCCCTCTGGGGAGCGAAACAAGTTCTCTGCCCCAAAGCTCAGCACCGTAAGTTGCACAGCCCACAGCCTTTGCAGCATAGATCTCTAGTGCTGGGGCAATGGGCCTGGAAGTTGAGGCGCGGTGTTCTCTCACTATCACACCCACAAGCCGCTTATGGTTAAGAGCCATTTTTTCAATATGCTGCTGCCATTTCAGGTTATCTGATATTCTAATCCCTAGGTAATCAAAGACTTTCACACGCTCTAGAGGAACGCCATCAAGTATGATGGACGATTTTGACGACCTACTAGGGTTGAAGTAAAGGAGCTTCGTTTTCAAGGTATTGATTATTAAGCCCCTTACCTTACAAAAGAGACAAAACATATCTAGTAACTTCTGTAGGCCCGCCGGGGTTTTTGATACCAGCAAGGTATCATCCGCAAAAAGTAGTGCGGGAACTTTGACACCTGCTAAAACAGGAGCATCAGCACTAATTTCCGATAAAAAGGAAACAACCCCGTTCACAAACAACGTGAACAGGGTTGGGACCAATACGCATCCCTGACGGACACCTCTATTCACGGGAATTTTTTCAGTTTTCTGTTCCTGGGTGCTCCATCTGATACGGGCAAAATTTCCATCATGCATACTGACCAGGAGGATCACGATGGGCGGTGGGAGCCCCATCTCCTGCAGGACTGACCATAAGCGGTCTCAGGGGACCAGGTTAATGGGGGTCTTCAGGTCAATAAATGCTAAATAAAGACCGCCTTTGCCAATGGTTACAACCTTCCAATGTAAGAGTACCAGCCTAAAAGCCTGGTCAATTGTGCTTGTACATGACCTGAACCCTGCCTGGAATTGCGAGATGATATTGTTCTCCTCAGCCCATGAAAGGATCCTCTCCAGGAGGACCCTACCAACCACCTTCTGTCCAGCGTCAATAAGGCTTATTGGTCGGTAATTGGCAGGGTCACCTCTGGAGCCCTTCTTATAAATTGGTATCACTTCCGCTCCCTTCCAGGAGTCTGGAACCGGAGATCCTTCAAGCAAGGCATTAATCAGAAATACAAAATAGGTTGCTCAGCATTCACTTTAAATAAGTCACCCGGTATGCCATCTTGTCCCGGTGCCTTGGCTGTTTAAAATTTTGTTTATGGCCGTCACCACCTTATTTTTCCCTATGCGGACAAAGGAGCCCAAGGGAGTCGGGATAGATTCCGAAGGGCAACTTGAGGACCCGCACCTCTCCGAGATCTCCTCTCCAGCATAGAGTCTCCGAAAGGGATCGAACTACTCCCCATCAGTAATGTGATTAGGGATTTGGTCACGACCACCATCATTAGCTCTTCTAACCAAAGCCCGAAAAAGCTCGCCATTTTTAGACTGGCTCGCTGTCTTTAAACTAGTCCAGTGTAATTCTTCCCATGCCTTTTTCGTTACTACAATAGCTCGTCTATACTGTAGTCTCGCCAGACGCACCTCTACAGTATTGTGGGTTTTAACGGCTAGTATTAGTGCTAACTTTTTCTTCCTACACTCCTTATTGAACCACTTCTCCAATGGCTTGCTACTCGTGGGGCGTTTTTTTTATAGGGAGCTTCTAGAAAAAGCAAACTCATCCGGTCAATTGTTTCAACATAGATGCACTCCACCCCTGGGGGCCCAACCTCATTCACGCAGGCTTCCGAAAGCCTGGCGGTCTGACCTCTTAGAATTTTCCCTAGAGCTATATTTTTTTTTACATTCAGAATGAATTTTGGCCACTTAAGGAACATTTTACAGTTAGATGGTATAATTGCCTTTGTAGACATCTCAGGGCTGACAATTAGGCAGAACTCCATATTTTGCCACAGTTCCAACAGGGAAAGGGATAGAGGGTTGTGATCACTGTCAAAGGATGGTATAACAATCATGTCACACAGATATTTCCAAAGCCTATTATCAAGCATTATGTAATAAAATTCTGCTCGGACAAGACACCCTGTTGTATGTGTTTGCCCCCAAAACATCAGAGGGCGTGCGCCCATTAACAGCTCTTAGACCAAATTCCAACATAAGTGCATACAATTGAATGACCACCGGTGACCATTTCTTCACTGGCAAGATCGACAATGAGGGTATACCTCATCTAGCATCTTCTTCCTGGGTTCCCAAAATATCATCAGATGCCAGAGGTTCAAACGTGCAGTTCAGGTCGCCAGCTATCAAGATAAAGGGATCAGGGGGGCAGGAAAGAAGCACTTCAGACAAGATGGAAATAATTGATGATTTAGCCCCTCCTTGAGTACCTCTCGCATAGATGTTGAAAAGTTCTAAGGTAATGCCGCCCTTTATACCCTTAACTGTTAGTCTCATCAGGTCCGGTGTTGGGCATAAATGATGGACAATTTTGTAATTAAGCGCGACCCTGACCCAGACCATAAGAGTTCCGGATGGGCGTCCACGACCAGAGGAGGTAGCTGGTATATAGAAACACGAATAACTGGGCTTAAACAGTGGCTCAAGACTCCGTGTCTCCTGGAATACACATAAATCATAGTCATCAATAAAAGTATTCCAGTCTGGAAGAGATAGTTTACTGCGTAGACCCGCTATATTCCATGAGACAATTTTAAAATTCCCAATAACACCACTGGACGATGTCAGGCCTTCTTGGGGTAAGTCAGGACTCCGTCCATTCTCTTTACTGCTTCCCAAATTTACTGGATCAATAATTGGCAGTTCGGGACATGAGCATGGAGGTAATTTAGGTGGACTGACAGTACTACTGCTGGGTAAGACAAAGGTGTTTGTAAGAACCCCTTCATGAGCCTGAAGTCAGTCAACGGCCTCTAGATCACTAAACCGATTTTGGATAGAAGTTTGACTCGGGGCTAATAGGGACTCCTGTCTGCCCCCACTAAATTGCCCCCTCCCAGTTCGCTGTACTAGTGTCCACCCAGCATCTATAGGGGAGAAATATTTGGAGGGATAAAAATAGGACAGTGGGAGCGACAAGATAGAAGCTCCTGGACTATAGTATTTCCAGTTGCATATATACTCAACCATCCTAGGATCTTTAAAATTAACTAGGACACAGACCCCCTAATATCCTTAGCCTTGTGGCCCACCCAGGACGTCCTTCGTACCATGAGGATTTTACTCGAAATGTGTGATGGTAATGACCTGTGTTTCTTCAACCAATCAGCAACTTTATTCCTCGGGGCCATTAATGACTCTTGGCTGGGTTTCTTCAGGACCGGAAGCCCTGCTAAAACCACCAAGTAAGGGCTTACCTCTGGTGGCGGATCGATGTTAACTACCCCCCCCGGATACCCCCCCGGGAACCAGGCCTACAGTCTCACCAAATCCCTCTTTCAGTTGAGCTGGTTTGCACTGGGTAGAATTGTTAACTACTGGTGCCACAGATGGATTAGTTGGGAGAGCAACTGGAGCCTGTAGAGTAGTAGTCGGGACTGCCGAGCTTACCCAATCAGTAGTGACGTTCCCTCCCTGGGAGTTATTTGATGGAACATTGATCCTCGGTATATTTACCATCTTTAAGGAGTCAACAATTTCCAATGACGAAAGATCGATCTTACTAAGTTGGTGTTCGATCTTAATTAATCTATCTTCGACCGGGCAAAGATAGAATTTCAGAAGTTCACCCATTTTAACTTATAAGGGATCCTCCATCCACACCCTTCACCCTGGGCTCCCTGGACTCTTGCCCCCAGCCCTAGTTTGAGATGCCACTCTCTTGGGTATTAGATCTTCGCCAAAACCGACTGGATTTACAGGAGTAATCACAGCAGCCTTTTTCCCTGCAACTGCGGTTACTCGCAAATTTTTAGGTAGCTTCCCTCTCTTTCCAGCAATATCATTGACCTGCCCTTGCTTATGTTTTGGAATCGCCCCTTGACGTCTCTCTCCTAGTTGTCTGGTATTATGTTCTTTAATGGGCCTAACCGCTATGGGTAACTTAAGGGGTGTCAACAATAATGATTCAAAGACTGTGGACTGGTCCCCTAAAGATAGATTGTCTGGCCCAGGAGCTGTCGTGTTCATGATTGGAGATTCAGGTATGACAGATGTGCCAATATCACAGATAAGCCCATAATGCTCTGGTGTCCGTGCATTGGCAAGATACCCCATTGATGACATTCTGGCAATTGCTAGATCCTGTGAGACCCGCCTCTCCATCAGCATAATCCCCTGGTCTATAACTGTATTGACCTTGACAATGAAATTATCCATGGTTCCAGTTAAATTTGCATTGATTGCCTTACTCCTACTCTCCCTTGTTGCCATGTTTTACCAGATATAAGGTATACTTAACTAAAATACTAACGAAGAAAGTCCCAGTGTGCAATGATGAAAGGGGGGTGGCTCTTCCCGTCCTTAACCGGTCTTGAACGGGCTTAAACGGGCCCGCCCTTGGCACTGCCCGCGCGCTCCCGCGACGCGGGGGGGGGGGGTGACGCTTGTTTTTATGCGCCTCCTGGCGCGATAGCCCCATGAGCGGCTTCGGGCCGCATAGCCACTGGAAGTTGTAGTTCCACTGGCCCGCTCTCCACACGGGGCCGCACTGGGGTGGCGTGGGTGTGCGGCAGCGGGAGGGGGGTCAATGCGAGAGCACAGACGGCGTGTGGACCAAAAATTAAAAGGCAGCAAGTAGGGCCACAAAGGTTCGCCAAAAAGACAGAAGAGCTCCCCGCTCCACCGGGGGTGACGCTTGTTTTTGTGCGCCTCCTGGCGCGATAGCCCCGTGAGGAGCTACGGGCCGCATAGGCCGCTGGAAGTTGCAGTTCCACTGGCCCGCTCTCCACACGGTGAACGCACCTGGGTGGCGTGGGTGTGCGGCAGCGGGAGGCGGGTCAATGTGAGAGCCCAGACGGCGTGTGGACCAAAAATGAAATGGCAGCAGGTAGGGTCACGATGAATTTCCCAGGGTGAGAGGCAGCAAGTAGGGCCACAAAGGTTCGCCAAAAAGACAGAAGAGCTATGAAACATGACCACGCTACTCCTTTCTAATCAGGTATTATATCTTTAAAGTGTTTTAATGAATTCCCAATGTTAACCTATGAGAGGAGTAGGCCTCACAGTAGTGAAAAATGAATTTAGGGTTGTTTCACTACCAGGACATGCAAGACTCAAAAGTACATGTCCTACCTTTTATTTACACTGCACCCTGCCCTAAGGGCTACTTAGGGCCTACCTTTGGAGTGACTTAGGTGTAGTAAAAGGGGAGTTTAAGTCTTGGCAAAGGGCAACGTGGTATTAAACTGCACACACAGGCCCTGCAATGACAGGCCTGAGACAGGTTTGAAAAGCCACTTGTGTGGGTGGCACATTCAGTGCTGCAGGCCCACTAGAGGCATTTAATTTACAGGCCCTGGGTATTTAGAGGGGATTTATAAGTAAGCTAAATAGGCAGATTGTGTATACACCAATGTTACCATGTTAACACCTTGGCTGCTAGGCCTTTTCCCCCTCCTGTGCTGGATTTTGCCATTTTGCTGTTCCCATGACGAGCTCAGCTCGTCATCAGCACACGACACCCGTGGGTGATGACGAGCTGAGCTCGTCATCAGCATCAAAAGGGTTAAGGAGAGGCAAAAGACACACAGATGATGGACGGAATGCAGGGCAAACCAAACATTCAGCCCCATCTGGGTTAAATCCATCATTCTGTTGCTCACCATGTCACCCCAGTTTAGACCCAGCCATAGGCAAATCCGTCTTGGCCCTGTGCCTCATAGGAACAGTCCAGACCAAACTGCCGTTCCACTGGCACTGGAGTCAAGTTCGCCTGGCTGATGAGGGACTCTGAAACTGGTCCTAGGATGCTTGATTCCAGTCCAGGGAGGACCTGGCCTGGAACTGTTCCCATTGGGAGCAGGGTCGAGACTGATTTGCATATGGCTAAGTCTGAACTGGATATCCATGTAGAGCAAGCAATTATATTGATTTAGGCTCAGATCTCTGTACTGGGGTGAATGTTTGACACTGTTCAACATTCTTTCATCAATTATTCTTTTTTCATGTTTAGGGGAGAGTACATGCACTTTAGCACTGGTCAGCAGTGATAAAGTACTCAGAGTCAAACAAAAAGAAGATCAGAAAAATAGGCAGAGGTTTGCAAAATGTTTGGGGTGATCCTTCAGAGAGGGCCATTTTCCAAAAGCGACTAATATAGTGCATCATCAAAAAGCTTCCACCTTTTGAGGTTTTAGCACAGAAAATCAAGAGGGACAATGTTAACATGAGTCAACCCATTCTATTGTTGAAATTGTTGCAGCCCGCGATGCACGCAGCGTAACAAACACTTCATGACCGCCAGGATAATGAGGCTGCTGACATTTTTGGGAGCTTTCAGTTTCTTCTAGAAAAGAAAAATAGGTGTCACAATAAGATGTTCTCCTCCCGAGTACATGCCCGTTTTCAATGCAGCATGTTTCTGAGCGTAAGAAATGGGATTATGATGAAGAGAGTGTCTGATGAACATAAAGATGAAGTATGACACATGAAAGACAACGAAAATCTCAAGGGCTTGCTTAACTGACCTCTGAAGAGGATGGTGCTGGCTCCAGCAGCATTCCAGTGATATCACAACATAAACCACCACTGGTACATTAAACTAGGAGCAAATACATTGTCCCTTTTCAATCCTCCAGAATAGGAATGTTTCAAGGCTTACATCAAGCGCTTAGTTAAAGGAAACTCAAGAGGATAAATTGCCAACTATGACAATGTGAAATATGTTTCAGGAGTACCTGGATGACCAAATCAAATTTCCAGTAGATTGTGTCTCATTAGTGTATTACATGGAAAGTGTAACAGTGGCCACAACTCTGCAAGGTGGATTACAATGTATTCATACAGTTTATGAGACTCTACCAGAAACACCACTAGAAGAGGATGAGGATTAGTCAGGCTTTGTAATGAAAGACCCTTTAGAAGCATTCTCTGATGAAAACGAATCTAGCAAAGCCCTTTAAAGCAGAACCGGCTGTAAAGTATAAAAAAAAGATTTAAAAAAAGAGGACTACTTCAACGATAAAACCTATATGATGTGCAGACATTTTCATCTTATAAATTGACGAAATGGACTACTTTGCACAATGTGAAAGGCACTTAGATGGATACAGAAGCCGTGATTTTGGCCAGGGGCAACCAACGAAAGACACTATTAACTGAACCTCCAGGTCATTCACAGACTTTGCCACTACGGGCCTGTTTCACAGAAGAAATTTACACCTTCGAGTAAGTTTGCTACTTTTCGGTATAAACAAACTCTCAGTGTAAGTTTATGCCAAAAAGCAAAGAATACCGTAGTAAAGACAGTATTACACATGGCCAACCACTTGCACTGCAACATTACATAATAAGTGATGCAAAATATTTTTCTTCTGGGTCAGATTTCAGTTCAGCCGGAAGACTCCGCCCTGAAGCCAGCTATCTTATCTTTTGCCACACGTCTACTGAGCACTGTGCCTTCTGCACTTTGTCTAGTTTTTGAATGTTGAATACATTTACTTTGCATTTTTTTAATCAGAAGATGAAATGGGTAATAGGATTATAACAAGAATGATCTGTTGAAGCGTACCTGTAAATGAATCCAATTGGACAGTTCTTCAATGTAATAAGGCTCACTGTCCCTGTTTGTGTACAGAGCACCTGCTTAAAGGTGTGCCAAGGCGAAAACAGGGACAGTGAACCTACTATGTCATATAGGCCCAGATGTATGGAAGTGGATTCTCCCAATGGATTTCACTGTTTGGCAAGTAGGCAAAGAAGAATTGGCTGCTGATTTACAGCAGTTTACAAAAGTTGCAATCCAGCCAATCTTTGACAACCTTGTGGAATGGTTGGGTGGGGGCAGTTTTCCTCTCAGATACAACTCAGCTGTATCTGAGCAGATCCAAAGCACTGCTGTGCACTCAGTATGGGGTTAAAGACTTCCCAAAAGATCACCAGCTTAATCCATCCAAGGTTTGAACCTATTGGTTGGAATTCTGTGAATATTATTGCAGGAAAGCTCAAAAGGCTTCGCCTGCCTTGCCCAGGCAAACTTTGGAGGACCAGCACTTCTCACCTCCTGCCCAGCTCCTCCCTTTCTGCCCAGGTTTTGTGCTGCATAAGATCCTCGCAATGTTTCTATACCAGTCCAGGTCTGAATTAAGCAGCAGAAGCTACTTTGGTGTGAGCATGCAGTACATCAATTGGCGTAGTTTATTCGGGGAGAGATGTGGCGCAGCGGCCAGGGCGGCTGACTGGAGGACAGGGATCATGGTTCAATCACCGGTGACAGCTCAGCACCATGTAGCTCGGGGCAATAGTTCACTTAATCACCCCGATGGCTCTCAGCGCCTTGAGACCCTTAAGGGTGAGTAGTTTGCACTTTATAAATACGGATTTATTTTATTTAGTTAATTATTCTTTTGCAGGGAGCCTGGTTTCCTCTACACCTCTGCATTTCGACCTGTTGTTGCCTGCTTTCCCTGCATCCTCAAGCTCATTATATATGTTTTTCAGGTAAATGCCAAAGACAATCCAATCAATTATTATTTAAATATAAATATATATAAGGACATTGTTCAAGTGCAGTATTTTCTTGCATTAAAACTGGAAATTCCGCAAAAGTGTGTCAAATGATAAACACAACCAAAGCAAAACAAAAAAAAACAGATTTCAGTATAACCCGCACTTACTAGGCTACTGAGCACCCAATTTGCATTTATCATTGTGATTTTACCAAGCCGAGAGGTTGACTGCAGGATATGGATCATTTCGGCTGCTCTGGAAAGGGTTGGAACATTAATGCTTCCAGGCTGGCTCATCTTTACAAAAAATAGCTATTAGATACTGAGGAGAAGATTAATAAGCCCCCTGTGCCTCTTTTACGCTGCTGTTGCGTCACTTTTGTGATGCAGTGGCGGCGCAAAAGATGCGCCATGGTGCAGGGTATTTACAACGTGACGCATCTCCTAGATGCGTCACGTTGTAAAGCTCTGCGCCAGAAGGAGGAGTTCCATCACCAGGGGGGGTGGGGGGGAGGGGGTTCCGGCGCAGGAACGCCACCCAAAAGTGGCTGAATGAAATCTACAAGATTTCATTCAGTCACTTTTGGGCCCATGCTGCGTCAAAACCCTGCGCCTGCTTGAAGCAGGCGTAAGGATTGACGAAGCATTGTGGAGAGCATTGCTGGAGCTGCGTCACGCTTGCGACGCAACTCCAGCAAAGCGCCACTTTTACAGCATAGATGCGTGACGTATCTGTGCCGTTTTTGCCCCATGATGTGCCGCATTGTAAATGCGGCGCATCCATGGTGGCGGAGCTGCGGCGCACAATAACTGGCGCATCCCTGCTGATATGCAGGAATGCGCCAGTTATTGTAAATCTGCCCAAGAAAATAAATGTTTGTCATCATCCCACACCATCGGGAGTGCAATGAATTCCCAACTAGGTTAGAGGGGCCCTTTGACACCAGTGTCAGTAGTCAAGATATACGATTATCATTTACAAGAAGCCTAACCATTGTCACCGTAATGTAATTTTCCTATGCATCTTATACTTCCATTATTACTTTACAGGGCCTACTTCCTTACTGTTGCGAATTGCTAAAGATGAGATTGCTGGTTATTACACATATCCTGCCAGGTGTCTTACTCAGCTTCCCTTACAATGAGGTATATCACCCCGTGACATACATTTAAAATACTTACATTAATATAGATGTAAGATTATAATTATAGCTGGAACGGGTTTTATCTGTCTTCACAATTTAATAAAAATACATATATGTTGCCGAACGTCAAACATGAGCTATCCCACCTACAAAGAAGCAACCTACGTTTGTGTTATTTAAGGCAGTGTTTGCACTTGAAAGCAACACAATTCGTGTCTATTTCCTCTGGTAATAATTCAAAGAACTTACTAAAAGGATTTCAGGAAATGACAACGGTAATGGCCACTTGTTCTTATTTATATGTTTCCCACAAATTGGCCTTTGAAATGTTCTCATTAATTAATTATGATGGAATTGTACTGTATAGAAGCGAATAGCCATAACCTAAAGCCAAAATTAGTTCCAAAGGGACTATATTTACATGTTGCACTTAACAGCCAGGCTGAATGAACCACAAGGCAGAAATGTCACCAGAACCACAAGATGCCTTTATTAGACCATAGATCACAGCTATGTGTTATATACATTTTACATGGTTACGTTAATGCAGTTTGCATGAAACTATTTTTCCGAGAGAAATTGAAAGTAAATGCCTTAAAGGCGCATTTTCGATGCCACGTGCAGATGGAGTTGAAGCATTGTGACTAGAACTGGAATTAATGTTTAATTATGCGACAGAAACAAAGGGGATTACTTTTATTATAGGGGTAACGAACGGAGCTATTCGACCAATAGTAATGTGGTGCTTGAGACGTCTAATATTTTTTTGTAATACATTGGTATACTCGAACAAAAATATATTGAACGTTTTTAAAAAAGTGACTTTAGGAAAAGCTCAAATCTAGTACAGCGGAAAGCAGTGCTTAGCGATTGATTTTTAAAATGTTAATGTAAGAGCGATAAAAATTGCAGCATGTAAAATTCACTCTTCGCCAATTTTATCAATTCAAATTAAAAATTAGAAATCGTGACAGTATGTACTCTTTACCTGCCGCTAGGGAGGAGACGCTCACTGCTGTGAATAAGGATGGGGAAAATACCCATGGTGCAGTGCGGCATGATTTAAAGCCAGATATTAGGCAGTGGGATTTGTAATATTATTGTCAGGATGCCCGATATGTTGTTCGCCTTTTATTGATTTGCCCTACGGCTCTTGAACCCAAGTAACCATATTGAAATCCGACGTTGAAAATGGATGTTAAGGGATACCTAGAAATGCTTTTGATTTTAATTTAAATATTGTGATTCAGAGGACGACTTTAGTAGAACGTTTCATAAAGAAAGTAATGAATTAATGGTTAAGATATTTTATTGCATTAAACTGCATTTTTTATCAATTATTATGTATTTTTGAATGTATTTTGTTATGCACAATAAATTGTATTTGATGTGATGAATTTTAATCTGTTGTAAAAGACGTTCATAGTTTAGATGAACGTTTTTTTTTTAAACAGTTAAGCAGTAAAAATATGATGTTTTTTTGTGTGTGGTAGAAACAAAACAAAATATTTAGTTATGCTATTTAAAGAAGACCAGTACATGCGCACTGAAGATCTTTGCTTTCTAACATACTGTGGTAGAACTATAGAATGACGCTGGATCAAATCTAGCCTACTAGCTGATTATATGTCCTCCATCCAGAGTCCAAACACAGCCTACACCAATTCAAGGACAGCCCTCTTCTATGCATATGCCACAAAAACCACCAACTCCACCAATTCCAGATCTGCACGGAGATGGTTTGTTCTAGCTTATCCCCCATGCTGCTTTATCCTTCACCAGATCTCTGAGGTACCATTTTATTAGCCTTCAGGAGTAAAATAGATAGTCTAAGTGCTTGCATTGCCTTGGTCATTTCACAGCCTCGATAACGGTGACTGCACTAGATCTCTCTGAGTGTTCTCCAGTCTCTGAATTTGACATAAGCATTATCCTGACATAAATCATGAAAACCTCCCCTCATTGGCCCATTGGCAGTGTGAATGCCATAAACCTGGGCCTCCCAGCACCCTCTCCATTCACACATCCTGGTCCTGAAGACCCAGCAGCAAGGAAATCAAGCACACCATTATCACATCTGCATTAGAGGAACCTAATTATAATTCAGATGAACCAGGAAATGATAGACCTATCTCAGGCCCCCCTCCCTGTAACACCAAGATGTTTGACGCTGCAGTCACCTGGCAACAATCTGCTCACTCTGAAACAAATTGCTTGTTAAGTAGCTTTCAGTCATGCTTGGGGCCTTTAAGTAATAAGAACAATTGATGGACAGAATGCAGAACAATGTCAGACATTCACCCCAGTACAGAGATCTGGTCCTAAATCCATCGTTTTTTGCTCACCATGCCATTCCAGTTTGGACCCAGCCATATGCAAATCAGTCTTGACCCTTCGCCTAATGGGAACAGTCCAGCCCAAAGTGCCAGGCCAGGTCCTCCCTGGACTTGAAACAAGCATCCTAGGACCGGTTTCAGGCTTTCAGCCCTCATCAGCAAGGATAGCTTGACTCCAGTGGCATGGAGAGCATGGGACCCACATCTGGGCATACCCGTCCCACTCAGGGAGACAAATGCAAAAAGAACAATTGATGGACAGAATGTAGAACAATGTCAGACATTCACCCAGTACAGAGATCTGGGCCTAAATCCATCGGTTTCTTGCTCACCATGCCATTCCAGTCTGGACCCATCCATATGCAAATCAGTAAAGCAGCACAGAGACCAGACTATTAGTTTAAAAAAAGCAGCTTCATAGCAGGTTCCCAGGGTCATCCCTTTACACTCATCCTGCTACATCTCTTGGCAGCTGTCAACATCATTGACTACCATATCTCAATCAAAAGACTATCTAAATGAGCGGCTATTAATGAGGCAGCACTGCTTTGTTAGCTTTCATTCTGCAAGGCCACACTAGCTAAGTCAACTTTGGCCCATTCTTTTTTAACTTATGCCACATCAACTGAGGTGTCTCGCAGGGCTCTGACCTGTCCTATTATCTTACTTATGTGTACCAGTGGAAGATGATCATTTAGCTCTGCCTAAACAGTGACAAAACCAAAATCCTTTTCTCGCGCCAGGTCAGTACATCGTCCTTTCCTCTACGCTGGCCAGCAGAACTGGGCACCCCTCTAGCCCCATACAATGTGAATCATGAACATAATGTGGGTGTGCTTTTGATAGTAAGTTAAAACCTGCTAGATAAACCCACTCTCTAAAAGGACCTTTTTTCAACCCTTTCAAGTTATTACCATTACAAATGAGATTGAAAAGTGACTCTGTGAATTTTGAAAGATCTGTAAAGACTCATCTCATCTCCCAAGCAATTGAAAAATCAATCTTAATCAAATACTGGCTGTCTTTTGATAGAGCGTAGGTTTTGCCCAGTCAGATGACTAGGATCTCTAGTATATACAGCTCAAAGTGAGGCGTTCTCTTTACATGGAGTTATTGGTTCTCCCTCCTTCCGTGTTCTTTTCCCAAGTAGGGTGCATAAGATTGTAAACAACCATCTGAAACTGATCAGTCTAGCATTAAGAGGGGTGGGGGTAGAAAAACTGAAAAACTGGATTTGTTGTTGAAAGTGTTGATGTTTATTCCTGAGAAGAACAGCCTCTATAGAAGAAATTGGATTTGCAAGGAAAGCCTGCTGGTCTTTTCTATGATTTACGAATTCAGAATAACCAATAAGATTCCTTGGGTTTTGTGCTCTTCTGAATCCAAGTCGCTGTACAGAACTAAATATTAAGGCATATAAAACAAATCTGGAATAAACAGGATCTCAAAGATCCCCATTAGAATGTGAGATTAATTGTTTGTGAAATTGGCAAATTTTAGGGGAACATACGTTTTAAGCCTTGATAAATCCCCAGGCTTGCGTGCCAACGTAAGGGGTGAAACATGTGTTAGCTATCTTAGTATTCATTACTCTCCAGTGACCAAGCTGAATTGCAACATAAACTTATGCAACAAAGATATATACCAAAGATTGTATTTGGAACTGTTCTAAACATGTTCGATAAGAAAAGAGTATACTGAATGTTTATATGAAGCTATACCAAATAATTTTGTAAGACAGAAAAAAGGAAAGTAAATCTAACCTTCCTCAACTAATATCTCATTGATTACTAATTTTTTATATCACTGGAAAATGTATAGAAAATATATTGGGAATAATACACTCTATTTATTGCAGTATAACCACAAGCAAGAGGTTGTATGCCCTACCCTCAAGGAGAGTAAACCTCCCCAATAATGGCACAATGGAACAATAAGGGCATAAAGAAGCAGGCTTGTAGTGGATTGGGCTTTATTATGGAACTGCAGATGACTAAGGGCCTGAATTCGATCTCTGTGAACTGGTCACTCCATCACAACGGGAATTGATATACTGTCTGCTGAAATATAAGTCCCCTTCTATCCTATGGGATTTACTTTTCAGTGGACGGGATAGCCATCACCGTTGTGACACGGTTACCGATCCCCCAAGATCTAAATCATTTCTTAAGATCTGTTTTGCCTCCTCCCATAGGCCACTAGGAATTTACAATGCTTGAATAATCTATTTGGGAATATTTTTGTTGGAGGTAACATGGCACTGATGCTATTGCACACAATTGGCCAGGTCTGCACTTCTTGAGCCAAACCCATGTGCTATCTACCCTTGTCACCTATTTCCATTCCCAAGGTCCTCTTGGGCCCCCATAGGAAACCTCAACATCTTATCTGGGCCTTTCATAGGTGGCAAAATGTCTAAGGTGGTAATTTAGAACTTGTCTGACAGACCGCTACTCCAATCATCCAATCAAATAAACTTTATTTGGATTCATAATAGAAAGCCATAAATGTCAAAACATAACAAAGACATTAAACCCAGTTACATTAAAAAGATACATGTAAAATAACAATCCAGTAGCGGAACCCCCACAATTAAATATATAGAGCCAAGTATATAAAAAACACTGGTTAAGAAAAAAAGATCACATACAATACATATAAGACATAACATGCAGTTATAAAGTGCAAAGTGCCAAGTGGGACATTTCTCCCTCTACGTATTTGACTTGGTATTCACCTGTTACAACGCATTTTTTACAACGCACTACCATTACAACGCAGGCATTACAACGCATACCATTACAACGCATGGCGCTGGGGGGCGCTCTAGGATAAGAGGTAAGTTTAATTTACTATCCAACACCTTCCCTAGGGTCCACGGGGACTGGAGTTAGAATAGTAAATTATACTTACCACTATCCAGCACCCCAAAGCGCTATGCGTTGTAGTGGTATGCGTTGTGAATACCGCGTTGTAATGGTATGCGGAGTAAAAGTATGCGTTGTAACGTCATACATCCATTTGACTTTGTGATGTGGGCTTAATCTTCATAATTTGTCAATAACCTAGTTATCCGGGCACTAACTAGGCGTCCAAATAGATTTCAAGTATCCCACAATAAACAATAGACAATCCTCTTTCAACAACTGCAAATAGAAAAGGGCAGGGCGAGCCTGAGAGAAATTCAACTTCTTTAAAATGGGAACCAGAAAATGCCTTCGGGGGGTTTCATAAAACCTACATATAAACATAAACTGCAGCAAATCCTGTGGAGACTGGCCGTCGCAACCACAGGATGCAAGCACTTGTCCTTTACTGCATCCCTTAGGCCTTCCTAACAGGAGGTGAAAAAGAATCATCCGAAACTTTGTTAATAAAAACCTTTCATGTATAGATAAGGACCATAACAGGTAGGGCTCCTATAGCAGGGTTGTTTTCAGCATTACAAAATAAATTTCTAACACTTGGTTTCCTCACCTCCTGTTCATCCCTTTCTATTTTCTTAAGGGTTTGAAAAGCTGAACTAATTGATTCCACATCTTTCTTAACAATAGTTTCAGGTTTAAAAAATAAATCAGCTTGACCTAACCCTTCTAAACGTCTTCTAATGTAACTTAACCAGGGAATTCGCATTGCCTTATCAAGAGACATGCACTCCTGTAAAATCAAATGATTTAAAGTTAACTCCTCGTTCATCCAACCCTTCATCCAAAACACAAGAGGGCGTAGGGCCAGAGTGTTGCTTAGAAAGGGGACTCCCAGCTCCTCCTGGGCCGCTAAATTGGATAAACCGCACGGAACACACAACAACTGCTTCAGGAATGTATTCTCGGTCACCTGAAGGGGATTCACAACAATATGTCCCTAAATTTCGCTTCCATAGCTAGCTACAGCCACGCTTTTGGAGTGATAAACTTTTAACATGGCTCCAATAGGTCTCCTCCCTACTTTGGAAGTAAAGTTAAAAATTGACGTGTTTAGCCGAGACAGGTCCCCCTTTTTCTTCATAATAATTGGCCCCCAATTTAGTTGGTCATCCAAGAGTACTCCAAGGTAAGAAAAAACATTTGTGTGAGGGTCCTTTGCAGGGCCAGTGCTAAGTTGATAACTCGTATGGGGTCGCTGCCCCACTTGCATTACATAAGATTCAGCGTTGTGTACTGCCAGATTAAGATCCGTCATAAATTTGGAGAATGCATTTAGTAAAGTTTGCAATCCTAATGCGGTCCTGGATAAAAGAACGGCATCACCAGCATAAAGTAAAATTGGGTTGCCGCACATCCTTACATATGGAAAATCTACTCCTGTGGCTCTAAGTGCCCTGTTCAGATCATTAATATAAAAATTTAATAAAAAAGAGGCCAGAATACAGCCTTGACGAATTCTCCTCTTACTTTCTAGATCCCTGGTAACCCTAAAATCGTTTGAGAACCTAACATTGGCCATTGTGGACCTATGCAGTTCCTCCAAGAAGTTAATAACACAATTGTCCACCCCCATTGCCCTCATGGACTGCTACAGTTTGACCCTGTTGACACAAACAAAAGCTGAAGACAAGTCCATGAAGGCAAGGTAAACAGTGCAGGGGCAGGCAACTGTGTATTTACTCAAGAACATAGAAAGGTTGTGGCACTGGGCAACCGTTGACCTCCCCGGTCGGAATCCAAACTGGATATCAGGCGTCTCATTCTCTCTTCCGTAAAGCCTTAAAGACCTGGCTCTTTTCACAGTCAGCGGTATGAGCATGTTCTCCTTATCTGCACCCTTATGTTCCACTTATAATGCCTTGACGTCCTTGGGCTAAGTTTTGCGCTCTACAAGACCAATATTCATTCATATCCGACAGGGCCTTATGCTACTCCATCCAAGTATATAGTCTCTCCAAGAGAATACGACCTATGACCTTGACCACAGTGTCAAAAAGGGAGATAGGCCTATAGCAGTGAGTGCTAATCTTATCACCTTTTTTGAAGACAGGAACTATAGTAGAAGTGGCCCAGGACTGGAGACAACCGTTCCTTTGCTGCTGCGTTTAACACAGCCACAAGAACAGGAGCACAAAAGGGGGGTTCAGACTTGTGCAAATCCGGGAGGATGCCATCTGAACCCGTTGCTTTGTTGGTAGAGAGCCCTGCGATGCCCATCTCCATCTCACCTTGATCAAAAATTATTACCGGGGCATTTGAATTCCGAGTTTCTTTACAGGGACAGGAGTGGTTCATTGGGATCGTGAACATGGAATTAAAATGCAACACCCATTACTCCTCTGTTATGTGTGCATCTAGGCAACCCCCCATTTGCTGATCAAAGAGAGGGCTGTTAACAATACTCCAGAACCTGGAGCTATTAATGAGGGTACTCAAATCTATCAACTCCCTCCATGCCTCCCCTTTGAGAACACCCTTCCATCTAGCCAGTGATAATTTATATTCTTTCCGGCAAGTACACACCTGAGTTTGGTTTCTAGGTTTAGCGGCCAGGGCTTTCCTTAGGTTTTACGCGGCCGGAGAACAGGACGCTTCAAACCATCTGGGTTTGGCACTGACTGCCCTGCCTGGAGGGGTACTTAAAAGTTCCCCGACTTTGTGGGCCAGAGATTCATAAGCACCAATAACCTCTCCTGGGAAGGAACCAACAGCAGTACACTGTGTTAGCTCATGGGCATAGGATTCTCTAACTGCCCAATAGAATTTGCCCGGGGAAATCTGGTTCCATTTCAGACGACGTCTTCCGTCCAAAGGTCTAAGAGTACCCCTCAATACTATGTCTCTACTCCGTGCTGACCATAGACCCCTCATGGAGACGCAAAGCGGGTTATGATCACTATATACACTTTCCACAATTTTAAAAGAACAAAATGCTGGTTGTAAAGAAGAGGAAGTAAGAATAAAATCAATGAAGGAACCTCTACCTCTCCCTTTATAAGTGGGGACCGGAAAAGTGGTGTGTGGGGCAGTTAGGAACATCAGGGTTGTTATGTCAAATTCATTTAACAGATTGTTCAACAGTTGTCCCTGCACAAGATGTTCAAAGTGAAACCCCTTCAAGCGCGGGCACCCCATTTCAGAAGTACAAGATACCATTGGGTTGCCACAAGGATGGATATTAAAATCACCGAATACCATGAGGTTATATAAAATAGAGTCAAAAGACTGTATTATAACTAAGCCCAGAGCGGTGATAATACAGGCACCGGGAGAATGAGGCACAGAATTATAAAAATTAATTAGACCCCATCTAGTGTCTCCCTTTTATACCATTAGTGCCAATATTCCCAGGCAAGAAGATGGAACAACCCAAATATGACAGTCAATGGCCAGGGAGATATATGTAACTAAGCCACCCTTGGGTCTTCCACTGGTAGTAGGAGTGGCAGGAACATAAAAGGCCTTATAACCCTCCAGGAATAGATCACAGTCTACCAACCTGCAGGTTGATCACCTGGAGTTGCTTCACAAAGTGCAACCATAGTGGATCCTGAAATTTGTTGGCCAACCCTGCAATATTCCAGGACAAAAAATGAATAGCTGATACCCTTTGGCTCACCTCGGCTACCTCAATTGAAGACTGCTTCTCAGCAACAAGCTCAATGTTATCTGTTATCTGACCTAGTATTACCTAGTCAATCACACTCTTCCAACCCCGATAATGCAGAAAATCTATTGTTTATCTCCAGCAAAGGGTAGGCTGCATGCAAGACTGATGTTACAGGTGGTAAATGAGCCCCAAGGGTAAGCTGCTGTACTGGAGTTGTTCTTGAACCCACCCATCTCGGTGGGCTTCCGGATAAGCATTTGAGTACTTTTCCCTTGGTAAAACAGATTTGTAGAAAAAGCCCAAGGGGTGTGCACTAATAACAGATCCTGGTTTAGGGTACCCCCAGACAATATCCTACCCGCAATATGAGGATTATCAAAATTAACAATTACACAGTCAACCTTGCTCATTTTGCGTGAGTTCCCAATCCAGCTAACCCTACAGGCCATAATGATGTTTTTAGCCACGCAAGCACAAAAGGCGGTGTTATGATTCAGCCAGTGAGTTATTTTATTTTTCAGCTACGCAAAGTCCTCAAATGCCCCTTGGGGGATAGATGGAACACTTCCCAGGACTACTAAATACGGAGTGGATTCAGGAGGTAGGCCTATTACTGGGAGACTAGTTTGCACCTCACTTTTCTCCATCCTCCCATCCTTGGGTCCATGCCTGACATCTAAGCTGTTCATGGGTATGAGGGGGTTACTTCTTCGGCCTACTTGTTGAGTTTTATCCCTAATTCCTTGATCAGCGGACTGAAAAGATGGTAAATTTAAGGGATGAGTTAAAGGATACCGCTGATTAGTATGTGACTCGGGAACCCGTACAAGCTTCAGCTCAGGGACTATACTGGGGGCTCCTGGTGAATATGCCACCGCAGGGTTACGTGACACTAGACTATCTTCAGTTTTAATCAATCACTCAAGGATAGGGCTCAGTTTGAGATCTAGAAGCTTGGACAATACTAGCTGGAATTCTGTTAATGCCCTCGACAAATCTAATATGGGGGGAATAGGAAAGGGGGAATGATGTTAGAAGCCAGATTAAATTTCACTTTCTTCGCTTTGCCCCCAATAGCGTGGGCTTTCCTTTTAGTGCCTATACCAAGTTGCGGATTCCCATTTGCAACCGCAACCGGAATTACCCCTACACTCAAGTGGGCAGTGGGAGGTGACGGCATATTATTACTCAAACAACTACCCATTTCGCGGCTCTCAATCAATTCATCACCCTTGTCACGTATTACAATGACAGTGAGAGTGGCAAAGACCTTGTAATACTATTGGAGACTGTAGATAATGATCTAGGTGACCCCAAACCCCCCTAAGAGATCAAATAGGGCCCAGAACAGTTGGTTAGACCTGTAAGTTCATTAATACCACCCTCCCAAACCACTTGCAACTCATAAGCATCTGTGGAGGGCAAGTTAAAGGATACACTAGGAGCTCTCGAGAAGTGTCTATTCACCATCTCAATCTCTTTGTTCAGCACAGAGGCAGCCCTAAGCAGGAATTAATCCATGGTGGAGACCGATGAGACAGCTCCCACCTTCTTCTTTCTCAAGACCGGTATGGAAGTAGATGACGTAGTTTTACGCCCAACCATGGCTTTATAAACCAAAATATTGCCAAGTCAATATCTCAAAGGACAAGATTTTAGGGGGGTAGCCCCGCCTCCTCCAGGCTCTGACGGACACAGACGGGCCTGCCCTTGTCCGGGCTTGGTCCCACGCCCCGGGAGGAGAGCCAGCGCTTTATGAGTGATGGACACACCTCCACCTCACTCGCGGCAGCTGTGCTGGCAGAGTTGCACCCTGGGAGTTACAGTCCTCTCCCAGGATGGTGGAAATAGTGGTGGAGCAGGAAAGATGTGTCCCTGGGATCCTCGTCCCACCAGGGAATCCCGAAGACAGCATGCAGCCCCGAGACGCAGCAACACAAAGCAAAGGTCAGCAGGGCAAGAAACAGGTACAAAGGCTCCAGCACCATGGGGGGAGAGGCAGCGCTTTATGCACGATGGACACGCCTCCCCCTCATTTTTGGCAGCTGTACTGGCAGAGTTGCACCCTGGGAGTTACCGTCGCCTCCCAGGGTGGTGGAAGAGGCACTGGGGCAGGAAAGATGTGTCCCTGGGACCCTCGTCCCACCAGGGATTCCCAACGACAGAAGGCAGCCCCGACACGCAACAACACAAAGCAAAGGTCAGCAGGGCAAGAAACAGACTACTACTCTGTTGACGAAGATAGTCCATGGCCTACTTTTTGAAATACAATTCTCAGGACTCAGGTAACTAAACTGCGAATCCTTGCCACTGTTTAGTCAAAATAAACTAACGTAGACCGTTGATAATTAGAGCTCACTCTCTATCATTTAGGAGATCTCTGGTTTCCTGAAAATACCATTAAAGCATCCTTGCATTAGAAAACCCTGTGAATACCATTTCAGGTAAATCGAACTATGGTAGTTTCTGGACGTAAAACTAGGCCTGATCGTCTCTTACTGCTATAAATTAAATAAACATTAGAAACACCTAGAAAACTATTTCTCTTATAGGTTCTGTGTTTTAGCATCAACTTTGGCTCTCAAGTTGTTTCACTTTTTTAACAAAAAAATGTCCTTAAATAAATTCCCAATTTTTTGTGTTGGGGTTAAACGTATCCCCTCTTCCAGCTAAAGGTTAGGCTCCATAACACTGTAGCTTCTAGCTGCCAACCTGACATGCAATATCCCCTTTTTTTCGTCCTTGGTCAATATGTGTCCCAGAATGACTGTATGTTATAATGTTACATATTGTGAAGTGTGTAAGAAGAAAATTGTGTCCCTGATTGGTTACTTAGCTCTGGCCATCTAATTGCCTTTTACAGATCTCACCTCTCCGGGAGTCTGTCTGTGGGAGTGTTCTTAGGTAGTTTGGTACTGCACACAGTCAAAATGACAACCACGTAGACATAAAATGAATGATAAGAATCATGGTCTAAAGAATCGCATTTGTTTAATAATATGTATTAGAGAGATATTTATCATGAGAGATTTATTCTTTGTATAGAAAAATACTAAGGCATTATGTTTTATTTTCAGATCATTATCCTCTTCCCTCCCAGTCAACAACCCCCAGCCCTGACGAAGGTGTGGCCCTTTGGGCTTGTACACCGAAACGCGCGTCGGCTCATGTCTCAAGAAATACGGCATACTATGTTATACGAATTAGGGGCCGTACTAAGATTATTTGTCCGGAATAAGACTCTGTTCTATGCCACATATCTACCATCTATGTGTGACATACAACAGAACGATGGGAATGTATGGAAGAATGTAAGTGGAGTGATAGAACTTTAGGTAGAACTATTTGGTGAGAATCTGAGAGAATGAAAGTATGAATGAAGTGTGGATTGTTGCTGGGTAGGCTTCGAAGTGAAAATGTACCTTTGTCATTTTTATCTCTTTGCAACTTTTTATGTATGTTGTGCAATATTATGTGTTATTTATGGACGTTAAAAAAATCTTTTTTTTCTATATCAATTCTAAAGGTGTACAGATAAACAAATAAAAATGCATATATTTTTGAAAACAATTCTTTCTCTTGCATATATTTGGATTGTGTAAATTTTGTCCGGTGCAGTGCCAACTCCTAGATTTATCACCCCTCATATATTGGGATCCCAGCTTCGGGACCACCAGATCAATTGGCGGGGTACGTGCTCTGTTCTTTATTCACTAAGCAGGAATTAATCCATGGTGGAGACCGATGAGACAGCTCCCACCTTCTTCTTTCTCAAGACCGGTATGGAAGTAGATGACGTAGTTTTACGCCCAACCATGGCTTTATAAACCAAAATATTGCCAAGTCAATATCTCAAAGGACAAGATTTTAGGGGGGTAGCCCCGCCTCCTCCAGGCTCTGATGGACACAGACGGGCCTGCCCTTGTCCGGGCTTGGTCCCACGCCCCGGGAGGAGAGCCAGCGCTTTATGAGTGATGGACACACCTCCACCTCACTCGCGGCAGCTGTGCTGGCAGAGTTGCACCCTGGGAGTTACAGTCCTCTCCCAGGATGGTGGAAATAGTGGTGGAGCAGGAAAGATGTGTCCCTGGGATCCTCGTCCCACCAGGGAATCCCGAAGACAGCATGCAGCCCGAGACGCAGCAACACAAAGCAAAGGTCAGCAGGGCAAGAAACAGGTACAAAGGCTCCAGCACCATGGGGGGAGAGGCAGCGCTTTATGCACGATGGACACGCCTCCCCCTCATTTTTGGCAGCTGTGCTGGCAGAGTTGCACCCTGGGAGTTACCGTCGCCTCCCAGGGTGGTGGAAAAGGCACTGGGGCAGCAAAGATGTGTCCCTGGGACCCTCGTCCCACCAGGGATTCCCAACGACAGAAGGCAGCCCCGACACGCAACAACACAAAGCAAAGGTCAGCAGGGCAAGAAACAGACTACTACTCTGTTGACGAAGATAGTCCATGGCCTCCACCACCCTAGCTGTGGAATTTCTGCCATATGTAGAGATCCCCACTTGCCTGCTATAGATCTCTGTGACGTGTGGGAATCCATAGCAGTAGCAGTATGTTCACAGCACTACAAATTTGTCAAATAGGATTCATGTTGAAAGCACCACCTGCTTGGAAAATGCCTTTGTTCATAGAAAATAAACTCTCATACTGCAGACTGGCCTGATGCAAAGGGAAAATACTCCCTGCACACAGGAGACACTGACAGACACAACTCCATCAAGAGGGCGGGGTGCCCATTAGTGTGAGCTAAGTTCTACCAATTCACCAAACTCTAAATGAGGTCATAAGTACTAATATTCTCCAACTGCTGGGAAATCAGCACCTGCAACCCTCAGGGCTTCTGGGCAAGATGATGGGCACCATAACCCTCTCAAGTTGGGGCTTCTGCAGGCTCGTACAGGGTCGAGTCCACATTGGGTAAGTGGACCTTCCGGGAGACAGATGTCCTATATTGTGTGGCCATGTAGCAAGTATTAGGAGGCCAAACTCTTTCCACTTGGAGAGCAAATCCAGTCTTTGAGTGTCAGCGGGAGTCATGAACTCTTGAGTCATTTTTTAGCAGTCAGGCAGAGTCTTCCTACTTTGAGAGTTTTTTTCCCAGGTCCATGTATATTTTGAAGATGTGGTGGTGAGGTTTCAGTCTTATCCTGTATACTAGCCAGTGATTTGGGAATTCCCGACGTCTACTCCTGGTAACAGTGTCTAATAATTTCCACCCTATTTTTCAGCATTTCCTTTCGTAGCACGTCCTCTCTCACATTACTGCAAACCTTCCCAAAATACCTCAATCAAACTGGCCCTAGCCTTCTTCAAGCTAGAGGAGTCTAGCCTCTCCCTCTAGCCACTTTGCAATGGAGATGAGGTGTCCTCTACTCTTTCAGTGCAGGAATTGCAATTCCCTGCCATTAGGGACGCAGAATGTCTAGGATGGTTCTGAAAAACAATGGTTGCAGCTTCTGAAATCTCCATTGGCATTTCCACTTCAAGGGAAGAGCTGTGAAAGCTGCTCTTTGTGCTGCTAGGTGTTGCTGTTCCCCTTGAAGATGGCTAATCCCTGCTAAATGACCACAGTTAGCCCCACCGTCCCTTTCTAGTACCAAGCCATTGCCTTCATTATGAGTTAGTTAGTGATATGTATTGAATCTATGAAGCAGTGTTGTGAGGTAAGCCAGTTCTAAACTAGTTTCTTCTCAAGGAACATAAAGTGCAGTTTTATAATGGTACTTTTCCACTACCCACTAAAGGTACCGAAAATCTGCTTTTACCATTTACTTAATTTAAAAATGTAAAAATGAAGTGGTAATATTTTTACAGCTTTATAATTCCCCCCACCCTAGATATGATAAAGGATTTTATACACAACTTGGCCAGTTCATGGAAAATATAGCTTCATAATTCATGGGATTTTGTTATCCCTGTATAAATGCATGTGTTTAATTGCTTTATAATCAGGGACTAGTGATGCACTCAGTCCCCTTTTATAAAGAAAATAAGTCAGAACTTAACTATTATAAGTTATTACAGTTGGGTTCTGTTGTCACAATGCTTGCTACCAGACCCAACAGCCAAGGTAAGAGGCAGGTCAGGTCACGGAGCATAAAAGAAGCACTGTTTAAAGCAATGGAAATGGAAAACAGCTTTTCTTTTTTCTGCTCTATTTTGATAGCTTAAAATGTCAAGCAGGGAGAGTATGTTATTTTTTGCACTCCTTAGAGAGAGAATAGCTAGAATGGTTCTGCATGTTTTTAAAAGCACTGACACTTTTATCTTTTTAAAACAAACTGACTTGTATTGAACGGTTTCTAATATCTGTTTGCAACAAACATCTAGCAGGATTTTGATGTGTGTATTTTTGCACTAGAGGTTTTATTTCTATTCATCATGTTTGCAAACATGGTTGCTTTTTCATTTGAGCTATGCACCAAGGTTTGAAGTGGTTTGTGGGAAAGGTGATGGTGTGACCTTGTACTATATGGGATAAAGTAACCCCTGGCGTACATGATAAGGATATTTCAAGTCACCTTGAAGTTCCATACCCATATAAAGGGACTCGGTCTTCAGCCTTGTACCTCTATATGTTTATTGAACTCCTTGATGACTTGCAATATCCTTATAATATACGGCGGGGTACTTTATCCCTTATAGCTACACAAACAGTTTTTTGTAACTGTCCACTGTTGAACATACTTTTCCCACTTTCTTGCATGTCCACTTTTATATGACAAGTACCCAGCTCTGTGGACTTAAACAGCATTTTAGCTGTGATTAAGTTAATATGTAAACATAAATTTGTCTATAAACCAAAAACACATATCCTTGCTGTTGGAAAATGGCCCTCTCTACAGGGTCACCCCAAACTTTGTTCCTTACTCCTCCACTTTTTCTGACTTAATTTGTTTTGGCTTTATGACTCTGAGCACTTTACCACTGCTAACCAGTGCTTCAGTGCATGTGCTCTTTCCTCTAATATTGTAATATTGGTTCATATCCAATTGCCACATTTAATTTACTGATAAGTCCCTAGTAAAGTGCATAACATGCACCCAGTACCTGCAAATTAAATGGTACTAGTGGGTCTGCAGCACCAATTGTGATACACACTGAAATAGCCCTTTTACCATGGCTTAGGCCTGTCATTGCAGAGCCTGTGTGTGCAGTTTTCACTGCCATGTCAACCTGGCATGATAAATCCCTTGCCAGTCCCTAACCTTCACTTTTGCGCATAGGTCACCCATAAGGTAGGTCCTGGACAGCCCAGAGGGCAGGGTGCAGTGTATATAAGAGGCAGGGCATGTACTTTTACGTTTTACATGGCTTGGTAGGGAAGATCTCTTGAGGTCGTTTTTCACTACTGTAGTGCCTATAGCTCTCATAGAATATCATTGGGATTATGTTATTAGAATTTTCTAAGTGTAATTTCTAATTGTGAAAAGATAGACTTTCAAAGTTTAGTGTCTCTGGAATCACAAATTAACATCCAAACTTGTGGTGAAGTTGAATTTTAAAGTGCAGTTCTGAACAGGGACCGCCTGGACCCTCCTTCAGTCCGGTTGCTCCTCCACGCTCCTGATTTCCAACACGCTGGTATCGTTCTGATCTCCTGCCCTGCATCTCTGCAGCTCTCTGCTCGCCTAGCGCTTCACGCTTCTATTTATTTAAATACAGTGCTGCACTGTCGCTCTATTGTTTGATTTACTCGCGCTGCACTGTCGCTTCATTTATTTATTTAATTCGTAGCGCGACCTGTAACTGTGATTACCGCTAAACTGATGCTGATTTGTGCGCTTTAGGCTAATTCTCATCACACGCTGTGCTTTTACTGCCCCTGGCTGTGATCGCCTTTGACCCTCCATTTTGTGTTGTTGTTTTCCCCTGGTACGACCCTCCTCCCGCCACCGCCTCCCAGCTGCTGCCCCTCCCACCCACGATTAATACCTGCCCTCGCTCCCGAGCTCGCTGTGACCGCCTGGACCCTCCTTCAGTCCGGTTGCTCCTCCACGCTCCTGATTTCCAACACGCTGGTATCGTTCTGATCTCCTACCCTGCATCTCTGCAGCTCTCTGCTCGCCTAGCGCTTCACGCTTCTATTTATTTAAATACAGCGCTGCACTGTCGCTCTATTGTTTGATTTACTCGCGCTGCACTGTCGCTTCATTTATTTATTTAATTCGTAGCGCGACCTGTAACTGTGATTACCGCTAAACTGATGCTGATTTGTGCGCTTTAGGCTAATTCTCATCACACGCTGTGCTTTTACTGCCCCTGGCTGTGCTCGCCTTTGACCCTCCATTTTGTGTTGTTGTTTTCCCCTGGTACGACCCTCCTCCCACCACCGCCTCCCAGCTGCTGCCCCTCCCACCCACGATTAATACCTGCCCTCGCTCCCGAGCTCGCTGTGACCGCCTGGACCCTCCTTCAGTCCGGTTGCTCCTCCACGCTCCTGATTTCCAACACGCTGGTATCGTTCTGATCTCCTGCCCTGCATCTCTGCAGCTCTCTGCTCGCCTAGCGCTTCACGCTTCTATTTATTTAAATACAGCGCTGCACTGTCGCTCTATTGTTTGATTTACTCGCGCTGCACTGTCGCTTCATTTATTTATTTAATTCGTAGCGCGACCTGTAACTGTGATTACCGCTAAACTGATGCTGATTTGTGCGCTTTAGGCTAATTCTCATCACATGCTGTGCTTTTACTGCCCCTGGCTGTGCTCGCCTTTGACCCTCCATTTTGTGTTGTTGTTTTCCCCTGGTACGACCCTCCTCCCGCCACCGCCTCCCAGCTGCTGCCCCTCCCACGCTCCGCCCCCTCCACCATCCATTTATGACCAATGACCTAACGCGCAGCGTCCACGTGCAGCGTTCGCACCCCAGCCGCGCCGAAGGTGCGCCAAAGGTAAGCCCGTCTACGCCCGTCCACGTCTGGACCGCGCCCAGCGCCATACCCCCTGGCCCTCGCAATGCCCAGCCCTCCCGCATTACTTACGACGCCTCCACCCTCCTAGCCCTTAACCCCGGCCGCCTCCCCAACTGCGTCCGAGCCGCTCCTGGACACACCCATGGACCCTTCTCATGCATCTCCTGCAAATTCGACGGCACCAAAACCAACTCCTCATCCACCGACACCAAGCAGAGACCCGACACCAACTACCTAAAATGCATCCTGCTCAACACCCGCTCAGTCCACAGACACGCCATCGAACTTTGGAATCTACTAGACACCATCCCTCCCGACGTCGCCTTCCTAACAGAAACCTGGATGAACGCCTCATCAGTCCCTGACATCACCATTGCCATCCCGGAAGGATACAAGATCATCCGTAAGGATCGCATCGACCAAACAGGAGGAGGCATCGCTATCGTCCATAAGAACTCCATCCGCATCACAACCAGCTCAGACGTCAACCTAGCTAGCGCCGAACACCTTCACTTCCAGATCCACACCGACCACAAGACCACACTCAGAGGCACTCTCCTCTACAGACCTCCAGGACCCCGTGCAAAATTCAGCGACATCATCACCGACTTCATCACCCCACACGCCCTCCCCTCCGAGGAATACATCCTACTGGGAGACCTCAACTTCCACCTGGACAAGAGCAACAACAGCAACACCACCTCCCTTCGGGACAACCTCGCGAACCTCGGACTCAAACAACTTGTCTCTACGCCCACCCATATCGCAGGTCACACACTCGACCCCATCTTCACCTCCAGCAAACATGTTTCCTTCAGTCACACCACTACCCTCCAGTGGACGGACCACAGCTGCGTACACTTTTTCTACAATAAAACCACCACTCACAACCGACTTCAACCTACTCTACGAAGAAACTGGAACAAAATCACCATCGACCAGATCTCCTCATCGCTTCTTCAAAACCCACCTACCCACTCCTCAAACCCCGACCAAGCAGCATTTAACCTCACCCAATGGCTATCCAACAGCGCCGACACCCTAGCACCGCCGAAAAAACGTCAAATCAAACTTGGCAGCAAAAACGCCTCCTGGTTCAATGATGATCTCAAGAAATCCAAGAAACTCTGTCGATCCCTGGAGAAGGCCTGGAAAAAAGACCCAAACACCAGCACCAGGGACGCCTTCAAAAACGCCACCCGCATACACCACCAACTGATCCGGACTGCCAAGAAAGCCGCATTCAAAGACCGACTAGACAACAACGCCCACAACAGCAAGGAACTATTCAACATCGTCAAAGAATTCACCAACCCCTCAGCCAACTCCAACGACATCACCCCCTCACAAGCCCTCTGCGACTCCCTAGCTTCGTTCTTCCACAACAAAATTGCAGACATCCACAACAGCTTCGACATCCAACCCGGAGACCATCCCACCCAATCTTCTGCCGTACCTGCACCCCCCTCGAACATCCTTAACAACTGGAACCCAATCTCCACCGAGGACACCATCCGCCTGATGAACTCCATCCACTCAGGATCCCCCACAGACCCATGTCCGCACCACATTTTCAACAAAGCAGACTCCATCATAGCACCACACCTCCGAGACGTCATCAACTGCTCCCTCAACTCCGCCACCTTCCCGGAAAACTGGAAACACGCCGAACTCAGCGTCCTTCTGAAAAAACCCACAGCGGATCCCACCGAACTCAAAAAATACCGCCCCATCTCGCTCCTACCATTCCCGGCCAAAGTAATCGAGAAAGCCGTCAACATCCAGCTCGCCGCCTTCCTCGAAAGCAACAAATCCCTCGACTCCTCACAATCTGGCTTCCGAGCCAAACACAGCACGGAGACCGCTCTCATCGCAGCAACAGACGACATTCGAACTCTACTAGACAACGGAGACACAGTCGCCCTCATCCTCCTCGACCTCTCCGCAGCCTTCGACACAGTCTGCCACAGCACTCTCCTACAGCGCCTCAATAACATCGGGATCCAAGGAAAAGCACTGGAATGGATCACCTCATTCCTCACCGGAAGAACCCAGAGAGTCCGCCTCCCACCATTCAAGTCCGAGGCCACTGAAGTCATCTGCGGCGTACCCCAAGGTTCATCACTCAGCCCCACCCTCTTCAACGTATACATGAGCCCCCTCGCAACCATCGCTCGCCAACACAACCTCAACATCATCTCCTACGCAGACGACACCCAACTAATCCTATCACTCACCAAAGACCCCAACACCGCCAAAACCAACCTACATGAAGGCATGAAGGAAGTAGCAGAGTGGATGAAGCACAGTCGTCTGAAACTGAACTCAGACAAAACAGAAGTCCTTATCTTAGGCACCTCCCCCTCCGCTTGGGACGACTCTTGGTGGCCAGAGGCCCTTGGAAAAGCACCCATCCCGACGGACCACGCACGAAACCTGGGCGTCATCCTGGACTCCTCTCTCTCGATGAACAGACAAGTCAACGCAGTCTCATCTTCATGCTTCAACATCCTCCGCATGCTCAAAAAAACATTTCGCTGGATCCCCACCGAAACCAGAAAGACAGTCACCCATGCACTGGTTACAAGTCGCCTGGACTACGGAAACACCCTATACACCGGTATCACTGCAAAACTCCAGAAAAAACTACAACGCATCCAGAACGCATCAGCCAGACTCATACTTGACATCCCACGCAAAGACCATATCTCTAGCCACCTAAAAAACCTCCACTGGCTCCCCGTCAATAAGAGGATCACTTTCCGTCTCCTCTCCCACCCCCACAAAGCACTCTACGAACTTGGACCCGAATGCCTCAACACACGACTTTCCTTCTACACCCCCCCTCGCCAGCTTCGATCTTCCAACCAAGCCCTTGCTACCATTCCTCGCATCAATAAAACCACCATGGGTGGTAGATCCTTCTCCTACCTCGCAGCTAAAACCTGGAACTCACTCCCCACCCACCTACGTCTCACACAGAACCACCTAGCATTCAGAAAGCAACTTAAAACCTGGATATTCGACAAGTAACTCCCTTCCCCACCTCAAGCGCCTTGAGACCCTCTGGGTATGTAGCGCACTATATAAATCTTTGACTTGACTTGACTTGACTAGAAAGCTGGCATTTTTGTACTTTATCCTGCTGCCTGTCTCTGATCACATGTGTGGGTTGGGTGAAAGTTGGGCTTTGTGTATTCCCTCTAGACAGTGACACACAATGGGAGCTTAGGTGTAACTTGATGGGCCATCCTAGCAGAATGGGAGGGATGAGCTGGACCTGCAAAATAATCACTTGGTAAGCAGGTCAATGCTTCTTTTTATTTTGAAAAACAGACTCCTGCTTCAGGATTTTGTTTTTGAAAATAAAAAAATAAAAAATGTTGCAGTACAGCCCTGTTATGTTGATGAAGCTGTCCGTCAATCTTTCTATGAATTGACAGGAACTGCTGTGACGACAGAGTCATCTCTCAGACAAATTCTAAATTGCACCCTAAGTAGCTAAAGAAAAGGAAAGCAAACTAAGAATATGCCTCCCACTGGATGAAATTCAAAATTAATTGAAATGATAGCATATATGCAAATTATGTAAAATGTTTACTTTGGTGTGACATGGATTTGAATCTAGGCCTGGGCAAAATTGTATTTCTCATGGGGTAATTCAAGTGACTTCAGTAATTTTGCATTACTCTTTTGACATGAAGTTACCAAAAATCAAACGATTACAGAAGTTTGCACACAGAGTAATTTGGCACACAAATTCTTGCATAGGAGTACAGGACCAATGAATTTAGCAAGCACGAGCCTCTGCTGCCTGCTGCTGTTCATGTTCTGTTGCATTTAGGTATATTTTCTTAGTGCAAAATAAACCCTCCAGTCCATAATGGGGTCATGGGTTATTTTTGCTCTGAGAAAATAATGCTAAATTCTGGGTTATACTCCTTGTGTAATTCTGTGTAATCTTGCTGCAAGGTCACATATTTACTTGACAGCAAATTACGCCAGTTACATCCACCGCTATATGAAACTTTCACTTTTTGTGAGTTGACATGTAAAGTAAAAGTATCCAAATTTGTAGTTGATAAAAGTTTTAATGTAGAGTAAGGCACAGCGCAACCAGCAGGTTGAATAGGACAGGCTTAACTGACAAAGTCAGAATACAGAATCAAGAACGGGGAGCACACGCAGGTTCATCATTCTGATTCCAAAAAAAATAAAGAGATACAGAGTAGAATACAACACATCTCATTCCTTCACGAAGAACTATAGAAACAAAATTATGATAAAAATCTAGAAGACGAAATAATTGGTCTGGAATTATTCTTAGCCCTATTGGCAATGGATTGGGATGAAAGTGAAGTTTGTTGAGTTTTATCATCCTGAACATTATGAGAATCAATAAATTTACACTTAGCAACTTTCCTTATATTCCAGACTCTTCCATATTGTGTGATAACAGAATTCTTTGAAGAACCCTTGGGTGAAAAACCTGGTGTTTTTATTCTTACCCTCTCCCCTACTACAAAACTGGGAATCTTCACTTTCATGTTATGATCAAATGAGGTTTTCATTTTATCTTGTTTAACTTCCACACGTTCAGCCACTTGTTTGATATCAGCTTGATCAATACCCTTGTTAAGCTTTTTCACCTACCAAGGACATATATCAGTACTAGGTTCCCTGCCTTTGAGAAGCCGGAAGGGACTAACCTCAGTGACAGAGTGTGGGGTAACTCGGTACATCCATAACCTTTTTCTGACAAAATCTCTCCAAGGATCACCAGATTTACAAGCAAGTTCGACCGCATCTTTGCGAACCCGGTTGAAACGTTCAACTTAACCATTTTCTCTCGGTTCATAAAGAGAAACAGTAAGATGTTTAATACCACATGACCCAAGAAAATTCTTCATTTCACGAGAAATAAGTTGGACACCATTGTCCGTAACCAAGGTTTCTGGTGAACCTTCATGAGCAAACACTTCTTCTAGGAAGGAAATGATGACCAGGGTGGTAGCACTTGCAACAAATTTCACTTCTGGCCATTTAGAATGGCAATCTATTAGTACCAGAGCAAAACGAGCATTGTAGGGAAGATGATGAAATGGACCAGAAACATCAAAGGCCACTTTCTGCCAGGGATGCTCTGGCCAAGGAACAGGATTTAAGGGAGCTGAAAATACTCTAAGCATCTTGTCACTGCTTATACACTCAGGACAATTCCTGACCTTCCTTTCTACCATCCCATCAAGTCCAGGCCACCAGCAATTCGCCCTAATAAGGCGTTTCATTGAGGACATACCTAAATGAGCTTGATGAGCAAAATCAAGAATCTTTCCCTGTAAAGAAACCGGAGGAATAATCTTTCCACCCTTAAAAAGCAATCTGCCAATTGCTTCAATCTCGTTAGATACCTGACAAAAAGGGGCAAAATCTGCTATGGTGGATTTATCCTTAGGCCAACTATTCTTCAAACATCCAAAAATGAATAATGAATAAGGACACACCATCTTTCTCCATCTCAGACATCCACTCAGATTCAGACAAACCATTAAACTCATTAGATACAAAATCATTAACAGTAGAGACAATTTCCATCTCTTGTTCACTTGAGGACAGATCATGATTAGGACAAGGAAGTCTGGAAAGAAAATCGGCAGTAACATTACTCTTCCCAGGAACATACAGCACTTCAAAATCATATTCCTGTAACTTGGAAGATAAACGTGCTATACGAGCAGTAGAATTCCATCCACCACCAGGAGATAGAATTCCAATCAAAGGTTTGTGATCAGTCTTTAGAATAAACCTGTTTCCCCATATGTAATTCCTAAAATGCTCAACGGCCCAAATACAAGCCAACAGTTCTCTCTCCATAACTGCATACTTTCTCTCTGCAACAGACAAAGTCCTAGACGTGAACGCCACACACCACTCCTCTTTCCCAGAGACTTGACTCAATACAGCTCCCAATCCATAGCAGCTGGCATCTACAGTAATAATGCACTTGTTGTTAATGGAAAATGACTTCAATGTGGGGGCATGGACAATTTCATCTTTAATCTTCTTGAAAGCAGTTTCCTGCCTGTCAGACCATAAAAACTCAGTAGATTTCCTAGTAAGCTCCCTTAGAGGTTCCATTTTGGTAGCAAAATTCTGGATACATTTGCTATAGTATTCGCATAGCCCCGCAAAAGATAAAAGTTTCTCTCTGCAGTCCGGTGATGGAGCATCCACAATAGCTTGAACTAAATACTTTTTAGGTATCACACCATCTGCCCAAAGAGTATGCCCTAAATACTCTACAGACCTAGAGAAAAACTTACACTTTTTAGACTTCAGAGTCAGACCACTCTCACCCAACCAGCTGCAAACCTCTTTAAGATGAACAACATGATCATCTTCGTTCTTTGAAAAAATGAGAGTATCGTCTTGGAAACACTTGACAAACATGCCGACATCTTTGAAAATATGATACATTACTCTCTGAAAGATAGAGGCAGCCGACGCCAAACCAAAAGGCATTCTCCTAAATTGAAAAAGTCCATGTGGAGTAATAAATGCAGTGAGGTGTTTTGAAACTTCAGCCAACTCAATCTGATGGTATGCGGAGCGGAGATCAAGGGTAGAGAATATGCTCGCACCATCCAACATACACACCATCTCGTTAATGTTGGGTAGGGGATGACAATCGGTAATCAAATTAGCATTCAATGCCCTCATATCAACACATAGCCTAATACTTTTATCAGGTTTCTGTGCTAAAACAATGGGCGAAACCCACTCAGAAGATTCAATCTCTTCTATAATTCCACCTTGAACCATCTCCTCAAGTAACAATTTAAGTTCAGCTCTAACACTAATGGGAACCCCCTATATTTCTGTCTGACAGGGATAGAATTCTCCTTAACTTTAATTTTATGTGTGAAACCTTTAAGTCTGCCAAGTTTTTCTGAGAAAACATGAGGAAACATCAACGTAAATTCTTTCTCCCTGTCACAAGTAGTGGCCACATTATTACTTTCGACAGTAGCACATTTAGTTCCCTGAATACCATTTACAACAGCAATAACAGAGACAGGGTCTTTATCCCTTGGATTTAATTGGATCCCAAGTTTGGCTTGGTCTCTCCAACCCAAAACATTCACCCCCTTGAATGCCACGTACAGTTTGATCCATGCTTCATTTCCCTTGAATTCAATTTTAACCTCTTTAAATCCAATAAAATCAATATAATATCCATCAAAATTCTTCGCCCTGATATCAGGTTCACATAACATTTTGTGATCAATCGAATCCCCAAATCTTTCAATAAAATATTCTTTCGTAATAATAGTCCACGGCGAACCCGAGTCTGCCATGAGTTCAAGGTTTTTTCCTAAAATACTCACAATACAGTGGGTGGACCTACGTTATCAGCTAATTCAGGGTCATAAGTACTCTGAATAGAGACAACGATACCAGATTCAATTTTAGATTGGATATCTTCATGAGAAAGTGAATCATAGGAGATGGTTGACACTTTACCTTCTGAGTAACCAGATGACCCACCAGCAGAAAAATTCCTTTTGCAATTGATATCCTTACACATTTTAGAAAAATGCTCACCACGACCACATTTTGTGCATTCCTTCCCGATGGCAGGACATCTTGAAAAAGAAGCAATGTGACCTGGGTACCACACCTATAGCAATAATAACCTTTATGTTGACCTTTGAAACTGGGATTAGACTTAAAATTTTTAGTAGAAGACGAATTACTGGGAGTTATATTGTTGACAGTACCGAAATCAACAGTACCAGGGGTCACATTGTTAACCAACGAGGAAACAGAAGTGGAACCAGAAGCTTTACCTTCCAGGCTTTTACTTTCCAGGGTTCTCATCCACTTCTCTGACTGTTTTAAGGCTTTGGTAGTACTAATTGCAGTGTCTAAATTTGGGTCACCCAAAATCCAGAGCTGTTCTTGGACTTTTTTATTCCTGACATGAACAATAATTTGGTCTCTAATCATTTCGTCCATTATTAAACCAAAATTACAATGTAGGGATAGAGCACGAAGTGCCGCAAGAAAGTCATCAAAACTCTTGTTAACCTCTTGTGCCCTAGTATAAAATGTATACCTGTTTACGGCAACACTGGTGTTGGGTTTAAACCTATTTTCAATGCGTAATAAGGCCTCATCATACACATTATGATCAGCCCCAGATCTCATAGGAGGAAGGGTTCTGTATCCATTTTGTCCTTCGGAACCTAGACAGTGAAGAAAAATATTTTCCTTCCTTTCTGCAGACATCCTTTCACCGTCAATAGCTTTAAGATATGTGATAAACTCCTCTTTCCATCTTGCCCATGGAACAGGAGGATCACCTTTACTCTGTAAAAACTTATTTGGGGGATCAAACTGCATTCTCAAACAATAAACACCCAAGTTCAATATTAAATATGCACTGAACCTAAATACTGTATGATAGTAATGCACTGAACCTATACACTGTATGATAGTGATAAAAGAAATAATCAATAAACAAAAATACACCAGAAATATAGATACATATACATATACTTCAGTCAAAAAATAAAATAAAAAAGTAAGTGTTTGATAATGGTGGTGAAGTTGTGCACATCAACGCAGGATGATTCAGTCAAAATGTGCAACAGTTCGAAAAAGAAAAAAAAATAAGAGTAGGTAATATATTAAAATAAAGTTAATGTCGTGCACATCGACGAAGTGCAGGTAAATACACAATGGAGAAACCTCCTTAAGTACTATCAGAATTACCTCAATAAGAGGTTGTCAGACTCTAATGAAGTCAAAACGGGTCCTGATCGAAGAGAAACAACCGGCACTGAAATAAAATAAAGTGGCGTCTATTGATGACGTGCGACGCAGGTTACGTTCTCCACGTTGGGAAAACAAACTCCACTCTTCAATACGTCACTCGAATGGGACGCAGTATAGAATCTTGCCAGCGTCACAGAAAGGTACAGTTGAAAGCAGGCAAATCGAGGAAATGACACAAAATCCACCAAATCTTCGTACGACGGAGTGAGAAGACAGGAGCAGGACGAAAATGACCAGGAGAACCGGGGAAAAGCGGCTCAAAGCATCTCCTAAGAAGAGAGCGGGTCCAGAAGCAAAAGAGAAACAACTTCGAACCTGTGCCCAAGGTAATGCTGCAGAAGTCGAATTAGAAAATCGTCGCCAAATTTGTAAAGTAAAAGTATCCAAATTTGTAGTTGATAAAAGTTTTAATGTAAAGTAAGGCACAGCACAACCAGCAGGTTGAATAGGACAGGCTTAACTGACAAAGTCAGAATACAGAATCAAGAACGGGGAGCACACGCAGGTACATCATTCTGATTCCAATAAAAATAAAGAGATACAGAGTAGAATACAACATGACAGTAATAAAAGGTGGCTATATCATAATAAAGAATGAATCAATATTGGTCAGTGCATAAATGTTTTACCAGTGAAAAGTAGAATTCATCCACAATTTTATCTACACTCACTTCGGAAATCAGTTTTGGACAGCAATTGCACCTATCTCCAAGTTGCTTTATTCTCTAAAACCACAACATTAAAACTACTAATATAGATCAAGGAAAAAACTGAGGTATAGCTCAATTTATTTTCTTCGGAGTTTTATATAGCACGAACTGGACCTGAAGGTATCGGAGCACTTTACATGAGCACCAGTTTCGTTACAGAGAGACACATCAATGTTTGTTAGACACAGGAAGGTTAATTGATTTGCACAGAATAACAGGATGTTGAGCATCGTTACCCGGACTCGAATCCGGTTCCCAAGATTTTAGGTCGATGTCATAGAACTTAGGCCACATCCTCGCCCCAATTTACGGTAGACATCTCAAATTCATCTCCTTCGCTAGTTCCATGACAGGTGGGTATAAACTCCATTGTATGCTTCTATTTATTTTATTTTTTTTATTTTTATTTTGTAACAACACAACAAGTAGGACAATTCTGCATAAGACTGTCACATCAGTTATATAGACACAATAGTGGGCCTTTCACAATTACATTCACTTTGAAATCTCAAGCAGTAAACATGACATTGATCGCACTGCGCTTCCCCAGCTATACATCCAAGCAGTTATTATAAGTCTAGTTCCTCATTGTCCTCAGTGATGCTCGGCAGCTCGCAGATGTCACCCCTGAACGTGTTCCACTCACCCCATATCTTACCCCACTTGCCTGGGCAACCACGATGGATATATACAGCCTTTTCCACCACCATCGCCCCATCCATATCTTTACACCAACTATGCAGTGTCGGTGCCACTGCAGAGCCCCAAAGCCTGGCGACATTGCGTTTTGCAATCAGCATGCCCAACATCACCCAGTCCTGCTGCCGGTGGTTCAAGTCATTTTGCTCCCACACATTTAGTAAGCATCACCGAGGCTCTTGCAGCAGGGAGATGCCTATTGTTTGGGAGATCGTGCGCATCACTGCTGTCCAGTACATTGATATTAACCTACACTCCCAGATAGTGTGGAAAAATGTCCCCTCCTCCCCGCAATTACGTAGGCAGAATTTATGCACAGCTCTTCCTATCTTGTGTAGGAGTGGTCTAGTATAGTACGTACGGTGCAATATTTTGAGTTGGATCAGTTTCAGTCTAGAGGGGATCGCTGCTTCACGTGGAGAGGCAAGGGGCTCCTGCCATTCAGAGTCGTCAAGTGGGCCTACCTCCTCAGACCAGTTTTGTTTCAGTGTGGCTGTAGCGTCTGGGAGGTTTTTAACTAGCTTTCTGTATGTGAGGGAAGTGGCCCTTTCCTGCATGTGTTCGGTCAAGAACCTATCCTCGAGAGGAGTGGATTCTTTGAGGACAGTACCAAGCGGTATAGTCGATTGTAGCGCATGTTTAACTTGAAGGTATCTAAATATCTCTGTTTGTGACATTTCATATTGCGTTTGTAGATGGGCGAAGTCTACCACCTTACCCTTCTTCCATAAATCTTCTACGACTGAAATACCAATGTTATCCCAGGCCCGGAATCCTTTACTATTTCGGAGGAAGCCCAGTCTGCTTGATTCCCAAAGTGATGTCATTTGGGTGATGGTTCGCATGAGCTGCCTTTTGGCCCGGTACCAGAGCTGCACGGAGTGCTGCGTTGGGCCTATCAAGTCTGAGGGTGGACAGGGGTTGTATAGATTACCCAGCAGTCCCCTGCCTTCCAAAGAGTGTCTGTCCACAAGGTACGTTGGTTCAGTTTGCGGGGTATGTAACCAAAATGTATTTCCACTTAAGATGTGCCGCACAGTAATAGAGTTCTACATTTGGAAGTGCAATTCCCCCATCGTACCAGCTTCTAGTCAATTTATCTTGCGCTATTCGGGGCGGCCCTCCACCCCACAGCAGGTGAGATACTGATGACGCAATTGTTTTAAAGTATTGTGCAGGGACCAAGGAGGGAGTATTCTCAAGAACATAAAAAAAGCGGGGAGAGCCATCATTTTATACAATGCTGCCTTTCCTAGGAGCGTGAGAGGGAGAGTCTGCCATACCTTCACATCACGTTTGAATCGTTCCAAAAGGGGGCTGATATTTAGACTGTAAAATTCATCAGGGTCTGGTGTTATGTAGATACCCAGGTATTTGAATGCAGTTGTGGTCAATGGCAGAATAGGCGGCGGACAAGAAAGGATAAACAGGATGGATTTAGTCCAGTTAATCTTGTATTCTGATACTCTACCAAACTTTTCATACACGTTCAGTAGTTCGAGAATCGATTTTTTCGGGGAGGTGAGGTACAAAAGAATATCTACCACATATAGGGATATACGGTCCTCCCAAGTGTCAGTCCACCGGAGCCCCTTGATGGAGGGTTTCCATCTGATCCAGATCGCAAGTGGTTCCAGGATCAGTGCGAATAGCAACGGAGACAGTGGGCATCCCTGTCTCGTGCCTCTGCCAAGTGGGAAATCTCGTGAAATGTGTCCATTTGCGACAACATGCGCTAGTGGCTTAGTGTACAGTAAATGAACCCAGGCACAAAATATGAGACCAAAACCCATATGTTGGAGCACTGTGAACAAGTAGGGCCATTCGACTGTGTCGAACGCCATAGTGGCGTCTAGGGAAAGGATAACAGCAGGGTCCTTGAGATAGGGGGCACGTGCCAAGACTGCATGAAGCCGTCGGAGGTTAAGGGCCGTGCTTCGATGTGGCATGAAGCCAGATTGGTCCAGATGCACTATTGTCGCTAGATGAGGAGTGAGTCGTATCGCTAGCAATTTCGCGAGGATCTTAGGCTCCGCGTTAATGAGTGAGATCGGACGGTTTGAGGCACAGTCCGTCTCAGGTCTGCCAGGCTTGTGGATCGCAACAATCATGGCTAGCCGTTCATCTCGTGGCAGCTCTCCTAATTTTAGACTGTCGGAGATCATACTTAGGAAGAAGGGGGCTGTCGATTGTATTAGTCTCTTATGCATTTCAACTGGGAGCCCATCGGCCCCAGTGCTTTGCCAGACGCTAAGGCATAGGTAGCTGTCTGCACTTCATCGGTGGTAATGTCAGCCTCTAAGAGGAGCGCCGCCTCCGGGGAGAGCTTGGGTATTGACAGATCCTTGATATATTCATATGCCTCAGCAGTTGAGTAGGCTGCCTGGGGAGCATAGATTTGTTCATAGTGGTCAGCTAGGAGACTGACTATACCATCAGGGTCGAAAATCTGGGAGCCTGTAGGGGAGGTTAGCAGAGGAATGACTTTACTTGCTCTCTCTTTCCGATCCAGCCAGGCCAGCATTTTCCCTGCCTTATCTCCCAGTTCGTACACCCTGTGTCTAGTGGCTTGTATCTTGGTTAGCGCTAGTTCTCACTGGTGGGTCAAAAGTTCTGTTTGTTTTAGGCGAACCGCACTGGCGGCTCCCGGACAAGGGTGGGCCTCCTGGTCTTCTATGGCCACGGTAAGTTCAGCCTCGACGCCGTCCAGTTCCGCCTGACGCTCCCGTGTGTGTCCCAGAATGGATGCCATAGCCTGTCCCCGGAGGACCACTTTATACACCTCCCAAAGCGTACTGGGTGAGTCCACCGTGCCCTGGTTTTCTTGGAAGAATTGTTTAGTGGTATGTGCGAGGGATGACTGAATGGGTGGTATCTGAAGGAAGCTAGCATGCACCGGGAACATGTGCCTACGGCAGACCTGATGATGGGTGTATGTGAGCATTATTGGGGAGTGATCCGATATGCCTCTGGGACGAATCACGACCTCCTCTATACCCTGCAGGGCGTCTGCTGACACCAGAAAATAATCTATACATGTGAGAGATTTATGTACTTCTGAGTAGAAGGTGTACCGTGCCTCATTCGGGTGCTTAAATCTCCAGCTGTCTGTAAGCCCTAGGGCATCTATGAGACCAAGAAGACGTTGCCCACTCGGAGTTGTAGGCCTAGTAGGGAATCTGTCCTGTAAGCCATCCACTATGTCATTAAAGTCGCCCCCCATTAGTAGTGTCGCCTCCGGGAGTGTCAATAGAAACGCCGTAAGAGCGGAGTGGGATTGTGTATCTAGTGCAGGCGGTATGTAGACAGAGACCAAATTAATAACCTTCCTTTCCACCGACAGGTCAGCGCCGCAAAGCGGCCCTGTTTGTCAACTCGTGTTTGTTGCACCACCAATGGGAAGTTTTTCCTGATAAAAATCCCCGTTCCTCTGGAGCCCAAGGAGAAGTCTGCATGGGCCACCATCCGATAACCCCATCTATCCATAGCTCGAACCGCTGACCCAACCAGGTGCGTCTCCTGTAGAAAGATCACCGCAGGGCCACAGCGTTTCAAGTATTGTGGTACTAGGCCTCTTTTCACTTTGTCTCCTAAGCCCCTGACATTCCAGGTGAGAAGGGTGAGAGTTGTCCTGTGAGCCTGCGGCTCGAGCGAAAGAGTTTCAGCCATTATCTATAGTAAGGTACAACCAGTATTCAACTTTGCAGGTGACCCGCCAATCATTATGTGTGGTAAAGTGAACCAAGAATCTAGAGATGCGTGCGGCCGATAGTGCCAAAGTGTCGTCCCATAGTGCTGTCAGAACCAGATTGAGTCGAACAAACAAATAAGAAACAATCGCATACTTAACAAAAACTGTAGCATAAGTTACCTTCCCTTCCCGCGTCCCATCCATCCTCCCTGCCTCCCTGCCTCCCTGCCAGGCGAACCTACAACTGCCCGCCACCCCAACTTTGCAGAGTGCTTTATTGTCCCTCCCAGAACTGCAATACTTGCGTGTCAGGGGAGAGTCCCGTGAGGCAGCAGCCTTTTGGAGTCCCTTAGACTCACCCCAGTCCAGTACTTCAAGGCAGCTCAATTGTCAGTGTTCATGGTGCCGCACTTTCTAGTGCAAAGTGTTGTCTGCGGTCCGGTTAGTCGTACTCCTCTTCAGGATGCAGGTCACGGTGTGACTCCTGATCCCGGAGCCCGTATCTTCTGGGGAGTCTACCCCCTCTCAGCGGCGGTGTGATCCCGGTCTCCGCTCCTTTTTGTTTACTGGACGCCATCCCTCTAGCCACTCGAGGGTCGTCTCTGGCATGTCGAAGAACAATGTTTTCCCCTCAGCCTTGCAGGAAATAGCATGGAGTATGGCAATTATTGCGCCCGTAGCAGTTTTTGACCTCAAAGAAACTACGACTCTTCCGAGAGACGGCTGCAGTGTAATCCGGAAAGAAAGAGAGGGTCAAGTTCAAGATCTTAACAGGCGGGGAGATCCTTGCGGCTTGCAAAATGGCGTCGCATTCTCTAAAGTTGAAAAGACGTGCCAGTACCGGTCTCTGAGGCGCCCCCGGTCTCGGCCTTCCACCAGGCACTCTATGAGCGCGCTCAATTGAGAAGAAGTTTGAGAGTCCCTTAGGCTGTCACTTACTTTTTATCAGGTCTTCAACATAAAGGTCCATTGCCTGGGTCCTTTCCAATTCCGAAATGCCTATGATTCTGATGTTGTTCCGTCTAGCGCGCCCTTCCTGGTCATCAAGTTTGTCCATGAGCAGCTTGTTGTCCTTTTCCAGGTGGGCCACCGAGACCTGGAGGTCCGAGGTGTCTTGGACCAGGGATTTTGCCACTATCTCCACGTCTTTCACTCTGTCCGCCATTTTGTGGAGGTCCGCCCGCAGCAGGGATACATCCGTAGAGATCGTTCCGACCGTCGTCTGGACATTTGCTAGCACCTTCATGATGTCTTCCAATGTTACCTTCTTCCCTCCGTCACTCTCCTGTGCCTTGCCTTGAGGTGGCATCGTATGCGTCCCTTTCTCATATGCGTATTTGTCCAATTTCGCCTGGACAGTCTGGTTTCTGGGCCCTCTGCCCGTCATCTTACCACGGGTCGAAGGGTGTGTACCAGTTGTGAACTCCGTGGAGCCACTAGGTAGGCCAAGGACACGCTCTTAATATTCTCAGCAGCTCAGTTCCCAGGTGTTATAATGGGGTGGAGGCGAGAAGGGTCGTGACAGGGCGAGTCGATGGTCCAGAGGCGATGCGCGAGGCCGGGTAGACGTCCCTTGCAAGACTGATAGTTTAATGGTCGACGTTAGCCAGTGCCCCCTGGGTTCGTGAGCAGTCTTTAGGCCCTGAGGAACAGAGCAGGTCCGGTTAGGTCCGCATCGGTTGGAAGATGTACCTCTAAATCCCGACAAGGCACCTCGGACGCACCTCAGTGTCACTCGGGTTCAGCATCACCGCTGCAAGAACACACCAAGTCCAGGTGGCCATCCAAAGAACAAACACATCTCTGGTATCAAGCAGAAATGGGATCAAGAGCGTCAAATGGGCGTCTTTTAGCGAGGAGCTGGTCCGCCACCATTAATCACTTGGTGGAAGGTAGGGGAATTCAGGCCTATCCCCACTTCACGTTCAGGCCAGGCCTCTCTGTGTCCGAGAATTGGCCCCAGGGCGGGCAGCCGTTCCGAGTATGGTAGCAATGTCCAGGGGGGCGGGGGGAGGGGACCTCCTCGCCACTCACGGCAGGGTCCCGCGAGCCGGGGGGGGCAATCAGCGGGGGGAGCAGAGGCTCATTGTCGTGCGGGTTGTGCTGTTATCTCTAAGGCCGCCGCCGGCCTCTTTAACAAAGCGAGTCCCCGGTCTCCCAGGCCCCACCAGGCCTCTCACAGTCAGGCGCTGATAATTTCTGCAGCGGGCTTCAGTTTAGCAGCACGGGGGCATCGATGGTTGCCGCTCGGGTTCCGGCGTCGGAGGAGCCCCTCGGGAAGTTCCAATTTGATGGATAAGTGTGCGGATTGACGTTTAAGGGCTGCTGTTGCTCCGGAGCTCTCGGACTAGGCAGCCATTTTCACGGCCGGTCGCCACGCCCCTTGTATGCTTCTATTTTTAAACATTTGCACACAAAAGCTGTTTTTCAGCGATAGTTCCATGTTTGTACTTGGTTGTTATGTTGCATTTTGTTGTTAGGTTCCCCTCTCCTTTACATTTATTTTATACTTGGTTAGTTTTGTTTTCTAAAATTGTTAAAATTAGCCTTCTAGGCCTCATTAAGCTAACTGAACTTTAGTACTTTGTTTTAATCGCTGTTTCTCTGCAAAGAAGTTCACTGGGGTGTGTTTATCTCTGCAGATCGATCCTAAAGGGGGCGCTGTGTGTTTAATGGTTATGAATGATAAAGGTGTAGAAGAGAGTTTTCGTAGTTATCTACACAGCCGTCTGGTGTTGTCACTGGTTTTCTAAACCATAAACCAGCACTTGTTTCACACCTGTAGTTGGTCTGAAGTCGTCTTAGTTTGCTGCACATTTGGAAGTTTACCTTTTAATATTCGGAAGATGTTTTCAGATTCAATATTTGAAATATAAGAAGTGCCTTCTCATTTCTCCAGTACATTTACATTACATTACAATTGATTCAGAAATAAAGAGATCAGCCATTAGTTTGTATTAGCTGCATGCTACTGCCTAGGAGACGTGGGCTTTCCACTGGGTGTGAATGTTGTGTGGTTGTGTAGGAGAGCTAATGAAGTCAGGATAATACATTTAAGACACTCATTTTAAAAATCAAACTGATCTAAGTAGCCTGAAGAAGCCGATTGACATGAAAAGTGAAAATGAAACCCACCTGGGTTTGTCCTAAAGAGATCAGGCAGAGAGCATGGAAAGGCTTCTGGATTGTGCGCCAGAGAAGCGTGAGCAATGCTTGCTTTCTTGCACCACTCTTTTATTAATAAATGTTTTCTATATATTTATATTTTCCTGAAAAAAGCTCTTGCTGATAAGCAGATGAAAGAGATACTCTAATATTTTGCTTAACTAGTTAATTCAGAAGTAAACATTGCTTTTGACTGCTGTTTGGCTTCTACTAAATGTATGTTATTTTTAACTTAATTGCTAGCATCAGAATAGTTAAGTTACTAGTTATATTTTGTTATATCCAATATGCTGGGTTGAATTTCGCACCACTCTAAAAGTGCATCTTGTATTGGAGATACATTTAATACACATTTCAAATGGATAGATATTTTAGAGTTTTAAAAATCTTCAACCCAGTGAGAACAAGCATTGGTATAGCTAATAGGTCTCGCCTTTGGGACCTTATAAATGTTTATCCATGCAAGAGTTGGTGTTGTTGCACCAAGGATATTGTGCTGCATTACTAAATACTTATAAGGTCCCAAAAGCGAGACCTATTGGCTATGCCATTGCTTGTTCATATTTACTGTTGCATGGGTTCTGGTTTCCCTCATTTTTTGGTTGTCGATTCCGCTTCCAATATCATGTTTTGACTTACAATGTATTTGATAGTGAAGGTGGTTGGCTTAACACCTGGACCATCACAAGTGAAAGACATTCTAGGCTCCTTACTCTAGGTCTTACTAGAGTTCTGGGCTCATATTATAACTTGTATTTACATTATTAAAAGCCAGCCCAACCTGTTCCTTCATAATGCTGCTAACTCTGCAAGACTACTAGTTAGAGCCGTATTCCCAAAAAGTTACTTATGTCCCAAAATGAGTCACTGCAACTTGGATGTGAAATGAATAGACCCTGCTAAATGTTTGTACTTCAGCCCCACTAATGCTTCTGATATGTATGTCAAACTTGATACACCTGAGAACCTGACAAAAGACACTAAGCAGCAGATTCCTCTGCAATCGATCATCACCTGCCCATGTTCCAGCAGCCCCAATGATATCAAGCAACTCAAACTACGAGGAATATAACATGCTCCTGTTTCCTGACAGAGTTTTCCAAATACTCAAAACGTGTCACTTTATTGGGCCATTACTATATTGGAGGACATGGCAACCACAGTCTTAGATAGGATACTTAGGGGCCCATTAGGATGGCGGGACCGACCGACAGAAAAAACTTGCTTCCCACAAAGTCTTGTGAGATTTAGAAGCTTTAGCATGAATTAGGAGAACCTGGTGGCCATCTTGGAATGGACCCCGGGATATACTGTGCCCTTCAAGTTCTCAGTGCTTCGAATTGAGAATCTGAAGAGGAGCAGTCCTGCAGGAGTTGGGGCTCTTTCTACGCTGCCTCAACAAGACTTCAAGGTGGTGTCACTCGACAGCAAAGTGTCTGACTCTCGAACTTTCTTTGATCATTTATTTCCCTGATGTAAGATTAGCTCAACGAGACTGCTGTAAGGAATTTAACGAAAAATGATTGACCAATTTGAATTTAAGATACTTGAACCCAGAGTAGGGCTGACGTCAAACAATTATAGACTTAAACAGACTCTATGGTGCGGTAAAAGTTTGTGGACAATGAAGATAACCTCTGCCATGAAAAACCTGGGAGTAGAAAAGTGACCAGAAGCTCCTATCCAGGATTTACTTTTGTGCGATAATCTTAATAATATTGCGTCTTTTTTCATGTTGAAGCTATCATGGTGTGATGTTTACACCAATGCCTTGTCTAGAAATTGATACTGAGGGCAAATTGCAAAAACCTTATATTAAGTCCTTATCCATATCTTTGGTAAGCCTGAACACCCCAAGTCCTGGTGGATGTTATGTTGTATTGTGTTTGATGTTCCAAGAACTACACAACAAAAAAGTACAAAGTTCCCCAGAAAGAGTCAACTAAATGACTCCTATTAACCTCTCTCTCATGGGGGTAGAAATAAAAGTGAAAAGTGAACCCTTAGTCGGAATTTCAGGGATACCTCACACAAGACATTGGTTGGACAACTGTTGTCATCCCACCCGATGGTCGTCCAGCGTCATCATCGGTATCCTGCCCCTTCGACAAGCTGGCGGTGCAATGCCCGTCGGGCAGCACCAGGTGCTGCACTTTGGTGGAGTTCTTTTATTCCTTTGCCGTAGGGTGTGTGTGTGTGAGGGGCCTAAAAAAGTGCAATAGTGAGCGTGAGTGAAGTGAGTCTAAAAAAAGTCAGTGGAGTCCATTGGGTGAAATTTTAATAGCATGGCTCACTGCTTTATTAAAAATTAAGGGGTATTGAGGTGAGACAGTTAGGTATCCAACCTCATTCAACCCTTAGTGCAAGTGTGGTCGACATGTTTCTTGCCGCTAAGGCAATTCTTCAGGACCAAAAAAGTGCTCATATAATTGCTCAAAGATTTCTCAATAGTAGGAGAAATCAAGGATACAACCTGGTTTAGTGTCGTAGGATCAAACCTCCATTGAGGACCTACCCAGAGATAGGAAGGAAACAAAAAGGAGGATCAGTCAATGACATGTCAATTGTCAGAGAGCAGTACAATGGTTAAAATTAGGTGATATTCACAATGAGAGAGGAGGTAAGAAGGAAATGTTTAAACGAGGGGTTGCCCCGTTTAATATGTGATCAAGGTGTGTAGGAAGTCGGCATGCGTAATGTGTGCCCTAAAGTTGGCATGCACAATAATCATTATATCCGGTGTGCCGCAACAACCTGTGTTATGTGTAAAGGACACACAACAAAATTGTGAGTCTGTGTATCCACACACACATGTTTAAACAAAGTTTGAAAATTCAGAGAAAGAGGACCAAATTGACACTCTAAAAATGCGGTAAAAGATTGCATCGCATCGATAAGGTAATGCTACCGATTCCAAATAACCAGGCATGCGAGGATGATGTCCACAGGAAAATCAAAGGATGGTAATCTTACCCGCAGTCCCCGGTAGGAGAACCCCTAGGCTGACCTGGTGGGGCCAGAACTGTATGTAAATTACCTAAGGACGAGTAAAGGTCGGAGAACAAGTTAGCGGTGAGGCTTACCATGTAGTGCCGCCTTAGGAATGGCCACGGCAGGCAGAGAGGAACCGTGGTATTCCTTGTTTTGGATCAAGTCACCTTACCTGGTAAGTTGCTGGCAGAGGGCATCTAGTCACCTACCCCACCCACGTCGAGATGATCGCAGGACAGCCGGAGTCGACGGCGAGTGCAACCGGTGTTTAAGAAAGCCGGTAGAGCGGGAGCTCTCAAGGCGTGTCCAACGTGAGTTGCTAGGTTACTCGACGCGGGTGTGGAAAGCAAAGACGGCCCAGCCCTGTGGGGCGATGGTTATGGGCGCCATTTTGGAATGGGTTGATCATAGGTAAGAAGGCATCAGTAATTACTGCGGGGGGGACAATCAAGTCCACATATCGAGCTATCTGGCTAGCATCGTCCATGGCACCGCATCATTGAGGCCGAGCTCATCGGTATGCAAGCGATGCACCCATCTCTGTTCCAATCTGAAGAGGGCTTGTTGATTTTTGCCAGGGTGACATTCGAGGACAGTCCATAGTATGTTCTCAGTAGAGTGATTTAGTTCTCTGCAGTGCTCATAAAGTCTTGTGTGTGTCTTATGGCATCGAATGTTACTGTTGTGCTCTATGATGCGTTGTTTGACGGGGCGCATCGTCATTCCAATATAGAGCATTTGACATGGGCAGATAAGGACATAAATGCACCTAGCACTGTTACAGTTAGTGTGTCTGTTGAAGGTCCATGTAAAGTCTTTATCCAGTTTGATCGTTTTCCCCTGGATAGTTTGAGGGCACACAGTGCAGGAACCACAACGGTAATGTCCCGTGACTGGTGGAATGTCCCAAAGGGTCCTGGCCGGTTGGGTGCTTGATTTCTTCGGACAGGTATGGATCAATGTATCTTTCAAGTTTGCCGTTCTCTTGAATGCAAAACGTGGGCGTGACAGCTCCATCCCAGCAGAGTTTAGTATCCCCCAGTGTTGGTTCACAGTTTTTTTAAGGAGTGCCGAATGCTTGGTGAAGGATGTCACACAGGTGATGGTGTTATCAGGTTCCTTCGGATGGACTTCAAGTAGAGCCTCTCTATTGTTGTTCAAAGCTCTTTTGAAAGATTTCTGTAACAGTCGTGTGGGGTATCCCCTATCCAGGAGTTTATGTTGCAGAAGACTCGCTTCTTGTTTGTAGTCTTTGACTGTGCTGCAGTTTCTCCGTAAGCGGAGGAATTGCCCGAAAGGCAGATTGTCCCTCAACGCTCTAGTGTGGTGACTGTTGTAGAGGAGTAAACTGTTTCTGTCCGTCTCCTTCTTGAAAAGGGTGGTGCTGATTGTTCCTGGATCCAGGCAGATCGTCAGATCTAGGAAAGGTATGGATGTATCAGAAATTGTGCCAGTAAATTTCAGGAAAGGGTTTTGTTGGTTTATCCACAAACAGAAGGCCTCGCAACTCGATCGATCTCCCTTCCAAAAGACCAAGATGTCGTCGAATTATCGACGCCAGAAGGTAAGATTGTCTCGAAACGGATTCTGTTCTGGGGGGTAGATATGGTTCTTTTCGAACGAGGCCATGTAGATACACGCCAGGCTCGGCGCAAAAGTTGAACCCATCGAGGTTCCACTCACTTGATGGTACAGCTGGGATTCGTATCTAAAAAAGTTCTCTGTGAGTGCAATGTTTGCAAGCTCCATAATAAAGGCTATCGGTGTAGGGGATTGCCATTCCTCTTCCCTTAACAGTGATTCAACCGCTTTAAGGGTAGCTTGCTGCGGGATGTTCGTGTATAACGCCTCGACATCGAGGGTAAGCAGAAGGTCAATGTCCTCTCTTCCGTCAATGTCTGCCAACAGACGAAGAACATCTCTAGTATCTTGTAAATAAGATGGAATTTGCCTAACTAGAGGTTGGAAGAAAGCGTCACAAAACTGAGACAGAGGCTCCAATACTGATCCGATACCGGAGACAATGGGTCTACCCGGGACTGGGGAGACACCCTTATGTATTTTGGGAAGGGTGTAAAAATAAGGTGTAACAGGGTCCGCTGTAACCAGGAACTCTGCTTCCTTCCTACTTATCCACTCATTGGTCTCAGCCTCAATGACAAGACTCATGATGGTTGTGGTGAGCCGTCTAGTTGGATCTTCAGTGAGAAGTCTGTAGTGGGTTGTATTAGCCAGTTGCCGTCTGCATTCATGGTCATAATCCTCATAGTTCTGTATGACCGTGGCACCCCCTTTGTCCGCTTGCTTGATCACAATGGATTCATCCCTCCCCAGGCTAATGGAAGCCTGTCTTTCTGCGGTTGACAAATTGTGAAATGGGTTGGTGGTCGGTTTGTTCCGTAGGCTCCTGAGCACTGCTCGCTCAAACGTTAGAATTTCCGGTGGTACCATTCCATCAGTGGGGGTGAAGGTCGAGGGCTTCCTGAGACCTGTATCTTGACTCGGGAGTTCAGGTTGGTTCTCAAAGTAGGCCCGGAGGCGTATCTTCCTAAAGAATTGCTTCAATTCAATCATTTCCTGAAATGTATCCGGGATAGGAGTGGGAACAAACCCTAGCCCTTTTTCCAACACACTCTTTTCCGTTGGTGATAGAATCCTGTTCGATAAGTTCACGATCAGGCTCTCCTCCCTCTGGATGTTGTGCTCCTGGTTTCCATCGCAGTTGGTGTCGGTACTTGGTCCTGCCATTGCACGCCTTTGTTCCCGCCTCGCTTTCGCCCTCTTCCTTTGCCCCAACCTCTGCCTTGAAAAGGTGGCGGATTCAGGGGGTAGAATTGCGGGGGGCCTTGTGGGTAGAAAGGGTACTGCCACGATGGGGTCATATGGGGTGGTCCATGGAATACTGGACCTTGGTGGTAGCCTTGTTGCCATGCACGTGGTGGTCTGGAATTCCTTGGAGGGTAACCCCCACTGGAATCACTGCTGGTCGACCCGCGTCTATTATCGTTACCCGAATTGTCGTCAGATGAGTAGGTGATCTTTTTCCCTTTATAGTCATCTTTAAGGTAGGGATATACTTTTTCTTTTGCAAATTTGGCAATATCCTTCTCAAGTTTCGTGGTCTTTTGTTTCAGTAGAAATTCATGGTGGTCAGCCATTTCTTGATTGATCTCCGATAGTTTGGTAGTGAAAGCCGTTTTGTTGTTCTTCGAAATGGCATTTTTCATGGTAGCTTCTAGAGCTGTAATCTTATCTTGTAATGCATCGGAGAGGCGTTTCGCTGTTTGGCTGATCAGAAAGAGCAGATCCTTGGTGCACTTCCAAGATACTTGGCACCAATCTACTTTGAACCGTTTATCTTCCAGGAACAGTCTAGGAATTATGTTAACAATCAGGCCTTGCGGAGCTATATTACTTCGTAGATACTCCGTCATCATGATCCCATGGATCGTTATTCTAATCAATTCTTTCTTCATCTCCGTTAATGTTGCCCACTCATCAGAAGATGCTCCAGACGTGGAGGCAGGGGGGTTGGTAAGTATTGAAGGCGTTGTTCTTAATGCCTCAGCTATCGTGTCTTCATTGAAGCTAAGGCCCGGGACGTCCTCCATGTTGGTGATCGGAGGGAGATGTGGTGCCAAGGACAGAGCCAACCAGCAAGGGAGTGTTGTCAATGGTCCTCTTTCTCAAGCAGGAGAAAACAATGATGGTCCAACACAGTGAAAGGGTCTTCACCGGTGGTAACCTAACGAAGGCAGTTACCGTGCGAGGAGCACGCTAGGAATTGTGTCAAAGAGGGGAAATATAAGCGGACAATTTTTAATGGGGTCCAGTGTAATGTCCTAACAAGTACTACACAACAAAAAAGTACAAAGTTCCCCAGAAAGAGTCAACTAAATGACTCCTATTGACCTCTCTCTCATGGGGGTAGAAATAAAAGTGAAAAGTGAACCCTTAGTCGGAATTTCAGGGATACCTCACACAAGACATCGGTTGGACAACTGTTGTCATCCCACCCGATGGTCGTCCAGCGTCATCATCGGTATCCTGCCCCTTCGACAAGCTGGCGGTGCAATGCCCGTCGGGCAGCACCAGGTGCTGCACTTTGGTGGAGTTCTTTTATTCCTTTGCCGTAGGGTGTGTGTGTGTGAGGGGCCTAAAAAAGTGCAATAGTGAGCGTGAGTGAAGTGAGTCTAAAAAAAGTCAGTGGAGTCCATTGGGTGAAATTTTAATAGCATGGCTCACTGCTTTATTAAAAATTAAGGGGTATTGAGATGAGACAGTTAGGTATCCAACCTCATTCAACCCTTAGTGCAAGTGTGGTCGACATGTTTCTTGCGGCTAAGGCAATTCTTCAGGACCAAAAAAGTGCTCATATAATTGCTCAAAGATTTCTCAATAGTAGGAGAAATCAAGGATACGACCTGGTTTAGTGTCGTAGGATCAAACCTCCATTGAGGACCTACCCAGAGATAGGAAGGAAACAAAAAGGAGGATCAGTCAATGACATGTCAATTGTCAGAGAGCAGTACAATGGTTAAAATTAGGTGATATTCACAATGAGAGAGGAGGTAAGAAGGAAATGTTTAAACGAGGGGTTGCCCCGTTTAATATGTGATCAAGGTGTGTAGGAAGTCGGCATGCGTAATGTGTGCCCTAAAGTTGGCATGCACAATAATCATTATATCCGGTGTGCCGCAACAACCTGTGTTATGTGTAAAGGACACACAACAAAATTGTGAGTCTGTGTATCCACACACACATGTTTAAACAAAGTTTGAAAATTCAGAGAAAGAGGGCCAAATTGACACTCTAAAAATGCGGTAAAAGATTGCATCGCATCGATAAGGTAATGCTACCGATTCCAAATAACCAGGCATGCGAGGATGATGTCCACAGGAAAATCAAAGGATGGTAATCTTACCCGCAGTCCCCGGTAGGAGAACCCCTAGGCTGATCTGGTGGGGCCAGAACTGTATGTAAATTACCTAGGGACGAGTAAAGGTCGGAGAACAAGTTAGCGGTGAGGCTTACCATGTAGTGCCGCCTTAGGAATGGCCACGGCAGGCAGAGAGGAACCGTGGTATTCCTTGTTTTGGATCAAGTCACCTTACCTGGTAAGTTGCTGGCAGAGGGCATCTAGTCACCTACCCCACCCATGTCGAGATGATCGCAGGACAGCCGGAGTCGACGGCGAGTGCAACCGGTGTTTAAGAAAGCCGGTAGAGCGGGAGCTCTCAAGGCGTGTCCATTGTGAGTTGCTAGGTTACTCGACGCGGGTGTGGAAAGCAAAGACGGCCCAGCCCTGTGGGGCGATTGGTTATGGGCGCCATTTTGGAATGGGTTGATCATAGGTAAGAAGGCATCAGTAATTACTGCGGGGGGGACAATCAAGTCCACATATCGAGCTATCTGGCTAGCATCGTCCATGGCACCGCATCATTGAGGCCGAGCTCATCGGTATGCAAGCGATGCACCCATCTCTGTTCCAATCTGAAGAGGGCTTGTTGATTTTTGCCAGGGTGACATTCGAGGACAGTCCATCGTATGTTCTCAGTAGAGTGATTTAGTTCTCTGCAGTGCTCATAAAGTCTTGTGTGTGTCTTATGGCATCGAATGTTACTGTTGTGCTCTATGATGCGTTGTTTGACGGGCGCATCGTCATTCCAATATAGAGCATTTGACATGGGCAGATAAGGACATAAATGCACCTAGCACTGTTACAGTTAGTGTGTCTGTTGAAGGTCCATGTAAAGTCTTTATCCAGTTTGATCGTTTTCCCCTGGATAGTTTGAGGGCACACGGTGCAGGAACCACAACGGTAATGTCCCGTGACTGGTGGAATGTCCCAAAGGGTCCTGGCCGGTTGGGTGCTTGATTTCTTCGGACAGGTATGGATCAATGTATCTTTCAAGTTTGCCGTTCTCTTGAATGCAAAACGTGGGCGTGACAGCTCCATCCCAGCAGAGTTTAGTATCCCCCAGTGTTGGTTCACAGTTGTTTTAAGGAGTGCCGAATGCTTGGTGAAGGATGTCACACAGGTGATGGTGTTATCAGGTTCCTTCGGATGGACTTCAAGTAGAGCCTCTCTATTGTTGTTCAAAGCTCTTTTGAAAGATTTCTGTAACAGTCGTGTGGGGTATCCCCTATCCAGGAGTTTATGTTGCAGAAGACTCGCTTCTTGTTTGTAGTCTTTGACTGTGCTGCAGTTTCTCCGTAAGCGGAGGAATTGCCCGAAAGGCAGATTGTCCCTCAACGCTCTAGTGTGGTGACTGTTGTAGAGGAGTAAACTGTTTCGGTCCGTCTCCTTCTTGAAAAGGGTGGTGCTGATTGTTCCTGGATCCAGGCAGATCGTCAGATCTAGGAAAGGTATGGATGTATCAGAAATTGTGCCAGTAAATTTCAGGAAAGGGTTTTGTTGGTTTATCCACAAACAGAAGGCCTCGCAACTCGATCGATCTCCCTTCCAAAAGACCAAGATGTCGTCGAATTATCGACGCCAGAAGGTAAGATTGTCTCGAAACGGATTCTGTTCTGGGGGGTAGATATGGTTCTTTTCGAACGAGGCCATGTAGATACACGCCAGGCTCGGCGCAAAAGTTGAACCCATCGAGGTTCCACTCACTTGATGGTACAGCTGGGATTCGTATCTAAAAAAGTTCTCTGTGAGTGCAATGTTTGCAAGCTCCATAATAAAGGCTATCGGTGTAGGGGATTGCCATTCCTCTTCCCTTAACAGTGATTCAACCGCTTCAAGGGTAGCTTGCTGCGGGATGTTCGTGTATAACGCCTCGACATCGAGGGTAAGCAGAAGGTCAATGTCCTCTCTTCCGTCAATGTCTGCCAACAGACGAAGAACATCTCTAGTATCTTGTAAATAAGATGGAATTTGCCTAACTAGAGGTTGGAAGAAAGCGTCACAAAACTGAGACAGAGGCTCCAATACTGATCCGATACCGGAGACAATGGGTCTACCCGGGACTGGGGAGACACCCTTATGTATTTTGGGAAGGGTGTAAAAATAAGGTGTAACAGGGTCCGCTGTAACCAGGAACTCTGCTTCCTTCCTACTTATCCACTCATTGGTCTCAGCCTCAATGACAAGACTCATGATGGTTGTGGTGAGCCGTCTAGTTGGATCTTCAGTGAGAAGTCTGTAGTGGGTTGTATTAGCCAGTTGCCGTCTGCATTCATGGTCATAATCCTCATAGTTCTGTATGACCGTGGCACCCCCTTTGTCCGCTTGCTTGATCACAATGGATTCATCCCTCCCCAGGCTAATGGAAGCCTGTCTTTCTGCGGTTGACAAATTGTGAAATGGGTTGGTGGTCGGTTTGTTCCGTAGGCTCCTGAGCACTGCTCGCTCAAACGTTAGAATTTCCGGTGGTACCATTCCATCAGTGGGGGTGAAGGTCGAGGGCTTCCTGAGACCTGTATCTTGACTCGGGAGTTCAGGTTGGTTCTCAAAGTAGGCCCGGAGGCGTATCTTCCTAAAGAATTGCTTCAATTCAATCATTTCCTGAAATGTATCCGGGATAGGAGTGGGAACAAACCCTAGCCCTTTTTCCAACACACTCTTTTCCGTTGGTGATAGAATCCTGTTCGATAAGTTCACGATCAGGCTCTCCTCCCTCTGGATGTTGTGCTCCTGGTTTCCATCGCAGTTGGTGTCGGTACTTGGTCCTGCCATTGCACGCCTTTGTTCCCGCCTCGCTTTCGCCCTCTTCCTTTGCCCCAACCTCTGCCTTGAAAAGGTGGCGGATTCAGGGGGTAGAATTGCGGGGGGCCTTGTGGGTAGAAAGGGTACTGCCACGATGGGGTCATATGGGGTGGTCCATGGAATACTGGACCTTGGTGGTAGCCTTGTTGCCATGCACGTGGTGGTCTGGAATTCCTTGGAGGGTAACCCCCACTGGAATCACTGCTGGTCGACCCGCGTCTATTATCGTTACCCGAATTGTCGTCAGATGAGTAGGTGATCTTTTTCCCTTTATAGTCATCTTTAAGGTAGGGATATACTTTTTCTTTTGCAAATTTGGCAATATCCTTCTCAAGTTTCGTGGTCTTTTGTTTCAGTAGAAATTCATGGTGGTCAGCCATTTCTTGATTGATCTCCGATAGTTTGGTAGTGAAAGCCGTTTTGTTGTTCTTCGAAATGGCATTTTTCATGGTAGCTTCTAGAGCTGTAATCTTATCTTGTAATGCATCGGAGAGGCATTTCGCTGTTTGGCTGATCAGAAAGAGCAGATCCTTGGTGCACTTCCAAGATACTTGGCACCAATCTACTTTGAACCGTTTATCTTCCAGGAACAGTCTAGGAATTATGTTAACAATCAGGCCTTGCGGAGCTATATTACTTCGTAGATACTCCGTCATCATGATCCCATGGATCGTTATTCTAATCAATTCTTTCTTCATCTCCGTTAATGTTGCCCACTCATCAGAAGATGCTCCAGACGTGGAGGCAGGGGGGTTGGTAAGTATTGAAGGCGTTGTTCTTAATGCCTCAGCTATCGTGTCTTCATTGAAGCTAAGGCCCGGGACGTCCTCCATGTTGGTGATCGGAGGGAGATGTGGTGCCAAGGACAGAGCCAACCAGCAAGGGAGTGTTGTCAATGGTCCTCTTTCTCAAGCAGGAGAAAACAATGATGGTCCAACACAGTGAAAGGGTCTTCACCGGTGGTAACCTAACGAAGGCAGTTACCGTGCGAGGAGCACGCTAGGAATTGTGTCAAAGAGGGGAAATATAAGCGGACAATTTTTAATGGGGTCCAGTGTAATGTCCTAACAAGTACTACACAACAAAAAAGTACAAAGTTCCCCAGAAAGAGTCAACTAAATGACTCCTATTGACCTCTCTCTCATGGGGGTAGAAATAAAAGTGAAAAGTGAACCCTTAGTCGGAATTTCAGGGATACCTCACACAAGACATCGGTTGGACAACTGTTGTCATCCCACCCGATGGTCGTCCAGCGTCATCATCGGTATCCTGCCCCTTCGACAAGCTGGCGGTGCAATGCCCGTCGGGCAGCACCAGGTGCTGCACTTTGGTGGAGTTCTTTTATTCCTTTGCCGTAGGGTGTGTGTGTGTGAGGGGCCTAAAAAAGTGCAATAGTGAGCGTGAGTGAAGTGAGTCTAAAAAAAGTCAGTGGAGTCCATTGGGTGAAATTTTAATAGCATGGCTCACTGCTTTATTAAAAATTAAGGGGTATTGAGGTGAGACAGTTAGGTATCCAACCTCATTCAACCCTTAGTGCAAGTGTGGTCGACATGTTTCTTGCCGCTAAGGCAATTCTTCAGGACCAAAAAAGTGCTCATATAATTGCTCAAAGATTTCTCAATAGTAGGAGAAATCAAGGATACGACCTGGTTTAGTGTCGTAGGATCAAACCTCCATTGAGGACCTACCCAGAGATAGGAAGGAAACAAAAAGGAGGATCAGTCAATGACATGTCAATTGTCAGAGAGCAGTACAATGGTTAAAATTAGGTGATATTCACAATGAGAGAGGAGGTAAGAAGGAAATGTTTAAACGAGGGGTTGCCCCGTTTAATATGTGATCAAGGTGTGTAGGAAGTCGGCATGCGTAATGTGTGCCCTAAAGTTGGCATGCACAATAATCATTATATCCGGTGTGCCGCAACAACCTGTGTTATGTGTAAAGGACACACAACAAAATTGTGAGTCTGTGTATCCACACACACATGTTTAAACAAAGTTTGAAAATTCAGAGAAAGAGGGCCAAATTGACACTCTAAAAATGCGGTAAAAGATTGCATCGCATCGATAAGGTAATGCTACCGATTCCAAATAACCAGGCATGCGAGGATGATGTCCACAGGAAAATCAAAGGATGGTAATCTTACCCGCAGTCCCCGGTAGGAGAACCCCTAGGCTGATCTGGTGGGGCCAGAACTGTATGTAAATTACCTAGGGACGAGTAAAGGTCGGAGAACAAGTTAGCGGTGAGGCTTACCATGTAGTGCCGCCTTAGGAATGGCCACGGCAGGCAGAGAGGAACCGTGGTATTCCTTGTTTTGGATCAAGTCACCTTACCTGGTAAGTTGCTGGCAGAGGGCATCTAGTCACCTACCCCACCCATGTCGAGATGATCGCAGGACAGCCGGAGTCGACGGCGAGTGCAACCGGTGTTTAAGAAAGCCGGTAGAGCGGGAGCTCTCAAGGCGTGTCCATTGTGAGTTGCTAGGTTACTCGACGCGGGTGTGGAAAGCAAAGACGGCCCAGCCCTGTGGGGCGATTGGTTATGGGCGCCATTTTGGAATGGGTTGATCATAGGTAAGAAGGCATCAGTAATTACTGCGGGGGGGACAATCAAGTCCACATATCGAGCTATCTGGCTAGCATCGTCCATGGCACCGCATCATTGAGGCCGAGCTCATCGGTATGCAAGCGATGCACCCATCTCTGTTCCAATCTGAAGAGGGCTTGTTGATTTTTGCCAGGGTGACATTCGAGGACAGTCCATCGTATGTTCTCAGTAGAGTGATTTAGTTCTCTGCAGTGCTCATAAAGTCTCGTGTGTGTCTTATGGCATCGAATGTTACTGTTGTGCTCTATGATGCGTTGTTTGACGGGCGCATCGTCATTCCAATATAGAGCATTTGACATGGGCAGATAAGGACATAAATGCACCTAGCACTGTTACAGTTAGTGTGTCTGTTGAAGGTCCATGTAAAGTCTTTATCCAGTTTGATCGTTTTCCCCTGGATAGTTTGAGGGCACACGGTGCAGGAACCACAACTGTAATGTCCCGTGACTGGTGGAATGTCCCAAAGGGTCCTGGCCGGTTGGGTGCTTGATTTCTTCGGACGGGTATGGATCAATGTATCTTTCAAGTTTGCCGTTCTCTTGAATGCAAAACGTGGGCGTGACAGCTCCATCCCAGCAGAGTTTAGAATCCCCCAGTGTTGGTTCACAGTTTTTTTAAGGAGTGCCGAATGCTTGGTGAAGGATGTCACACAGGTGATGGTGTTATCAGGTTCCTTCGGATGGACTTCAAGTAGAGCCTCTCTATTGTTGTTCAAAGCTCTTTTGAAAGATTTCTGTAACAGTCGTGTGGGGTATCCCCTATCCAGGAGTTTATGTTGCAGAAGACTCGCTTCTTGTTTGTAGTCTTTGACTGTGCTGCAGTTTCTCCGTAAGCGGAGGAATTGCCCGAAAGGCAGATTGTCCCTCAACGCTCTAGTGTGGTGACTGTTGTAGAGGAGTAAACTGTTTCTGTCCGTCTCCTTCTTGAAAAGGGTGGTGCTGATTGTTCCTGGATCCAGGCAGATCATCAGATCTAGGAAAGGTATGGATGTATCAGAAATTGTGCCAGTAAATTTCAGGAAAGGGTTTTGTTGGTTTATCCACAAACAGAAGGCCTCGCAACTCGATCGATCTCCCTTCCAAAAGACCAAGATGTCGTCGATGTATCGACGCCAGAAGGTAAGATTGTCTCGAAACGGATTCTGTTCTGGGGGGTAGATATGGTTCTTTTCGAACGAGGCCATGTAGATACACGCCAGGCTCGGCGCAAAAGTTGAACCCATCGAGGTTCCACTCACTTGATGGTACAGCCGCGCTCGCCTTTGATGATTTTCTAACAATGATGGAGATTCAGGAAGTGTAGGCAATTACCCCTTGTGAGTTGTCTATCTGAGAGAGAAGGGACAGTCAAGGCTTGTAAGCTGTCTACCAAAGGGAGGAGGGGTGGGAAATGCTGGGAAACATTAATTTCCACACAATTAACAGTTCTCCTTTTTTCCCCAAAACAGACATCAGTCGGGCTAATTCAACAAACCACCAACTCCGAATTAGAGCAGGGTCTCAGTCTCAGAGCTATCTTAGCACATCAGGTAGGAGCCGAGTTACCTAGTGTTATGCAAGGACAGAAGGTGAGGAAAACCTCACAAGGTAACTCAGGTGATGCTAGCCTTTTTTTCTTCTAGAGAGAGGTGCAACCTGTTTCTTAGTTTTTATTTTAATCCCTTATTTTATTATTTGGTCTAGGCCTCCTACCTTTGGGCTCAAACAATCACCTCAGCATTTAATAATCTGGTGGAGTTGCGTGGGTTTGCGGGATGGTGAGTCCATTCTGCCTCCATACTGACTCTGCTATCATAGCAGACAGAATGGGTGTTGGTTCCTATGAGCTTCAAGACAGCGTGTTTCCTGACGTCATGACTCACAGGTCTGCCTGGGCCTCAACAATGCTCAAACCATCAGATGTGCAGAGACTGCCTCATGGCACATGGCAATACTATCCACGGATAGAGAGGATTTAGTTTTTTTTACACATTCTGACACCTGTTAATTGGATGACGAGGCATTAAAGTACATATCTAGCAGTATGAAATGAAGCAAGCACAGTCCCATGAAAGACTTCCTCTTCCCAGAACACCATATTCGAGGTCACAATACACATTACATGCTCTCTTTGTGTGAAAACCATGCGCTCGCCAAGGTGGCCCAATCAGCAGAAGAAAAGCAATATTCACCGGAGAACTAATACACCCAAAACAAAGACAGCACCTCCCACACCTCCATGGCCCTTTAATCAGTCAATCCTGAATCAATGGCTACCGAGAGATGATGATGCCATACACAACAATCCCAGAAGGCCCCTCAGGATCCAGCCACAAAGCTCATTGCCATCTGATTGACATCCAAATTGCTGTGGCACAATGACTGCTTGTGCACAGCCTACTGTCATGTGTATGCATGCAGTTGTGAATTATAATGACCCTGAACTCTTTGGTGACACAAAGTGCCATAAACGGAATTGCTTGTAACCAATTCAACCATTTCCTGTTCACATTTCTGATTAGATGAAGAGATACCCAGCCTCCCAAGTCTTCAACATGTGCCCAGGTTTCCACGAGACCAATGTGGAACTTAAAAATATTGCCTTAGCGTAACTCTAGCACCTTCAGCCATGTCTTTACTCTGCTAAGTCAATGCTACCAACATGTGCCATACTCTGAGATACAATGCCTCATTTTCATCGTAGATGAGAATTTGCAAATAACTTGATCAGCTCTGAAAATGTACATTTTTGCATCAGTTTGAAGGTCGAGTGTGTACTATTGCACAATTTCATTTTCTTCACTTATGTATCACACTTTGTCTCCATTTTGTTACATAATCTACACTGGAGCCCTATGCATGAACATATATACATTTGTATTCTATACGTATGTGCTTTAGTCTTTCTGCTCACAGGATGCACAGGAATCCCCGTGTTGCCGGACCCTATGATCTAAGGGTTTTAATGGTAATAACGAGTTTCTACTTCTAATTCGGCGTGAGCGAAGATTTCTTTCTCAGCAACTTTTGTGATGCCCAAAGTTTACCCCGCTGTCTCTGATGGCCATAAAAGACACCTGCTCTCACAGCAGACGCACACACCATTTCAAGCCAATGACCATGAAGAATGTCTAAATGGTGTGGGTGCGGGGAGGGGGGTAGCAGTAAAGAATAGATAACTCAACACTTCGGAAGAGGGAAAAAAGAAACAATTCAGAATTGTGGGTTCCTCGCTGATTTGAATTTAATTTAAAATGGGTTTAAGCAGAAACCAGCTAAATGAAAGCCTATATATTTTACCTCGACACATTGGGAGTCCCCCAACTACATCTTTGATGTTTGCATGTATTCTTTCCCCAACACTTGCACCTAATATAGGTGTGTTCACTACGGTATACACTGATACATATGACATTTCTGTGTAACGTGTGTTAGACACTGACACATTCTGTACCTGTACATGACAAGCGTCAACCACGAAAACACACCTGCATGTCACCAAGGTCACACAATAGTAGATATCACATGTATGCTTTACCTCTGTTAAATGCATATGCAGATTACAGCTATCCTTCAATACGTGCCTCATTTTTAGGTAAGAATGCATGATTTACATAATACGTGCGTCACCAATGTCAAACACCTGTGTTACTTAAAAATGTTTTATCTACATTTGGGACAGTGATTGAAAAAAAGCAGAACGTGTCCTCATAAAAAACAACAAAAGAAACGGACATATGATACAAATTCAAAGTAAGTCAGCATAGCTGTTTGAAGACGGAGCTTGTTTCAAGATCAGATTCAGAGAGGCTTCACCTCGAGCCTATCGCTATGCCCAGACGCTTCACAAAGACGTGCTCAAAAACAGCCCGGACAGTGAGATTTCAACACACGCTGCCTGGTCAAAGGGTCCCTGAAAACCGCCTGTCTTCAGTCACAAATCAACTTCATGGCAGCCTTTCCCCTCAGGAGATGCAGAATGGCATTTGGACCATAAACGCTCTGCTCGAGTGAAGCTTTTGTTCACGTTTGACTGTTTATCAGCATTTCTAATGAGCTCATTAGGGCAAAAGTCCTAAAACAAGTGCTCGCCAGGCAGCCGCGGTTTTGACAGAGACTTTTCTCTTTTTGAGACGGCCCACTTGGACAGGCTCATCTGACTTTCTTTTGGCGTAAAAGGTTTCTTATCGTTATGGGGCTAACATGGCCCCATAAAGATAGGAAACCTTTTACGCCAAAAGAAAGTCAGACGAGCCCGTCCAAGTGGGCCGTCTCAAAAAGAGAAAAGTCTACTTCACAGAATGATCTTTCCCTATGGCAGGCCCCCGTTTAGCATAAACGGTGATGCCGGCCAATGGGAAAGAGGGTTGGGGCTTAAAGCCTTTTACTGAAAGCTCCTAAAAAACATAAAATCTCGCCAGCGATACTACGCCTGTGTTCAGCCCACGCAGGCGAGACCTAAAAAGCATTTGGTTATAAATAAAGGAACACTACTGCAATAGCTTCATTTCCCAACAATAAACAATACAAATGTACACAATCCTCATACAGACCCAGATGACAAAAAATATATACACTAGACACCCCCAGGAGAAAAACGAGCATAAATAAAGTAATTTAAAAGCCACAGCACCATGGGATGCAAAGACAAGTAGAAATGAAAAACTAACAGCAGCTTCACCATAATTGCCTCATACCAGTGTGTCTCAGAATAACCCCTTTTTGTCCACATCATGACAAACTAGACTTTGGGACTGTTTTTGATCTTGGCGAACAGGTTACTCTGTCACACGGTGATGGATATCCTATCCAATGAAATATAAATCTCATAGGATATAATGGGAATCATATTTCAGCGGACGGGATATCCGTCACCATTGTGATAGAGTAACCTGTTCAGCAAGATCTGAAATCAGTTCCTTTGTCTGTTCTGCTTCCCCACTGACACAATCCTCTCACATCTTAGGGAGAAGAGCGATCAATCAGAGGACTCATTCCACTACCAAAGAGGGCATCCATCAACACGTCAGCCATCGGGGTGCAGAGATGTCACTGGAGACAGCTCTGAGGGAGTGCCAACCATAACTCGCCAGCAAGCTCGAACTGCCTTCAGGCCCCATGCGTCACAGTGTGAACATCCAGTCACCTGTCAACAGCTGCTTGGCATAGATGGCATCCCGCTAACAATTACACATACCGAAGAACTGCAATTGACTATGAAGTCCCTCCAGCCCTCCTTACTTCAAGCAAGACATCGCCACCTTTAGCCCAAGTGTAAGATAGTAATCCTCATCATTACCAGGTGCATCACCAGAACCATCTAATGAGCATCGCACCACCAGAGTGGAACAAAACACCAGGAAAATCCAGAGACCAGAAAGGCATTCCTGGCACTGTGGGAGGCTGGCCACCCAGAAACCTTCTGTAAGCCCCTGTAAACCTGAGACCTGCCGAAAAGAGCATACTCGACCATTGTACCATCCACGCTTGGGTTTACATGAGGCTTGGTCGTGGCCTTGTTGGGAGTTCCATAGCTGCCCCTTTGTGCAGCCTAAGTGAGGCCCTGGATAGCCTATACAGTCCCGTGGCAATCCAGGGGCAAAGGCCTCAAGAGAATTCCAGTGAGATGGGAATCCCGACAAGAGAGATGCGCCTGCAGCAGCTCTACGAAAGGCACCAGGAAGCACTGAGGCCACGGACGGAGACTGGTCACCCAAAAACTATCTGATGAAGACCCTTGCACCTGAGTTATGATGGCGAGAGCACACAGACCCTAAGACAACCACCCTTTACAGCTGCAAGAGCTACTTGGTTGGGGTCCTGTTGGCAGTTCATCAGCAATGCCTTCCTGTGGCCTACGAGAGATCCCCACAGATCACACAGTCCTGTGACAACCCCACAAATTCCTGTGAGAAGGGAGTCCTGGCTCCACCAACGGGCACTTGGAACCATCATGGCCTTCAAGGAAGACTCTCATTCGTCACTGTCATCCTCAGCCTTTGCAGGTTTGCCGCCCATTGAGTCTAAGGTCCTTCAAAGAGATCTCTGCAGTGAACTCCACCACAGCTCCAATGCACCCACATTGACATATGTAAATAGTCTCTAACACTGTGAGACCACTCCGGTCCAAATTACAATGCTGAGGTGGACTAACACTCATGGTCATGTAGTCAAGAGAACCAGTACTGCCTGGCAGATGGCCTGCAGAGACTCAGTGGTGCTGTTTTCTTGTTTGTTCTTTCCCCTTAGGTCGGACTTTGTTGGTTTGTTTTCAATAAGGTCTCCAAGGGATAAAGTGTTCTGCTGGACACATTGTAATGTTCCTGTAAATACACACTACATCCACCCATCACAGGAATCACCGGTCAGGTGACCCTGCTAATAAAATGGGCCGGGCGAAAGTGCCCTTGGCCAGTTAACAGTACCATACCTCTGTTTCAGTGTCCATCATTCCCGAGAATGTGGGCCTAGAGCCCACCACTTTACAGCAGTCACCAGTTTGTTTTAAAATTAAGAAACAATCGGTTCTGTTGGGTGACAAATAAATTACTTTAAGTAAGGCTGAAATAGCTCAAGAGACAAAAACAAAGACCTCTCTGAAGCAAAGTTGTTTTATATAAATTAGAAAAAACAAGGAAAAAACGTACATTGGAATTACTTCATTCCACTAAATTCATGATAGACATTTCAAATTCGTGAATAGTGACTGTGGTGATCAAAGTGACTAGTGCAAAGCATATAGTGACACTTATATACAGAATATATGTACAATAAAATCACAAGGGGGAAGGAGGGGGCAGGACAAAACGAATTGTTCTTTGTCGTTATGTGGCCAGTATTATAAACATGAATGTTCCAAGGAAAGCAAATGGTTGATGTCCACGTTCCTGGAATTAGCTTGGCCAGAAAAGAGCGTCGACGTTTCGACCCTATTTGCGCCCCAGTTGGTGGTCGCGGCGGGTCTTTATCAAGACAAGGGGGAGGGGAAGGGGGTGGTCAAATGTTGATTTAATCCAAAGAGTAGCCCGTCGGTCAACCCTCAATGTGTTGTTAGTACACACGGAAAAACAGCGGTCCCGAAACGGCAGCCAACACTAAGCTGTCCGAGGAAAACGCTCCATTCCAGGAACGTGGACATCAACCATTTGCTTTCCTTGGAACATTCATGTTTATAATACTGGCCACATAACGACAAAGAACAATTCGTTTTGTCCTGCCCCCTCCTTCCCCCTTGTGATTTTATTATACATATATTCTGTATATAAGTGTCACTATATGCTTTGCACTAGTCACTTTGATCACCACAGTCACTATTCACGAATTTGAAATGTCTATCATGAATTTAGTGGAATGAAGTAATTCCAATGTACGTTTTTTCCTTGTTTTTTCTAATTTATATAAAACAACTTTGCTTCAGAGAGGTCTTTGTTTTTGTCTCTTGAGCTATTTCAGCCTTACTTAAAGTAATTTATTTGTCACCCAACAGAACCAATTGTTTCTTAATCATATATACCCAGGTTCTGAGGGACACAGGGTCACCCCTTTTTTGTTAAACCAGTTTGTTTTAGTCCACCCTCGATGTCGATCACCCTTGTCTCTCTGGTGCATAAAGACCGGCATACTGTATATGCATGCCTACAGACAGCTTAGCCAACACCGTACACTTTAGGCAACTACAGGTGAGTCCGTATATTGGAGTTCCTTCTTGCCTGCTCGGTTTTATGAGCTAACAAGAAGGATTAAGCATCTTCCCGTATTCTTCCTGATTTTGTTTTCCACCACAGTCTTAACGTTTTTTTCTAAGAACCGCTTGCAAGGTAGACAGACAAATATGCACTTTTTACCTCATTAAGAAACTTTGCCAGTTGCCACACATGCCACCATAATGTTTTCATTGCCTACATTTTAATTCCCCTCTTCTTTTCATGGCTGTTTAGAAGTTAAATACGGGTTGCTTTAAAGGGGTCAACCCCCCCCTGTTGCCACTGCAAACTGCTGACAGATTACTTTGACTCTAGGAGTTAACATTCTAAAATAATTATACGTTTAAAAACATTTTCTAGCCAAACTCAAGCTTTTTACAATGCTAAAATGTATTGATTACCGCACAATAGCATAATGTCTACTTTCAGGTAAACGGCTTTTCAAATTCTCTGACAGATTGGACTCGATGGAGGAGCCGAGGCTCAATCCCAGCCCAACCCTTCAATTCTGTAATCTTCTGAGACCTACAAGCCGCCTTATAATTCCCATTGCTGCCTTTTCTTACCTGGGTTTAGCATGCGGTAGCAGAAAAGTACACACCACAGTGGGTTGTCACAGTAGTTACCAGCAATATACTTATTGACCTCACCTATATGTATGATTTAAGGGAAATTATTCTCCCCTTTTTTGTAAACTCACCTGGTTGCTACCTGGATGCCACACCACTATGTAAATCTAGAACACGGGTGCAGTGCATACATCTGAACTGTATATGTAAGGTTCAACTTTAATGCTTAATATAAAACGTTCTTACGGAGTTTACAAAGCCTCGGCCTGCGCGCCACAGGAGGTGAAACACGTGTCCGGAGCTCTACTAAGATATCATGTTTGAATAAATGAACGAGCTGCTTTGCACACAAGGAAGAACGAGTGCTTATTTTATGTTTTGTTATGTATGATAATAAATAATTTAGGGTATAGCACCGTAAAGAAGAGAAGAGTGTTAAGCATCCAAACGTTAACACGTGGGACAACACAACAACTGCTCATTAAAGGTGAGGCCATTGAAGCGTCAGACTTTCTTTCTCGATTTCACACCTTGATATATAAAAGTCAGATAGTCTACACGATTAAGGGCCGAATTCGCAATTTTTCTGTGAGTTGTGCCTTTGCAAATGGTCTAGTAGACACTACCGGGCGCATGCATCATTGTCAATTGCATTCGCGAACGGTGCGAATCGCAATTTTCGTCCGTTTGCGAATGCAATTGACAAAAATGGGATGCATCATGTTTTTCGCAATTTTAGAAATCGCAATCATGTTGCGATTTCTAAAATTGCGATTGCATTTAAGAAATCGCAATTTGAGATTTCTTGAATGCAATGCATGAACATTTTAAATTTGCGAATTCGCAAATAGGGAGAGGTAAATTACCATGAAGTTGACCTTCATGGTAATTTGCGAAAACTTTCAAAAATGCACAAAAGTGCATTTTTGAAAGTTTAATTTTACACACACACATGCCCTTGGGGCATGTGTGTGTGAAAAATGCACTTAAAGTTATATTTCAGGGGTGCAGGGGGGGTCCTTTGGACCCCCCCTGCACCCTTGAAATTGCATTCTCAATTTGCGATTGGCAAATTGCTAATCGCAAATTGAGAATGACTTCCCATTGATTCCTATGGGCCTCTTGGCCCATAGGCATCAATGGGAAGGGATTCCTTAATTGCGATTCGCAAATTGTGAATCGCAAATAAGGAATTTTTAGAAATCCCCCCAAAAAATGCGATTTCTTGATGCATAGCCTTTTGCGATTTCTTAATTGCGATTCCTTAATTTTCGCAATTAAGAAATCGCAAACGGCAACAATGATGCATGTGGCCGTACGGAACTAAGAACAAAGGGGCACATGCATCAAGCAAAATACCAGTCGCAAACAGGCCGTTTAGCAGAAACGGCCCCTTTGCGACCGGTATTTAGCCATTTGGAATGCATCAAGCCCAAACCCAATTGCAAAATATGTAATCGCAAAATTTGTGATTACCTATTTGGCAAATGCATTTAGGGAATTGCAATTTGCGATTCCTTTAATGCAATGCAAGAAGCAATCTGATATTGCGACTTAGCATTAAAGGGCACATGCATCATTGTCAATTGCATTTGCAAACAGTGCGAATCGCAATTTTTGGCCGTTTGCGAATGCAATTGACAAAAATGGGATGCATCATGTTTTTTGCAATTTTAGAAATTGCAATCATGTTGCGATTTCTAAAATTGCGATTGCATTTAAGAAATTGCAATTTGAGATTTCTTGAATGCAATGCATGAACATCTTAAATTTGCGAATTCGCAAATAGGGAGAGGTAAATTACCATGAAGTTGACCTTCATGGTAATTTGCGAAAACTTTCAAAAATGCACAAAAGTGCATTTTTGAAAGTTTCATTTTACACACACACATGCCCTTGGGGCATATGTGTGTGAAAAATGCACTTAAAGTTATATTTCAGGGGTGCAGGGGGGGTCCTTTGGACCTCCCCCTGCACCCTTGAAATTGCATTCTCAATTTGCGATTCGCAAATTGCAAATCGCAAATTGAGAATGACTTCCCATTGATTCCTATGGGCCTATTGGCCCATAGGAATCAATGGGAAGGGATTCCTTAATTGCGATTCGCAAATTGTAAATCGCAAATAAGGAATTTTTAGAAATCGCAAAAAAATTGTGATTTCTTGATGCATAGCCTTTTGCGATTTCTTAATTGCGATTCCTTAATTGTCGCAATTAGGAAATCGCAAACGGCAACAATGATGCATGTGGCCGTAAGGAACCACAAATTACCACTAACTTCAAGTTGGGGGTAATTTGCAATTACTTAGAAAAATGCTACAAATTGCCTTTTTGTCTAAGTGCCATGTGGTGCACACACATGCCCTTAAGTCATGTGTGTGCACCACATGTGCACACATGGCAGTTTTGGGGGTAAATCAAGTCGGCCTTTTGGCCCCCTATCACCCTTGAAACTGCATTCGCAATTTGCGATTACCCATTTGGTAATTGAAAATTGCGAAGGGTTTCCCTTTCATTCCTATGGGCCTCTAGGTCCATAGGAATGAATGAGAAGGCATTTTATATCAGTGAATCGCAATTTGCAATTCACTAATAAGCAATGTGTAGGAATCGCAATTTATTTAGCGATTCCTACCTGCATAAGGAATTGTGAGTCCTTAATAGCGATTCCTTAAAAATCACCATTAAGGAATCGCAATTCCTTACCTTGATGTATGTGCCCCTCAGTATTTCAGTGATTTGCCATGCGTACATCAAAAGATGGCTGCCTAAAACCATCCATGAATGCTACATTGATATGTTCCTTTTGGTAAAAACTGCACCAGGACCCTTCATTGAAGCTTCCACATTTTACAGTCAAATCATGTCTAAGTTTTGCTTTTCATAATGATAGTAAAATTACTAAGACATCCCACTCTGACAATTGTACAACATGTGGGTTGCATGTTTGTGAGACCAGTGAAATCCATTAGATTTTTACCCACTCTTTACATCATTTGAAAATATTTATAACATGTGTTGTTTATGGCACGTAATGCACAGAAATTATTGACATCATAATTCGTTTCAACAATTATATGCCCTTTGTGACAAAGGCTTGCCATTAACCTTCAGCTCGGTGGCTTTAATTTCATTTTAGGGCTTGTCACAACACCGAGTATGTATTTTGATTCCCCCAGACACTAGGGACACCAGAGACACCCCCAGTCCAACTCCAATGGGGACTCTTGGTGCTCCCGCCCCTGCAGTCAACGACAATATCACTTCCTTCCTAAGGAAGATGGCTGTCCTTTCTGCTGTCAGGATAAAGGGTGCGATCAAATCTACTCCAAAACCAGAATTCAATAGGATATAGTTTTCCAAGACAACAGCTGCAAGGACTGAAGGTTGACACCAAGGTACGATATTTAACAGTTAATATATGCTAAAAGGTCATGGCCAGTGTTTATTCGGCTGTGCTCAAGGCAAGAAACATACACAGTGTGTGTCCTTTATGCATCAGGTGCACAAAGAAAGCTGAACCATGTATATACATACATTGATCAAGCCCACACTTTTAACAGATGCAGTCTCATTTTCGGTAGGAGACAGAGAAGGCCTTTGTGTTTGGGATCCCAGAAGGGCTGGAAAGAGAGTGGAGAGTGGAGATTAGGCAATCAAAGGATGCAACCCAGCTGTGTTGCTAGCAGTAACATTCCTCCTTCACGAGGGCGGTGGGAAAATATGAGGGGGGCCTTCTGACACGGAAGCTCGCTTCCTACATACAAGGACGGTCTGCATAAACACATTCCAGAGCTGATTGGGGAAGGAGGAGAGAGTTGCGCCTTCTTTGCAGCCCTGAGATACTTTTTCCAAGAGGTAAAGTTGTAGACTAGTCAAGTCAATAATCAAGTCAATAAACTTTATTCGGTATTTATACGCAAAACCATAAAAGTTACACAAATACAATACATGAAAAATAGTGCAATATTTACATAATTTAAAAAGGGAAAACCCATGCTCCATTATTACACAGAAGATCATCTAAAATCTTGTCATGGTTGATAGACTCCACAAGTCCATAAAGTGCCTAGATTTCAACGATGCTTTTAAAAACCCAACAATAAAAATAATACAATCGTCCTCCAACAGTTGAAGATACATATTTGCTGGTCTGACTTGATTAAAACTCAATTTCTTTAAAATAGGAACTAGAAAATGCCTCCTGGAGACTTCATACAATCTGCAAAAAGGCATGAAGTGCAGCAGGTCCTGAGGAGACTTACTGTCGCAGCCACAGGCCGCTAGCACTTGACCCCCTGAAGCCCCCTTAGGTCTTGCTAACAGAAGGTGAAAAAGATTCAAACGGAACCGTGTTAGAAGAAATTTTTCATGTGACGTCAAGGATCCCATAAGATATGGTTCTGTTAGGGGTGTCAATTTAAGAGGAAGATATGCCCGGATCCTCGGTTTCCGGGCCTCTACTGCCTCTCGATCTGCACACCTTCGGTTCAAAAAGGCTACCTTAGTAAGTTCCAAGTCCTTTTTCTCAATAACATCTGGCTTAAAGAATAACCCCCCCCCCTCCCTATCCACTCAAATCCTCTTTTAATGTAATTGAGAAAGGAAATAAAAAAGTCAAGGGGCGCAGAGCAAGAGTGTCACATAGGTAGGAGACCCCCAACTCCTCATCTACTGCCATATTCGAGGTTTCCATGGAGGGGTTCTATTGCTGAGTGTCCCCAGATCTCGCTACCGTAGCTTGCTATGGCTAAGCTTTTTGCTTAATACACTTGTAGCATGGCTCCTGTCTGTTTCTTCCCCACTTTAGAGGCAACATTAGCTGCATTAACCAGGATCAGATCCCCTTTTTTTCTGTATTGAGGGAACCTATTTAAGTTGATCGTCGAATAAGACCCCTAAGTAGGAGAACTCCTGTTCTGACATAAAACCAGAGAATGCAGTTAAAATAGTTTGTAAGCCCAGTTCAGTTCGAGATAATAGGCTGACGTCATCGGCGTAAAGCAAAACGGGAATGCCCCGCCGTCCTACATAAGGAAAGTCTGCTCCAGTCGCCCTCAACACACTTTATAATTCATTAATATAAAAAATAAATTAAAAAGGCGCAAGAATGCAGCCTTGCCTGACTCCCTTCTTAATCCCTTCTTAATCTCAAAGTCCCTTGTTACCTGCAGATCTTGTGAGAATCTGAAATTGGCTTTGGTCGTTGAGTGCAGGTCCTTTATTTTTATTTACATTTTATCTTCCAACCCCATTGCCCTCATGGACTGCCACAACTTTTCCCTGTTTACGCAGTCAAAAGCGGATGACAGATCCATGAAGGCAAGGTGGATGGTGCCGGGACAAGCGACAGTGTACTTACTCAATACCATATATAAATTGAAACACTGGGCAACGGTGGAGTGCCCCGGCTGGAAACCATACTAGACATCCAACATAATCCTGTTTTCATCTGCCCAGGTATTTAATCTCTATAAGAGGACCACATTGACTACTGAGTCAATAAGTGAAATTGGTCTATAGCAGTGGGTACTACTTCTATCGCCCTTTTTAAAAACGGGGACTATGGTTGAGGAAGCCCAAGACTGAGGACACCCATTTTTTGCTGCAGCATTAAAAAGTGATGCAAGAACCGGGGTCCAGAACAAGGGGTCTGACTTGAATAAATCAGGAGCGATCCCATCTGGGCCTGGGGCTTTATTGATGGTAATCTCCAGGATTCCGTCCCTGATTTCACTCCTGTCGAAACTTATCACAGCGTCCTTTCTGCTCCGTGGTACTCTATGGGTAGGCTCCAGCGGGTAGCCAAACATAGTTTTAAAATGGAGTACCCACTCCTCCGCAGTGATGTGGGCCACCAGGCCGCCCCCCCCCCCTCCTTGTCAAACAGGGGCCCGTTCACGACACTCAAGAACCTTGCGCGATTCCTCAGGATGCTGGAATCAATTAACTCCTTTATTTATTTTATTTTATTTATTTATTTAAACTTATAAGGCGCACGGCTACCCGCAGTGGGTTTCCCGGCGCCAAGGGATAGACTGAAGAAGAAAGAACTACCAGGCATCAAGGAGTGAGGCTACCAAATGACTGTTCAAAATTATTGCTGGATCTGGGGTTACATTGAACACCCCCTTTGGAGAGACCCCCCAGTTTTTTCATCCCACTTAAAGCCCTGTAAACAACACCATGTCACAGTGCTTCATGCATGACTCATGACTTCCACCTTTTTTGGATTGCCTATGTACAGGGGTATAGTGAGCCCTCCCCGTACCACCCCTTGCTTTTGGAACTACAGCAGGGGTGAAGCACTTGATGGGCCCCTTCTGTCTGCAACTCTGCAAACAAAGGCTCAGCTCATAATTAATGTGAAAAAGTGAATAAGTGAAGGGATGGGTGAGTCGTTAGATGGATTAGTGAAAGGGTGAATGGATGAATGAAAGGGTGAATGGAAGGATACTAAGAGAAAGGATGGACAGATAAGTGAGCGAATGGATGGATGAGAGAAGGTAAATACATGGATGTATGGGTGGAAGGATAGATGGACGGGTAAATGGATGAGTGGATGGATGAGTGAAAGGGTGGATGATAGGTGAGTGAATGGGTGGATGGATGAGTGAACTGATGGGAGGATTTATGAATTGATAAGTCAAAGGATGAAACAATGATTGGATGAGTGAAAGGGTGGATGTAAGGCTGGAAGAGTGAGTGCATGGCAGGGTAAATGGACAAAAGAGTGGATAGATGAGTGAAGGAGTAAAAGGGTGGATGGATGATAGAAAGGATGGATGGATGAGTGACGGAGTAAAGGGGTTGTTGGATGAGAGAAAGGATGAATGGATGAGTGAAAGGATTGATGAATGATAGGGTCAATGGATGGATTCATGAGTGGATGAGTAGATGGATGTATGGATGGAAGGATGGATGACTAAGTGAAAGGGGATGGAGAGAGAAAGGGAGGATGGATGGATGACAAAGGGTGAATAGATGGATGAATGATTAAGTGAAAGTATGGCTGGATGGGTGAAAGGTTAAATGGTTAGATGGATGAGTGAATGGATGGACGCGTGGAAGAGTGGATGGATAAGTGTACGAATGGATACGATGAAATGATGAATGGAGGTATGGATGAGTGAAAGGGTGGGTGGAGGAGGGATAGATGAGTGGAATGATGAATGGATGGTATATAAAACTTTATAAATAAATAAAAATAAATACATGGAAGGATAGTTGATGGATAGGCTTGCAAATGGTTGAATATTTATATGGATTGGCAAACAGATGGAAGGACAGAATGAATGGTGAAAGATTGAATGATGGATGAAAGAATGGTTACACCTTGTAACCCAATTATCTTAATTACATTTCCTATACATTGACTTTCATGTTTATATGAGTCATTGTCTCTGTATGATGTGTGGGATGTAACACACCCAACACCCTGTCCTACTTACTTGGGATGAGTAACACTATAAAAGAAATAAAATACATGTGAGAGAGGGTCTTTGTGGAGAATAGGGTCACCATTGGAGGGTGGTTGCAATGCCGGACTGCCTGGAGCGGACATCATGCGTTTCCCTGGGTGGCTGGCAAGGTGGGGTCGGGGAGGTTTTGTTACCACAAAAAGACCTGCACATTTTCTCCAAGCTGCGCATACTGAAAAGCCATGAAGTGCACAATTGGCTCAACCTAATATAAACTTCTTTTCACTTGTACTTAAGTGGTTGTCTATATACTTACAGATATACTTTTGTGCAACCTCCTCTGATGTGTCTGTAGATCTGATTAAGTGGGTTGAGAAGCGCTATGAAAGACTTCATGTACAAGAATCGATATACAGCAGAAGAATGTGTAGTGACCCGCCTAATACAGAATGATGCAGCCAGTCCCATGCGGAGCCTTCTTGATGCCACTGACAAGGGTTTTACGTGGGATACAAAAAGCGGAGGTCACTGAAAGGGGGCGGTCTGTGTAATTAAGGGTGTGATTTAAAGAAGTAAACTACATTACTGTGATTCTGATAGTGTGCCAACCAATTGGTATTTTGGTTCCTCTCTGAGCTTTCTGTACTTGTATCCAGAAATATAACACAACTGACAAACTAAAATCAGCCAGGACTATTGGCTTTATCAATGATCGTTAGCTCTTCAAGATAAATAAGTAACAGCAATTATTTTGCTACAAATAATTAGTATTGTTTTTTTTAAATTATGGGACCTGTGGAAGCTGTAGTGATCTTCAGAGTGTTTTAATCGCTCAAACACACAACGCACCCACTCACCTATAAACAGTCATTTATTTTGCCTTATCAGCCTTTAAACAGCAGTGTATCTCCAGCTCAAACATTACACAAAATGGCAACGGGAATAGTGACCAATTGCTCTGTGCGCTCTACAGAGAGGCCAACGATTGGATGGCTGTCTTCTGAACAACTTTTTTGACCCAGTAACAGGAAGGTCGTAGGAGTATTAAACCATGGATCATGAGGAGGTGTGAGGTGAGCGGCTGGGAGCGTGGGTAGCACCTCTCTCGCCGGGAGTAAGGGTGGAGCTATGCCTGGGGCGCACAGTGTGTCTCCAGCTCCCTATAGGCAGGGGACACGTCATAAATTTGAACCACAGGTGGTGGCCGGAGGGTGCAGTCACATGTAGGGGTTCTTGGGTGGGACACGTGGGTACATGCAGGTAGGTGCACGGATGCAAATATGTTTTAACGCATGGGCATAGTGGGCTCTGGACCAGGGCCCCAGCCTTTCAAGTGGCCCCCTTACAGAGCCAGGTCTGTTCTGCAGAGTCTTGCTCTGATGACTGACTAATTGTTAAACAAATTCTTTTAAATATAGTTTACCTTTAATTTATTTTTAATGTGGGTGAAGTGTGAGAGTGTATTATGGGCATTGTAAAGCTCTATGATATCTTTCGGGATCAAGTTTGCGCTATATACAACTTTATAAATAAATTTAAAAAAAATAAAGGATCCTCTTCCATTTCCTGTAAACAAGGAATTTGGCGGATGGGTCAGTTAGAGATATCATGACCACCAAGTCTAATTCATTTAACAAGTTATTCAGCTGGTCCCCTTGAGAGTGGTGTTCAAAATGAAAATCTGTCATACGGGGGCAGGCCAGCTCTGAGATGCGGGAAGTAAAAGGGTTACCACAAGGGTGTATATTGAAATCACCGGAAACCATAAAGTTCTACAGTCCAGCGCCCCTCGATTGTTTTAAGATTGCTCTCAGGCTGGTAATTTTACACTCCTCTTGTGGACTAGCCACCGAGTTGTAGAAGTTAAAAATTCCCCATCTGGTATCTCCCCTCAATGCTGACAGTGCCAAAATGTCTGGGTGTGTAGTTGGGAGCACCTGCAACTTGCAATCTATTGCCACCGAAATATAAGTAACTAAACCACCTCTTGATCTTCCACTAACTGCTGGAGTGGCCGGGACAAGGAATGCCTTGTAGCCTTAAAGGAAAAGATTGCAATCCACCGACCACGTTTCTTGTAGGCAAATTACAGAATATTGTTTCACGTAACCTACCGACCGTGGATCTTGGAATTTGCTGGCCAACCCTGCAATATTCAAAGATATAAAATTGTTGTGCCTCACAGCTGTCTGCCTTACAGCTAGCACCCCTAGGGTCTGAGGGGGTGTATCTGAATGTGGTCCTGGGGGTACTGGGACCCGCAGTCAATCACATTTCTCCAGCCCAGATATAACTTCAAATCTATTATCTAGAGCTAGTGCATGGGTACTATTAGACTGCCCATCAAATACAGGAGCGGAATGGGCTAGAGCCGAGAGCTGTTTTGTGGGTACTTGTTTATTTAACCAGCTTACTGGTTGGTGTGCCCTGTGATCGTGTTCCGGCGTTCCCCTTTGGGGGGCTGGCTTATAAAAATAGCACAGGGGTAAAGCCTCTCTAGCGGATCCGGTTAGAGGAGTGAGACTGATGTCCCTTGATAAAATACGTCCAGCAGTGAAAGGGTTATCAAAATTAGCGATAACACAAACACCACTGTCCGGTTTACTTGAGCTCCCTATCCAACTAACCCTGCGTGCGATTAGAATGTTTTTAACTACACAATGACCCAGGGTAGTATTATGTGAGAACCAGTGTGTCAGTTTGTTTCTCAATTGCACATAGTTTTCTTTTACCCCAGGGCGGAGAGGGGGTACATTTCCCAGTATCACTACATATGGGGTAGATTCTGGTGGAAGATCTATAACCAGAAGACTCAAGAGTTAGTGGATCCTAACCGTTGTCCCCCTTTCTCTATACAACCCGGGTGATCCTGCTCTGCTGGGTGGCTGTCATGAAGTAGTCCCGGTGTCATATCTTCTGGTCCTAGTGCTATTTGCACTAATCTTATCTGGTCCCTCACTGTTCACTAGAATCCTTGCAGTGGACCCACCCCTCGCCCCTTCTGCCACATCTTTTTTGCCCCTCTTGGCTGAGTCGTCTGTGTTTGTGGGTTGGCTCACTACCGGGACTGCAGGGGGGTTACAGCTAATGGATCCCTCTAGCTTGGCCAGCCTTGCTTCTATCACACTTATTTTTTGGAACATGGGCTCTAGCAAGGTGGGTATCATGATTTCTAACCTTCTCCAAAAATTGCCCTCCTCAATACTATCAAAAAGATGCCCTGGAGTAGTCTGATTCATTAAAATGGGATTGCTTTTGTTATCATCACTAATGAGGGGGATAGATGATATTGTCCCTTCTGGGGTTCCCTGGGCTTATTTGGATTTTGTACACCCTCGAGTCTTTCTTTTTATGATTGGGGTTCACTATTGCCACCTGATTTAAGTTTGGCTTTCTGCTCTCTGGTGGACGCCTTTGTATTTGCGGGTGTCGGTTATTGTTCGCTAGGGCGGCATGAGCCAGAATTTATCGTTATGCCAGAGAGCTCAATTGTAAGTGGGCTCCACCTGACTAGGGAGGCATCCTGGGATATTATTGGCAAGGAGTCGGGGAGTGCAGGAGTTAGGGAATGTCTACCTACCGGGGATTGTGGGTCAAGTGATAACCTACGTTCTGTCAGTTGTATTTCGTGAATGAGGGCCGATTCAGCCCTCAAAATAAAGGCATCTAGTGTACCGACCACACTCTTCCCCCGAATTATTTTCCGCTTACTCATGTTAGTTGCTCTGGAAACACCCAATGGAGAAAACACCAGCCCCTATTAAAATGTAAACCTGCTATAGATGGCCAATTACTTGGTACAATATACAAATGTGCAGCAAGCAATGTGCAAAAATGCAAATCAAAGCTGAGACACAAGTTACTTAAAAATAAGTATAAAGAAGCTCCACAGAGCCGCTGTTGCAATTCTCAGAAAGTGCTAGGTGCTTATATTCTAAACCGGCGACTAAAGTAAAAACTATCAATCATTAAAATATCAAAGAAGTGGAAAGTGCAATGTAAAAGTCCAGGCACACAGGACGGAGTCTTTAATTAATATGTCTTTCAAGAACAATAAAAAAATAACGGGTTGGTCACTCTTTGTCCAACTGGATAGGGAACATTCATAATTTGCGAGTCACAGGGCAACACCTATATGGTTGGTAGCACAAAAGGACAACAGTACCTTTATGAAGGACCTTGAAAGCAGATGAAAGGGTGGTGGCCCTGCCCTGCCTCTTCCTGGCGATCACGGGCGCAGGACGGGCCTGCCTCAGTGCCTATGAGGGACTTTTGGCATCCTCAGATGACGACCTTCACCTGCGCCGGGTGGGGCTTCTGGGAGATTTAGTTTGCCATTCCCCTCACGACGCTGAACTACAGTGTAGGCCGCCACGAACGCACTGCCAGAACTGAGCAGCCACAGTCAGAAGTATTAAATGCCAAGATGAGGGATTTATGTTACTTTTGATTTAAACCCCCCCCCCCCGCTGCCCCCCCCCGCGTTTTCTTTTTCCATCTGTCTGTTACTCAAATTGCTCACCATGTATATGTCACACCATGTAAATATAATTTTCAAAAAAAATGTACTGAAATCAAAAGCTCCAAGGCCGTTCCCCACAGGGCGGAAAGGAGCAGGAGAGAAGGATAACAAGCCGTTCACCTCACGGCAGCCGGTAAATCAGTGGCGCATTGTAGACTATTGTAGTACATTGTAGAAATCCAAAATGCGCTGCACAATTATTCAGTTATACTTAATACAACTGTACAGAAAATATGATGTAAAGCCTGCATAAAACCTGGGAGCATCGACAGTACTCTTTAAAGAAAGTACACAGTAACATGCCAGGTACATCTTAGTAGATTTAGACACCTTGGTGTTTGAAGATAATAGCTCGAAAACATTTCTCCAAAGAGATGCTGAAGTTGGAAGTTTGCTATTTGGAGCTTTGTCCCTTCTGAATAGCTTTATCAAAGAAAGGAAAGTGTGATTCCATTCACACAGAGCGTCCTCACACCTATAATGGGAAAGCTGCTTTTAGTGTTTAGCAATGCCTTCCAAAAAGCACATTTAATAGCAAAAGTTAGCAATTCAAAGTTATGAAGTACGCGAAAAAATGTAATGTGAAGACGCGTTTGAGCTTCTTCTTACTATCGCAAACTGCCCCCACATAAAATAACATTTTCTGAAGAATTTTTACAATTTGTGTGTGAAAGGGAGGATTAAAATTGTGTTTTAAGTTTCATAGACTCTAAGGCCTTTTCATAAACTTCATTTTGTAGTATGTTTAGTGGTACTACAGTACTGCTTACATACTACAAAAGGCCAATTACGAGCCTACATGCAAAGACAGCCTCCTCTCCTATCTTTTCTATGCAGTGATCTCCCACCCAGTTGCGGAGATTTTTGCACAAGTACGCCTTTGATTTTGTCCTAAATATGAGAAGGGCAGTGGTGGCTTTCATGAAATGGTGTGAGTGGTAGGAAAAAAAAGACAAATTAATCTACCTTCCAGCCGCCATATCTCCTCTGTCCTCTTCGGTCGACACATGGAAAAACACAGGCTCCTGGACTCCCCTAAACCAATCATGATGCTGCTGTCATGCTGGTAATATTATTACCAGTATGACAGCAGCGTAGTGATTTGTCTGAATGGCCTAGTTCGCCACTGAACCAGGGACTGGGAGCCTGGGACTGGTCTCCACCTGGCTGTGCAAGACACACAAATAAAATGATAATAGCAGTGTGCTATTATCATTTTATTTTTCCTGTTTGCACTGCTCAGAGAGCAGAGGAGCAGCGCTCATCCGCCTTGGCAGAGGTACTGCTGCTGGAGAGGGACAGTGCAGAATGACTGGAAACTGGGGGAAACTTACTGCAAAATGGGAGGGCTTTAACAATGGGTAAGAAGGGATTAAGAAGGAGGGGTGGAGCTTGCTCGCGACCAAGATGGCAGCTTGAGCCTTTGCCTCCGTGTAATCACTGAACTTTCCATCAATTATCCGGCAGCCATGCAGTACTCCACGATCGATACAAGGAGGCGAGAGTACAGGAAGGTGCCAGGATAACATGAGACGACCTCTGGTCCCCCTCTGATCAAGCATCGAGGAGCTAAGTGCCCCAGCAGTCACCCGTCCCGCAGGGCCTAAATCCCTAGCCTGCAGCAGAACTGGGCTGCGGAGGTGGGTGAGCGGCGAACAGCCGGGCGGCCGTGGGGCAACTCGGACCCACGCGCATTACAGATTCCGACTTGACCCGCAGCCACTACAAGCCCAATATAGCGAGGCACCGCAGGGGTGCAGACTGTGGGCCGACTGCGGTGTACTGAACGTTGAAGCGGGTGTGCGGGCTCGCAGGGCAGACCGGCCATTTTGCAGCGGATGACGACAATGGTGCATTCAGATTGCAGCGGAATGGCTGCATCTTCTGACATATCAACAAGGAGTACCTGTGGAGCCTGAAGGGTGAACTGCCCACGATTGGATTGCTGAAACGGATCCCGTGACAAGCCCTGAAGGTGAGGTTTCTCTTTCACCCCTGGCACGGCCATTTATTTTACAAGTGAGGGCGGAGATCAGCGCTGCAGTAGCACGGACGTTGTAGTTGCCAGTGAGAGCTGAGGGAGGAGAACCAAGTACCAGGGGGGTCCTCCTCTAGAAGAGTGATACCGGCAGTGAGCGGTCAGAGGAACGCACCATCGGGGGGGTCGAGACTAATTGGCAGCCCTGGGACAGCTTTGTGCAAGTGTGGATCCTACACCTGAGTAGCGAGACTGATGGAACGGAGCGCACATTTGGGAAGACAGCGCCTTATTCTGTTATTCACCCCCTAGAACCCGTGGAATGGGGTCATGAAACCTGGCACTGTCGCGCACGGGGTAGAAGGTGGCGATGGTGTGTATTTAGGCTGGACACTCTGATGACACGTAGAGGCGGCGGCCAGAAGACATGTGAGTGGGGTACTGGCCTGGTAGCACTTTGCTAGCCACACTGGACCAAGGAGCTGCCCTGCACATTACAACGAAGACCTTGCGGCTTGCACGGGAGGTGGGGCATTGGACACTGGTGGCGCTCTGCGAGGGACATTGCCTTAACCCCTTCCATGCTGATGACAGAACGGTTCAGTCATCAGCATTGGCTGAGCTGTGCTGATGACGGAACCGTTCCGTCATGACTCCGCCCGCGCAAGGCGGAGTCAGCACAGGCGGAAAATACGCCCCGCACGGAAGGGGTTAATAGAAGCCTGATAAGGACGCAGACTGGGGTAACTGGTAGCCCCCTTGATCCCCGGTAGTGCAGAACCCTGGGGCTGGTCCTTTTTTTTTTTGGATGCCTGTCTGAAAGTGCCTACTGAGAATTGCCATGGGCAGAATTGACAGGGCCCAGCCCAAGCTCTCCCTCGAGCAGAAGCGGTCGAAATCGCATGACGCCTCTACTGACGGAGCAGACAGGATGCAGCCCCCCCCCCAAGCCTGAAGACCCCAGCCCGGATATTCGGGGAATGTTAGTGGCCATGGAAAAAAGCCTGCAAAGTGGAATCGCCTCTCTGGGCACGAAGATGGACACACTCTCCTACCGGATGGACAATGGTGGAGCGGATAGACAAACATGCAGAACGCTTAGATATGTCAGAGCGCAGACTGACGGAGGTGGTAGAGGCGCACACTACTTTTGATACTGAACATAAACAACTGGGGAAAGTCATGCGCATTCTACAGGATAAAATGGAGGATTTAGAAGCCCGTTCATGTCGCAGTAACCTAAGAATCACCAGATTACCGGAGTCCAGCCCGACTGGGAACATGGAGCAATTTGTTGAAAAACTGTTTGTGGCGCTGTTGGGAGAGGGGTCTTCTCCGCAATGTTCATAGTTGAGAGAGTGCACCGCTCCTTGGTGCCATGCCCTCCCCGGGGGCGCCGCCGATGCTGATCATTGCAAAACTGACCAACTACTGGGACACAGACACAGCTCTGAGAATGGTGAGAGAAAAATGGTCCTGCTCTACTAAGGGTCGGAGATTTTACTATTCCCAGACTTTACTTTTCGAGTTCAGGAAGCACGTCGCCAGTTTGTCCCCATGAAAAAGCAACTGTGAGACATGAACATAGATTACACCATGCTGTATCCGTCAAAGCTCAGAGTCAACAGACAGGGCCACTCCCACATCTTTACTGACCCAAAGGTCCTGCAGAAGGCACTGAAAGACTGGTCCAAGGTGCGTTGTCACACCCCGGAACTTCAGCAACTAGATGAAGCAGCGGGGGGCTCACTGGAGGAACAAGACTAGCGACGTCAGAGAGCGGATGGCCGATAAGTATTGACTATTTGGACTATTTTCTGGACCTATTTACACTGACAGATTAAGAGGGGGGTGGGACACAGGTCCACCAAGGGGTGCATTACGGAACAGTTAAGGGGCCTGTAGGACAAGATTCAGAGAGAAGACAGGGGGTGATGGGAACAGGGGTGCGAGATCGAATGTAGCTGCTTCAAAACCTATGCTGTTGATAACACTTACGGCTCAGAATGGTGTGATTTGGGGTAGGGTAAGACATCTGTCTATCTGGTACCATTAGAGATTTGAAAGCCAGAATAAGTTGAGTCTGCAGGCTGTATATTTTTACACTAGCGATGCATGGGGAGGGGCTGGCTAACATCATGTTTCTGCTACTTTTTTCTCAGTGTTATCCACAGTATAGCGAGCAACATCCGCCAACGAGTGCATTACACAAGGGGGTGGGCATTTGATTTGTGGGAGGGTGGAGGGGTTGGTCTTAGGGTTTCTACGGGATGAGGCACGGCTGCGTTAGGGGAGGTCTGTTGTGGGAGGCGAGGATGGAAGTAGGGGATGGTTTTGAGGTTTCAGGTAGCAGGTCAAGATATACAAAGCGATATACTGCACGAGACGGTGGGGGAGGGTGAGACACACACATTAGAGACCCTGGGTTCACTATGCGTGCTTACACGGAGTGTTAGGGGGCTTAATGACCATCGTAAGTTGTGCAGGGTACTGAACTATTTACTTAGGCAAAACATCGACATAGCCCTCATACAGGAGACCCATCTGCCATTGTTGTGCAGTAGGAAACTCATATATAATGCCTCCATTGCAGATTTCACCACACATGCCAGAGGGGTGCTAACATGAGTTAACCCCAAGTCGGCCTTAACAATGGTCCAATTGGAATCCGACATAGACGGCCGATTTGTGATTCCAGATATCAAGGGAAGGGCATTGTAGTCAATGTTTATGGCCCAAATTATGATTGTCAGGAGTTCTATGATTCCCTAGCTAGCACTGTCTATAAGTACCCAGACGTACAGAATCTTTGGGGTGGATATTTGAATCTCATCAGGAATACAAATTTGGATAGATCGGGGGACCACCGAGATGGCCATCCGTGGTGGCCAAAGCACTAGAGAGTGCTATGCTAAGCATAGATCTTTGCGACGTATGGGGATCAAGATATCCGTATAAGGGAGGCCTGACCCATTACTCATACTATCATAATTTACACACCTGTATTGATTATTGGCTGATTTCCTCATTTCTCATGGGACAAATTCGGGAATGCCTAGTACTCCCTCGTACACTTTCTAACCATTCTCCCATCCTATTGGTCCTCATACCCCCAAGAAAACTATTCTGCCATTTACTTGACAGTTTCCACCTTATTTTTTACCGGATCCTGTCTTCAGAGAAGATTTGACTGAAGCTATAGAAACTTTTTTGGGCACCAACGTAGGGTCTGTAGAGAACTTTCAGGTTGTCTGGGAAGCCTTCCAAGTTTACATCCGAGGCGTAGCTATAGCAAAACACTCATGGGGTCTTACGCTCGATCCTCCAACGACTGGCCGACCTAGAACGGAAACGGAGAATTCTGGAACTCCACCAACAGACAAATACTGATAAGGCACTCTCACAGGAAATTAAAGAGCTACTGAGTAAATATCACAATGCGGGCTGATAGCGAAATCAAGCATCTCGGAAAATATGCCACGGCACGAATATATGGGGAAGGGGAAAGGCCGGGTTCTGTCTTGGCTCAGATATTCTGCTCAGTATTCGGTGCCATTCAGCATACCAACCCAGAATCGAAGGTGGTCGTGGACTTTCTCAACATGGAGATGGTCTTCAACTCTGTTGAATGGCCCTTCATGCGACAGGTACTGACTAGGAAGGGATTGGGCCCAGTCTTTCTTCAACTGATAGGGGTTCTTTATAATGCGCTCACGGCACGTATCAGAATAGGTGATTTATTGATAGACTCTATCACGATTTCTAGAGGGACAAGGCAGGGCTACCAGCTGTCCCCTATCTGATATGCCTTGGTAGCTGAACCACTGGCGTGTGCACTGAGGGAGTATCATAGTCATAGAGGGGTCAGCTTCCTGAATTACAAGATCATTGTATCTACCTACGTGGATGACACATTATTTTATGTTCGCGAGCCGGAAACCAATCTTTCCTCCGTACTTAGAGAGGTAGTAAACTTTGGGGCACTGTCAGGCCTTCGTATTAATTTGGCATTAATTTACCCCAGCCACAGTACCTTTTGCAGAGGACTACGGAAGCGATCAGATATCTCGGTATCTGTTTACATACGGATTCAGAATTTGTGTTTAGAAAGAACTACAGCACCACGGTCAGCAGACTCGAGAATGATGTGGGGACTTGGATTAGGTTACCACTGTCTCTCCTTGGCAGAATCTCAATCATGAAGATGGTGGTTCTGCCACGATTTCTGTTTCTCTTCACAAACATCCCCATTGTTCTGCCCTGTTCTTTTCAGAGGATCCACTCTTTACTTGTGAAAATTTGGCCTACGGTGAGCAAACAAGCGAGGGTGAGCTGGCGGACACTGGCATTACCGTTTGGGGGGCTGGGCGTGCCAGATTGAATTCTGTACTACAGAGCGGCGCAGGGCACCCAGGCTTACTATTGGATATACGGCTGCCTGATATTCGATTTCTCCGCTTAGAAAAACATTTTGCGGCCCAACTTTCCCTGCCGGCCACATTATTTGACCCTTTAGACCGCAGGACCGGAATATTGGACTCTCTTAATTCGACTCGACATGCATGGTATAACATCTTACAATTGCAAGCGGGGGCGCTGCTATACTCCCCAGATATCCCTACAGATTGGACTCTCTGGTTGGCCCCGTGTGGGGATAAAGGGGTTATTCGTGCACTGCAATCGCTGAACATTTTGATGACAGGGGACTTATTTCTAGATGGCACTGTTAAATCCTGGAAAAAGGTGGAAGACCCGGACATATCTAGCACCATGCTACAGCGTTTCCAATTCCATAGAGTGAGAAGGGCGCTTTGCGATATCTTAGGAGATGAGTTACAGGAACCCCCTGAGGTGCCGGAACTGTCTTACATAATTAGAGCTAAATCGGCCCGCAAAACAGTCACTAACATATATAGACTTGGAATGTCCCATAGAGCGAATCATTATACTAAAGCGAGATTGGCCTGGCTACGGAATTTGTAACAGACCCTAGACGACGCTGCATGGACATATTGTTGCACTAGCACCCGGCGAATCTCCTTACACAGCAGGCACAGACAAATTAACTTCAAGTTTATTAATAAAGTGTATTATACGCCAGAAAGATTACACAGATATGGGTTACGAGAGACCGCAGCCTGTGACAGATGCAGGGCGCTATCTGCGGATTTTATACATTTAGCATGGCTATGTCCGGGGTGTATGTATATTGTGAAACAATTTTTCAGGAATTGGGGAAAATAGTAGATATGGAGTTAGCCCCAGACCCGTTCCTGGCTCTTCTGGGATATACCAAACAATCGCCCAGAGCAGTGCGCAGATTAGTTGATATGGGTCTGCTCATGGTAAAACGTTGAGTTGCAATGTGCTGGTTAAGGGACCTCTTACCTACGTTAACACAATGGGCACATGACATGCTTTCCTGAAGCACTCAAACTGAGAACTACAGTAAATTGCTCCCTTCTAGGAGTAGACCCAAGAACTTCTGAGGACTTTACACAACTTACTCATCAACCAAACACTTGGGGGATGGACTTGTATCTCCTGCGGACCCCGACGGCCATATGCGGGACACAACCACTTAGTCAGTGGTAAGCAGCATGACTCGGACGCTATCGGTATGGGAGACAGGTAGAAATAGCCCCTGACCACTAAGGGATAAAGTATCTTCAGAATGCAGGGAACAAGGGTTTAGTCACTGCATGATAGACACCCACTCCGCCTAACATGAACATTTAAACAACCACCCACAGCGGCAAGTGTAACTGGTCTCTTTGCAAGAATGTGTCATCTATTTATTAGCTCACAATCGCTGCCTGCCAGCTGGGTTGTAGGCCTATTAGCTGTGTTGTATGCAACTGGCTGTTTTTGATTGAGATGTATGCAATTAAAAAAAGGGATTAAGAATGTACTAAGGAGGGATTTAGGGCAGGACAAACAGCCACAAAATAGTTATACCACTGCTATTCACAAACTACACTTCCAAAGTTACTGCAGCCTGAAAGGTCCCAAAACAGTCATAAGCATACTCTTGCTGAGATTTGGAGGATGACCTGCACCACACATGGACCATCAGTGGAACTGAAACACCCTTCCATAGAAAATAATGAAGTTACAGTTTTAAAATAAAACTCAATGGGAAATAATTAAAATAAATAAGTTATTGAGACTTCTAAAAAATATAAAAAAGTTGCATTGAATGTTATTTTTTTAATAATAAAATATAATGATTATTTAAATAAATTTTTTAACATTAAAAATAAATGTAACTTTCATTTTCTGCAAAATAAGCTAAAGTAATTAAAATTAATTTTTACATGATTTTTAGTCAACTTGAATGCTTATTAAATAAAAATAAAAATGTTACTGTAAGTGGGATATCTTTGTAATATATCTTTAAACAAAAAGAAAGTTGACATTAATTAAATATATTGAAATTGCTTGGTTTTATCATAATTTTAACGTAATAGTGCTGTCATTTTTTAAATTTGTCTAGGATAAAAAAAATATATATATAATGATTTTTCATTAATACTTAATGCCATGGCCAGTCCCAAGCCCAGCTCTGCAAGGAGGAGGGTTATACGTGGAGCTAGCTACCCCACCATGTAAAAAAAAAATCCTAGCTACAGAATCATTAACCAAAAGACCAGAAGGCATCCTGACCTTGGGGTGAGAGGAATGTCCTTCACAGAGAGCTATGACGCCATGTGGTCAAAGCCCGAGATCCCTGGAAGCCACAAAGTCGTTCCACCTACTTTTAACCAAGACCATCACCATCAGGACATGCAACACGAAGACCATGTACGATACATGAAAGAAAGCCCAAGTAGCAGTTGAGATGGCAAAATACAAAATTACCTTGCTTGGCATCAGCCAGACCAAATGGACACAGTTAGGAACAGAAAAGCATGGTTGCAGGAGGAAAGCTGCTGTATTCTAGACACAACAAAGAGAGCACCCCACATGCTCAGGGAGTAACGCTGATGATAAAGCCAGCTGCCAACAGAGCTCTGGTTGAATGGGAAGCCCATGCTCCCAGAATCATCACAGCGAACTTCAACACAAAAAAGAAGAGGATCAACAAGAATGTTATCCAGCAGTATGCACCTACAAATGACAGCAAAGAAGAGAAAAAAAAACTATTTTGCAACAGACTCCAGTCCATCCTAGAGAAATGCCTTGAGAGAGACATCCCCATACTGATTGGGGACCTCGATGTCAAGATTGGAAGCCACAACACTGGGTACGAAGAAGTCATGGACAACCACAGTCTTGGTGACATGAATGAGAATGGTGAAAGATTCACAGACTTGCTCCATGGTGAAAGGGAGCATATGTTGGTGCTAGCCAGCTGTTTGTGCACCAACAAAGGCAGAGAGCAGAAATGCACAGTATAATGTTAAAAACAGAACATTCCCGCTCTCTCCCTTTCATGCAGTGTAGTAAGATGGCTTGCTGCATTACATGAATTGTTGATAAATATGGCCCAATGTTTTTACCTACAAACATTGTGGAGTGAGTTCTCAGCAGATGGGGTAACCACATAAACTTGTGTCTTAGATTTACCCTGTATTTATTAATACATTTTGGGTTATTTTGAAAATTGACAGGCATACACATAAGGAATATTTGAGTTTTTTACTTTGTCAGGTCTATACCCCTTACAACTATTCTAGCCATGGATGCAGCTGTGGCCCATGCAAGTAAGAGCAGTGGGGTGGTGGGGCTGGGTGGGGGGGAATTTCGATGGAAGATGATGAGGAAAATTAAAAAAATAATTAATTTTACCACATCATCTTCCATCAACCCCCCCCCCCTCCCAACCCGGCACCACTGCCCCACTGCTCTTACCTGCACAGGCCACGGCTGCATGAATGATCTGAAAAATAGCAATTCCACCTTCATAGAGTTCCTATCAATGTGAAAGTGCATGTTTATTTCCTTTTTTCTCCACATTCTCCACATTCAATAAAAGTGACCTGTGTTGAAATAATCTGGTAGTATTTCATTCCCATGCAGGGTCGGACTGGCTACCAGGTGTTTTGGTTGGTTGCCAAGCTGGGGCCGGATTTTACTGCTGTAGGGGCTGATTTGTTGATGGAGATCTGCATTTGCTTCTAAGTAACGAAGGTAACACAAATGGTTTTCAATCATACTTTAAACCCATTTGGTTTTCCATTCTTTACGTAGGAAGGCCCAGCAGCCAGGCCGGCCCTGTTCCCATGCCCCAAAAACTGAATCACTCACAACTATTTTTTCATCTTATGTGCATGCGTGCTGATAGAGTTCAAGATTTTTAGAGAATGTTTGGAATAACCACATATGTGTTCTGTTTGAGGGTAGGCCCCTTGTGAAATGACTGTTTGCATGGTACTTTGATGGTTAGGACACTTAAGGCCATATTTATCAAGAGTTGCCTTGCTTTTGTACCACCCAGCAATGCGTTTTATCAAGCCACGCAAGGCCACCTTCTGTGGCCCTGAGTGGCTTGATAAATCCAGAGTTACACAACACAGCACAAATCATTTCATTGGAATACTTTGGCCCAGAGAGGTGTTCCATTGGTGGTGCATGGATGTTCCCAACCAAATCCAATCGATTTTGATGCATTCCCAGATTTATCATAAGTGGTAGACTTGAGAATATGCTAAAACTGTTATGCCTCCCCAGGTAAGGCATTACAAGGAGAAGTATGTTTATTTCTCTTTGTTTCTTCCTCTTCGGCTTTCTATGTGTGCTGCATTCTGCCTCAGTGGATTGCTTTTGTGCCAGAACGTGCCCCTTTCTGCACAAAAACAATCCGGCTAACAACACAGGCACCCTTGCATCAAGGTGTAAGAGTGTTTGCGCTGGTGCTAGGCCACCCATTGTGCACCAGCACTGAGAAAAGACAGGAATGTACAGTAAAATATTAAGGATGGTGCATTCCTGCCTGATCCCTATCATGCAGCGCAGCAAGGTGACTTGCTGTGCTGTGTCATACAATGATAAATATGGGCAATATGAGTAGCATTGGTATTCGTATTCTGATATTTTAGAGTGGCAGCCAACAACTTAACAGCTCTATTCCAGAGCAATAAATGACCAGAGTTTTGAGGTTGCACTCCAATATAAGCTCATTTAGTGACTATTGAGTTAAAGGAGTATTTCAAATGTTTTATATCCTGCAGGAGTAATTTGTCATTAGAGTGTCTATAAAATTTCCTCTGTGGTTTAATGTCATCACCGAAGACTGAAGTGATTTTCTAATGTCACTGGACCTTTTGGCCATATTTTAATAATGTGACCCCATATAGTACATTTAAATGCATCCAACAATACTATTGGGGAGTTCACTGAGGATTCATTATCTTTAAAGAAATTACCATTCTCATCATTAAGTTCTTAACTTCATCATTTTCCTCCAAGATTTCTGTGTTTAGACGCCAATTGCGCGGACCTCTAGTATCCATGAGATTAAGGATAGTTAAATAAACTGCTGCATAGTCAGAAACAACTATTGGATGAATCATAACATTTATAGTATGTTTTAAGGGAGAGGCATCAACCAAAGATAATCAATACAAGAGAAACTAGAGTGTGAAGAGGAGAAAAACATGAACTCACTACCCGTAGGATTATGTAATCTCCATGCATCCACAAGATGATGAGATGAGCACATATTGAGCATATGGTTGTGCGCCCTAGGAGGTGAAAATTTAAAGGCAGACTTTCTATCCAAAATAGGATCAAGGGGGAGATTAAAATCCCCCCCAACAATTGTTCTTGTATTCTATGGAATATCAGTGATATTTTTATTAAGAGTTCGCCAGAAAAGTGAATCATCAGTATTTTGAGCATATAAATTCATAATATATAGATCATCTGAAGCATTAGTCAGACGAGTAAGTATGTAATTATTACAGGATACAAAGTAAATTATTGTGAGTTTATTTCATATGACAAGATCCCACAGGCGAGCATCAGCGTGCATGCAGGCACGAAGTAGAGTCTCTCACAGGCAACTCCTTATCAACTGTCACTGTCATGGTCAACGGCAGGTCGCGTGCCAACTGGTGTGTCACTCGCACCGGAGAGGGGGGGCGCATGGGAAAGGATACTACATATATCTCCTTTCCTAAGAAGGGAAAAAGGAGGAACAGATGAGAAAGAAGAAAGACAAAGAAAGAAGAAGAGGAAGGAAACAGAATAGAGAGAAAGAGTGAGAGAGAAAGTGAGTGGGAGATTGAGAGAGAGAGAGAGAGCTTTTCTCGCATCACGTATGATGTGCTGAGGACGACCAAGATCACAGTCCTCAAGTACTCCTGCACGTTTCACTTCCATTTCATTGTTTACATTTTTTCTTAAACCAGAATTCTCATTAACTTTTACCACTTTGTTCATGTTCCACCAGTTACCTCCATTGACACGTATTACACTTCCACATATTTTGTTTATGACCACTGGCTCACTATATTTAGGCATTCCTTTTTTTTACATAACTCTGTTTCTTTCTCTTCACTATATCACCTACTACCAAGTCTTTTACAGAAACATGTTTTCTTTTGTCAAGATACATGTTTTGCTTGTTTTGCACCTCATGGACCTTGTTTCTAACCCTAGTGTCCAATTCCTGGAGTGATTCTTTATGTTTAAACCATTTTGACATCCATGCCTGGGTGAATTCGGTGGAAGGTTTTCTTCCTCTTAGTAATTCGAATGGCGATGACCCAGTGGATGAGTGTTGCGTGGTTCTATAAAACCACAACATGCTTCTCACCGCTGCAGGTATGTCTTTGTTATGTTGTATGGCCCATCTTATGCAATCTCCGATGACTCTGTTAAGTCTTTCCACAAGACTGTTTGTATGTGGATGGTAAAGTGAGCTTTTAAGATGTGAAACAGAAGAGTCTCTTAGAAACTCTTCTACATCAGACGATAAAAATTGTACACCATTGACAAAAATTATAGTTTTTGGAAAACCTTCTCTCATGAAAATCTCTTTCATGAATTCGATAAGCTCTTTAGGGTCAGCTTTGGAAACAAATCGAACCTCTGGCCATTTGGAGTAATAGTCTATTAGGACAATGGCAAATTTGGATTGATGAGCTAGAACATTAAAAGGGCCTAACACATCTATTCCCAACTTCTCCCAAGGCCTTTCAGGATAAGGAATGGGAGTTAATGGAGGATTAGCAATGCGGAGGCCTTTGTCACTTCTAGCACATATTGCACATTCAAGTACCATGTCATCTATGTCTCTATCCATTTTGGGCCACAAGAAGTACTCTCTAACTCTTCTTTTGGTGAGAGTGGCTCCTAAATGTCCCTCATTTGCCTTAGTCAAAAGTGTTTTCCTTACTCTATTTGGTGGAACTATTTTTTCACCCCTCAAAATGAGACCATCTTCTAAAGATAGCTCATCCCACATTTTTACGAAGGGTTGAAGATCTTCATTGACGTTCCTTTCTTTCGGCCAACCTTTAGCAATGTAAGATTTAACATCCTTCAAAGTAACATCGGACTCTATCGCTGCACGCCAGCTGCCTTCTGACACTGAGAACACATTTTGAAGCTCAACACTTGCAACAATGCAATCCTCTTCCTCAAGTTATTTTGACGATGAGTGGATGCATATGTTGTAGAAGGAAGACGTGATTGAGCATCAGCACGTACATTCTTTCCTTCTGCGATGTGTGTTATATCAAAATTGTATTGAAGGAGTTTAGATGCTAGGCGGGCTATACGTGGGGTGGTGTTGTTATGGCTGGTGTTTCCTAAAATGCTTACCAGGGGTTTATGATCTGTTTTTAAATTAAACTTCCTACCCCACAGGTAGCTTTTAAACTTTTAAATACCCCACCAGCAGGCAAGTAATTCCTTTTCTATTACAGAATAATGTGATTCTGAATCCCTCAGTACCCTTGAAGCAAAACCAATTGTATTTTCCTGAGAGCCAACATCCTGTGTCAAAACTGCTCCCAATCCATAGCAGCTTGCATCAAACTGTCAAAGTGCATGGTACGGAGAGTTCAAAAGGTTTTAATGCTTGAACCTCGCACCATTTTTCTTTTAGCCAAGAAAATGCATCAATACATTCTTCATCCCATACAAATGTTGTGTGATTTTTTAAGAGATTTGATATGGGACTGTCGCAGGGATTCCGAGCTCAGGCAGAACTGTGCATAGAGACTTGGAACCTCAGTGAGTTAGGGTGTGCCAAAACTCACCTTAGTACCCAAAAATCCCCTACCAGACTAGCTACAGTGTCTCATGGGTTATCACAAACTCCCAATGCTTAGACAAACCAGAACATGGACTTAGTACACCTCAGGTAACGTGGAACACATGAACACTCTTTCGTTATACAATCATCTCAATCCAGAACAAGGAGTAAAAGAGGACACGTGCATATTTGAAATGTTTATTCACTAATGCAGTGTTCTCAAACGTAGTATCTTAGCTAATACAAGCAAACATATTATAAGAAACAAAGTAATCAGCATAGTCACTAGTCCATAGAACACAAACGGTGAAAGCATGGTACTATGCTAAAATGAATAGGGTTTAACAAAACCTAATTCTCACCCTCCCTAGCTAGTATATTATATTATATCTAAGAAGGTCTCTTTGGGTTTTAGCAGAGCGGCCCCATTCCTCAAGTTCCTAGTGGTAAGGGATCACATCATCAGCCACCAACTCTCTGCATGCGAAGCACCATCAAGTGTGTTTGAATGCTCTTGTGCAAAGCAATATAAAACGCGCCTCTAGCCAGAACTTGGCTGCAGCTGCATGTATGTTATGTCTAGGAACGTGCGAAGATCAGTGCTCACAACAACCACTGTGTTGAGATATCCTTGAAGGTTTCTGCACACACTGTACAGACACAGCTCGCCAAGCAAGGCTGATATCAGAGCAACAACATATTATTCTCGCATGAATCAAAAACATTCTACTAGGCTCAAAGCTAAAGCAACAGCTATGTGTCGTGTGCAAAAGCATCAGAAAGGTAAAATGGTGTTTAAACTCCTAAAAAGCTCATGCTAACTTAACACAGCCTACAAGCTATTTATATCTATATGACAGGGCGAACACGGGTAGCATAATCAGGTATAAAACGAGAATAGAATTCTGACAACCCTAAAAGTGACTTCACCCCAACCTTGTCCTTAGGGGAAGATGCATCCACTATTGCTTGAACCAGGTTAGGTTTTGGAGTGACTCCGGAACTTGATATTGTGTGACCCAGATACTCAACCGAGTCTTTTGAAAACGCACACTTATCACTTTTGAGAACTTTGCCATGTTCTTCAAATATGGATAAGATCTAGAGGGCGTGGCTAGCGGCTGAGAGGGATGGCTGCTGCCTAGCGGAGCTCTCGCCCTTCCATGGCGTGTTGATCACTGTACCACCGACTGAACCAAGTGTACGGGGCGGAAAGCTGGGGGTATTGATCAGGTGCCCCCCCCCCTTGCTGAAACGTATGCTCCGGAAGGACCCAGTAAGGAGCAGAGGCGCGAGGTGTGCCTGATCGGAGAAGGGGTGCTGGCACAATGGCTGCATTGCAGGGGAGCGTGTGACGCCGCAGTACGACACCCCTGTCCTGTGGAGCGCGAGCGGAGGCGGCAAGAGCCCGGAGTGAGACCGGTGAAGTAAGGAGGGGTCCGGTGTGCGTGAATATGTGTGCCGGGAGGTCCCCCCCCCCAAGGCGGGACTACATTATGGGCGGCGTTGGGCCTGTTCTACTCGAGGCCCCGGCGCTTGGGCCTGCCTGTGGAAGTCGGGGGTGCCCGAGTGCCGGAAGGCTAACTGGGGGGGACCGGCCTGACGTGAGTGCCTCCCCCCTTGACATTGTGGAGTGGCAGTGGGGGCGACGGGCGAAGACAAGGGAGGCGGAGCCCGGCCCATCGCACATCGCTGCGAGAACGTGCAGCGCGACTGGGCAGTAATTGAGCCCCCGGCTTTTGGGCCTGGTTGGCCCCTACAGAAGACCTACTTGACTCGCCCCCTGACTGGAAGCCAGAATAAGTGGGAACAGGAGGACAACCCCACACTCCAAATTAAATAAAAGGACCCTCACTGTTGCGAGGCTCTGAGAGAGACTCCTTAGTTGATAGAACCTTGGATGGTCCTTCAGAGCAGAGGTGTATATAGGATCCACGCACATTTGCTATTCCCTGACACAAATCCTTTTATGTGAGGCAGGATCTTACTAAAATACTCTCTACCAGGTGAATTGGATTCTAATCCTTCCGCAAATTATTGGGCGCTACCTGAACAATTAATAAACATATGTCCCTGGTCGCGACTCCGGCCCGCAGTAGTCACGTGGCGTTGTGGCTGAGATCCCGGTGCCTGGGACCTGAGGACAATATTTGGAGAGGCTGCAGGTGGAGGGTGGTGGACAGAGGTGCGACTGCAGTGATTGATCCCCCTAATGCTCCCTGGTTAGATGGCGAGGGCCTAAAGGACGCGTTGGGGCCTGCACTGTTATGTCAGACTAGATAGCTGGGGTGTGTGCATGAGAGTGCCACGTCTGGACCTTGGACTTCGGGCCTCTGTGTTACTCCTGAAGAGTGGACAATATCATAAGGTGGCGAGCTGCATGGCTCTGAGGAACTTGGGCTGTGGGCTCATTTTGTGGAACGCTTGAGGTCCCAGGCAGCGGAGCCCCGCACTACCAGGAGGCCAGTGTTAAAGTGAGGAAATCGGGCGCCGGACTATGAGTGGAGGGGTGTGCAACATGAACATACACGCTTAAATGGACGGTCCTACTGAGAGGTGGACCTGAGGCTCCTCTAGTAATGGCGACCGGAGGTAAAGGGACAAGGGTCAACGCCCAAACTAAGTTGGCCAAATTTGCGCTTGGGCTAAAGGAGGGGACAAAGGGGAGTCACCTGGATCAGATAAAGAGGTTTCGGAAACGAGACACTTGAAAACACCAGAGCCGACACTACATGATGTTATGACGGCAATAGGGGGAATTCGCACGTCGGTGGACTCAGTCACGATGAAAGTCTCGTTGCTCCGTGCGGACTTTCGAAAAATGGATGAGAAGGTGAAGGAACTGAAGATTGTGACGACTGCCCTGCAGACAGACACCTCGGAATTACAGAACCAGATGCTGGAGATGCAAAAGAAACAAGATCGAATGGCGCAGCAGCTGGACGATTATGAAGGACAGGCCTGGCGCAATAATATTCGGATACTAGGTTTTCCGGAACAGACGGAGGAGCCGACTGCGGATCTATATGTTGAGGAATTGATCACAAAACACCTGAAGCCGAAGACGTTATCTAGTTATTTTTCCATTGAACGTGCCCACAGAGTGCCAGGAGGTCGGCCGAAAGTCGGGGCTGCCCCGAGACCGTTGATTGCCAGAGTATTTAATTATCGAGACCGGGATATAATATTGCAGGCAGCTAGGTCAGCTCCACCATTGAAGATTGACAACTACACAGTAACGTTCTTTCCGGATTTTACAGCCAAGGACCAGACACAGAGACAAAGTTTCCAAGCTGTAAAGCGGGAGTTGAGAAACCGGGAAGTGAGGTACTCCATGTTTTTTCCAGCGCAGCTGAGAATGGAATCCAAGGGGAAATCGTGGTTCTTTGACTCACCAGAGGCAGCCTGGGACTGGCTGGAGGGGTGGACTATGGTGGACAGTCCGAGAAGGAATCAAACTGACCAACCAGAAGGGCAAAAGGATGATTGTTCGGAAGCGCTGTTCACGGAGGAGGCTGGGGCAGCTAGCAGACTGGAGGACCAGGACTAACTTACTTGTATGCTGATCTGAACCCACTTCCTTGATGCACGATGAACAAGTAAAGGGTCGGGGGGGGTCTGTGGGCTTAGCAGCACATATGCTTAATAGGTCACTCGGAGTAGATGACGTGCAGAATTTATTGTGTAAACTGACGTGAGATGATGTTACAAGTATTTCCTTACAGTACGGTCGGTGGTAGTAATAAATGTATGCTTAGCGTAGCCATGGACAGGGGAGAGTGGTTCCCTCTGCACTTTTTGCATGTTTAATGGGGTGAGAGGCACTCTGCCATGTTTGGGAGTGGGTAGTTCTAAATCCAGAGGCAGGGTAGCAGGGTGGGGGGGTGCTACAGAGAACGGGGGGTGGCTGGGGGTTGGGATGGGGTTTGTTGTTGTTTCTGTAACATTGCCCGAAATGTTTGTGTTTTTGCTGCAAAGAGAGAGAGCGGACCTTACTGTGACTGCACAATGATATATTGTCCTTTTGATTTGCGTTCCAGCTTGGATGTCAGATTAATGACTGGTGTTGATTCTGTCCTATGTCTCAAGTTCAGGTTGCTGCTGACCTTATATCCGACCTACAATACGATGGTTGCCCTAGGTATAGATGGTAGCTGACCGCGAATCAGTGCTCTCTGTCCTAACCTGGAATGTTAACGGGTTGGGAGACAAAATTAAGAGGGGAATAGTTCAACAGTATCTGAAACGGCAATCCCCAGACTTGGTTCTCTTGCAGGAAACTCACTTAGTGGGTAATAAAAGTAAGGCCCTAAATAGATAGGGATATAAGCTCCTAGTACATGCAGACTACACTACTGGGTCCAGAGGCACTTGTATCCTGGCTAGGAAAAATGTTCCCCTGATTGTCCTTAATACATGGGCTGATGCTGCCGGTAGGTTTGCAGTGGTGGAGGCGCAATGGGACGGGTGCTTATAGAACTCCCCGACGGGACCCTAAAAATGGGGGGAGATTATAATATGACGTTGAATGACCTAACGGACAGACATCCGGTACGACAAAACATGCGGCCCAACGAACGTATGTCAGATTTCACTATGGCTTTGGGACTTATAGATGTTGGGAGAGAGCTGAGGGGTGACCCTATTGAATATACATATCTTTCCAGTGTGCATCGCAGCCTTTCTCGGATTGACTACTTTTTAACGTATGCAGACTCGGTGGGTAATTTTAGACGGCCCAGGACATATCCCAGAGGCCTATCAGATCCGTCCCCTGTTGGTATAGAGTTCACACATGGTGTCCGACAACCAAGTTGCACTATTGTCATCAATCCGTGGTTATTTCGGATCCCTGATATACGAGAGGAGTTGAGTGTACAGACTGGATATGTTTTTGAAGAAAATGTGGGGTCCGTGGATTCGGCCCAAACAATCTGGGAGACCTACAAGGTGGTGCTGAAAGGTTATGCCCTCTCTTTAAAAACGCAATATGTTGCAAAACGGCAGGAGTTACTAAGCATGAGCGGATTTTGCGGATTGGCAATCCGCGAATTTTGCGGATTTGCGGATTCGCAATCCGCAAAATCCGCGAATTCCCGCGAATTTGCGGATTTTTTTTTTTTTTGTGTTCGCCCGTGTTTCTGCCAGTTCGCGAGGGTTTTTACAATTTCGCAATTTGCGAACTTACCTGTCGGGTCGCAAGTTTTGCGAACTTGTTGTTTCTACGTGTCCAGCCTGTTTGGGACACTCTTCTTCATCACTGCCACTCTCTGTCACCACTGCCACTCTCTGACTACTCATGCCACCCTCTGGCCCACCCATGCCACCCTCTGTTTCATCACTACACCCTCTGGTTGTCCAGTGTACATTATTTTCGGCAAAGCAAAGCACACCTTCCCTGCCTCAAGTGACCTGAATTAATTTGGGGCTGATTAATGTGTCACAGAATATTTTTTTAGCTGGCACCTGCTTCCTTAGTGCGCCCTGATTAGTGATCTTTTGCACTTGCTAAGTGCTTTCATTGTTGCAAAATTAGTTACAACACCTGCCCTGCCCCAACTGACAATAATGAATTAGGGGCTGATTAATGGATTTTAACTTCCAGCCTGGCTCCTGCTTGTCTCCCTTAGCTGTAATTCAGGACCTTTGTGGCATATGTGTAACTATTCTGAGGTTCAGAGCAGGGTCACATAATAGTTTCAACTGGCAACTGAACTCTGGAGGGGCCCCTCAGGAAGCCCTACAGGAAATGGCTACTAATGATGTGCCTGAACTTTTGAACCTGGTAAGTAGTTACTTTCAGTTTTGCCAAGATCGTATTTCTGCAATTTCGCACTTATTCGCGGGGCGCGAACTCACGCTAACAGTGCGAGCAGCGCGAGCAAAATCCGCTGCTCGCGGATTTGCGGATTTTGCGGGAAATTCGCAAATCTCGCGGATTGCGGATTTCCCGAAAATCCGCAAAATCCGCGAGCGGAACGGATTTTCCGCCCACACCTAGGTGTGGCTGGAAAATGAACTGAAGGAAGTTGAGGGAGGATATGTGCGCGACCCCTCGGAGGCATTGCTCCATGCCAGGATGCTCAAAAGGGATGAGTATAAGTTAAAAGCCCGAGAACATATGATAGCGACACAGACAGCGGTTCACCATAGACTTTACGAGTTGGGAGACAGGGCTAGTAGAACGCTAGCTTGGCTGGAAAGGAGGGAGCAGGGTGTGAGATGGGCACCTCGAATACAGGTGTCCAATGGAGAGAGACACTGTAACTTGTCCTGATGATATAGCAGAGGCATTTGCTGCCCACTTCAAAGAAGTGTACTTGCTGTCGGCCATTTATACAGCTGAGGAGTCGCGTCAGCTTTTGGAGGAGTGTGTGCTACCTACCCTATCCGCTGATGATAGGGAAACCCTGGAGGCTGATTTCTCTGATGAGGACATCCGGACGGCCATTGGCCGTATAAAATCGGGGAAGGCTATGGGACGCAAGGGTACCCCAGTGGAATTTCTTAAAGTAATGGCCAACCACGTGGTTCCTCATCTACGAGCTATGTATCAGGAGAGCTGGGAAGAGGGAGTCCTACCCCCAGACCAGCGGCTGGAAAGTATTGTTGTCATCTATAAAACTGGCAAGCCAGTGGAGGATTGTCGGTCGTATCGACCGATCTCCCTCATCAACGTGGAAGCTAAAGTCTTAACGAAGGTTCTGGCCACACGACTAGGGTCTGTTATATCCTCCCTGGTGCACCCTGACCAGTCCGGTTTTATGCCAGGGAAATAGACAGCTCTAATTTTACGTTGCCTGCACAACATGCTGGCCCGGCAGAATTATTTACAAGAAGACGCCGCTATATTGTCCCTAGACGCCTCTATGGCCTTTGATTCGATAGAGTGGTCGTATATGTTTCAGGTGTTAGTAAGAGCGGGACTGGGCCCGAAATTCATACGATGGGTGCGATTGCTATACACTGACATATCTGGTCAGGTTAGAGTGAACAATTGCACATCCAGACGGTTTCCCCTTCGTAGAGGTACGAGGCAGGGGTGCCCCTTGTCGCCGCTACTATTTGCATTAATGTTGGAACCCTTGGCTTCTTGGATAAGGAAAGACATGATGACTAGGGGTTTGCGATGGTCCGCAGAATACAAAGATAGAATATCACTCTATGCAGATGATATAGTGTTGTACCTAGCATATCCCTATAGATTCATTCGAGCGGTCCTAGATGTTTTTACTAACTTTGGAAAGTATTCTGGATATGCTATTAATTGGGGCAAATCGATACTGTACATGCTTCATGGACCGACTCCACGTCTTCCATTGGATTGCACATTAATGGTTGCAGTAGATGGTTTAAAAAATTTAGGGATCTTTGTTACGCCAGACCCGGGACTTTTCTATAAGAGAAACCTGGCGCCCTTGTTTACTCGGTTGCGAGCGGATGTCCAGCATTGGAGATCCGCCCCCCAATACGTGCCCTCTTTACTCGGGGAACCACCGCGAGAGACAGAGATTCAGATTGCAAAGATCAGGCCGGTCTATAGAAGACAAGCCTGCGCTGAAGATATTTTGCTCCCGAGCCGAAAAGCGCTTTATGAGCCAGGGTCAGCGCCTTGAAAACTATCCGCTTCCGGATAGGCAGCCAATGGAGCGACTGCAGAAGGCCGGACACTCTGGCTCGCCTGCGAAGGCCAAAAATGGCGTGTGCAGCAGAATTCTGCACGGCCTGCAGCTGCTGTACAAGATAGTCCGGAAGGCCCAGATAAAGGACGTTGGCGTAGTCCAATCTGGAGCCAATCAAGGCTTGTACCGTGATCTTCCTGTGCTCTTCTGTGAGCAGAGGGAGGAACTTCCGGAGCATCTTAAGAATGCCGAAACATGTGCCCATAAGACCGAGGATCTGAGATCTCAGTGTCAGTCCATTATCGATCTTGACTCCCAGATTTTTTGCCAGCTGGGATGCCTGTGCTGGGGGGAACATGTCAATCGGCCACCATGCCTGCCAGTCAGGGTCTGAGGTACAGCCAAAGAACAGCACCTCCGACTTGTCAGAGTTACATTTAAGGCTGTTCTGCTGAAACCAGTTGAGAACAGCCCCGAGACATTCCCGAATGCTCTCTCCATCGAAATCCTCACCTTTCCTACATGTGAAGAGGAGCTGGGTGTCATTGGCGTAGGAAACGATCTGGGCCCCAAAGGACTCCACCAGTGCCGCCAAAGGGGTCATAAAGATGTTAAAAAGAGTCGGGCTCAACACAGAACCCTGTGGAACACCGACTCCCAATGGCGGCATCTCAGCGGAGCTAGCGGGGGCCCAGACCGTTTGTCGACGGCCAGCTAAAAAAGATAAAAACCAGCTGAGCACCGTCCCCCTCAGACCGATGTTATACAGCCTGGCGAGGAGCCCCTCATGGGGGACGGTGTCGAAGGCCGCCAACAGATCTAGCATGACAAGCATGGCTTTGCCTCCCGAATCCAGAGTCTCCTTGATGGCCTCAGACACCTCCAGCAGCGCCGTCTCGGTACTCAAATTAGGGCGGAAGCCAGATTGAGTAGCGTGGAGCAGGTCGTTGGTTTCTAAAAAAGCGGAGAGCACGCTATGCACGTGCTTCTCCGTAATCTTAGCCAGCGCTGGAAGGAGCGAGATAGGCCTATAATTGGCCAGCACCTCGGGGTCTAGGCCAGGCTTTTTAAGGAGGGGATCACCATTGCCTGCTTCCAAGCCTGCGGGACCATCCCCTCCCTCAAAGAGAGGTTCAAGAGTGGATTAACCAAAGGGTTTACCACATCCGCCATCTTCGCCAGAAATTTGGCCGGGCAGGGGTCTAACGGCGACCCCGATTTCAGGTTGGCCAGAAGTGCCAGTGATGCCGAAGGAGAGATAGGCGGGAAAACAGACAAAGCAGAATCCAGGATAGGAGCTGGAACTGCCCCAACCCCCCTACTGGGAGGCACTTCAACCGACCTCCCAGGGAAGGAGTCCTGGATCAATTTAATCTTGTCCGTAAAAAACTTAGCAAGATCACAGGCCCACGACTCAGAGGGAGCAGATTGGGAGAGATTAGATCTAGGGGCCGTGAACTCCCTCACCACAGTAAAGATCTCCTTGCATGAATTGGAGGCTGCCTCTATCCTCCTCGCCAGGTAATCCTTTTTCTCGCGAAAGATATCACGATGATAAGCCTTGATTGCGGTCTTATATGCAAGTCTGGCCATCGGGTCATACTGAGAGCGCCAGGCCCTCTCCGCCACTTTGCACTGGCGACGAGAGGCAAACAGCGCTTCCGTAAACCATGGAGCAGAAACCCGCTTTGATGTCCCCCGGAAAACCAACACAGGGGCTAGATCATTCAGCCTATCCGTCAACCACAGCTGCAGAGAGTCCACATCCTGCTCAAGGTCACCTGAGAGGGGACACGGATGGTCAAGAGAAACCTGAGCTAGCATCTCAGGAGTCACAGGATGGAGTGCCCTAGAAACAGGTCCATGCTGTCTAGACGCATTGCTAGACATTTTCTCCCTGCCTGGTACATAGAACCTGGCCAGCCTGTGGTCAGACCAGAGCACCGGAACAAGCTCTATGTCCTCTAGAAGGGCCGTGGAAAAAACCTGATCTAGCGTGTGACCCTTGTCGTGTGTGGGGCCAGAAAGAAAAGGCACAAGACCGAGGGGAGCCGTAATATCGAGTAACTTGTTCATATCTGGATCCTCACCCTCGTCCATGTGGAAGTTGAAATCTCCCGCCAACACACAGTGCTCAGCCCTCAAAGCTAACCCTGCAATAGCTGCCTGAAGTTCATCAAAAAAGAAACCCGCCGGTCCAGGAGGTCTATAGACCAGCAACCCTTTAAGAGCTTGATGGGGAGCCAGAGTAATGGAGAAGGCCAGGGACTCAGAACCTGTGATCGTATCCATAGGGATGATAGAGCAAGCAGCAAGCTTATTCACCACAAGAGCCACCCCTCCTCCCCTCCCCTTTACTCTATCTTGCCGAAAGATATTATATTCCGGTAGAATAGCCATCAAGATATAGGGATTGGACAATTCCCCAAGCCATGTTTCAGTCAGCATCAGACATAAGGGTTTTTCCGTAACAAGGAGGTCAAAGAACTTCAGGGCATGTCTGCACACTGATCTGGTATTTAGGAGCAGGCAGAGATGTTTCACACTAGCCTCTACCCTCTGCAATGAAGCAGCAGAGGCATAACCAGGTGTCCAACCACATCCAGGGCATTTGCCTCTTACCCCTATAGCGTCCGGGAAAAGATAGGTATCAGATGGACATAGCAGGCTATCGCGGGGCGCTCTATTCGATGTCACGGAGCCAGCAGCTGGTGGGCCCCACCCAACACACGCTGCAGATATGGAGGCTTGCTAACTCCCGATTGGGTTGGGCACACAGACTCACTACTATGACGCTGCTATGGTCCGCACAAAAGCTGAGTATGCTCTGCCATCATCCCGGGTTTGACAAATGGGACATGATTGGCATTTCGGTGGTAGGAGATCTGATTAAGAAGGGTAGGATTTTGCGGTTTGAAGAGCTACAGAAACAGTATCACCTGGCACCTAGTGAAGCTTTCCGGTATCTGCAAATCAGGCACGCACTAATGGCAGCATTTCCCGACTGTGCAGATATACCAGAATACTCTCCCCTGGAGGATCGTCTACTAGATGGGCAACTACATACTAAGGCGATCTCCCTCACCTATAGGAAGCTCAGCAACCACATGCCGGATTCCTTCGCAAAGCTTAAGGAGAAATGGGAAAAAGATTTAGGGACTATAGAGGAGGAGGATTGGAGACAAGCACTAATTTCTCCTAGAGAGGCTGCCATTACGCTTAGATACCAACTCATATAGCTCCGCATCCTACACTGTTCATACCTGACTGGGAATACTCTGGCAAGGATTGGGTCAAAGTCAGACAATTTATGTTTTAAGGGGTGCAGGCAGCCAGCTGGTTTCTATCATATGGTCTGGGACTGCCTGATAGTGCAGAACCGCTGGGACAGGGTAGTGACACACCTGCGGTCAGCCCTAACTAAACCAATTGCACTGATGTCGCGACTGTGCTTACTGAACATATGGGATGCAACAGATCTTACGGAAACGGCGCAACAGTTCGCGACGCTGGGTTTTACCCTCTTTAAAAGAGAAATTGCTAGAGGATGGGGATGTGTTGGGCCACCAGGAGTGGCAGTATGGCTGAGGGAACTGGATAAATGCATGATTGCTGAAAAGTAAGTGTTTATTGCCCGGGGGTGTCCGAAGAAATGGGATAGGAAATGGGCCAAGTGGAACATGTACAGAGGAGAACTATGTGTGTTCCCAGTGATAGAGCGGGAAACGTAAACTAGATGCTGTTTATAATTGCTGTTCATGGTGACGATGTATATGATGGCGATGTGGCGATAATTTGTGTAGTACTGTATAAGATCTGTTCTTTATGCAATAATAAAAATATTTTCACCAAAAAAAAAAAAAATGTGGATAACATCTGTATCAAGATTTCATCCTGTTCTTTCTGATCTTCAGCATATATTAGAACATCATCTTGAAAAATTGCTACTTTTCTGATTTCTTTGAGTAGGTTGACCATAAGCCTCTGGAAGACTGAAGCTGCCGAAGTCAAGCCAAATGGCATACGACAGAATTGGAACATGCCACAAGGTGAATTGAAAGCAGTAAGATGACGTGAGTCTCTATCTAATTCCACCTGGTGGTATGCAGACGCTACGTCCAGTTTTGTGAAAATCTTTGCCCCAGCAACTACTCCTAACATCTCATTGATGTTTGGTAACGGGTGTGTGTCTACCCATATTACTTTGTTCAGGCTGCGCAAATCTAGGCAAACTCTCAACTCATTTTTTTTTTCGAGCAATAACTAAGGGTGATGGCCAATCAGACGATTCAATGGGTTCTATCACTGCTCTTTTTTGCATGGATGACAGTTCTTTTTCTAAGTCTTCTCTTATGCTGAAAGGTACACTCCTTAATTTATGTTTCACAGGTGTAGCTTCTTTCATAACCTTTATTTTATGCCTGAACCCCTTAATATTTCCCAATTCTCCTGAAAAAACTTTTGGATAATAGTTGAGTAATTCTTCCACATGTAAAACATCTTGGATAGCCAGAACCTGTTCTTTCTTACCTGGACATAGCATCATGTTAAACAGACCTTGGTGAAACCACCCAAGAATATTTAAACCATGTAAAGCTACATATATTTTACTAAAAATGTTTCTGTTTTTGAATTCCAACACATCTTCAAAGTATCCTGACAATTCTATTTTGCGTCCTTCATACAATACTTGCGCACGATCAGGAGATTTGAGTTCTCTATTTTTCCATTTGCTCATAAAAAGGGCATCAGTGATCATAGTAATTCGCGCACCATAATCGACCAGGAGGCGTAGACTCTTATCACTAACAACTATGTCAACATATGGATCAATACATTTGTTGGGGTCACCACTTCTGATATCAGACTCATTCACCACCAGAACCATGTCTTTCAATTCCTCCAAAGGACTAACATTTTCGCTGTCACTGTAATCCTTTACATGACTAACACGCACTTTTTCAATCTTCTTTGTTTGGCAAACCTTATCAAAATGACCCACTTTACCACAAGATCTGCAGATAACATTGCTAGCTGGACATGGCCTACTATTTTTTTTGTGAGGTAGGTTACCACATCTCAAACAAATGTCAGTTCTTTTGAAGAAATTGTTTTGTTGAGCTTCTCTTCTTTTCTTTACACTTGCAAACTTTACAGCATTTACATTTTCATTGTTCTTATTTTCCAATTCTTTCACAGATTCTTGTGATGTTTTAATACTTTTAGCAATACGAATACATTCTTCTAAAGAAGGGTTTTCTAAGGTGAGTAGTTTCTGTCTGATGCTTCTATCTGAACATTGACTTATGAATTGGTCACGAACAATTTGTACACTAAAATTTTCATACCCACAGTCTGCTATCATTTTTCTAAGTGCTGTAATGTAAGTGTCAACGTTTTCGTCACTTTTTTGCACCCGTTTAAAAAATGTATGTCTCAGAACAACTATACTTGGTTGTTTGTCGTATCTTTTGGCTAATTTTCTAATGGTGGTCACATATTCATCAGGTTCTTCCACTGCAATAGGATCTGCTTCTGGTAAATGCTTTAATGTGTCTCTTCCCTCAAATCCCAAAGAATTTAACAGTAGGAATTTTTTTCTTTCTGGTCTGAACCTGTGTGCCCCAATGGCACCCAGGTAATTCTCAAAAGCATCAATCCATTTGCACCATTTTATTGGTGGTTCACCTAGTGTGTCAAGAAAAGGTGGAGGTGCCTGAACTGCTTGCATCTCTGCCTATTCTGTAGAAAAAATATATAGATGTTTCCTCTATTCAGGTCAAAATATCAATCGAAAATGGTCACTTTAACACTAAGCAAACTGTTTTTTTAATTATTTATTAAGTGTTTTTGAACAACATGAATTGTATTTTTATTGTCATGTGCTTTTAAGATATTGTTATATCGAAATAAAGCTTTGTATACTCGCCAATACTCACTAAGCATGTGCTGAAATTATTTTTTAAACAGTATAGTTTAAACTCAAAGACTGTGAAACAACACACTAGAGCAGTACAATTTGACAAAGCAAACTTTTCTTTTTAAACATAAATTAAGTCAAAGTTAATTTCCCCCAATTTTAGAGAAAATGGTGTGCGTGTCACTGATTTTTCGTTGCACGCTAATTGTGCTTCTACACATGAATAATGCGAAATGTGAAATGTAGTTCGAAGAAAATTCAGTCACAGATAAAATTAAGGTGTGCGTGTCACCGCTGAGGAAACTCGCACCATCTGTGGTTTTACTATTCGTATATTTCTCCTTCAAAATGAAAAGCGAATGACAGTACCTCAGATTTTCCACACGTTGTCCCACGAAGATTCTCATTCATTTACATCACTCTGAAAACACATTCCTTTGAAAACATGTATAAATTACCCACTTTCAACACTTGAGGCAGCAGATATTTTCCTGTAGAGTAGGTGGCGCGCAGTCCGTCGTTAATTTTCCTGTCAGGAAATCACGTGTGTGAAGAAGCACTGCGTTGATTTGTTACCTCTGTACACACTTCACGACTACGCTGAGACAGTGAGAGACGGGGTGATTTCACTCCAAATAATCTGCTTTCGTCGAAGACTCCTTTGAGAAAACACTCACCGACAAGGTAAATACGAATGTAGAAAGATTCTCAAACTTCCTTTCTCTATGCCTGAAAGTTTGAATGAAAATAATCTTCCTTCTGCCTTTCTTGCACACGTTGGGTTATTGTGGGATCTGTCCCGTCCTCGTCGTCATTCAAAGATGTAATGATGACAGGATACGAAGTAAATTAACGTGAGTTTATTTCATATGACAAGATCCCACAGGCGAGCATCAGCGTGCATGCAAGCACGAAGTAGAGTCTCTCACAGGCAACTCCTTATCAACTGTCATTGTCAATGGCAGGTCGCCTGCCAACGGGTAGCGCGCGTCGGGGCAAACCATAGTGTCACTCGCACCGGAGAGGGGGGAAGCGTGGGAAAGGATACTACAAAGTAACCATCTGCCACTAGTATCATGTTCAGCTGTAACTATGAACAAACCAGAGCTTCTAGGGATAAGGTTAATGACCCCTTTCCTCTTCCCAGATGCCTCAGAACATGTAACATCAAGTACCCAATCTTTCCTCAAAAGAAGAGCTTATTTAAAGCCTATCTTATTATCTTGAAGTAGAACCCTTTGCCCAGATGAACTCTTACAATAGTCCGAAATCTTAGCCCTCTTAATAGGGTGATTCAACCCCCAAACATCAAGGGAAACTACATTTAGGCCAGACATAGATATGTATGGAACAATAAGAGTGAATGCATCTGCTAAAAGGGTAAAAGGGCAGCCAAAATATAATTAAAAACTAAAGTAAGTAATGCATGTATCCCAAAGTAAAATGAAGCAGATGTCCCAAATTTAGGATGGAGAGAAAGGAAGGGAATGAAGAATAGAAGGAAGAAAAGAAAGAGCAGGAGGACTCCAAGAAAAAAACAGAGCATCAATAAAGTGCAACCCCACCAGGGGATGTCTGTAGGAGACAAATTGCATGGGGGACAACATGGAGGGGCAACAGCAGAGGGTATCAACGTTGGTGAGCTCAGCTCAAAGATAAACATGCCGCAGATTTATTAGTATATTACCTATACCTCTGCTAATAAGAATAAATAGTGTAAAACTCAATAAATATAATATACCTGAACATTTGACGAAAAACAGTAACATTTCATAAGCATATAAAGCAAGACTATATCAGCAGATAAATATCAGCCTAAGCTATTATAAACCCATCCATAAAGATATATAAATATGATCTAAAGAGGATAAACACAATATTCATAGGCAAACTATCATACCTATAATAGCGTAAAACTTCATGTTAGAAATACTTAAAAAGGATACATTGAAAAATTGATAAATAGATTCTAAGTTGGTGCATATAATATAAATCATCAAAATAATTTATTATTCCAATTGTGATCAATAATATCATTAAATAGTATATACATATAAATATATTACCAACAAAGCAGAACACAGAGAAAAGATTAGAAATAGAATAAAAAGTAGGATAAACAGGCCAATCAGAAAATAGAGTAAAAGGTAGAATAAAGCAAAAAAAAAGAGAATAGAATATAAAATATAGGATACTTACCTATTTCAAAGAGATTATGCAAAGAAAAGTTAATAATAAGTCAAAAGAGTAAATAGAAACATACAATCGTACAGATTTATAGGGATGCCATCCCAAATAGGGCTAAATACAAAACAAAGAATTGCATAGTTCTGTTATCCAAAAATAATTTGAACAAGACAGTAATAACACATAAATACCAACCTATACTTATTACAAATCCATCTGTGGAGAAGTGTGGCTCACTGGTTAGAGGAGGCGGACCTGGAAGCAGAGGTCAGCCCGGGACCAGGGTTCAATTCCCGGCTTGGCGGGGTCTTGAGTCCTAAAATGTCCATGGACTCGACAATTCTCGCTCCGGTGCCTACTCGATTCACGGGTTCACACTCTGCGACTCTGGGCAATAGCTTGCTTAATCTCCACAACGGCCCCTCGCGGTGGGATTCCTGGCTTTCACCTTGCGGATACCCTGCTGGGGTTATCTCACAGGGGAATACCAGGACGGGTTCCCTAAGCAAGCGCTTAGAAACCGCTCGGTGATTTGAGCTATATAAATTCCTGTACATTTACATTTACATCTATAAAATGTATACAAATAAGATCTAAGAAGGTACATATTATATATAACATAAATGACCCGCTGTGAGATAAAAATATTATGAACCATACCATTCAATTAGAACACATAATATAAAATAATTAAATAAAGTCTGTCATAAAATGTAATTTCATGAATGAAAAATCATGACTATAGCATAAAACATTCTACAATTATCATGTCATTGGTGATCAATGATGGCATGAAATAAGATATCCCATGTAAATAGATTACCACCTAAAAAAAACACTTAACAGAGAAAAGACAGAACAAGAAGTAGAATACAAAGCTGAATAAGCAATAGAATAAGGTATTAAATACCTACCAATAGCAAAGGATTTAGAAAGGAGGAAACAATAGAAATGAGTAAGATAATAAATATATACAAACAGTAATTCAAATATAACAATATACCTGCAAAGGAATATATGAAGTCGGTCCACCAGCATTGGACAGAACAAATTTAGGGTTATAATCTCAAGTCGAACTAAATACAGTACAAAGAGTTGCATTGTCCGGTAGTGTCACAGAGCTCAAGAGAAAGCAGCCATCTCCATTGCGCGTCAAGCCACGCCTCCCACAAACGTCTATATTAATTTAGAACCTCCTTCATCATTTGGTGAGAATTGAGTCCGGCCGTAAAATGTCAGCGCTCACGATCGCCAAACCCATTGTTCCTGGCCTCATTCACAGCTGGTAGAACCACAGGATATCTGGCATTAGAGTTTTAGCTAGCTCCATTACTGGACTGCCAGGTCAGAGTGGCAGTTGCACCTCCTTCCTCCCCATTTAGAGTGGGGCACCTGTCACGGTATTCCCCTGTCCAGATCTACCATGCCAAGGAAAGAAGATCCAAGAAGTGATTACAAACATTGGTTTGGACACATTTAGAAGGGAAAACAAATACTTTGCACATCAAAATCACTGCGGAATTGGTTTTAATAAAACAAAATAGAATGCTGAGCTATTTCAAACCAATAGGGGAGAGGATGTGGCCTTGCGATTAGAGCCGGAACCGGGTTCGAGCCTCGGCAGGGTCATTCAACATCCTGTGATTTTGGGCAAATCACTTAGGCCCACATGCATCAATATCGGCTTTTGCGATTACTAAATTGCGAAAAATAGCGATTCGCAATTTAGAAATCGCAAAAGCCTATGCATGAATATTTTCGCATTTTTTTGCAATTCGGTAAAAATCGCTATTTTTACCGAATCGCATAAAAAATGCGAATTTACAATTGCGAATTCGCAATTCCCATTCATTCCTATGGGCCAAAATGCCCATAGGAATGAATGGGAATTGCGAATTCGCAATTTGAAATCGCAATTCATCAATGCATTTCAAGGGTGGAGAAGGGGGTCCAAATGACCCCCCCCTGCACCCATGAAATGTACTTTTCAGTATAAGTTACATACACACATGTCCTAAGGACATGTGTGTCTGTAACTTAACAGTTTAAAAAATGCATTTTTGTGCATTTTTAAACAATTTAGCAAATTACCACGAGGTTGAACTTCGTGGTAATTTGCACTTCCAACTTGAAAAATCGCACATTTTATTGAAATGATGCATAGCATTTCAAAAATCGCAAAATTGCGATTTCTTATATGCTATCGCAATTTTTGAAATCGCAAAAAAGTTGCGATTTTTAAAATAGCAGGATGCATCCCAAACAGCACTTTTGGAATCGCAAACGGCCGATTTTAAGGAATCGCACCGTTTGCGACTCCAAAAATGTTTGATGCATGTGGGCCAGCATCTCCCCATGCCTTAAAATGAATGTATCCATCTGTAATGCAACTGGTGCTCATGTAAAGCACTCTGATACCTTCGGTTCAAGTTCGTGCTATATAAAATTCTGAAAAAAATATTTATACGGCATCCGCTAGGCATTGTACTCTATCTTCTGTGCATCAGCGACAATAAACCACGAGGGTAGTGGGATGTGGGTTAGTCTGTTTTAAAAGACTAACTGAAGCTTCTTCAACCACTTCACGTGTCTTTAAAAACACCAGCATTTTGCCAAGCTACTTAGTAAAATCCTCTTTCACAATGAATAACTGAAAAATATTTCAGTGCTTAAATGTTTTAATGTTAGCTGATAAAAGGTAGCATTCGTGCACTTTCTGTAAGATATATATTTTATTTTTTGAAAAATCCCCAGAAAAGTTGATTCCATCACTCAAAGAATAATTGCATTTTACCTACTGTCTGGATTAATCGTTAATGAAAAGCACCACACAGCAGTCTTGGGCTTAATTTTCAAGATGACCGCACTGGTCTCACATAAATTGTTCCACTCCTTTATAATAGCTACAGTGCTTATACGTACAGCAATAAACTGAAAACCACCACGGAATATCAGTTTTAATATTTTTTGCTCTTGAATGAGCACGAAATATTAGTTTTATTTTTGTTTTCTCTTAAATGAGACACTTTTATCACTGTTATATAAAGTACATAAAATGTGCCGTTACAAATAAAATCTAAGAGAAGTCCATTTAGCACACGTGTTTGCTGCCACAAAATTAAATGTTGAGCTCCTAGTTATGCATCTGCACCATTCTGTCATGTAAATTATTGCTTTGCTGACACTCTTACTATATTTTCTCTTCTAAAATGATTTAGTGACAATTCTATTCCTAAATTCTACATACATTTTTTAAAATTATTCTAAAAGTAGCGAGCTGTCTGCTTGTATCTTTTTTAATAATAGCCGCCCTCTGCTAAAAACGGTGGCTTCATTTTAGAAACTTGCATGGAAAATTCGATGTATTTATCTGACATTGTCATGCATTTTCACATTTAGAATTAGGCAGTCTGCGCCTGCCAGGTCAAGGACCACCCCATGCACCAGAACGGGCCCTCCACCACCTGATAATTGTATCTTGTAGTGTACACTCTTGTGCTCTGCCCTACAAGTAAGTGCACATCCGTCTCGTTGCTGTTCCGTCTAAGGGCTGGTACTGTAAACATTTTATTGGGTTTCCCTTTGGGTTACCATCAGACATCACATTTGAAACCATGCCCCTGTGACGGGATAAGTACACAAAATTATTTGCATTTCCTATTTTCCTGTAAATTTTATTTAAAGTATATTAAATGGTTTTTATCATCATATTTTAGAAAACGTAGACCCCTGTCTTTAAGGGATTCTTATCTACTGTTTATTTCTCTTGAGACTGATGAATTGGTTTTTCGCACCAGCACTTTCTTGAGATTGATAACTCGTGCACGTAAAACAATGGAAAGCCCGTCTATATTTGATGTATGAGAGCTGCAACAAATTCTAACTATTGTAAATAGATTTGTAAAGAGATTATGGGGCTGTTTTATTGTGTGTTGCTTTTATGAATTTTATGCAATTCGAATAAAGGTCTTTTGAATTTGAATTTGAAGTGCACATTTTCAGGGACTCATTCACGGGCCCTGTTACCTGCTTTCACTGCAAATGTTCTATCTCTCAAGGTCAAGATAATAGTCCCATCTACCACTCAGTGTTGTAAACAAATATGTATGAGTTTATACCCTCTAGTCCACCTGCAATGTAGTAGCATCCTTCCAATATCTAACATAATAAATGTGATAAAATATACAACATCTATTTTTTAGGAGGACCAAATAAATAGCTGGAAGGAGTGCTTGGTTTGCAAATTGTTGAAGTGCTTGATTTGCAAATGCTGGTCTGCCCCAATTATTTCCACTCCCACTTCCTGCACTAATGTTTGGTTTGAAGTTAGGCAGGGTCCATAAAGTCATCCATGCATCGATGGAATACTACAATAGGACATCACCTTTGTTAGCAAAGGTGGGAAGTTAATAGCTAGGACAAACCATACGGTGAGGCGTCATTTCTTTAACTGAACTTTCTATCTTGATCGTAGCCGCTTCTTCTTTCCTGGAAGACTCCATTTGCGCACACTGAGAATGAAAAGACTACACCTACTGTGTAGGTTTTATGTGTTTCTAAGGTCAATAGACGTCAATGCCCATGTGAGATAAACTTTCAAAAACCTTCAAATGCATTGTCATGTGGACTTTGAAACCCGGCATGGCGACCATTATTGAGCCGAGATTGATGCTTGCTGTGCACTCTATTTATATTACACGCGTCGAAAGAAGAAAAAAGTAACTTTTATTTCCTTTTTTACTGGGATACTTGAAAATTGCCTTTTTTAGAAAGATGGCTTAGGAGTTTCATGGTGTTATTAATACATTAGTTCTCCTAGGGCCATATAAATATAACGTTTCACCTGTGCAAACAAACTAAACAAAACTCGTAAATCCATCTGCAGAATTTTTTCTGCTTGTGCAATTAGGAGAGAAAAAGAGGTATTTGTACTGTGTGCATACCAAATAGTGATAGGATATAAGATAATTTCCCCAGTTCTTTACAATGGAAGTTGGACGATATCCCAAAATAAGATTATTTCCTTTTTTATTAAGCAAGCAGGAAATATTGTATGTTCTATGGCCCTATTCAGGAAAGCATTTTTGAATATGTAAAGTAGTGCTCCAACAGTACTAAGTTAGGTACCCACAAATGCTACAGACAAACCTCCAGCGGGGGAGCTCCACCTATGCTTGCCTCATCACAAAGATGCAGAGTTCTCTGCCATAAATAAAGAAAACTCCACACACGAAGGTCTCTATTTTAAGTGTAAATTAAGTCTAGGCGGTGAACACCGCTCCGCTCACAGATTTTGCAGAGTTTTCCGCACTCTGCGTTATTCGGAGCTCGGGGAGTTTCGGAAAAGTCTGCTTCGCATAGTGGAGCTGAGTTTTTTTCCTCACTTGCGCTTGTCAGCACCAGTCGGCGAGTGCGAGCGAGGAAAATCCACCCCCGGCGAGATTTTTCCTTGTTTGCGATTATCAACATCAAGTTAGCGAGGGCAAGTGTGGAAAATCAACCTCCCAGTGAGATTTCTCAACGCAGGCGATCATATTTCTCATTGCGAGTGATCTTGTATGCTGGCGACCACTCGCATTGAGAAACCATCCGTTTGCGTTGAGAAAGCTGCAGCTCGAGTAAAAATCTACTTGAGCGGCAGAAAGGAAGCAGCGCCCCTTTACGCTGTGCATGGTGCTGTTTATGATGATTGCACAGTGCAGACAAGCATCTGGCACTGAAAATCACAGCAAACAGCATTTATTTAATGCACTCCGCAGCTCGCTGAGCTCCGCGTAGCACAGCAGAGGTTTTTTTGCACTCCGCACACTCTACCCAGGCTTGGGAGGGGCAAGGAAAAGAGGTAGAAAATGTGAAATATCTACTACTAAAAGGGTGCAGTTTAGTGAAAATGAGGAAGAATTTAGGAGAGACATGCAAACACTAAAACACACCCACAAAACAGTAAGACATAAATTTTAATTTCTAACTATAACATGCCTGAAACCTATGGTGTTTTCAGTGAATTTCAAAGGTTTTTCAACTGCTAGTTTCTAACTATGCCTACAGAGGTAGGACATGTGAAGAAAGTAGAAAAAACACACAGAAAGACGCAAAAGAAATGCAGAAAGAAGCAAAAGAAGTCCACAAAGACGAAGAAAAGTGCAGGAAGAAGCAAGATATGTGCAGAAAGAACCAACAGAGGAGCAAAAAGAGGCCTTGGTGCTAAATCTGCCTGTGCCCACAACTTTTTCAGACGGATACTGGTGGTAACTGACGCGGACTAATCAGGTCTAGAAGCCAGTGCTATGCTAAAAGACACTTAGAATTCAGTGAAAACACCTACATACACTAGGCAACACTATGCGTTGGTGTACACCTGTCATTAGCATGACCTCCTCTGGAAGACCCTGGTATATAATAGGGCAGGGGGAATAAAAGTAACTCTTAAAACGCACTACGGGGTGCGTTAGGACAGTGGTGAAGGGGGGGCCTGAGGTGACATGTGTGCAAACACGCCCTTTGGCCGTTTTAAGTTTGGAGATTAAGTCCCCTTAAATCCTGACAGTCCCATGGGTCCTACTTGACAACCAGGTATGTCCAGTAAGTGCCCCAGAGCTGCATTACAGAGAGGTGTAAAAAGGGGTGTGGTCTGGACCACCTCTCTGCAACTGAAGGCCTCTGGCACTTACTGGAGGTACCTGGTGGGCTAGTTGGCCCCCAGGGGACCTCAGGATTGAAGGGGAATTAATTCCCAAACTTAAAATGCGCCACAGGACGTGTTTGCACACATCACCTCAGGCCCGGTCCCCTCCCTTCACCACTGTGCAAATACGCCCCGTGGAACGTTTTAAGTTGGGGGATTAAGTCCCCTTGAATCCTGAGGGTCCCTGGGGTCCAACTAGCCCACTGGGTAGCTCCAGAAAGCGCCACAGAGCTGCATTGCAGAGAGATGGAAAAAGGGTAATGGCCTGGATAACCTCTCTACAACGCAGGCCTCTGAAACTCACTGAAGGTACGTGGTGGGCTCGTTGGCCGCCAGGGGCCCTCAGGATTGAAGGGGAATTATTACATCAACTAAAAACACGCCACAGGGCCTGTTTGCACACATGTCACTTCAAGCCCTGCCCCTTCCTTCTCTACTGTGCAAACGCGCCCTGAGTCGCGTTTTAAGTTAAGGGATTAAGTCCCTTTGAATCCTGAGGGCCCCTAGGGTCCAACTAGCCCACCAGGTACATCCAGTAAGTGCCACAGAGCTGCCTTGCAGAGAGGTGGAAAAAGGTGCATGGCCTGGGCCACCTCTCTGCAACGCAGCCCTGTGGCGCTTACTGGAGGAACCTGGTGGACTAGTTGGCCCCCAGGGACCCTCAGGATTGAAGAGGAATTAATTACCCAACTTAAAACGCACAACAGGGTGTGTTTGCACACATGTCACCTCAGGTACCGCCCCCTCCCTTCACTACTGTGCAAATACGCCTGTGGCGACTTTTAAGCTGGGAGATTAAGTCCCCTTCAATCCTAAGGTTCCCTGGGGTCCAACTAGCCCACCAGGTACCTTCAGTTTGCGCCACAGGGCTGCGTTACAGAGAGGTTGTCTGAGGCCACGCTCCTTTTTTACACCTCTCTGCAACACAGCCCTGTGGCACTTACTGGCAGTACCTGGTGGGCTAGGTGGCCCCCAGGATCCTCAGGATTGAAGGGAAATTAATTCCCCACCTTAAAACACACCACAAGGCATGTTTGCACACATGTCACATCAGGCCCGCCCCCTCCCTTTACCACTGTGCAAACGCGCCCTGTGGCGTGTTTTAAGTTGTGAAATTCATTCCCCTTCAATACTGGAGGTCTCTGGTGGCCAACTAGCCCACCAGGTACCTCCAGTAAGCGCCACAGAGCTCAGTTGCAGAGAGGTGTAAAAAGGGGCGTGGTCTGGACCGCTTTCTGCAACGCAGCCCTGTGGCGCTTTAGTTGATTTTCATTCATCCATGCTTTGACATAGAGCATACACCTCTTAATGAAACCCTTGGATTAGTTGTCAAGGGTGAAAATAAGCTGCATGTCATCTGCGTAGTTGAAGATTTTTACACCCATCTGACGTAGACCTGAAATCAGTGGGCGTATATAGATATTAAATAGAATAGGTGAGAAGGCGGAGCCCTGACGAATGCCACAGTTCAAGTCTACCATTCTAAATTTGAAGGGTGATAGCCACACTGACTGTTTGTGGGCTTCACAAAATGAGCTGAACCAGGCAAGTGCAAAGCCCCCAAGACCTGTTGCGGCAATGTGCTGCAACAAGATTTTGTGGTTCACGGTGTCAAATGCCAGACAGGTCAAGGAGGATCAGAGCCTGAGTATGACCTATGTTGGCCTGTCCCTTGAGGTCGTCCGGTACAGATAGAATCACTGCTTCAGTGGAGTGTGTGGGACAAAAACCTGCCTGATGGTTGTCCAAGAATATAGTGGTTTCCAGAAAAGAGCTAAGGCCAGTAGCCACATCGGTCTCTAGCACTTTCGCCGGGAATGGGAGGAGAGAGATGGGTCTGTAGTTTTCCAAGTTATTGGGGTATATGCCTTGTTTTTTCTGAAGTGGAATGATCACTGCTTCTTTAAAAGTGAGTAGAACAATGCCAAAGGACAGTGAGTGGTTCAGTAGTTTAAGAAAGATATTGGGGAAAGGCACATAGATTGCTTTTGAGACATATATGGGGCAATCCTCCTTGGGTGAGCCTGATTTGATCTTAACTACAAGGTCCAGGAAACATTTCTCGTCCATCAAGGGTAGGGAGTTGAGAACACAAGGATTGGAAATGTCCGTGTTGTTTCGGGAGTCACAGTTAGTGGGAGCAATGGAATTTTGAATTTTCTTTATTTTGTCTAAGAAAAACGAGTTCAGGCCATCGCAAAGTACCTGACTAGGCACAAAGGATAGAGTAACACGAATGGGGTTAGAGAGTTCTTTTACTATCTTAAAAATTTCTTTCCAGCCATTGTCGGAGCCAAGTACCCTGTTCGTATAATAGGCTCCCATGGCCTCCAGTATAGCCGCCTTATACTGGTGAAGATTGGTGGTGTAATCAAGTTTGTCTTGTGCTTGTGCTTTGTAGGTTTTCCTCCACTTACGCTTGGCTTGGCATACTTGGAGTTTAATGTTTTTTAGATCTTTGTTAAACCATTTGGCGGCTTCCTGCTACCTAGGGCAGTAGGTTTTGTCTGCAGAGGGGCATGGAGATCAAAGGCCTTTCTTTACCATATGGGAATCTCACTCTCCCAGTTATCAGGATTGCCTTCTGATACCGACTGCTCCCTAGACAGAGTTTCTACTAGTTTGTCCAGCTCAACCCGGTTCCAGTTTCTAAAAGTGCTTTTAGAGTGTGAGGGAGTAGAGTTCAGTGGGGGGCATGCAGATTAAAACTGATGATATAGTGATCAGACCAAGCGCAGAATAGTACTGCCAGGTTAATCAGGTTAACATTAATTGACCACACTTGATCAAGGGTGTGGCCCTTAATGTGCGTAGGGGTATTAATGTGTTGAATAAGGTTTAGACAGGCAAGGGACTCAGAAAGCTCTCTGGAAGATTTTCCCTCGTCAGTCTCATTGGCCCAGCAGTTGAGGTCACCGATATTCATTACTTTATCATATTCAGTGATCAAAGATGCAATGTAATTAGCAAGGATCTTGGGGAAGTCAGGCATTGTTGCGGGGGGTCTGTATAAAAATATATATATGGCAACCGTGAACTGCTGCTAAGGAGACTTGAGACCAGAGATATTCTCGAATAGGCAGTAAAATGCCCCAAGGTCTCAGTTCAAGGGAGGATTTCCATACCTGGCTATTAGTATTCCATACATCCTTTAGAATGTTTGCATTAATTCATATTACTGCTACTTCCAACTATTAAATTTTACCTTTCACTTTATCTTCTTTATCTGTTTTACACACATAAGCACTTTAGTACGTCATGGACGTGATTTCTATGGGTGACTATTTTGCACTATTCACACTTGCACTTTATTCGTGACCTGCCATAGACTATATGCCAAGGCCAACTTGGGCAGGATTGTACTTAGTTGACTGTGCAACAAGTTTTTAAGCGCTTTGATGGTATATGACAGAATTAGTGTGTACACGAAGGCCTTTCCACACATGCATTGAGGCTACAAATATTTGGTTGATGACCTGTTTTTAGGTTTTACCTTTTTTATGTCTCAAATCCAATGTTGTCTTGTAGCTCAAATATCAGCATCTTTTTATGAAGTTTTAAAGTATGCTTTTCTTGTGGTGTGTCAAATATTTAATATTATTATATAAATATTTTACCATCAAATGCTCTTATATATGAATATGATATTTTACACATGTATTTATCTATTATATATATATTATTTAGAGCAATTGCAATGTCTTTATATCAGTCAACAAATGTTTCTTCCATGTCTATGCAACCCAGTCACATGTTTGCACTAGCACTTTAAATTGGTGAAAGCACTCCGCATGCTCGTCATGTGATTAAGTGCATTGTGTTGGCCGAAACGCATCATGCAGTGGTGCTGGGCATTTTTGAATAAACATAAAAATGCACCAGTAATGGGCCTGCATTTGTCCCTCTTTTGAATGAGTGGTCTTCGCGGTGAAGCCAGCACTATATACGCATTTCTCACGGGTCAGTAAATGTTTATATATCCATAGTACATATAGTGCTCATATCTAGGCCTGGGCGTCAAAGTCCGTTCTGCTTGCGGAAATTGTGATAATTCACAGTGCAAAACAGAAAGATAGGACTGCTACACCACATCTAGGGTAATGCAAATTGGCAGCCATTTTGGAGTGGTGACTTATTCTCCACATACTTTCACATGAAGTATGATTTACATCACAAAGCTGATGAATCATCAGCATTGCAAATACCATTTTCATCATTGAGCTAATTAGTTATCAACATTGCAGATTATAATGTTTTATAAATCCATTGGTATAATGTTGCTAAACCATTTCATTAGACAATATATGTTAGCGCCATGATATGCAAGTATATCGTCATAGCTTTTGTTTTCTGCATGATTATACGCTCTTTAATACTTTAAATAGTGGTACAATAAATATGACATGTCCATACTCCATGTGAGTGATGCATCTTTCACAATTCTGCCCCAGTGGGCTTTGTTGCATCTCATCACAGATATCTTAAGCTCTTTTGCATTCATCCTTATCTTATGATGATGGCGTCTCCAACTCCTACAATATAAAATACAGACATGTGATCAAGGATCACAATTCCACCCTCAACCTAAGTGGACAAATAATTCCTCATCTTTGTTCAATCCTAGAGGATGCATAGTTTCCTATTTAATAATCATCCTCAATGCTAATCATCTGAGTTCTTTTAATCTATTCCCTCCTCTACCCCTGATGAAGTTTGTATTTTAATCAATGTCAAGTGATCGTTGATCACATGTCTGTATTTTATTGTTAGTTGTAAATTTGAACTTGTCACTTTAAACACTGGTTAAGTAAATGAAAAGAAACTAAAAAACTAAAAAAAGAGAGGGAAAAAAATGTATAAAAAACAGCTCACCTGACAGAGCGTGTCATGTGATCAAAGCCCAAGGCAGGCTGAAATGCGTCATGGCTGTAGAGGTCCTGGAGCAATAAAAAGTAGTTCTGCACAAGGCTGTGGTCCGTGCCCGTTTTTTTCTAAAGGAAAGGAATTTTCAAAACAGAGCGAAGAGAAGATATATATATATATATATATATATATATATATATATTTTACCTACTGGCGGTCGCTAGTAGGTATAGTTAGGAACTAGTTTCCATAGGAAGAGCATTTTTTGTTTTGCTTATAACTTTGGCTTTGTTTAATGAATCTTCATGAAACCTACAAACGAATTCTTTGTTCATATCAGCTCCTATTTTGAAAGTTTGGGGGTGATTCGTCAAGGGGGGCTGAGAAAAAAGGGGGTCCCAAAATGTGTTTTCTCCATGTTAATTTCAATTGGAAACTTTAGACAAGGCTACAGGTCGAACGGGTGAACGGAATTACCCCAAATTTGGCAGGGAGAAGGGTCTTGGTCTAGAAAGCATGCTTTTGTTTATTTGGTGTATATTCGTTCAATAGTTTTGGGAAGTATCGAAATTTACAGATGTCGATATTTGGGAATTCTGCCATCTGATGATCACGCTTATTGGCTGCGTAAACTGCAAGCGTTTGCAACTAGGAAGTATTGGCCGCCATTTATTATTCCCTTGAAGCGAGTGAGGGGAAAAAAGGGGAGAAAAAAAGCAGGAAAGAGGAGGGGAAGAGTACTGTAACCTTTGTGGGGTGTTTAGGATGTGCAAAGCAAAGTATTGACCCCTACCAGTGTGAAAGTGCTGGGCTACGGAAATTTTGTGAAGTATTGCGTAGAGTGTGATGTCGGTAAGGTGAGCTGGTGTGGGCCTCGGGGATTAAGGCATGAGCCCAAATTGTGTGTCTTATGCTGTGAAGTCATGTGCCATGTCCGCTGCACTACATCTGTTGAAGTAGTGTCACCATGTGTTTATACCTACTAGGATGAACTACTGACCCCTACTGGTCTAAAAGTCCTTGGTACGGAAAATATGTGAGGTACTGTCTAGAGCTGCTAAGCTGAGCTGCTGCCGGACTCGGGGATGAAAGCGTGAGTCTAAACTGTGTGTGATATGCTGTGAAGTCATATGCTCTGGCTGCTGTGCCACATTTGTCCAAGTAGTGTGAGCAAGTAGTTATAACTACTCGGAGGAACTTTTGATTCAAACATTGTAACTTGTGTATGGTGCTTAGGGGGTGTTATACAGGGATTGTGAAGGCAAATTTGCATGTATCAAATCAATTCGGTATTTGTGAAGTGCAAACTACTCACTCCTATGGGTGTGATAGCGCTGGGGGCAAAAGCTGAGCTTCTAAAGGAGTCAGGGTAAAGTCGCTGAACTACTGACCCCTACCTGTCTGAAAGTGCTGGGTACAGAAATTAAGTGAGGTATTGCCTAGAGTGTCATGCTGCTAAATTGAGCTGCTGCTAGATTCGGGATGAAACCGTTAGCCTAAACTGTATGTGCTATGCTGTAAGGTTATGTGCTCTGGGCTCTGTGCCACACCTGTCCAACTTGTATATGGTGCTTAGTGGTGTTGTATAGGGAGTGTGAAGGTAAATCAATACAGTATTTGTAAAGAGCAAACTACTGACCCCTATGTGTGAGTAGAGCGGGTGATCAAAGCGAGAGCTCTGTGCTGCAAAGTGAGGTCGTGTGGCCCCTATGCCACAGCTGTGTGGAGAATACATTTTAGCGAGGGTCCAGGAGTTGCCGCTACCTGGCCCTAAAAAAGCGGGCCTAAATTGTAAGCTATTGGGTGGCTCTAAAAAAGAGCCCTTGTGTTGATTAGTTGAAGCTACATATAAATGCGGATGCACAGCTTCAAGTTATTCAGGGAAACTCAATTTCCCTGATCTGTGAAGTGTACTCCATCACTTTTGAAGATATCAGCCATATCAAAGTGTATGTTGTTGTTGTAGATGGACCCCATTTTGTGATCTCTGAGGTATGCAGACACAGCTTTGTTGACTTTCTTCCTAGATTTTTCAATCTGAGGACAAAATAGTTTTGACCATTTATACTTCTGTCTTTGGAATATACAAAGACAGTTTGAGGCAAAAGTAAAAAGAGGGGTGGCCTCTGAACACCTCTCTGCAACGCAGCTCCCTGGCGTATATTCGAGGTACCTGTTGGCTAGTTTGCCCCCAGGGACCCTCTGGATTGAAGAGGAATTAATTCCTCAACTTACAAACACACAACAGGGCACGTTTACACAATGGTGAAGGAAGGGGGTTGGGTCTGAGGTGACATGTCTGCAAAAAAGCACGGTGGCAGGTTTTTAGTTGGAAAATTAATTCTTCCTCAATCCTAAGGGTCCCTAGGGGCCAACTAGTCCTCCAGGTACCTCCAGTATGCACCAAAGAGCTGCGTTGCAGAGAGGTGATCAGAGGCCAAAGCACTTTTTACAACACTCTGCAACGCAGCTCTGTGGTGCTTACTGGAGGTACCTGGTGGGCTAGTTGGCCCCCAGGGACCCTCAAGATTGAATTATTCAACTAAAAACGCACCACAGGGCGTGGTTGCACACATATCACCACATGCCCCGCCCCCCTTCACCACTGTGTGAAAGCACCCCATGGCACGTTTTAAGTTGGGGGATTAACTCCCCTTGAATCCTGAGGGTCCCTGGGGTGCAACAAGCCCACCAGCTACCTCCATTAAGCGCCACATAGCTGTGTTTCAGAGTGGTGTAAAAAGGTGTGCGGCCTCAGAACACCTCTCTGCAACGCAGCCTCCTGGCTCATACTTGAGGTTCCTGGTGGGACAGTTAGCCCCCAGGGGCCCCCAGTATTCAAGGGGTATTCACTACCCATCTGCAATCGCGCCAGGGAGCGCATTTGCATAGTGCTGCAGCAAGGGGGCAGGTCCTCCGCGCGATGCAGGTTTTTTTTCCTTTTTTTTAAAGAAGGGGGCTTTTTGGCCTCCCTTCTTTTCCTATTTCTTTGGCCCTGGGGACCCCATCCCCAGGGCCTAACCCCTTTTATATTTAAAAAATATATATAATTAGGAAGGGGGTCACGCGGCCCCCTCCCAAGACCTTAATCGGCCCGGGGACCGCATCCCCTGGGGCAAGGCCTTTATTTTTTTTTATCTATCGGAGGGGGGCTGTGTTGCCCCTATCCTCAGGCCACTTATGGGCCTGGGGACACCAGGGCCCGCCTTTTAAAAATTTTTATTTTGTAGTTATTTTATTTTGGGGAGGGGGCCGCGTGGCTCCTCTCCCAGGCCACTCACAGTCTCAGCCCACCTCCTGCGGGAGCGGCATTGCGTTTCCACATTGGGAGCTGCTAAGATGGAGCGACCCATGTGAAAAAGCAATTTTTGGTTTGCATTTTGAAAGAGAGAGCAGGGTTCCCTGCTCTCTCTTTCAAAATACAAAAACAGTTTCCCAGGGTGGGCACCCCAGGACACTGCAGGAGCCGGCCCTGGGGGGTGACGGTCCCCAGGGCCATGACAAGGCTTTAGGAGAGGGGCCAATGGCCCCCCTCCCAACATTTTCAAAGCCCCAGGGGGTGGTGGTCCCCTGGGAGTGGGGGATCATAATGGACCCCCAAATTTAAACTCTTAGTGCCCTGGGGAGGTGGCGGTCCCCGGGGCATGTGGGGGGGCTCAAGCTTCCCATACAAGTTTATTTTTGGATAAAAAAGCCCCGGGGGTGGCGGCACCCCGGGCTGCGGGGGGCCGTTAGCCACCTGCATATATTTTAATGTGGCGGTCCCTGGGACTTTGGGGAGCCTTTGAGCCCCCCACCCACTTATATTGAAGCCCCGGGCAGTGGCGGTCCCCGGGGCTGGGGGGTTGTGAGCCCCCCACACATACATTTTTAAAGCCCTGAGCGGTAGCAGTGCCCGGGATTGGGGTGCCCCCTTGGGTCACCCATTCACATAAAAGCATTGCCCCTGGGACTTGGCCCCCCTGGGTGCTAATTACCAATGAAGCGTGGGAGCCAGTGCTTTGTTTTTTTTTTATCGGCAGGATCCACACACGCTGCGTGGATTTTGCAGATTTAAAAAAATATATATTAATTGGCCCTGGGGGTCCTTGTGGGACCCCCTGAGCAGGCCTAGGAGGTCAGGGTATTTCTATCCTGCCCCCTTTTTGTGTTTTGCGCATTTGTTTGACTGTTTTCTTGTGCCTTGGTTCTACCAAGGCACAAGATGGCTACCAACACTTCCTGGGTTGGATTGTTGACAGCCAATTAACAGACAGCTTGTCATCGGGAGGGTGCGCGGATCCTCCACGGCCATAGATATGTATGGGAGTTTACTTTTGATTTTCTCAGGAACTACTGAACGGATTTACACCATTTAACAAAATGGCACGAGTCTGAACCAAGGGCTACCTCTTTGCCAAATTTGGTGTAATTCCGTTCTGCATTTCGGGCTGTAGCTGTGACTAAAGGTTCCTATAGGAAATTTTATAGGGAAAATGCGTTTTAGGACCCCCTTTTTTCTTGGCCCCCGCTTGACGAATCACCCTGAGACTTGAAAGAATTGTGGAACAGCGCCAAAGTTATTGCGAATAGAATGTTGCGGATTTCATATGGAAAATAGGTCCTAACTATAATTACCTAATGGGGACTGCCAGTAGGTAATATATATATATATATATATATACATATACATATACATATACATATATATATATATGCCAGATGTCCTCTCCCAGTTGAAAGAAGGAAGGGACACAGCCGGGCTCTTTTGAACATTTAATGGAGAAAAGTCGGCATGACCGGTTTCGGCGTCAAGCCTTTTTCCAATGCCGCAGTTCGTGAAGGGTGCCTCCGTCAGATTATTATTGAGCTCCTCCCATTCCGTGATGCAAAGGCTCAGCTGCAGCGCATTCTCGTGCCGACGCCACAGAAGCCTCTGCCACGGACTTCTGTTCCCATCGTGCACCATATTGGAATTCAATGCGCCGCAGGGGTAAGTAACCCACAAATTTGCAGGGAATAAATGTTCTTATGTCCCCTACTCCCTAGCCCATGCCATCAGTGTCACGTAGGCTGGAAGCGATAGACAATGCAGAAGCCTCCCGGGAAGTCCCTTGGACCACCACCAGGCAGCAGCTTCTTGTCAACACCGATAGGCAGGCGGACTGTGATATTCCGATACCTCGGGAAAGTACAAGTTAGATTCCTATCGTCCTGTAGTTATCACAGCCCAAGCAGGAAGGGTCCCTTCAAAAGTGCTCAGGAATTCACTTGTAATATGCCAGAAGTCCTCTCTCAGTTGAAAGAAGGAAGGGACACAGCGGGGCTCTTTTGAACATTTATTGGAGAAAAGTCGGTATGACCGGTTTAGGCGTCAAGCCTTTTTCAAATGCCGCAGTTCGTGAAGGGTGCCTCCGTCAGGTTATTATTGAGCTCCTCCCATTCCATGATGCAAAGGCTCAGCTGCAGCGCATTCTCGTGCCGATGCCACAGAAGCATCTGCGAGGGACTTCTGTTCCCATTGTGCACCATATTGGAATTCAATGCGCCACAGGGGTAAGTAACCCACGAATTTGCAGGGAATAAATGTTCTTATGTCCCCTACTCCCTAGCCCATGCCATCAGTGTCACGTAGGCTGGAAGCGAAAGACAATGCAGACGCCTCTCGGGAAGTCCCGCTATATATATATATATATATACATATATATATTCACTGAAAAAACCAAGGTTTCACACCAGTTATAGTTAGGAATTAGCATTTAAAAAAACCTATTAAATTCACTGAAAAAACCATAGGTTTGACACCAGTTATAGTTAGCTGGAAATTTTACTGACATAAAACCAGTGAAATTCCCACGTTATAGTTAGTTGGACTCACTATAACTTGCGCGCCTGCAATGCACTGCTGATGACGTCACATATTACATCACTCATGACATGGTCAGTGACATCACTCATGACTTTGAAAACTATGGTTTTTTCAGTGAATTTCATAGGTTTTTTAAATGCTAATTCCTAACTATAACTGGTGTGAAACTTATGTTTTTTTCAGTGAATTTCATAGGTTTTTTAAATGCTAATTCTTAACTATATGTAGGACATCTATCCTATTTTTTTTCCAGTGAATTTCAAAGGTTTTTTAATAGCAAATTTCTATAGATATGAAATATAATATTTTTTTATTGAATCTTATATTGTATATTTATGTAATACGGGGGACATTGAGAGTAATGTTATGAGAAAGAGAGCTAGAGAGAGGAACACAGAGGGACTGTGTAATAGATAGTAAGACAGAGAAAAGGTGTAAGAGGGTATAACTAAGAAAAGGAAAATGAATAAGGGAGCGAAAGAAGAGAAGAGAGAGGAAGAAGACTAAAGCAGAGGTACTGGGAGGAGAATGTGAGTGGGTGTTGAAAGTAAAGGGAAGGAGAGTAAAGGATGGGGAATGAGGGGTAGTGACGGAACCGAAGTAAAGGAACAGCGGTGAGGGAGGGTGAGAAAAGAGCAGTGAGTGTAAGTAAAGAGGGGTGAAAGAGGGTGGATAAGGGTAAGACATGGGGAGTGACAGAGAGAAAGGACAGAGAGAGTTAAGGAAGGAGTGACAGAAAGGGACTGAGTGAAGCAGCAAAGAAAGATAAGTGAGGGAGTGTGGGTGAGTTATTGGGAGTGAGCATGACAAAAGAGTAGTGACAGAGTGAGGGGACAGAGACAGTGAGGGTAAGAGAGACGGAGTGAGGGACCGGGAGTGAGGAACTGTGAGGACAGAGGCACTGTGTGAAGGAGTGAGAGGAGTGGAGTAAGTGAGTAAGGGAAATGGAATGAGTGAGGGAGCGAAGGAAGGGAACAGAGGGTAAGGGAAGTAAAGCAGGGGGACTGAAAGAAGTTGAATGTGGTAGGAGAGTAATGGAAAGAGGAGTAAACATGGAGGATAAGAATAAGTGAAGGAAGCAGAGTAAGGAAACGGGGGTGAGGTAGGGTGAGAGAATAGTAGTGAGGTTAAAGCAAAGGGTGATGACAAACTACATTTTTTAGTTACACTTACCATATAATTAATGTAAACTTAATTACATGTTTTTACTACACTTTATATCTGTGAAAGAGAGAAGAAAAAATAAGTTATAATTAGTAAAATATATATTTAAAAATAGAAGAGACAGGTCAAGAGGTTAAAAATCATAAAAGTGTACCAAGAAATAAAGTAAGAGTGAAGGACACAGAAAGGGAAATAAAGTAATGTAGAAGGACAAAAAGAGGGAAAAAGAAAAAGAAGGAGAGCAAATGACTAAGAGTAAGGCAGATACATTCAGTGACAGAGAGGAAGAGAAGAAGAGAGAAATGAACTGAAGGTAAGTAAGATAGTAAAAGAATGTGAGTTAGCAAAACTAAATCAGGAAAGAGGAGTAAACAAAAGGAGAATGAGTGAGATGGAAAGGAGTCTGATTGAGGATGCATTTACAAGAGTGAAGGGATGAAGGGAGTGAGGATAATATAGAAGGATTGATCCACTCTAAATCCATGATGAAAAAAGAAACAAGAAAAGAGAAGAAATCAATAACTGAATCAACATAGTAATTGAAATAAACAACACAGGGTTATAAAATGTCAATATACCAAATGTTCTAGCCAATTAGATTATATCACAGTTACGACAAATCAGTTATATCAAGTATTTATGTGGTAAAGCTGATACAAGCTTTCCAATTCGTAATTGGGTACCATATTGATTCTCCAAATTTCTTCGCTCTAATTCCCCTGGTTGCATAAATAGCCGTCTCAAAACTGAAAACTGCTAAAAATCGGGCCAGCCACATCTGGAAGCTGGGAGGTTCTAATTCTTTCCAGCGGGCTGACAAGGTGATTCTAAAAACAGCTGTTCCAATGAATAGCAGGCTTTCCTCGTGTTTTGAAAGTTCTAACGAGGAATCATAGCCAAAAATAAAAAGTGTTTCGGATTCAGGGAGTTTACGCCCAAATAGCTCTTGCCAATAATCACTAATCACGGTTTTAATTAAATCGAGCTTGGGACAGGTACTGAACATATGTATTAATGTCGCTGGACCCTGTAAACATCTAGGACACAGATCATTTTCCCTTTTGCCCCATGTAAATAATTTGGCAGGTTTGTAATAAAGGTTAAAAACGGTTTTATAAGTCTGTGCTTTAAGGTTGCTAGCCATAAAAAGTGAATCGCTTAGTTCCAACACTCTATAGATATCAACATTAGGATTGCTAAGTTTAGTAGCCCAGTTTGTTTCTGTTTTCTCTAGATCATCTTGGATGTTAGTTAACCAGAGATCATAAAGCAATCCTATTCTTGTGCAGGGTTTATTGACGGCTTCAATAATATCCACTCTCATTAAACATAAGGCTGGTCCCTTTGCTTTAAGATTGGCATAGATTTGTACAAATTTGATATAATCACCATTAGATAGTTGGTATTTATTTTTTAAATCTATAAATTTCGTTTCAAAATTATTTAACAAAAAATCCTTTATTCTACAAATTCCAAGCCTTTGCCATTTCCTAGCTATAACATTGTGGGAGAAACCATAAGTAAGTTTCGATTGCCATAATGAAGTATATCTGTTAAATTTCCTGATGTTCATATGCTTGGCAATCTTAGCCCATACCTTCCAAGCACTATTTACGATTTCAAATGTACATTTCTTTTTTATATCTTTTGCCTCTGTTTGCTGTAAAAACAACCCATTTGCATCCCTCCAAAGAACCATCTCATATATTGATGGTAAGACATTAGCGTCTAAGGTAGCCATCTCTGTACTAAAATTGACCAGCGGTGACATTTGTTTAAGAAGTGCTGCCCAATGGTAAAGACTAGTATTCGGAATGGCAAGCCCACCTCTATCTCTAGGTAGTGACAATAGCTTATGAGATCTCCTGATCTTACCTTGTTGCCATTGGAATTTGCTCATAAGAGAGTCGAGTATTTTTAGCGTCTTGGCCGCTACTGCAAGGGGAATTGCGCGGAACAGATATAAACATTTAGGCAGCACATTCATTTTAAGAAAGTTTCCCCTTCCGATGATTGATAGGTGAAGGCCAGACACTATTTATTCCTTCTCAAAAATGTAAAAGCCATTCATTTACCCCAAAAATCGTTTTTTAAATAATATTTTAGAAACAGAGCGCAGCTCCTATGTACAAGCATTCAATTTCACTACTGAAACCTCACTATTTCACAAAATACAATTCCTCTATCTTGCAAATGTTGATACCAAGCATTATCAAAAAACATGACACAAACCAACAACAAAAAAGCTTAATCTGCTTCCTAATCTGAGGTAACACAGGTGACATCATTGTGAAAGGTTCAAATATATTAGACACTATTTATTCCTTCTCAAAAATGTAAAAGCCATTCATTTACCCCAAAATCGTTTTTCACATCACATTTTAGAAACAGAGCGCAGTTCCTATGTACAAGCATTCCATGTCACTACTGAAACTTCTCAATTTTACAAAATACAATTCCTCTATGCAGCCAAATCTTTTTACCAAGCATTATCAAAAAGCATGACACAAAGCAACATTAAAAAACCACAATCTGCTTCCAAATCTTCTCCATAGAGCATACAAGTCTCTATCTATATTAAATCAATCATTAATCACCTTTACAAATGCTTTGGGAGATTGAGAACAGTGTCAGACACACACACCAGTATTTCTTTAGCAGAGCAAAAGGTATGCACTCCAGACACTGCAACCATGACTGGCACAGAAAACCTCTAATTCTACACACATATCCTTTTTGTCAACCAATTAAAACTCTTCCCTCACTATTTTCAAACCAACACCCTTCCCCCCCTCAACCCTTTCTGCCTGTTACCATAGCAACTCCCTCCTCACTGAACTCTCAGGTTCAAAAGTTTATTCTACAATGTTGCAAATGAAATTAGCAAGGATGTTTGACCTCTCAATACACCAGCTTATCCGGTGCAATGTTTCTTTAAATTACTTTTTTTTAACCATTCAAATTACTTCTTTCACAGAACAGAACCATGCACCCTAACTTACAGTTTTCAACTATCTAAATCAACCAATCATTGCTTGTGATTCAAGAGCACTGAAACTCCACATTTTGTTTTGCAAACTCCTACTGTTCCAACTGCCATTTCATTCCCACACTTCATCTGACTGCACCAGAATCTCCTCTCACCATGTATTCTGTCTGGATTATTGGACATAGCTACATCCACTGGGCTCAAAGGTATGCAGCTATCAGAAATTTTCACAACCTTGATTTACCAACTGTGGACATCTAGTGGATTGGCCAGAGAGGATTGAGATGTCACCAATTGATACCATTGGTGAAAACCTTTTTGCATCTGCCACACCCTGACCTGATAATTATGCACTGTGGTGGAAATGACCTAGGCACTTTGACTGGGGTAGGTCTGGAAATGCTTTTAAAGGACACCTTTGGGCAATTGATGGCACTTTTTCCACAAACTGCCTTGGTAGGGAAACAACCATTACAACGCAAGTATTACAACGCAGTGCTATCACAACGCAAGTGTTACAACGCAAGTTCTATTACAACGCATGTTTTTACAATGCATGCTGTTGCAACGCAAGTGCTATTACAACGCATGCTTTTACATCGTAAATTTATATTAATGAATATATTTTTTTTTTAGATTTAATCAGGTATTCTTTAATTTATTTTTTGGTTTTACTATATTATATATATATATAATATATATATATATATATATATATATATATATATATATATATATATTTTCCTATATTATAAATAATATTAAATTTTTATTTTAAAAAAAAATATTATATTTTTAAATACGCTGGTAATTTGTAATATTTGAAATATTGATTTAAAAAAAATAACTAATTAATAATAATTTTAAGATGATAATTATGGAATTTAATAAATAAGTATTTATATTTATTTTATTTATTTTAGTTAATTAATTATTATTAATTATTTTTTGTAAAATGTATTTCTTTTGATGTTTATATATTCAGTTATCTTTTTAGGAAATATAAAAATTTGATAAAAAAAATTATATTTATATTTGTTGGAAAAATGGATATTAATAGAAGTGTTAATACTCAGGTATTTATTAAGAAAATGTATATATATGTATTCTCTCTTTTTTTCTAGGTATTTTTAAAAAAAAAAATTTTTTTAAATTTAATATGAAATGTTTGAAATAAGAAATATAATTTAAAAAAAAATATAATTAGCTTTATTTTTTAGGTTTTTTTTAAGTAATATTTTTGAATTTTTTTAAATTTTTTAATACAAAAATAAAAAAAATTATTTTGAAGGAAATTTTTTTATAAAAAAATAATTTTATTATTATAAGTTTAAAAATATTTTGCATTTATAAAAAATAGAAAGGAATATTTTAAGAGGTATTTTTAGAAATTTTCCCACGGTTTTACATTGATTTCAATGAAGGCTTTAGTCCTTTATTTATTTCAATGAATACTCAATAGTAACCCGCGGAAATGAATTGTAAGGTTGAAAAACAACAGACGCAGGATGGAGAAGATGGAAACAAGACTAGCATATTGGTAAGTGATAATAAACATAATTTTTAGTGCTTATACAATAATTTAAAACATTACATTTAATAAAAATAAAAGTAAAAAGACCATGTGCTTCTTTAATTATTTAATTTTATTTTGTATAAAACATGTATAAAAAATACATATATTGTTATTTACTTTTTCAATATTTTTCAAAAATTTTAACTTTTCAAATAATATTTTTAATACATTAAAAGATAAATACAATAAAAGTTAAATAAATAGTCCTTTTTTTATCTTGCTACATTTTGATCACGTCGTTACGTTAACGTCGACGTAAGCGGCCATCTTGGATTACATTGATTGCTGGAAGGAGCAGGAAGCTGATCTGCGCTCAAGGTAGGAAACATTTATAACTTTATTTAAAGTAAAACATAGATAAAAAAGTATATATATTGTAATGAAAGGATTAGGAGAGGTTGCGTTTTTAAAAAAATAGTTGTATTGGGTTTGAATTCAACATGTCGCCGAACATTTTACTTGTATATGCCTTCGTCGGGTTATGTAACGAATAAAGTTAAGGGTAAATATATAAAAATAAGTTATTGTTAAATTATTTGAAAACATTTTGAACGTTAAGGGGGTCATTAGGATGGCGGGCGGGCTTTGGCCGCCCGCCACCCTACCGGGGATGTGGACCACCCGCCTACAGGGCGGGGGTCCCGAAATGGGCATTAGGATGCGCCCGCCACACAGGCGGGCGCATCCTGTATATTTACCATTGCGGCGGGCGGAGCTGAAATCTCCGCCCGCCGCAATGGTTAAAATGCACGTTGTGCATTTCAAAGCACAACATGACAGGCACCGCGCGGTGCCTGCCGTGTTGCACATTCAAATGCGGGGGGGTACCATAGGTACCCCCAATGTGCACCCCCCAAGCCCCGGACTCCCAGGGGGCCCGCAACGGGCCCCCGCAGGGAGTCTCCGCATGCCTTTCCGTGGCGGCATTGCCGCCACGGAAAGGCATTGACAAATGCCCATGGTAATATGGCGGGCGGTGTCTAACAGACACCGCCACCATGTTACTGGTTTTCCGCCCCGGCCGCAAGGCGACCGGGGCGGAAAACATGCGGGCGGTGTTTTGCACCGCCGCGGTCCCCCCCCGCCATACTAATATGGCGGGGGGGAATTGGGCTGTGGATGTCGGGCGGATTTGCTCCGCCAGGGTGGCGGTGGCCACCGCCACCCTGGCGGAGCAAATCCGCCCGACATCCTAATGACCCCCCCAATGTTTTGAGTAGAGATAGACATGTATTAGTATTGAAAGTTTGTAGAAGAGTAATAGGTTAGTTATGTGATTTTTGAAAAATTATTGCTTTTGGCTTGGTTTGTTAAAATTAAAACTTGTTTTTGGAATTGCTAGTGTGAAAATCGAAGAGAGATATGTTTAGATTAAATTGTTGACATTTTTCGAAAAAGGCGTTTGATTGGTTGCTTTTGTTTCATATTTCATAAGCCAGGAAATTAATGCATTTATTTTGCGTGTTGCTTTAAAGAATTGAATTGATTGAAATATGAAATGATTTAGTCAGCGAGAAAAAAAACAGTTAGGATGTGATGTTAAATCACCTTGAAAATTCTTTTACAGGTTGTCAACATCTAATTGTTTTTTAAGGGAATTTAAAAAAAAATATGAATGCCAATGAATTTGGGTTTCGTAGTCTGTTTTGTTGGAAGATGATAAAATTAAATTTAGTTAGCGAGAAAAAATGCAGTTAGGTTGTGATGTTACTTAACCTTGAAAAATTAATTTACAGGTTGTGAACGTCACATTTTGCAGTGAAGGATTTTAAGAAAAAAGAAGAATGCCTAAGAATTTCGCAAAGGAATATGGATTTGTTTGCTTGATTGAATATTTTCTGTTTGAAAAAGTACAGAAAAAAGAATTAAAATTTTTTACTAAAAACAAAAAAGAATGCTTTACTTTTAAAATGCATTAAAGTACCGATTTTGTAATTTCAAAAAGAAATTGAAGTTTCACAATTTTATTATAATTTTTTATCCTTTTTTGAGGAAAAAAATTAAAAGATAAGAACATTGTTCTTTTTTTAACTATTCAGAAAAATTTGATAAATAAATAATTCCACACTTTTTTAAAAAACAAGTTTTTTTAACAAATTATTTTCAAGCCAGCATCACTTTTGAAAAGTTAAGTGGTGAGGTAAATCTTGTAACTTTAAATGGAACGTTCAAAATGTTTTCAAAAAGTATAGATATTCCATTTTAAATTTAATGGAATGAAATTTTTTTTTTTAAAGAGAAGAGTGACTTCAAAATGGATTGTAAGGGTTTTTTTGGGAAAGAAAATCGAAATGGATTTTTCTCCATTTGTAAATGGTGCAGCAGAAAAAATGAAGACTTCTAAAGGTAAGGGAACCCGACGAATATTAATTTAAAAAATGTTTTACAAAAATGACAATTGAATTAAATGTGTAAAAATAAAATTTAGGACAAAGCAGGAAAGTAAGATTGTGATTAATGATTAGAAATGTAATATGTTAGCAACATTTTCCAGGTAGTCTAATGCCACACTCAACAAAAATTGTTGAAGTACAGCCAATAGTCTCTCGGACATCTCCTTTGTTTGTCTTGAAGGTCGTGGATTTAGGCTTCCTGTTAATGCCTGTGCAAGTCTCATTTCTTGAAAACTTTGCTCCTTCTTCAAAGTTTTCAAAAAAGAGTAGAAATTTGGATGATGTTTGCCAATTGTATGACTGAAGGAGTTGTGCCATCCCCCTATGGCATTATTTGTTTTGGCACCTCCTTCCAAGCAGGTTGAGTAGCAGTTCCACCACTCCACATGGAAACGTGGCTTCCTCCTGCGACCTGATCTGCTTAGACGCCCAATCCATGTGTCCTTGAAGTAATTTAACAAGGGTGCCAATTTTTCTTCATTTTCAACAACATATTCTGATTCAGAAATTGCAGTGTAGTACTCATCTACACTATCAGGAGGTACAAAACAAAGTGCTGTTAATTTCTTTAATTCAACCTGTAATTTGCTATCTGAGCAGTAATCTGTAACCAGGGATGTTTTTTGAAGTTTATGCCAATATGCCTGGGAAAAATAAAAAAAACATCCCTGAATTTGGGTATCCACATACAATTTGTTGATCACATTGATCATAGTCAATTCAAAATCTATAATGATTTTCCTAGAACTTTTTCCAGATGTTTTATCTTTATTCACTGACAAAAATTCAGAGTAGGTTGCAGATTGCTTATCTGGTAGCAAACTATACACTAAGGGAACTACATTTTTGTTAATTTGTGCATGAATGCTGTAAATTTGGGTGAAAGGATGGGGCGTACATTTAAACGTCCCATCCATCATCCAAATTTCAGTATTCTCTAATTTAAAAAGGTTACGGGGAGTGCTAAATATTAGAATTCGTTTAAGAGGGTTTTGGTTGTCATAAAGTAAGAAAGGTTCATTAGAGAAAGAAAGAGTTAAATCATGTGGAATAATAATGTCAGCAAAAGTTTGTGGAGTAACTGTGTGTGTGTTACTTGCCTGCTTTTTACGTTGAATAATTCTACGCAAATTTGGGATAGTAGGCATATTACAAGCAACATGTCCAGGGACATGTTGTGCAACCTCTCTTAAAATTTGACCAGGAGTTTCATTGGAGGTAGATGCAATATCTTTCATTTTGTTTATTGTTTCGCGTATTTCTGTCTCTATTGCAGAGGCAGAGTGGTTATGTTCAGAGGTTTTGATTACGTTGTCACCAACAGTAACCGCTCTGCCGCTGCAACGGGTAGAATAATATTGCACACACCTCCAATGTCTCCTTGGTTCACTTACCCTTTCATTACAATATATATACCCACAATGTTTAAGAAGTCTGTTTCCTTTCCTTGATTTGGTGTAAGATGCTGTGGCCTGGCTTGTCATTATCTGTTGAAAAAAAGAAAAGAGATAATAAAAATTACTAAGTTTTTCTATGTTTTTGTATAAAAATTTTAAACTGGAGTTAGAATAGTAAGTGGCACCTCTTCACTATCTAGCACTTTCCCTACTCATGCACTCTCCTGGAGTTTGAATATTAAGTTTCTCCTCTTCACTATCCAGCACTTTCCCTACTCATGCACTTTCCTGGAGTTAGAATAGTAAGTGGCACCTCTTCACTATCTAGCACTTTCCCTACTCTTGCACTTTCCTGGAGTTTGAATAGTAAGTTTCTCCTCTTCAGTATCCAGCACTTTCCCTATGCATGCACTTTCCTGGAGTTAGAATAGTAAGTGGCACCTCTTCACTATCCAGCACTTACCCTACTCATGCACTTTCCTGGAGTTAGAATAGTAAGTGGCACCTCTTCACTATCCAGCACTTTCTCTACTCATGCACTTTCCTGGAGTTAGAATAGTAAGTGGCACCTCTTCACTATCCAGCACTTTCCCTACTCATGCACTTTCCTGGAGTTGGAATAGTAAGTCGCACCTCTTCACTATCCAGCACTTTCCCTACTTATGCATTTTCCTGGAGTTAGAATAGTAAGTGGCACCTCTTCACTATCCAGCACTTTCTCTACTCATGCACTTTCCTGGAGTTAGAATATTAAGTGGCACCTTTACACTATCCAGCACTTTCCCTACTCATGCAGTTTCCTGGAGTTAGAATAGTAAGTTTCTCCTCTTCACTATCCAGCACTTTACCTACTAATGCACTTTCCTGGAGTTAGAATATGAAGTGGCACCTCTTCACTATCTAGCACTTTCCCTACTCATGCACTTTTATTGAGTTTAAATAGTAAGTGACACCCCTATACTATCCAGCAATTACTTTACCTATGCACTTTTTTGATTTTATAATTGTTAGTGGCATTTTTAAAATATCCAATACTTACTTTGCTGATAGTCTTAGTTTTCTGATATGTTTTTCTTTAACATGCTTTGTCAACTGGTATTCTCAGTTTTATTTCAACTTTGCAGTGCTTCAGAAGATACATTTCAGAATCTAAAAGATAATTTAAACATTTCATGAGTGTTTTTTTTTAAAAGCAAAGGACATGTATAGTTTTGAAACGTTTTACTTGTAAACTGTCCAAGTTTGCGCTAATGTTTTGCTTCAAGATAAAAGCAATCTGGTCGTTGTCTAACCACTCTGTTTTCCTTCATTTAGTTTTGTATTTAATGGTTCTTTTTCAGGGTGGGGTGAGAGGTTTACTAAACTGGCATGTTTTTTCGTTTATGCTTATCCACTTACTCTACTAATGCACATTACTGGTATACAATTTGTTACTGGCACTTTTAAACTATCCAGCTTTTACCTTACTGATAGTCCCTGCTTTTTGATAGGTTTTTCTTTGACGTGCTTTGTCAACTGATATTGACAGATTTTTTTCTACTTGGCAGTTCTTCAGAAGAAAAATTTGAGTTTCTAAAATATATTTTAAACATTTAATGAGTGGTTTTCCTTTTAAATCAAAGGACATGTAAAGTAATGAAACGTTTCATTGTTCAACTGTGCAAGGTTGTGCTAATGTTTTGCGTCTAGTTAAAAGCTATCTGCCTACTGTCTAATCACTCGGTTTTGCTTCATTTGCTTATGTATTTCTTGGTTGCTTTTTTAGGGTGTTACGGGGGGTGGAGAGAGGCTTACTAAACTGGCATGTTTTTTCGTTTACCTTATACACTTATTCTACTAATGCACATTATTTTAATACGATTTGTTACTGGCACTTTTACACTATCCAGCACTTACCTTACTGATAGTCCTCGCTTTTTGATATGTTTTTCTATGGCGTGCTGAGTCGATTGATATTCTCAGTTTTTTTTGTAATTGGCAGTACTTCAGAAGATAAATTTGAGTATCTAAAAAATATTTTGAACATTTAAATTAAATCAATGAGTGGTTTTGCTTCAGACGTAAAGGACATGAAAACAAATGAAACGTTTTACTGTTAAACTCTGTAAGGTATCGCAAATGTTTTCTATGTAGATTAAATCAATCTGGACACTATGTGACCACTCTGTCTTGCTTTCTTTACTTATATATTCATTGGTTGATTTTTTCAGGGGGTGGGGGGGGTAGGTTTACTAAAGTGGCATGTGTTTTCGCTTATGCTTATTCATTTACTCTACTAATGCATATTTCTTGAATAAGAATTATTATAGGCACTTTTACACTATCCAGCACTTACCTTGCTGATAGTCCAAATTTTTTGGATATGTTTTTCTTTAACGTGCTTTGTTGAATGGTATTCTCACTTTTATTTTTCGACTTGGCACTGCTTCAGAAAATATTTTTGACTATCTAAAAAATATATTTTACATTTATAAAAAATCTGTTTTCGATTGATTGTGATCTACTAATAACTCACAAGTTTTTCATTAAATAAAAATCAACATTTTTTCACACTTTCTGTACTGTTGCATTTTCAATTAATATTTAGAATTTCAAAAACCGTTTGTTATGGCTTTATTTATTGTTTAATTTATATTTTCATTCAATTTCGCAACATTTACCTTCTGTAAATCTTGTCGATTGTTTTTAGAATTGAATATCGATTTCTAAAACCAACTTCGTTTTTCTGTGAGAAAAAAATAATTATAAGGAATGGATTATTTATTTAGCTGGAATGTAAGGTCTTTACTTCTGTTTTTTTTTAACATTATTAAAAAAAATTACCTTTTTTTCAATCGTGCTGAGTAAACTCGTTGTTTAAATTATAAACTTTATTTTGAAAAGTTGTTTTTTTCGTCTCACTTGGTTGGAGAACTGTTTATAAATGGAATAAATATTTTTGGTCGTTTTATTATAAATATAGTATATCTCATAATAAAATATTTTCTTATAAAAAAATTACATTGTTTTTATACTATTAACGTTTATTAATTTTAAAGAATCGTTACAGTTGTTTATCATTATTTTCAAATATTTCCTTTCTTAATGGTTAATATTCTATTAATTAATCTATTTTAAAAATATATTTGTTTAACTTATTGCTGCTGATGTGTTAACATTAAACATTTTTTAATGTCGTTTTATTAACTTACTTCAATGTGATAGAGAAATGCTTCAAAGTTCGCTTTCGTTGACAATTAGTTCAAGAGGTCAGAGGGTCAGGTTTTCACGTCTGGTCACTCTGCTAGTTGATAATCAACTGACTTCAAAATGGTGGCTTACATGTATTTATACCTTTTCGTAATTTCCATCATTTTTGGTCTAAATTACACCGTTTCGTTTTTAATTTTATTTTCAGTCTTTTGATGTGGAAACGTATAATTTAAAATGTTTTCTTTTGAAGTAAAGTTTTCACTGTTTCGTTCCGTTTTGGCATCCATTTTGAAAGTCTTGTTGATATTTTATGTCATGGAAATGGTAGATGGACTTCATTTCATTCTACTGTGTTTAAAATGGCGCTTCTCTCTACGTAAAATCTTTCTGTTTCTCTTTAAAGTTTAATTTTCATTTAATTATTAATCATTTTTACGTTTTCTTTTAAGTACATCATTATCTCGGTGTAATATGTTAGTTTTCATAAATATGAGTATTTTTCTATGCTACTCGAGTACTTATTATATTACTCGCGTATTATATTGAATATCTCTATGATTTTGCGGTATTTCCGTGCAGTTTTTAACATTTCAATACACTTCCCTAATTAAAACCACTATTTTTCTTGCATCCCGTCTCTGTATTTATTTCACTATTTTTTATAAAATATGTATTTATTTTATTTATTTAATAAATATATTAACTGTTAATAATTTAATTTTTTTTTTTCGAAAATCATTGCTTTTCCGTGTATTTTTTCATCACATTTTAATATACTTCCCCACCAAAATACCCAAATTTCCTGGCTTCCCGACCCAGTATTTCTTTACTATTTTTTTTAAAAAAAAATATTTTTTGAATTTATTAAATAAAAAAATTAATCCATAAAAATGTTTTTTTGATAATAATCTCGTTTAAATATGTTATTTTTCAAAAATATGAGTATTTTTATTGTTACTCGAGTGTTTATTTTATTACGCGAGTATTAATTTAAATACTTCTATGTTTTTGCGGTATTTCCGTGTAGTTTCTTTTTACATTTTAAAACACTTCTGTAGTAAACACCAGCAGGCTATGATGTTTAAAGTGTAGGTTTATTGTATAAGCTGACAACCCAAGCGGAGAACAGACCATCCGTAGTCCAGGTAGAGACAGAGATCACCAACTGTCCACGGTGGAATACTCAGCGCAGCTGAACCACATAGAACACTGGCAACCTAGGACTCCAAGACAGAGAGAAGAACAAGCATAGCTAAATACAACCTAAGATACTACATATGCCTTTCCTTAAGAAAGAAACTTGAGCACAGAAGGGGAACAGAGCAAGAGGGAAAATGAGAAAAAGAGAAAGAGAGAGAGAGAGTGAGAGTGAGAGAGAGAGAGAGAGAGAGAGAGAGAAAGAAAACAACTGGAAAGAAGAAAAAGCGAGCTGAAACTGAACCATTGAGAAAAGGAGAAAACTTAAACTCTATATCTATGAGGAACAGACTTAGTGCGAGAACTGCGCCTCAGGACCATTTGTCCCGTACAATCTTGGTGTAGACTGGCGGCAGAGGAACTCGTGTGAGAGGTGGAACTACTGTGTGCCGCCGGTAACGAATTGGTGACAGAAGAGGAACAACCAGGCTGTCCTAGCAAGGAGCATTTGGCCAAACGACTCTTATTCCACCAACACCCATTAGTCAGTTTAACTGAGTTCCCTCTGACCTCACATACCTGAACAGGAGAAGAGAATTTAGAATGCCCTTTTTTTACATGAACAGGTTTGTTAATGGAGACGAAATCTCCCGGGGCAAGATCAGTCACCATAACATTCTTCCTCTTATCAAAATACACCTTCTGTTTAGACTGAACAGACTCAACATTAGAACGCACATCTTCATCATTCCAACACCCACCTTTCACCCACTTGGACATCCATCCGGGACAGGACAAGGTGGAAGCCTTCCGACCGCGTAACAACTCAAACGGAGAGACCCCAGTGGTGGAATGAGGTGTGGTCCTGTAAAACCACAACATGCTCCTTACAGAGCTACTGACAACACAGCTATTCTTCAGAGCCCACTGAATGCATTCCCCAAGGACTTTGTTCATCCGTTCCACGAGACCATTTGTTTCCGGATGATACAGGGAACTCTTCAGGTGTTTGATACTACACCTGGCCAAGTAATTTTCAACCTCAGATGAGACAAATTGAGTGCCGTTGTCTGTGACCAAAAACTCTGGAAATCCTTCCTTCAAAAAGACATCACAAAGGAAGTCAACCACAGTCTTGGCAGTGACCTCTCTGACAAACTTGACCTCCGGCCATTTAGAATAATAGTCTATAAGGACCAGGGCAAACCTAGAGGAAAAATCAAGAGCATAGAAAGGACCGACAATGTCCAATCCAAGTTTCACCCAAGGTGCAGGAGGAAACTCAATGGGGGACAAGGGCTGAGTACGTAGCTTTACAACCTTATCACAGCTAGAGCAGATGACACATCGCTTAACAAATTCATCGATCTCCCTGTCCATGTATGGCCACCAGAAGGAAAGACGAACTCTTCTCTTGGTCAATGTTGCACCTAAATGCCCTTCATGTGCGCACTTAATCAACCTTTCCCTCAGGACCACAGGAGGAACCAATTTGTCATCTCTTAAAATCAACCCACTTTCAAGCGTAAGCTCATCTGCAACTTGCAAAAACGTTTTGAGATCAAAGGTGAGATTCCTTTCTCTAGGCCAACCATTCCTGATAAAGGTGACAACCTTCTGTAACATCACATCCGAAAGAAGGGCTTGTCTCCACTCATCCTCGGTCACCGCACACAACTGGGGAAGATCAATAGAAGCGACCAGGTATTGGTCTTTATCATCCTGATCTGCATCTAAATCTTTATCAGTCATAACAGAGGAACGAGAAAGAAAATCAGCACACCCATTCTTGTTCCCAGGGATATATTCCATCAAAAAATCAAACTGAAGTAACTTGGAAGACAGGCGTGCGATTCTTGGTGTGAATCCTCTTACATTCTTCCCACTCAGGATAGACACAAGGGGTTTATGGTCAGTCCTGATGCAAAATTTCTTACCCCAAAGAAAGTTCCTGAATTTCATTACAGCCCACCAGCAAGCTAGTAACTCCTTTTCGATGACAGAATACTTGGTTTCAGCACTGGACAAAACCCTAGATGCAAAACCCAAAGTATTGAGGTCACCATCCTTTTTCTGTGACAGGACAGCCCCTAACCCCACATTGCTGGCATCAACAGTCAGGGTACACATTAACGAGGGATCAAAATGCTTTAGAACATTCGGGGAAATCAGTTGTTGTTTCACCCACGCAAAAATCTCATCACACTCCTTGTTCCACTCAAAAGGAACACCACTCATTAACATTCGTGTCACAGGTCTTAATTTGGTCGCAAAATCCTTTATAAACTTGGAGTAAAACTCACACAATCCCAGGAAGGACTTCAAATCACTCTTGTCAGACGGAGCCTTGGCCTTAGTGATAGACTCCACTAGACTGGACTTTGGAAAGATACCCTTTTCGTTTATCATGTGCCCCAAATAATCCACTTCACTAGTAGAGAAGACACATTTGTCGCGCCGTAATACAACCCCAACCTCTTGAAACTTAGATAAAACTTGCTTTAAGATAGTATCATGAGTGTTCTTGTCAGGAGCGTGTATAAGTACATCGTCTTGAAAAATTGACAACCCATCAATACCCCTCAGCATCTCAGTCATGACTCTTTGGAATACGGACGCCGCTGAGGCCAGCCCGAACGGCATCCGTACGTACTGGAAGGTTCCAAAGGGTGACAGAAAGACAGTGAGGGGCCTGGACTCAGGTGTAAGTTCGATTTGATGATACGCGGATGCCAAGTCCAACTTAGAGAAGAGCTTGGCATCCTTCAAACTAGCCAACAATTCATTAATGTTTGGAAGGGGAAAGGAATCAACCCAAATTTCCCTGTTTAGGCAGCGCAAATCTACGCAAACTCTTAGTTCGCCATTCTGTTTTCTGGCAACCACCAAAGGAGACAACCACAGTGAGGACTCTACTGGTTCAATGATCCCCTTATCACGCAATGTCTTTAACTCCTTCTCTAGGTCTTGTCTAATGCTGAAAGGTACGTTTCTAAGTTTATGTTTAACAGGACAGGCACCATCCTTCAAAATTATTTTGTGCTGGAAAGATTTTATTCTTCCTAGCTCTCCTGAAAAGACATGAGGAAATTCATTTATTAGCGCCTCCAATTCAGGACTGTCTCTCACGGCAACTACTTGATTCTTAGTACCCGGCCTTAATTGCATGCCAAACAGGCCTTGGTGGAACCAACCTAATATGTTTAGTCCCTTTTCAGCCACATATATTTTCCCAAAAATCCTCCTCCCCTTAAATTCTAAAATGTCTTCAAAATATCCAGCTACTGTAATCTCACGTTCTTCATACGAGACTGCTCTTCTATCAGGGGAAGGGAGAACCTTGTTAGGCCAAGTGGTACGAAAAAGATCCAGAGTGATCATTGAAATGCGTGCACCAAAATGAACTAAGAGGTAAAGAACACGGTCACCTACTAGTATGTTAACATAAGGGTCTACACATAGCTCAGGATCACCTGTAATGACCCCATCATCTCTTACAACTACAACCATGTTGCACAAGTCTTTAGTTACACACTCATCTTCCGTTTGTGAGATATCAGAATCGATCACACATTTCACAGGATTCGACTTAAAAGAAACTTTGTTCTTCCCCATCTGACACACTTTAGCAAAGTGTCCTACTCTGTTGCAATTTTTGCAAGTAACGAATTTTGCAGGACACCTCCCATTCAAACCATGTGGTCGGTTACCACAACGAAAACAAATGTTTGTTCTGTTAAAGAAAGAATTCTGCTTGTCGGTAGACTGTTGTCCATCTGGAAACTTATTGAACGGGGTTTTTGTGTCCTTCAACTTTACTGCTGTGACAGTTTCATTCTTCTTTTCTTCTAGCTCTTTTACGGAGATTTGAGACGTTTCTATGCTTTTCGCTAGTCTGATTGTTTCTTCCAAGGAAGGGTTTCCCAAGGACAACAGTTTTTGTTTGATTGTCCTGTCCGTACATTTCGCTATGAACTGATCCCTTACCAACTGGTCTGTAAAATTTTCAAACTGACAGTCTGAAGCAAGTGCCCTCAGTGCAGTTATGAAGTTGTCAACATCCTCACCAGTATTTTGCGTGCGCTTGAAAAAATTGTGTCGTAGAACTACAATGCTGGGTTGGACATCAAATCTAGTTTCAAGTTTTTTTAATGTCTGTTGATATTCATCAAGAATTTCTCCCTCAGTTAGTATTAACTCAGGAATATGTTTGTAGATCTCTCTGCCCTCAAATCCAAGTGAGTGTAACAGGATGTACTTTTTTCTTTCTGCACGATATCTGGACGCTCCAATTGCGCCAATATAAGTTTCAAATCCATCAAACCATTTGCGCCACTTGATAGGCGGATCTCCAGGTGTTTCTAGAAAGGGAGCAGGTGGTAGAACTCCCTGCAAGGACATAGTGAATGGATCCAGAAATGTTAGAGAACAAATTAAAATTGTAAGGAAAGTCGAAGCTAAACGTGAGGTAAAGCTGGTGCAGAATAAGCAACAAAAAAGAAAACTGTATTGCCAAAGTCTTTTATGACGAGTGTGAGTGACTTTGCCTGACTGAGAAAGGTGTGAATTATGATGTCACAGCAATGTTCGAGTGTCCTCTGAGAATAGAACTGTTCCGTGAAATTTCTCCTCTGAACAGGAGTATTGTGTCTTTGTGACGTAGACAGTGGAACACCGGCGTGAAGTAGAACTGCTGATGCGCTTCGTTCTGGCTAAAATGACGTGGAGCGAGCGATGCGTTTCAAGGTGAAACGCAAACGTCACAGTCACGCAAATGACGGTGCGTACGTCCCGTTAGATTTTCAGTTGCTGGAACGCACCTGCTGGCCTTGCGTTCCAGCGCAGTACAAAGTGCATTGGATAGAAATATACAGAAAAATCCAGTTCCCCGCTTCCAAATAGTCAATAAGCATTAGCGTACAGCATGCGCGGCTTACCGCAGTACAGCTACCATCTAGAGGAGTGCCGGGTGATGGAAACACTGATGAGACGATGTTTCTTCGATGACGGAAGATGACAGGATACTTGGAAAGTGTCTCCAATGTGCGGGAATAAAATCGTCGATGCCGCAGTGCTTAAATTGTAGAACAGCCAGAAGCTTGCCAGAAGCGTTGAGAAGTGGTGGGTTTGTGTGGGTTGTTCAGCAGCCGTCGTCGCCAAAAATAGATGTAGTAAACACCAGCAGGCTATGATGTTTAAAGTGTAGGTTTATTGTATAAGCTGACAACCCAAGCGGAGAACAGACCATCCGTAGTCCAGGTAGAGACAGAGATCACCAACTGTCCACGGTGGAATACTCAGCGCAGCTGAACCACATAGAACACTGGCAACCTAGGACTCCAAGACAGAGAGAAGAACAAGCATAGCTAAATACAACCTAAGATACTACAACTTCCCCACCCAAAACCCCTAATTTTCCTGCATCCCGTCCCAGTATTTATTTCACTATTTATTATAAAATATTAATTCATTTAATTTAATAAATAAATAAATTAACTGTTATTAGTTTTTTTTTTTTTTTTTAAACAGTACTTTTACGTGTAGTTTTTCACCACATTTTAATACACTTCCCCACCCAAAACCCCTATTTTCCCTGCATCCCGTGCCAGATTTTATATTACAAAAAAATATATATATAATTTAAATTCGTTGTAATGGTATGCGTTTTAATAGATATCGTTGTATTGGCACTTTTTCATTAGTAACACTATATTGCGATGTAATAGTATGCGTTGTAAAATATCGCATTGTAATAGACTTTGCGTTGTAAAAAATGCGTTGTAAAAGCATGCGTTGTAATATCATGCGTTGTATCATCATAGATCCGCCTTGGTATATTCCAATATATGCCAAAGACAGAAATGGAAGTGTTCCAACCAATTTTGTCCACAAATTGAGAAAGCACGGAAACATGTGAATAAATCTGTTTCTGCTTACATGAGAGACTATGGAATGGGTTCAATATACAACAATAACTTGTGTTACAACAAGCAAGATATCTAAAGAGGAGATGGTGTGCACTTCTCAGATGAGGGGAATAGAATATTCCTCCTGAATTGAAGACTGTGCATTGGAACCTACTTGTACGTACCTAAATCAGCCACAGAACCCAAAAGCTCTTTTCAGGGCTACCCTACCTCTGATCACTCAAAATGATTATTTTGCTGTAACTTGTTTCACTATTTTTCACCAAAGTACGCTCCCCGGTACGCTCCCCGGTGCGCGTACCGGGCGCTCCCCCCACAAAAATTTGAGCCTCCTAAGCCCCCCTCAGAATACCTAGGGGGTCAGAGGGTTTCTACCGTGCCCCCTTTTACCCATTCCCAACGTTGTTTGTCCTCCATCTTATGTCTCAATTCTACCGAAACACAAAATGGCGGACTCCCGTAACGCTGCCGGTGTACGTACCGGAGTGCGCACCGGTAAGCGCTCCCAAAAAATTTTGAAAGGTAATTTACATAAAAACCACTGGAGAGACTTTCACCAAATATAGAATAGGCCCTACTACATACCAGTCCCTACCATTTTTCTAAATTTGGTGGAATTCCATTGAGCCATTTGGGCTGTAGCCCTCTCTAAATATCCTGAGGTAAATTACATGACAAAAACACATATAAAGTGTTAGAATTTTCAACCAATTAAAATGTTACTTTCATTTTGTACTTTTATGTGCTGACATTTGATTAGCTATGTACATGAATATATATGAAAAATGAGTGGGAAACACGGCCATTTTGACTACTACTACCTGAGGTACATTTATAAAGAATATTCTCTCAAAACGTCAACAGCTTCCTGTAAGGTAAGTTGTTAATTTGTAAGGGGAACTATGTTGTGCATTTTAACTTAATTTGGAAAAACTTTTTCTGATAGTTATTTACTGTCCCTCTGTTATAGTTATAGATTGAGATAGGCTTCTCTGTTATAGTTATGGATTGAGTTAGGCTACTCTGGTATAAATATGAATTTACTAAGGCTTCATCACATGCACTTTTTTATATTTCTACTTCCTGCCTGATACCATACACTGCCCAAAGATAACTTCACTGTTAAAAACTCAGAAGTACCTGTCTGAACTTATACCCAACAGTGCACTAACTCTACTGATATAGTTATTTTTTATGCAATTTACAGCAAGAAAATGGAAGGGAAAGAAGAAACCAATAACATTTCTTTTGAAATTATCGTTGAGAACAATCCTGAAGAAAATAATGTTGACTTGGATTTCATGGATGAATCTCTGGACCAAGAAATGATTGACTGTTTACAAAGCATAGAATTTTAGGAGATTCCAAACAATCTGATGTTGGAAGTTCTTTTACATTTTGAAAATTCTGAAGCATAAATTTATATTTAATAATTAAAAATTGTTTGAGACATTATTCATTTTTATATCTAATTCATGAAGTAGTACCAAAATGATTATATTATAAAGTGAGACTAATAGTATACTGTGCAACTTTTTTGTATAACATATAGGGCTGGGCGTAGTGCCACTACGCACACTACGCAGAATTTTGGAGAAAAACAAAGTGGAAAACTGGGGCACGTCCTGAGGGTCCGTGTGCCCGGGACAGGGGTCCCTTGTGCCTGGGCAGACTCCCTGATCTCCCCGGGCCGGTTGGAGCCCAGGAGCCCTGCATCCCCGGAGCCCTGCAGCCACGGAGCCCTGCAGTCCCCGAGCCATGGAGCCCCGGAGCCCTGGAGCCCCCAGAGCCCTGCAGCCCCAGAGCCCTGCAGCCCAGGAGCCCTGCAGTCCCCGAGCCCTGGAGCCCTGCAGCCCTGCAGCCCCGGAGCCCTTGAGCCCCCAGAGCCCTACAGCCCCGGAGCCCTGCAGTCCCCGAGCCCTGGAGCCCTGTAGCCCCGGAGCCCCGCAGTCCCCGAGCCCTGGAGCCCCGGAGCCCTGCAGCCCCCGGAGCCCTGCAACCCCGGAGCCCTGCAGTCCCCTAGCCCTGGAGCCCCGGAGCCCTGCAGTCCCCGAGTCCCGGAGCACTGCAGCCCCGGAGCCCTGCAGCCCCGTAGCCCTGCAGTCCCCGAGCCCCGGAGCACTGCAGCCCCGGAGCCCTGCAAGGGCAGGCGGGAGCCCTCCCGCGGAGGCTCGGGGCAAGCAGATTGGCGTAATTTCGGTCCCGGCCATCTGGTTGCCCCTCTCGCCTCGGCCATCTGGTCGCGCCCAATACTTTCCTATAGGGTGACCAGATGGCCGGGCTTTCCTGGAAGTCCCGATGAGATGCCATTCGCCTCCCGGATCCCAGACAGGGCTCCAGGAGGTCGGGCACGTTTGCGCCCTGGGTCCCCTCTGTCATCTCGAGTGCACGGATTACAAGAAAGGGGGGTAATTTTCCTCCGGATTACTAGGGGCAAGGGTATGCCCGGACAGCCTCTTGGGCCTGGTGGTTCCCTGCCGGGGACCAGATGGGCTTTGTTCCCGGGCAACACCTCCCAGGCATCTGGGGCTCCCTCTTCAAGCCGGCAGCGTGGCAAAGTACCCGGGACGGGCTCCATGGTTCCCGGGCCCTGCAACCCCGCAGCCCTGCAGCCCCGGAGCCCTGCAGCCCCGGGGCCCTGCAGCCCCAGAGCCCCAGAGCCCTGCAGCCCTGCAGCCCCGGAGCCCCGGAGCCCCGGAGCCCTGCAGTCCCTGGAGCCCTGCAGCCCTGGAGCCCCAGAGCCCCGGAGCCCAGGAGCCCCGGAGCCCTGCAGCCCTGGAGCGTGGGCAGGCGGGAGCCCTACCACGAAGGCCTCTGGATGGGTTCGATGGCGAGTCCTTTCGGTCCCGGCCATCTGGTCGCCCCTCTCCCCTCGGCCATCTGGTCGCCCGCAATGCTTTCCTATGGGGCGACCAGATAGTTGGACTTCCCTGGAAGTCCCGATGAGGTGCCATTCGCCTCCCGGATCCCAGCGAGGGCTCCAGGAAGTCGAGTACTTTCGCGCCTTGGGTCCTCTGAGCCTCGCGGTGCGCACTTATTCCCAGAAAGAGGGGTAGCCTTCCTCCGGATTACTGGGGACAAGGTACTCTGGGACCCCTCACGGCCTAGCCCCAGGTCGGGTGTTCCGGCTCTGGGCCCCGTCCCCCAGCCTGCCGCACTGCCAAAGGCCTGTGACAGGGTTCCGTGGTGCCCGGGGTGCCTCCCCTTGCTTGGCTTGGTTCAGGAGCTCCGAGGGTGGCCTCCCTACCTGATGCTCCGTCCTGGGTCCTGCCGCGTGGCAGGGTGCCTGGGACGGGGTCTGGAGGGCCTGGGATAGGCTTCCCCTGCGCCTCCTTGCCTGGGAGCCCCGGCTGGGTCCAGGGGCCCCGGGTCGGCTGCTCGGGCCCAGGGCCCTGTCCCCCCGGCCTGCCGCACTGCCAAAGGCCCGGGACGGGGGTTCCGTGGAGCCCAGGGAGCCTCCCCTTGCTCGGCTGGCTTCAGGAGCCCCGTCCGGGGCCCCTGAGGGCCCCGGGCAGGGTGGCCTCCCCACCCTGGGCGCCGTCCTGGGTCCAGCCGTGTGGCACGGGGTCCAGAGGGTCCCTTTCGTGCCCGGCCATCTGGTCGCCCAGATCCCCTCGGCCATCTGATCGCCCTCAATGCATTCCTATGGGGCGACCAGATGGCCGGGCTTTCCTGGAAGTCCCGATGGGGTGCCATTTGCCTCCCGGATCCCAGTGAGGGCTCCAGGAGGTCGGATACTTTCGCGCCTTGGGTCCCCTCTGTCACCTCGAGTGAACAGACTATAAGAAAGGAGGGTAATTCTCCTCCGGATTACAAGGGAGAGGGTCAGTCAGACCTCCGGCGATTCTGAATCAGGGAAAGGCAGGGTACGCTCCTGCCTCTCAGCCCCTTTGCCGATGGTTCTTCTCAGGCAGTCCCCCGTGAGGTCCGGCCATGCTGAGAGGGGGAAGGCAGCCCCGGGGCCCGCCTGCCGGGTTTTCTAGGGGCCCGCCTGCCGGGTCCCCCAGGGGCCCAGGGACGCTCCTGCCTCTCAGCCCCTTGCTGATGGTCGTTTTTCTCTGAGTTTTCTCAGTTTGTCCTCTGTGCGGTCCGGCCATGCTGAGAGGGAAAAGGCTGCCCCGGGGCCTGCCCGCCGGGGCCCCCAGGGGCCCGGGGACGCTCTTGCCTCTCAGCCCCTTGCCGATGGTCCTTTTTCTCTGAGTTTTCTCAGGCAGTCCTCCGTGAGGTCCGGCCATGCTGAGAGGGGGAAGTCAGCCCCGGGGCCCCCAGGGGCCTGGGATGCTCCTGCCTCTCAGCCCCTTGCCGATGGTCCTTTTTCTCCGAGTTTTCTCAGGCAGTCCTCCGTGAGGTCCGGCCATGCTGAGAGGGGGAAGTCAGCCCCGGGGCCCGCCCGCCGGGGCCCCCAGTGGCCCGGGGATGCTCCTGCCTCTCAGCCCCTTTGCCGATGGTCCTTTTTCTCCGAGTTTGCTCAGAC